>NW_023276807.1:187783549-188467299 GCF_003668045.3 Cricetulus griseus | reverse complement strand
TATGTTTAATTTTATGTTAAAATGTATATGCACCAGAGTTAACCAAGCCCTAACACCTAGCAGGATTTACAAGAAAGGAAAATCACAGGTTAATTTTTCTCATGAGGATAGATATAAAAAACTGAAAAGATTAGTAAGTTGAATTCAGCCCATATTCAAAGAATAATACAGCATGACCAAGAAGAGCCTGTACTAAGAATGCAAGATTAGTTTAACATCAGATAATCTAGTTGGTATAACCATAAAAAGAGAAAAATCAAGATCATGTCAGTAGATGCCAAAAATATTCTCAAAACTCAATACACACTTGTGATATCCTCAGCAAACTAGGAATAAGAGAATTTCAATCTGACAAAACATCTATGAAAAAAGTTTAAAGTTAATGTATTTCTAATGATGAAAAACTAGATGCTATTTCTATAATTATAATTCCTATAATTTCTATATTATAATTCCTAATGCTGGGAGAAAGGCATGGCTAACTATTTATACTACTTCTACTGAATATTAGGTTGAAGACTCTAGCCAGTTAAAAAGGCAAGAAGAAATAAGACAAAACTTGGGGCTGGAGATGTAGCTCAGTCAGTAGAGTAGTTGCCTAAAAAGTAGTAGGGTCCTAGGTTCACTCCTTACCACAACATTAAAAACTGGCCATGGGAGCTGGAGAAATGGTTCAGCTGTTAAAAGCACATGTTGCTTTTGCAGAAGACAAAGGCTCAGTTCCCAGTATCCACATAGTGGCTTACAACCTTTTATAACTCTAGTTCCAGGGGATCCAACCCACTCTTCTGACCTCCTTGAGCACCAGGCATGCTCATGTAGGCAAAACATACATACATATAAAATGGTTTTCCAAACAAACAAACTGAGCATGTGGCAAATGCCTGTAATCTCAACACTTGAGAGTTAGAGGCAGGGGAGTTGGAAGAGAGATGGCTTAGTCAGTAAAGCCATGCACAAGCATGAAGACCTAAGTTCAGAACCTCATCAGGGATGTAAAATGCTGGGGCTGGTCACGTGTGCTTGTAATCCTATCAGTAAGGAGGCAGAGACAGAAGGATCCCTGGAGCTTGATGGTCAGATATTCCGCCAGATTGGTGTGCTCCAGTATCCTGTCTGAAAAAATAAGATGGACAGAGATAGAGGACAGCTGATGTCAACCTCATCTTCACATGCATACATGTATGCACACAACTAAACACATGCACACATACATGAATCTGTACATACATACACTCCCTCCCCACAACACACAAGAAAAAAGGAAATTCAAGATCATATTCAAGCTACAGGATGAGTTTAAGGCTGTCCTGGGCTACATGAGAACCTATCTTTTAAAAAAGGACAAAATTTGGAAAAGAAGCTGTCTTCATTTACATATAATACTGACTATAGATACAGAGAAACAGAGAATCCCAAATAAACAAAATTTTTGTTGAATTGGTAAGTGAATTTAACAAAATTATATAATACAAAATCAATATACAAAATAATTACATTTCTATAGTTCAGCAACAAAATATTTAGAAAAACATTTAACAAAAGATGCACAATTCTACCGTTTCAACAGGACTGCAGAACATTATGGAAAAAATAAAAGAAAGGTGTTGTCGTCTATTAGTTATGATGTAGGATATTTATTTAATGATGCAAAAATGTGTTGCATTTGTTTAACTTTGTAGAGCTATGTTACTTTGCCTGTCTAAAACACCTGATTGAACTAATAAAGAACTGAACAGTCAATAGTTATGTAGATGAGAGAAACAGGTGGCGCTGCCAGGCAGAGAGAATAAATAGGAGAAATCTAGGCTCAAGAGCTGAGGAGCGAGAAAAGGAAAAGGAGAGGAGGACACCAGGGGCCAGCCACACAGCCAGCCACTGAGTAAGAAGTAAAAAAAAGATATAGAATAAGAAAGGTAAAAAGGCCAGGCGTTGGTGGCGCACACCTTTAATACCAGCACTTGGGAGGCAGAGGCAGGCAGATCACTGTGAGTTCGAGGCTAGCCTGGTCTCCAGAATGAGTGCCAGGATAGGCTCCAAAGCTACACAGAGAAACCCTGTCTTGAAAAACCAAAAAAAGAAAAAAAGAAAAAAAAGAAAGGTAAAAAGCCCAGAGACAAAACATAGTTAAAGAGAAACAGGATAATTTAAGTTAGAAAAGCTGGCTAGAAACAAACCAAGCTAAGACTGGACATTCATAAGAATAAGTGTGTATTTATTTGGGAGCTGGGTGGCAGGCCCCCAAAGAGTAAAACAAACAAACAAAACTAAACCCAACTAGAGAAAGGATTTGAGCCAGGTGGTGATGAGGCATGCCTTTAATTCTGGTACTCAGGAGGCAGAGGCAGGAGGATCTCTGAGTTTGAGGCCAGCCTGGTCTACGAGACAGTTCAGGACAGTCAGGGCTATACAGAGAAACCCCATCTTGAAAAACAGAAACAAAAACGAAAGGAATTGATACCCAAAAGACTGTAAAATTTACTGTATTTAATTTTAAGACACTATAAAACCACAAGAATTAAGACAGTGGAGTACTAGTATATGAATAGACACATATAGACTAATAGTATAAATAGATTATCCAGATTCACAAATACATATATGGCCAATTGATTTTGATAAAGACATCTAGGTACTTTAGTGGTATTTAAGTACCACTTAGGACACACAAAAAGTGCTAACCATAAAAGAAAAATTGATAAATACAACATAAAAATTTTTAAAAAATGTCAAAAGACACTATTAGAAATAATATATATGTATATGAAAAAGGATTTGTATCCAGAATATATAAGTAATTCTTACAATCCAGCAAGACAAAAGAATCCAGTTTCTCTTCCTCCTCCTCCTCCTCCTCCTCCTCCTCTTCCTCCTCCTCCTCCTCCTCCTCTTCTTCTTCTTCTTCTTCTTCTTCTTCTTCTTCCACTTCCTCCTCCTTTTGAGATAGGGTTTCTTTGTGTAGCTGTCCTGGATCTCACGATGTAGACTAGGCTGGCCTTGAACTTAGAGATTCACTGCCTCTGCCACCCAAGTGCTGGGATTAAATGTGTGTGCCACCATGCCCAGTTTATAATCCAGTTTCTTTTAATGGACAAAAATATTAAAATAGATTCAAAAGAAAATATATGAATAAGCATACAAAAAGCTCAACATCTTTATTCCTTAAAGAAGTACAAATTAAGAGAACAGTAAAATGCCAGTAGCTTCCAGTAGGTAGGCTGAAGTGAAAAAGACTGACAATACCACGTTTTGGTAAAAAAAATTGTCAGCTTCAACTCTCATAAATTGCTAATGGGTGTGTAAACTGGTACAATAAATTTGGAAAGATGACTTGGCAACTTCACACATGTATATTTACATGTAATCAGTAATCCCACTCCTAGACATCTGCCCAAGAGAAGGAAGAACACATGTCACAAAAAGACTTGCACATGAATGTTCTTAGCAGCTTTATTCACAAAAGTCCACTAAAGTAAAACAAATCAAATGTCTACCAACTGTTGACAAGATAACTTTAACACACTCAAGCACCGTTGGGAACATCATTTCAGCAGCAGTAAGCCAGGGGTAATGGAATCTGAGTCTGAGGAGGGCAGGAGGGCAGAGGAGGCAGGAAAGGAGCTGATCAGTCTAATAAAAGTGCATGATTACTTTAGGCTCTGGCAGGCAAACTAAAGACAGGGAGAAAGACCAAGTAGGAAGGGAGACATCCTTAAAAGTGTGGCAGCAAAGAATTTACAGGGGCAGGAGGAGGAGCAATTTCGCCAGAGGGAGGATTCCAATAGCATAGGAAGGGAGGGAAGGGCTAAGTGCCTTAGGACAGACAGGATCTCAATGTGAAGGCATCCTCAGGAGACCAAGACTAGTCAGAGAGATGCCCAGGATCAATGGACAGGTGTCCCTTGTCCACACTGATGAAGAGCAAGGAGGGTGTAAGGAGGCTTGCCTGGTATACCAGTGTGACTTTTGTACTGGGCTATAGAAACACAGAGACAGAGCACACATCTCAGAGAGGACACTGACCTGAAAGATAAGTTAACAGAATAGGTGGAGGAGAAGAATGGCTGGAGAGGCAGACTCTACAAATTTTGTAGTCAAATATAGTAAGTGTCAGGAGTCAGAGAAAAGCAAATGGTTTGCACCCAGGAGGGCCAAATCAATAGTTTGGTTACAAGAGGCAGAGCCCCTTTAGGGTGGGGCTCAATGATTCTTCCCTTGTTTCTGCACCAGGGTACAGTGAAACCACCAGAAGAAAGGTTTATTGGAAATATGAAACTGCTGCATGGCCATCTCTCATGTGATAGACAGAGGATAGCCAGTCATAAGGAGCTGTGTTTTGTCAAGAGGAAGGTGAGTTAGCTGGAGCAACCTGGAAACTAGCATGGGGCTTTGATCTGTTGGAGGCTTGCTCCAGTTAATAGGGAACTAGATGCCCTTTCTGGAGGTAGGCAGCTGGTGTGTGTGTGTGTGTGGGGGCGTGCAGATAAGGGAAGTAATGGCTTTTCTTGACAGACAGAAACCCACTTTACAAGGTTTACAAGCTTTCTGAGGAATTTGGGTTTTAAGTAACAATCCTTCCATTTATCTGGTCAGAGTCCAGTCTGAGCTGGGCCCAGCCTGTCAGTTTGGGGGTTGGGACCTAACAGAAAGAATATAAACAAAATAAAAGTAAAACAATATCTAAAATTAATCTACTGGTCCTTCTAGTGACTATCTCTGGTGGTATTGACTACAAGTGGACATGAGGTGAATTTTCTGAGATGACTGAAGATTTGTTTATTTTTATGTGGATGGTGATCACATGGTGATACAATTTATCAAAAATCAAGGGCTGGGGATATGGCTCAGAGGTTAAGAGAGCATTGGCTGCTCTAGGGCAGGACCAGGGCTTGAATCCTAGTTATCCATTCACACAGCACCTCACAATTGCCTCTAACCTCACTCCTAGGGAATCTGATGCTCTCTTTTGGCCTCTGAGGGCACTACACATATGTGGCACACAGATTATATATATGTAAAATACATAGAATAAAATAAATAAATCTTTAAAAAACTCGTCCAACTGTACACTTAAGTTGGTTCATTTTACAGTATTCATATTATATTTATTAAAAAATCATATTGGGGAAAATTAAGTGGAAAAACAATCTAAGTGAGCATTTGTTTCTGGGAGGCAGGGAGAAAGAAGGAATATGATTTAGGGGAGAGGGTTTTTATGCTTTATACTGTCAGGATTTTAGATCATGTCATTTATTACTTAAAAAGTAGATTTCAAAGATTAAAAACTGTAAGGAAAACCAAACAGCTGTAAATTTGAGTCTAGATGCAGAAGTAAGTGCCTTTTCAGCAAAAGCTGTTAGACATGTAGAGCAGAGAGGACCTTATACTCACAAGACAGAAATAGTGCACACAGAGACTTTCTTTCTGAAGAAATTCTCCTAGTTTTTCAGGATCACCAGGTTCTTGAAGGCAGAGCAGGCAAACTGAAAGAGTGAACATAAAGAATAAAGGCTTGGCTCCTGTTGATCATTAAGAATAGAGAAGTGGGCTAACCATCTAAGAACAGCAAAGAGTCTAGAGGCTCCTTTACTTACCTAGGGGTTTTATCTAGATAAAGCCTCCACAAATGAAAACATCCTAAGTAGGAGGTACAATTACTTCATGTAGCCTATCGAACACTACAGCTTAGCAGCACAGTATACTACAGATAGTTGGTTGTTTTTAGCAGCACAGTATACTACAGATAGTTGGTTGTTTGTGTGGCTTACTACTGGCAGCACTGCAAGAGAATATTGTACTATATATCATTAGCTTGGGTAAAGACCAAAACCCCAAATATGAAGTATGGTTTCTATTGATGCATGTCACTCTTGCATCACCTTAATGTAAAACAAACAAAAGTTAAAGCTTTGTGGTCAGGAAGCATCTTTACCAGAAGCAGGGTAATTTTGGCAAGGATAAAGGTTAACTCTTCTTGGGTATCAGGCCTTGATATAATTTTTGTCACAATGGCATAGGTAGGTGTCGACTAACTAATGTCAGACTGTTTTGTTCTCAAGTGGTTTTAATTAAATTCTTTCTTTTTTTTGTTTATTTTTTTTTTGAGATAGAGAGGCTGTCCTGGAACAAGCTCTTGTAGACCAGGCCAGTCTCGAACTCATAGAGATCCACCTGCCTCTGCCTCCTGAGTGCTGGGATTAAAGGCGTGCGCCACCACTATCCGGAAATTAAATTCTTTCTTGAACTTCAGATATGAAACTTTAAACTACAGACACTGAATTCTTTAGGATCTTAATCTTAAGAGTATCTGGGAAAGAAGTAGGAGTTGACAATGAAAGAAGCAAGTTTACTGTCCCATTGGAGTGGCCTTCTTTGCTAATGGCTTGAAGCAGCAACTGAATATCACTTCATCTCTCTTACCAGGCCCTGAAGATGATAGCTTCTTCTGGATTACCTTCTTAGTCCTGGAAGTTTTTCTATATAAGAGAAAAAAAATGTGAGGATACTACTGACAAGCCTTCTCAATTTCCCTTAAAATGTCACTCATAATCTGATTAAGGACCAAATTCTCTAAGGGCTTTTCATATTTCCATTTTAAAGTATAAAATGTACTAAGTTATTTGAAGATAGGATCATCTAAGTGCCTATGCTGCCTGGGTTGAGTGAAGTAAAGAGTAACCCTCCTTTTACTTTCTTCTGCCAATTACCCCAAGTACACCAAATGAATCAAAGTTGATTGTTTCCCAGTTCTAGGCACTATTTTTGGTACTTTATCATGAATTAGTTCAACATATCTGCAGAACATTCTACAAAGGGAGTACTATTGTAATGCATATTCTGAGACGAGTAAATTGAGGCATAAATGATTTGTCTCAGGTCTTGCAGTTATCAAGCAGCATAGGCGTGTTAGAGATTTAAGTAGTAAAGTCCCACAGTTGTCACTTTGCCACTGGGGACAGCACTGGGAAGACAAGGAGGTCTTTCAGGGTGGTGGTGGGTGTTGTTGTATGCTCTGACACTGTCGAACCATAGCCCCTGAGAATATGCCAAAGGGAGCAGAAAATGCAACATGTATCAATGGCCATGGTAATTTTCCCCAACTCCTTCAGGTCACCTACTCTACCTCAATCTTGGAAGTTTCTTCTTTTCTTTTATAGTCTTCATTCGCTTCCTTCTTTCCTTCCTATCTAGAATTCTTTCGTACTATTATGAAGATAACACAGGCTTTTCCAGCTATAAACATAAACAAGGTAGATTAGCAATTTAATTTTACGTTTGGTTATCAAATTCTACAAGATCAAAGTGTACTTCTCAATTCACTCAAAAAAGGGGTATCTCCAATATTCATGCCAGCAATGGCCAATAATGATTAAATTATGCCAAGAACTATTCTAGGCACTTATCACATACTTAGGCACAATTATCACCCTTATTTTCAAGTTGAGGAGACTGAAGCACAGAAAGATAAACACCTTAGTCAATGTCAGAATCAGTGATCCAAGGTGAGACTTGAAGCTAACAGAAGCTAACGTCAATTCCCACGTTAGAATGTCATAACACTGCAGTGTAAGATGTTGGAACCATTGACTGACCTATTTAAATGGCTTTTACTAAGTGCATGGGACAATACTCAAGAAAAATGGACCTTAAGTGTGGGTGTCTTTTCTACCCAACTAGGTAAGGTAGCTCTTTCCTAGTTACTGAGAAATTTGGTAGCTTAAAAGCCATAACTCCATCTAGTTGAGGGAGAAATAACAATGAAGATCATCCCCTTAGCTCTTATCCTTTTAACCAGGTTCAGATGGCCATTGAGATTTGGTCTGTCTCATGACTGTCTAGATGTAAACTAAGTAAAATGCCACTCCTGCTACCAATGTAAGCAGATTACAAAGATACCCAGGTTTCATTGACCATTACAAAGTCTTCGGAAGTGAACTGAGGTTTAAGGGGGGGGTGGGGTGTCGGTGGTGGGGTGGCCCCATGAAGGGCTATGTCTAGTAAGACAAAGGAGGTTAACGTTTCTTAAGAGAGCTCAGTGAATTAGGTCACTCCAGAGACATACACTTCAGTACCCAGAGCCTCAGATCAAGCCTGGGCATTACGAATATCTTCATGAACGTCTAACTAGTCTACATAAATGCTGTTAAAAGCCATGGAAATTTCAGGTTGTTTTCCCAACACAGGAGATACTGTTCCAGAATTGGTTTGGTCTCTTACTAAATGTGGACAGGCTGGAGTGAGGTGGCTCTAACCTTGCCATTTCCCTATGAGATCTACTTTAATCACTTCAGAGTTGTTGGCACTAAACCCAACCGTGTTAGAATAGTAATAAACCTTGAGACTTCAGTCCTTTGCATCGCTGGACCACGACGTTCCTTGAGTAGTAGTCTGTGCACACTGGTTGTTATAAGGTGGGACAATCTTCAAAACAGTTGAGGACAGACGTGGCAAAAGTAAGCTGCTCAGTCCGTGACTTCTTAAACCGGCGGATGCTCGCTCAAAATGCTTACCAAGTTGTTTTACCGTATAAAAGTGTTGGGTGAATGTTTGCTGAGAAAATTAAAAATATAGTAACGTGTTCGGCCCCGCCGCCGCAAGAACAAACGATTTATTTGGAAAATACTTGTTGGTGAGGCCACAACGGTCCTCCGAAGGTAACTGCCACAGGTGGGGCTCAAGGAGCATTCCGCGTATGCCAGACTAGGCTCAGGTCACGCCTGCTGGGCAGCTGGTGCAGGGGCCAGGCTGGAGTTTGCTTCGCCCTCTCGCTCCTCACGGAAACTACGAGTCACCGCTCCCACTGCCCACCCAGCTGTCGCCGAAGGCGACGCTGTCCGGGAGCTTTATTCGTTGACACAAGCCGTGGTAGCTACTTCAGGGGCGGCCGCCCCGCGCGGTGACTGCGCCGACGAAGGAGGCGAGCGCGCTAACGGGGGCTGGGTCACGCGGACTATATGGCCCATGCAGACCTCAGACAGTTGTCAAAACGAGGACCGCTAACGGCCGCGCGCTAACCGTCGCGCGCCCATCCCGTCCTCGGCGCATGCGCATGCTCGCATGCTCTTTGGGCGGAAGGCCGGCTCCGGGCTCGACTCGTCGCGTAATGATGACGTCGTACTCCCGCGCGGGCTAGTGACGCGACGCGGCCCGTTGTCTGTGTGGGACTAAGAAACCCCGAGCGCGGTGGGCGCTCCCATTGGGAGCGGCGCGGGGTTGGCAGGGCCTGGACATGGCGCTGAGGGCCGCCCCGCGGGAAGATGAATAAGGGCTGGCTGGAGCTGGAGAGTGACCCGGGTACGGAGGGGCCCCGGCGGGCCGGGGGCTGGGGAGGCCGGATGGGCCCCGGACACTCCTGCCTGACAATCCTTCCTCCTCTTGTCCTCCCACCCAGGCCTCTTCACCCTCCTGGTGGAAGATTTCGGTAAGAGCCGCCCCTGATCATTGGGACCTGGCTGTTGGGGGGCATGTGGGGGAGTGCTTCCTGAGTCTGGCTGCAGAATCTGGGGCTGCCCTGCCGATTTCTCCTTTCCTGATCATAGGTGTCAAAGGGGTGCAAGTGGAGGAGATCTATGATCTTCAGAGTAAATGCCAGGGGTGAGTGGCTGGGCCCTTACCTCCGGAGGGCTGGGAAAGGGCAGGGGAATAGTACTCCTTTAGGGGAGGCAGTATTAGAAAACAAACAAAGTTGTATAAGATGTCCCTGTGTGGGTGCCCTCCTTGAATTATTTATTTTTTATTTCCAGTCTTCCCTCAGCATTTCCCCTTAGGAAGTAATAGCACATCTTTTAACCCTAACCACTCTTGGAGTACGGTTCAGCTGCCGTTTTTGGTTTTGTAGCAGGAAGCTTCTGGTTGCACAGTGCCTTTTTTGTAAGTGAACAATCCGTTAATTACATAACCACGTGTGCTTTGCTTTAATCACCACACAGAATTTGTCCTGACCAGGAGTGGTGTTGCATCCCTTTAATCCCAGGGCTTGGAAGACAGAGGCAGGCCAGTGTAAGCTACATAGTATGACCATGTCTCAACAAAACTAAACAGTTGTCGTATATTGATTGGTTGATGTGACAAGACCCTTTTCAGGTACCTAAACACTTTGGTGATCTTTCTAACAGAGGAACCTGCTAACTAACAGTAATGATCCAAGAAGTGTGCTTGCATTTCCTAGAAATGAAGGGGCTGGTTCAGGAGTTCATGAGCTTCCCTAGTTTTAGGGCTTGAGGCTAAGGTCCATAAGTGAGAGCTCCTCATCAAAGTTTTTTGTGCCTTGAGTTTTCACCTTGCTCCATTGTGGGCCACCAGTTCCAGATTTCCTCCTCCTTTTGCCTAGACTTCATTATGGCACTGAGTGGTGTTTCAGAGCATCAAGCCCACACTTGACTGTCTGTGATAGGCTTCTGGGTGTGAGGTCTCAGAGCCATTAGGATTGGTAAGAGTGAGGGGCTGAGATTAATAGCACTTAGTGCAAAGGAAAAGGGAGAGAAAGAAGGGGACACTTATTGTCATCTACCTCTTCCTTCTCTAGGCCTGTATATGGATTTATCTTCCTCTTCAAATGGATTGAAGAACGCAGGTCCCGCCGCAAGGTTTCTACATTGGTGGATGATACATCGGTGATTGATGATGATATTGTGAATAACATGTTCTTTGCCCACCAGGTCTGCTGATTTCTGAGCTTGTTTGAAGTGCAGGATGCTATTTTTTGGTTTTGGTTGTTACTGGTTTTGCATGAAAAGTGACAGTGGGGGAAGCAGGAAGAAGAAAGAGACTGATACCAACCAAGAGTGGTTGTTACATGGCAGACAGAACCTAGCTCTTTTTCATTAAAGGTATACCTTTAGAGTAGAGTGGTTTTGTAGGTTATTCTCCATGTCCCTAGATATGTGGTACTTAGTTGGTCTGTGTTTTATGTAAAGACTGAGCAAGACAGGGAGGTGGTGGCACATGCCTTTAATCCCAGTACTTGGGAGGCAGAGGCAGGCAGAGATCTGTGAGCCTGGTCTATAAGAGCTAGTTCCAGGACAGCCTCCAAAGCCACAGAGAAACCCTGTCTCAAAAAACAAAAAAACAAACAAACAAAAGACTGAGCAAGACAAAGGAAACTGATGAGGGTTGTTGACATCTTTTCTTCAGTCTTCTCAGTGAAGCTTGGGGAAGCTTGAGGTAAAAGGTGTGTGAGGGGTGTATGAATGACTAATTTTGATTTACAGCTGATTCCCAACTCTTGTGCTACTCATGCCTTGCTGAGCGTGCTTCTGAACTGCAGCAATGTGGATCTGGGGCCCACCCTGAGTCGAATGAAGGATTTCACCAAAGGCTTCAGTCCAGAGGTATGCTGTCGTGTCTTAACTCATGGCTTACAGCTAGCTGGGTACATCTTGACCCTCAGAGCCATTGGCAATGCCACCGTATGATATTTGGTACTGTTTGGCCATTTCTTTTTCAAATGATAATTAACATCTGTTTGACTCATAAGTAATGTGGATGGTGGTTGACTTCATTGTTAGGAAGGGAGATGATCGAAGTAGAGAAGGGACAGATTTAAGTCACCTATGTCAGAACCTTTTCTCCTGTGACTTTTTGTAGCAGGCTGTGTTGTTCCCTGGTAGCCAAATACTGTGCAAAGCCAGTATGGCCCATCCCTTTGGGGGAGTCTTATGCTTTCATCTGCCACCACTAGCCCTTTAGGAAAGTTATCTGTACTGATGAGATTCCTGGAATGCCTTTAAGCCTGCTCTCTGGAACTTTGCCCTTACCTAGAAGCTCACCTGAGAATCTGTTCTTATTTTCTTCTTAGAGCAAAGGATATGCAATTGGCAATGCTCCTGAGCTGGCCAAGGCACATAATAGCCATGCCAGGTAGGTGAGAGCTGTGCTTGCTGATATGGGGTAGGGGTAGTGGAGGATGGCTCTGACTTTGTCCCTTCCCAGGCCAGAACCACGTCACCTTCCTGAGAAGCAGAATGGCCTCAGTGCAGTGCGGACCATGGAGGCATTCCACTTTGTCAGCTATGTGCCTATCACAGGGCGGCTCTTTGAGTTGGACGGTTTGAAAGTCTACCCTATTGATCATGGTAGGCATCCTGAGGAAGGGGTCTGCTGGATTTGTCATGCTTCCTTCTGGTTATCTGGGTCTCAGGGCCTTTGGTTCTTGGGACTCGGTAGCACGAAATGGGTGGGTACCAAAGACATCTAACTCTGGCCATGATTTCATCTTGTACCGAGTTATGTGATCAGCTCATACCTGGCTCAACCACATTAATCTATTTTCCTTCTTATCCCTGGCTACGCCATCTCAGGGTTTCCCACCTTCTGATTCCTCATCTTGTTCTCCCTCAGGGCCCTGGGGAGAGGATGAGGAGTGGACAGATAAAGCCCGACGGGTTATCATGGAACGAATCGGCCTTGCTACGGCAGGGTAAGGACCCTCAGTTTGCCTGTTGTATTTGTCTGAACTGTCCCGTTTGGGAGGGAAAGAGATAAACCAGATGATCTGTAAATTGTAAGGCACATTGTGTATCTGGCAAGATCAGGCTTGGGTCTTGGGCTTCCAATTTCTTGCCTTTCTGCCTGGACTGCCTGTGGCCTGCTCTGGGCTGGGCTAGAGGAGGGCCAAGCCTTTGGGTAGCAGAGAGGCCTGGGTGGCACAGGTGTGCTGACTCATTTCCTGACAGGCCCCTCACATGGAAAGGTACAGCTCAGGTTTCTGGATATGTGGCTGACTGCTGTCTGTCTATTGGAGTGGGGCCTATACTTATAGCTACAAGATACTTTCCTCAGTCTGACAGCAGGGCTGGGGTGGGAACTGCTCTGAAGGCTGTCACTGTAACTGCAGGGAACCGTACCATGACATCCGCTTCAACCTGATGGCTGTGGTGCCTGACCGAAGGATCAAGTATGAGGCCAGGCTACATGTATTGAAGGTGAACCGACAAACAGTCCTGGAGGCCCTGCAGCAGGTAAGTGGGCCTCTGGCCATGCCAACCCAACGATCCCTGCCTTTCCCACATTGTAACATCTGTCTCTAATTCCAAAACCATTGTGTCTTGTAGATCCAGATTTAACTGACCATTTCTTTCCTTTGCTTCCTTTGTAGGGGTGGCAAAACTTAGGGTGGGAAGCTTCTAAAGAAAAGTTGTGGCTTGGCCTTTTTATCTTCCAGTAAATAAATGAATGAGTAGGTCAAGGCCCTTGACATGGAGTCCTGCTCTACCCCTTTTCTGCTAAGCTTTGAGTTCTGTTTTAAGCTGATTAGAGTAACACAGCCGGAGCTGATTCAGACCCACAAATCTCAAGAGTCACAACTGCCTGAGGAGACCAAGCCAGCAAGCAGCAAGTCCCCCCTCGGACTGGAGGCAAGCAGGACCCCAGTGGCCTCTGAGTGCACTCACACAGGTACTTGAGGGACTTGGGCATCAGCCATCTAGGACAGCTGGATATGGGAGGGCCCACACACTTCAAGAAGGTACTTGGGCAGTAGTGCAGGGGATTCAGCAGGAGGTCTAAAATCCCAGCACCTGAGCTTTCCCCTCAGAACACCAAGGGAGAGTAGAGTGAGCTTTTCCTAAAGGACACCTTTAAGGGACTGTCATGCCCTTAGACCCTGCCCCTCTGTACTGCCCCTGCCCCCATTATTTTCTCTGTAATATGCCTTTCTTCTTGTTTTCCCCATCTCATAGTGGAACTGTGACTTAGAGCTTACTGGCCAATCTTGATAGCTGCCTTCACTGGGGAAACAACTGTCACAGGATTGGGGAGACTGTAGGCTTTTCTTAAGGATCCAACTGTCCTATCTATATTCTGCTTGTCTTAGATGGTGCAGAGGAAGTGGCTGGTTCGTGTCCACAAGCTTCGACCCACAGTCCTCCCAGCAAATCTAAGCTGGTTGTGAAGCCTCCAGGGAGCCTCAATGGGGTTCCCCCAAATCCTACCCCTATTGTCCAAAGGCTACCAGCCTTTCTAGACAATCACAATTATGCCAAATCCCCTATGCAGGTAAGATGGAAGCACCTTGGTAGGATTTCATATGAGAGGCCACAGTGTTGGGTCCCCAGTGTTATCCTTTGACTCTGCTTGGGCCTTGATGACTAGTCCCCTCTAATACTCAGAGGCCTCACCATAGCACAATAGCATGGCCTTAAGGTGGCTAAGAGAGCTCCTCTGGCTTTAAGTCCTTTTTGTGGGCTACACATTTGGGCATATTCTTTGGTTCTATATAGGATGGTCTCTACTGGTAACACAAAAGCACCTTCCTCCCTAGCTGCAATGCCATCCATGCCTGGTTTAGGTGAGCAGCCCTCCTCATTCCTATTGTTGTCTGTCCTAGGAGGAGGAAGACTTGGCGGCAGGTGTGGGCCGCAGCCGAGTTGCGGTCCGACCACCCCAGCAGTACTCTGATGATGAGGATGACTATGAGGATGATGAGGATGATGTGCAGAACACCAGCTCTGCCATCAGGTTAGTCTTGACTCGGAAAGCTTTGGCTGCCTCAGATCCAATTCTGAGTATTCCACCTATATCTGAGAAGGCCTTGGAGGAGGCTGGCCTGAGGGGCTAACCCCAAGTCTTCAGGAACTTGTGGTGGGTTTAGGGGGAGGTAAGCATCTTGCCATGTATCAAGACATTTCTTGCTGAGGTGATCTTTCATCTGGACTTTAAAGAATTGGGGTAGGAGAAGAGGTTGGAGAGAGGACTTATTGAGTAGTATGGCAGTTTTGTTGGAGGATATAGCATTGGAAGGTTAGAAGTGAGGTAGGTAGAGGAGGTCCTTTGAGGCCACTGTCTGTACTGTGGGTCATATTGTTTGGACCAAGTGTAAGGAGCTTCCAGATTGACTTGGGGAGAAGAGGATATATTTGAGCCATTCTGGACACTGCTAGGTGTGGCCACCTAGCCCATTCCCTCTTTTTACCTTTTTATTGGACCCCACAGATACAAGCGGAAGGGGACAGGGAAGCCAGGATCGTTGAGCAATTCTTCAGAGGGGCAGCTGTCAGTGCTGCAGCCCAACACCATCAATGTCTTAACTGAGAAGCTTCAGGAGTCTCAGAAAGACCTTTCAATTCCTCTGTCCATCAAGACTAGCAGTGGGGCTGGGAGTCCAGCTGTGGCTGTACCCACACACTCGCAGCCTTCACCCACCCCTAGCAATGAGAGCACGGACACAGCTTCTGAGATTGGCAGTGCTTTCAACTCACCCTTGCGCTCGCCCATCCGCTCAGCCAACCCAACACGGCCCTCTAGCCCTGTCACCTCTCACATCTCAAAGGTGCTTTTTGGAGAAGATGATAGCCTTCTGCGTGTTGACTGCATACGCTACAACCGTGCTGTCCGTGACCTGGGTCCTGTCATTAGCACAGGCCTGTTGCACCTTGCTGATGATGGTGTACTGAGTCCCCTGGCACTCACAGGTGGGCCTTGGGCTGCCTCATTGATCACTTGGTGCACCCAAGGAGAAGGAGGGAGGTGACCAGGTGACTACGATCACTTGGTGCACCCAAGGAGAAGGAGGGAGGTGACCAGGTGACTACAAAGTGTCATGTACTCTGATGCATCTTTTTATGTCCTCTCCCAGAGGGTGGGAAGGGTACCTCACCTTCTACCAGATCAAGCCAAGGCAACCAGGGGTCCAGCAGCCTAGAGGAGAAGGAGGTGGTAGAAGCCACAGATAACAGAGACAAGTCTGGGCTGAGCAGGTCCACTGAGCCCTTGAGTGGAGAGAAGTACTCACCTAAGGTGAGTCTTTCAGCTTTCTTTTCCTAGTGGAGGGAAAGACCCAGGGCCCTACTCCCTGGGTATTGGGTTCCTTTTTTGTTTTTCGAGATAGGGTTTTTCTATGTAGGAGCTCTTGCTGTCCTGGGATCAAAGGTGTGAGACCCCACACCCAACTGGTATTGGGCTCTTGATTGGAATTTTGGTGTGAAAGTTGGTGGTAGAGCCAGGTGCCTGATAGCCTTTTTGGGTTGGGTGACCTCAGTAGTCCCATGGGCTGTTCACCCTTGCTTGTAGCTGCTTTTTGGTAATGAAGCTTTGGTGCCAGTCAGACCCCTAAGGTACAATGTTGGGTTCTGGCAGGAGCTGCTAGCACTACTAAAGTGTGTAGAAGCTGAGATTGCAAACTATGAGGCTTGTCTCAAGGAGGAGGTGGAGAAAAGGAAGAAGTTCAAGGTGGGTGATCCCTCTATGGCCTATTCCTCTGTCCTCTCCCAAAGACTTTTGCTCTGAGGAGATGAGCTCTGGTGCCCTCATGTGCCTTCTTTCCCATAGATTGATGACCAGCGAAGGACTCACAACTACGACGAGTTTATCTGTACCTTCATATCTATGCTGGCTCAGGAAGGTGAGGGGACTCATACATTGTCTTAGTTGTCCTACCCTGCTGAAGGTCATATGTCCCTCAAACTCCCTACACACATCCCCAAGAATTTCTGAGGCTGATCAGACTAAAACCCAGGGAACCTGGAAGCCAGCCACCTACTAAGGAGTTTGTGCTTTACACAGGTATGCTTGCCAACCTAGTGGAACAGAACATCTCAGTGCGGCGCCGCCAAGGGGTCAGCATTGGTCGGCTTCACAAGCAGCGGAAGCCTGACCGACGGAAACGCTCTCGCCCCTATAAGGCCAAACGCCAGTGAGGACCTCTGGCCCTGATTCTGCAGCCTCTCTTGCCACAAGGCTCTTACCAAGTCCCCTCCCTATCCCACTTTTTTCCCCCCAGTATTACTGAATAGTTCAGCTAGATCCCAGGCCCTGGGAGTGGGAATAAGCTGTGTGTCCTGCTTTATTATGCTCTGGGGCCTGGCAGGGGTAAGTCAGCCCCATAATGCTCAGGAAGCAGCAGTTAGAATTGGAGGGTGCTGTGGCCTCCACAACCATCTATGGAACAGCAGTACCTGGCCTTGTTGCCTGGGCAGCAGAATATACATTTTACCTACTGGAGATGTCTATTTTTTTGGGCTCCTGCCCTTCTTGCCATTGTATTTTCATGGCCAGCTTCCTTTCTCTCCCATCCTGCTGGGGATGACACCAGGGTCCCAACTGGGAAATTGAGAAGGCATTGGCCCTGGTGCTCTAGCCCCAGCTACTAGCCTGTCCTTGTGAAGAAGCTTGGCCTACTCTTCATTCCTCTTGGGAGAGCGCCAAACTCAGGGACCTGGAGGCTGAGCTGGAATGGGCATGGGGTGTCCTAGTAAGATGCACACAGCCTACCAGGGTCCCACAGCTATAGTGGAGAGAAGTGTTGAGTTGTCCCAGTGGCATGCAGACGGTCCTAGTTCCATCCAGACTTGCTAATGCTGTCAAAGCAAGGCTCTGGGGCTGTTTGCCTTCAGTGTTGTGGCCCTGGCTATGGGCCTATCTTGGGCTCCTAATCTCTGTTTGTTTATGGGACTCAGAGAAGTCTCTACCCAGCCCCTCAGTATTACCATGTCTCCCTCCTCTTAGGGATATCAGAGACAGGGCTGCTTGAATGAAGCTGGTACTATTCAATTCTCTCTACTGTACCAGCTTCCTTGGCCTCTTATAAGGTACTCAGGGTAGGGGACAGGGTCAAGATGAGTTATAACTCCTGTGTTCCCATGGGGCTGGATGACAAGGGGGAGTAAGCACAGTACTGCTTCAAGCTCCAGCCCCAAACAGCCCTGTGCCCTCTGCTAGATTTAGGTGATCCAAGCAGGCCCTTATCTGTACATAGTAACTGTATGGGAGATGGTGCAGCATTTTTACCCCTCTAGTTCTGTAAATACTGGATCAGTGAGTGAATAAAAGTGTGCTAATAAGAAATCCTCTGCTTGCTGTCTTGAGGTCTGTAGGCTGGCCTGTGGTGAAATGAGAGACTTACTAGACTCCAAGCAAGGCAGTATGTATTCCTGGGCTGTAACTGATTGGTTGTGATGGTAGGCCTGGGATGGGATTCAGGACCTAAACTGAGGGGAATGTTTCAGATGGGCTGTGGACAAGGAATACTGAGGTGAGAATGCTTGGCTTTCACTAGATCTGATGGCTTTGAAGCTGAAAAGGTTCTGGAGCTCCGGATCAAGGCAAGGCTGCCCATAGATAGATAGATCTACCTGGTGAATTCTTGGAGGGGCACTGGGACCTGAGAGGTTACATGTCTCATCCCTTACTGCATTTGGGCAGGTACAGCAGGCCAAAGCTGCCTCTGCCCCTCTCCCGATTACTGACTATTCTCTACAGAGACTGCTATCTCTTTTCCCCTACTGTGGCACTGTGGATGGGGCCTCTTGTACACAGCCAAGGCACAGCAGGACTTACTGGACAACTTTTAATGGCCCTGACCCTTCTATCAGGGTCTAGTAATCCAGGGCACAGATGAGGGCTACACCACGCTTTATCCAGTGTCGCTGAGGCTTGTCAGTGGGGATCTCCACAGCAATGACATAGTTGGTTGAGTGGCCTGTGGTTGATAATGTTCCTGAAGCAGGCAAGAAAGAGATCCCGTTAGGTTATACCCTGTCACTATGAGAAGACCATAAACAGTAAGTTTGACAGACTTGAGTTGGGAATAGGAAGGAACCAGGGCACAAAAGTCAGGCTCCTTGGTGACTTGATCTGATCAAGGCTTAGGCCTGCCTAGAGTTATGACACTGAAGATGAAGTTGCTACCACCCTTCTTATTCCCTGGTTTGGGCTTCAGTTCTTCCTCTGAGCCACTGGTGGAAGATGGGACCCATAAGCTGCACAATAGATTACTAAGGAGGGCAAGCAGGCAGGGAATTAAGGCCTAAACACTAACTTGCATTTCGCCCTGCATTGGCCCAAACCTCCACCAGCCTTCCTGGGCAGCTAACCTTGGTCCATGTAAACTGACCTAGATTTCCACCTGTAGTGCAGATTATCTATCTGCCTTGGTTTGCCTTACCAGCACGGGTCAGAGTCTTGTAGATGGGGCACAGGTAGAAGTCTTGGGTCTCAATCTTTCGGTTGGCTACTGGCAAGAGCCAGATAACAGCCATCTCTGTATACAGTTCTTTGGGCCGCGACTCAGCCAGCTGGAAATCATATGGATCCCAGCGAGCACCTTCCAGAAATAGTCCATAGATATAACATCCTACTAGGGGCTTTTTCTCAATTTCTGTTGGTGCGTTGGACAACACCTGTGATGGGCACAGACACCCAGATTGAAAGCAAGATTAGGATTTGCATCAGGAGGCACAAATTCCCTCCTGAAAGCTGTCACCTGCCCATCACCTATCTGCCATTTTAGTCTATGGCCTGTCGTCTGCCCTGCCCCTTTGAGTATCTCTGGGACTCTTGACTGGGTCTTTCCACCTCCTATTCAGGATTGCTCCCACTTGTAGGTAATTATGGCCTACAAGTGTTGTGTTCTCCCCCTCCCTCCCCAGCTTGTGTTCAGACCTTGAAATCAAAGGTGATAGTGTCAATGGAGATGACGAACATTCGGGCAAAGTTCTGCAGAGTGCCTGTTAGGAAAGCCTGAGGGAAGAAGAAGCCACTGATCCAGAAGACAGGTGGAATGCCATTTTTGATCCAGGACTGCACAAAGTTCAGGCGCTGCAGCAGGTCCATGATCCATGAAGCCAGTGGCTTGAGTGATGGGTAGGCCTTGGATTTCCAGAGCTCGGGCACAGTGTTGTTGTACAGGCTGGTGGACATCAGCTCCAGTTCCAAGGACATTACCACTAGCCCCTTGAGTGCCTTGAGCATGTCACTAAGTGTCTGTGTGATCACCACTAGGAGCTTGTTGTACCTGTGGGGTCAGTGGCAAGGTATTAGTGGGCTGGGGTTCTGTGGCAGTATCTATGCCCTTCCACCTGCACCATAGACAATGACAGAACACATGCTAAATGCCGAACCGGGTGAGGCACTCTGGGTACAATCCTAGCTCTGGCCCTTAGTTAAATATGTGACAAGACGGTCGACTTTCTTGGGACCTTGGTTTATCCATCTATAAAATAAGCAGCTGAATTAGACAGATGTTTAGCACTTAGCAAGACAGCTAAGTAACACCTGTTGCCATTCCTCTATGGCACAGTGGCCCCTGACTCGGTTGGCTAAGGTGTGGCAAGAAATTACCTAATGACCTCTTGTACCAGCACTGTGTTCATTGACTCCTCATACAGCACAGGGAATTTGTTTATCACATCTTGCAAGCCAATAGGTAGAGGGATCTGGTACAGAATGCTCTCAGCCACATCTTCTACTAACTGCAGGGGCGAAAAAGATGAGAGGACAAGGCTGGCTACCCTTAGCCATGACAGGATTTTTCTTGAAGAGTTCTACTCACTGGTGCAGGCAAAATGGAGCAGCCTGGCCCTGCCTAGACCGTGGCGCCTTCCCTCTACCACTACTCACCTCCTCCCGGCTCTGGCCACCCACAGAGGATGATTTGGGCTGCAGCTGGAGAATGGCATTGAATAGGGCGAAAGTCTCATTCTGGGCAAAGGTGATGTTGGCGTTGTCATGCAGACCGAAGATCTCAGGCATGTCATTGAGTGGAAGGCTCTTGATGTAGGAGAGATAGCCCTAGGAAGCAAGAGGGCTGGAACTGAAGGCCTTGGCTTGCTCTCCCCAGCCTTCAGAGGCATGGTCACTTTCCCCGGTTCACCATCCTGTTGTTTCTGGGACTGAAATGGTCTCTGTGATGTATATGGTGGTTCTTGTTTTTCTCTGAGCCATTTACTGCCATCCCTCTACTTTTTTCTCTCTGTAGCTGCTAAAACCTAATATTCTCCCTCTTGCCACAGGTACCGACACTTCATCCAATCTAGCCTCAGTTCAGAATGTCACTCTAGAAGTATGTCCTCAGAGAGTGTCACTATCCCTACACAGCCTGCATTACCACCACACTGAGTGATGCCTGAAATGCGTGAGGCAGGGTTCACCTTCTTCTACAGAAGCTGTTCTCTATTGGATATGACTGTTCCTTGCCCTGGGATGGGATTTTTATTAGAAAGGTGTTCTGGAGGGCAGGGCTATACCTCCTTTCTACTGTCCCCTTCTGCATCAAAGTTCCATGGACCCTAGCATCCCCTGGCCCCCTCCTGTGGACTCACATTGAGGTCATAGGTAGGTGGGATCTGGTGGTAGATGCCGGAGTCACTATAGCTGTGCTCAGAAGAGAGCACAGCAGGGTTGTAAAAATCTTCTAGGATGTTCATGACACATCGGCGGTCCCAGTCATCAGTGACACGACCACCATAGTTGATCTCTCCAGCTGTGTACTTGAGAACCTATGTGGTGAGTGAGTGAGGGTCCTTATTATAGGTGCCTGTGTCAGTGGCCCCCGGCCTGCCCCTTGCCTACCTTATAGGGGATGTCATCATATTCATCTAGGAACATCTTGAGCTGGCTGATGCAGATGCGCAGGTCTCCATCTGTGAACTCATAGGGGATGTTGAAGCCCAGGGGCCCAAATTTACGGCGTTCAAGTGCATTCCCATGGAATAAGCACAGAGATAGCAGCAAGGACTTGAACTCCACCACCTGCAGGACAGGAAGGGACAGGGTCATAAGAAGAAGGGCAGGTAGGTGGGAGCTTAGGCTGTACTGCACTGTATGAGTGTGTGGGTGTGTACATATGAGTGCTGTTGCTCACAGAGGCCAGAGGTATCAGATCACCATGGAGGTGGAGTCTGAGGTTATTGTGAACTGCCTGATGTGGGTTGCTGGGAACTGAACTAAATTTTCTGCAAGAGCAGCGAGTGCTCTTATCCACTGAGCCATCATCTTCCCATCTGATGCCTCACCTTTTGACAGGAGTGGAGGAAGTCATCACTGAGGCTGTTGTAGGACTTCAGCAGGTTGGCTTTGACACCACGTGGTGGTTCAATAGTCATTTTGGAGCCATTTTGTAGGATGGACACTGGGAACTTGTTGCTGGGCAGGCTGGTGAGCCACAGGCGGAAGTCCCGATGTACCTGGTGGCCCCAGCACCTCGTGAGCACAAAGACCTTGGCTTAGGCTCCTTCCTATCCAGAAACTCAAGCTCACCCTCTGACTTACTCCTTTCCTGAGCTGGCTAGGCTATAAGGTGATGTGGAATAGGACTAGCAAATTCTAGAGTCATCAGTCTGTGCTGGTAGCCTTAGGGAAGTCACTAACCCCCTGAGACTTAGCAACTTGGAGGGCCAATAAAACTCCAGTTAATAATCCAGAATAGCCAGGCAGTGGTGGCCCACACCTTTAATCCCAGTGCTAGAGAGACAGAGGCAGGCATGAGTTCCAGGACAACCAGGAATACACAGGGTTTCAACCCTGTGTATTCAACAACAATGGAAATCCAGAATAATTAGTTGTATTATGGTATACATGCTTTGTGTCTGGGTTTGGTCTACATGCTTTGTGGGACTATTTCATTAAAGCATCCTCAGTCCTTGATGGGTGGTTTCATTAGTCCTTTCACTGAGAAGGACCCAATGGCAGGCAGCATGGCACACCTTGTCAGGATTGATGTGCTCAATGAGACGCTCCAGTGCTGGCATCCAGCTTGGTGCCAAGTGGCAGTTCTGAAAGAAGACCCACTTGCCCCTCTCTATGGAGCTACGCATCATGGCTTCTGCCCGAGGGCCCTGTAGGACAGAAACATTGAGGAGAGGGCAGTTTCTCATCCTGTCCAGCCCCCTCTTCCTTCCTTGCCTCATCCTTACCTGCCCCTGGCCCAGGGAGATGGCAGAGAGCTTCTTGGAGAACTTCATTTCTTCGGCAAATTTGTAGAGATCTGCAGCAGGGTCAGTGCCTGGCGACAGCACGAAGATGAGAGGTGTGGTGGAGTTGGACTCTTTGAATACTGCAGACAGATTGGCTGTCTGTAAGGATAGGGAGAGATGCTGAGACCAGATGGGGCTGATGAGAGACAGGGCTCAGGGCAAGGGAAAAGGCTTCCGAGGTTCCCAGAGCACTTCTACAAGGGCCTTCTAGGTCCTAGAATGTCCCTGTTCAAGAGGTATAGCCTGGACAGGGCTGGAAGGTAGTCCTCAAAGCAGCATGTCCTTGAGAGCTCAGCCTGGAGATCAGCACTTGCCTGGGGCTCAATGAAACGGGGTTCCAGGTGGTTAGCCACAAAGTCCTGCATGGCATTAGTAACCTTGTCCCCACGCAGGCAACGGAGAAGAAGAAGTTTCTGGAACTCATCCAGGTATATGTTCCAGATGCCAGGCCAGCGCTCCCTGCAACAAAGCCCACATCTCCCTGAGAGTCAGCCCACAGAAAGCCACTGACCTATGGACTTTGGATTTCCCAAGAGAACAGAGCAGGAGGCACCGGGAGATGTGGCCATAGATTCAGGGCAGTACTGTCGTGGCCCAGCATGTCTCAGCCCCAAGCCACGGTAGTCATGAGGTTTCAGCCTGAGTGGGGGAGCGTAGACTTGGAAACCCCTAGCAACCCAACAGTGATAAAGACCAAACACGGGCATCTTGTCATCTTAAGAGGGCTCTCAGTTCCATGCTGTAAAACTGGAGTCTCTTGTTTATTCAGCATCTTCCTGGCTGTTTCCTAACCATGCTTCACGGACCCTGAGGCCATTTCTCTCTCCTCCAGTCAACCCCTCTGCCTGGTCGCTCTTAACTCTCTCTGTCCTCTCTTGTTATTTTGTTTTTTCGAGACAGGTTTCTCTGTATAGCTTTGGAGCCTATCCTAGCACTCGCTCTGGAGACCGCACTGGCCTTGAACTCACAGAGATCCGCCTGCCTCTGCCTCCTGAGTGCTGGGATTAAAGGCGTGCGCCACCAACTCCTGGCTCTGTCCTTTTGTGTTACTTACACAACTAGCCCTCCGCCCTGGTGCAGGCCTATCAAATGCTTAGTCCTGTAGAGATGCAAACTAGGGTACATTTCCCACTGAGGCCATGCTATTCAATAGCAAATCAGCTAGCATCCACTATTCCATGCAGACTGGAGCTCCTGGTTACTAGAACCGCTGGAAATTTCCTAATGGAATTTTCCTGGCTCCTGACACAGTACTAGGTAATATTTCAAAGAAAGCCTCTGGACAAGCCTGTTCTTGGGGTCTTGTCTTCTTGTGTGTTCCTGATAGCACAGTCTGGGACCCAGCTCACCGATGAGGCTCGGCACTATCAAAGATGGCCTTGAATTCTTGGAGGTGCTTTATGAAGTCAGACGAGAATGTAGCAAAGGCTGTCAGGTTTGAAAGTGCCAAGATGTCTCGCCAGGCCCGGTCCGATAGCCATTGTGGTGCAGGGTTTTCAGTCATGGTCTGGATGGAGCCTCCAGACAGGAGGTAGCGCCACTCAGCCTAGCAGAGTACAGGTCAAGATGGTGACTACACCCTGTAACCAGCTCCTTTGTATCTCTAGGCACCTCACCTGAGAAACTGGGTTACTCCTGAAGGGACCAGCTCCCCATTTCGGCAGCCTTAACAGCCGAACACGCACTTGCCTGACCTTGTCTTGGTCACTAAAGTCAGATGCCTGCCCCTTTCAGCAGCCATAACAGCCGAACACGTGCTTGTCTGACCTTGTCTTAGTCACTAAAAGGTCAGACGCCTACCTCGTGGCAAGGAACCAATCAAAAGTTAGCTGGTGGTGCTATGCTTTACGGCTCTGGGTGTGCTTTATGGACAAGCGCACAGCAATGACGCGCAGAGCATAGCAACCACCCTGGGAGGGCCTATGGGCCATAACAACCAGTTGACCAATCAACACAGGGCAAACCCTCCAAGCCTGGAGGCACACCAATCCTGAGCCTGTGCATAGCCCCTAGACACTCCCCTTATGCTACCCTATAAGATCTCTATGCAGACAGTTCGAGCTGTCTTTTCTAGCCATCTGCCATGGTGGGTGGGTGGATGAAAGACCGGAGCTAACATGGGGTTAGCTCGTTAAACGACTATAATAAAAGCCTGGTGCAGTTTGCATCAGGCATTTGAATCCGCCTGGTGATTGGAGTGACCGAGGTCCTGGGCTGAGATCCTGGGGGCTGAGATCCTGGGGGCCTGAGCTTCTGGGGATCTTACACTCCTAGTGTCTTCTGCTTTGCCCCTTCTTGGATATGAGGTACATGGAAGTTCCTGACTGAACAAGTGTGGGAGGCTCAGGACAGTTTGTCCCTGGGGACAGTCTCTGCTCAGCAACACACTTAAGGCTCTTAGAAGACCTGTGCTCATAGCATCATTTGGGCCACATTAACACAGAGTCCCCTGTTGTGTTTAACCAAGAATTGTGCTTCCAAAACCTCTGTCCCCTTTAACTGTGCTATGCCCATAGGTATTAAGGCTTTTTACTTAATACCTATGCTATGGTCTCAGGCCCGAAATAGGGTGACCCTCAGACAGTCCCCTGAGCCATCTGCCTGCTTCTTTCTGCACCTGGTTGATCTTGCCCTCATTCATCATTATACGGACACACAGCAGGAAGGCGAACATCAGCTTGTGCTTCTCAAAGAGGCTGCGGCAGACATTGCTGTAGAGGCTGTAGGTTAGGTAGCGGTTGATGTTGCTGATGCGTTTCTTCAGGTTGTCTACAGGGTGGAAGAAGTGGTGGCAGACATGGGGAAATTGAAGAGAGATAATCTCAGGGTCTAGCCCAGCCTTGAAAGCTTCCCAGCAGTTATTGGGGTAGTCTGTGCATCTCCCTGGGCAGCTGATGTTTGCAGTAAAGGGGATCTAAGTAGGGTAGGGATGGGAGGTGGTGTCTTCCTCGGTATCATGAGTGTATGATGTAAGAGTGAACATAGATGAGGGTTCCTATGTGTGCTCCACCATAGCAATGTGCCATACGCATTCCATCCATTTCAGAGTGGGCCTGTTGTGCCAGTGTGCCAGTGTGCCAGAGCTACCTGCCCTCTCTGAGTTGGAGATGCCTGAGAGGAAGATGTTGAGGAACCACTCGAGAGAGTACTGGTACATGGGGTCCACATTAGCCAGGTCTGACACACAGAAGAAGAGGATCTGGGTGCGGACAGCTACAGGTATGTACTCCATGCGCGTGAGGTCAATGTCCTTCTCTGTCTGCTCTGCGATTCTGACCTTAGCCTGGGCAGAGGGGCAAAAGGAAAGGGGTTATGTTCAGGAGCAGTAGGTAAGCAGGGCTGGGGCAAGTGGGGAGGGTCAGGTTTGTAGGAAGGCAGTTCCCGACCTGGATCTCAGCAGCCTTCATCTTGGAAGCCTCTAGCACCTTGATAAGTTCCATGTCATCTACAGGGTTACCCTCAGAGGAACTGAGACGGTACAGTATCTGGTCTTCAATGTCCTTTAGCTCTTGGCGCATCTTGGCATTACTGACAATCAGCTGGTTCTTGGCCTCTTCTAGATCAGGTCGTTCCTCAGCCACTACCTGGCCTAGTAGCTGGTCCTCTAGGCCACTACCGGGGTGGAAGACCATGCTTATAACACCTGGGATCAGTGTTAGCCCACACTTAGCTATCAAGGGCCCAGCACCGCTGCCACTATCAGCCGGGGAGGCCTAGCCTCAATCTGTCGGATTGATGCAGGGCTGCTTTCAAAACAATGGTTGTCATCAAGACCTTGAATAGCAGGGACTGGCCAGCTAGATCTGAGTTCTTCTTTGGCAAAAGGGGCTATGAATGATCAAGATAAGACTTAAGAGTGTCTTTTTCCCCTCCCACTGCTTGTAGCTACTCAAATGGAGGTTTTAGTATGTAGCAGGCCTGTGTGTGTGTGTGGGGGGGGTGGTTAGGGGGAAATGAAGGATACTCTTAGGTGGAAATGAAGTAACAGAGGCCCGTGGAGGGTCTGGAAAAACTTGGGATGTCAGAGTACCTGGGAGGAAGTTGATGGGGCTGCTAAGCAGAAAAAACAGACCTCTTGATTCCTGCAGCTTAGGGATGGCCAAGAGATGACCAAGGGGAGATGGCAGGAAGGGACAGCTGATGCTGTGTTCTCGTGGGTGGAGGCTTACCTGGGTGACAATGTAAAGTTGATGAGGGTGAGTTTGGTGGAAATCTCTGGCGTATAGTGAGGGTTGGGTAGCTTGGTGGTAATGTACATCCTGAAGTCCTCATGGTAGGGGATCACTGTGTCTCCCAACTTCAGCACTATGTTCCCTTGCTGCTTGTATGTCTGTGGCAGGCAGGATGGATGGGCACTGTGGTTGGAGAGTGGTCGGTTCCCTGTGTGGCTGGGCCTGTAGGACATGGCTTCCCCTTCCTCGACAGGCCTACCTGCTTGAGCAGCACAGGCTCCAGTGCAGGATCCAGCTCCTCACCCACGTTTTCTAGAAGGCATGGCTTGCCAAAGCGGATAGCATTCTCCATGCTGCGCAGGAAGTCACGGTCACTCAACTTGAACACATCTAGCCCGTTGTCCTTCTCCTGCAGGGGAGAATAGGGTTATGGGAGCTTAGAGCCAGGCCAAGGCTCAGTTGCTTCCCCAGCACTGGCTGAGCCTGTCTGAGGGGGCAGCATTAGGGACTCTGCTTACCATGTTCTTGATCCATTTGTTAGCCTGACTCTGGGGGTCAATGAAGTGGGTCCAACGCTGGGAGTATTGATTGATGACCCCATTTTCCACTGACAGAGTGTCATTGGGGAGGCCAGCGATCTGTGGGAAGCCAGGTGCCATGCTGGGTCAGGGTTTTTATGCAAGCATAGCTGGCTGAGCTACTCTCAGCTCTGTTCTGGATGTAGGTTTCACTTTGTTGTATGCTTTGGATGGAGAACATGAGGGATAGAGGTAGCAATGTGGATAGGATCCTATCTCTTTTGCTCCTGGAAGTCTTCTGATGCTCTCCTTTGCTGGGCCTTTCTGTCCACATGCCCACTACTTCCTTGCTTAGAGATATCACCTCCACAGTGCCCACGTCCCATTGACTCTTCTTGCATTTGCCCAGGCTTAGCATCTTTCTCTGCCTTTTGGGCCTAGCTCAGACATGACTTTCTTTTTTAAAGAAACCTCTACCATAGTAGGGAACATCTTTAATCCCAGCACTCTGGGAGGCAGAGGCAGGCGAATCTCTGTGAGTTTGAGGCCAGCCTGGTCTATAGAGGGAGTTCCAGGACAGCCAGAGCTGTTACATAGAGAAACCCCTTCCCCAAAGATAACTCTCCCTACAGCTTATAGTACCTATGTCACCCCTGGCCTGGTTCTTTTTCCCCTTTGTCTCTCACTACCCTCTGGCTACACCCAGGAGGGTGGAGAAGAGACATCCATGAGTTAGGCTTGGGAAAGGGGTAGAAAGAAGGCAGGAGGCTCTAGGTCCAGCCCGAGACAAATCCTGACATATCCTGATAGTTACCTGCCACGAGCGGATCTTCACAGGGTTTCCCAGTGTTGCAATCAGTGTGGGTTTGGAAGTGTGCGGGACTTGGTGAACTGTGAGCTGATTGACCCACTGTTCATAGAGTGTTGTGCGGTACTGGCCCTGGAGAGATGTAAAACTTAAGGTCACCACACCAGACACTCAGAGTTTCCTAACCTCTAGACACAACAATGCTTGGTAAAGGCATGCAGAAGTCAGAGCTCAGATGTGGAGCTAGACATCATACTTCAGACCTGCTTGGATCCTACAAAACCATGGACCCTTGTCTATGAAAGGGGTCATTGCCTTCAATATTGTCCTAAAAGATGTCTGTGAGGATTAAATGGGACACACAATGGAACATTTAGAGCAGGGTCTGGCACAGGTGCACGTGTGTGAGCCTTTTTATACTCCTAAGGTGGGGGTGGGGTGTCTTCTGACTTGTGTGCACCTGCTCAGCACCTGCATGCTACATGAGGGAGGGAAGGAGAGGTACTCCGGAGGTTGCCCTCACAGAGGTAAGGCCTCAAGGGAGGGTTTCTTTATGGGATGAAAGCTGATCAGGGGTAGGGTTGGGGGCTCTTTACCGTGAAGGGGCCCAGGTAGGCTACAAAGCCGGCAGCCACCATTACATCACCAGAGATGTTGTCAAGCATATTCTCCAGATTCTCCACAGTCTCCTGCCAGCGGACCTTTTCATCTGAGAGTCCATTGATGAGCTGTAAAAGCAGTCTTGTGGAGTGGGCTCTGGGAGGCTGGGCTGAGGCCTGGGGCTGGCTCTGCCCACTGTGGCCCTGTCCATCAGTTGCTAAGAAGGAGATGGGGAGAGCCAACCCATAATTGTCCTATATCACTGAGTCCTCTTCTTCCTAATGGGCCTGCCCGTGGGCTCACGCACCTTGTCAGCTCGGGTTAGGCGCTGCTCACACTGGTCACACTTCATTTCTAGCTCTTCCTTCTTGGCAACACACTCTCGATACTTGGCCTGCATTGTGGCAATCCCATCTTCCACTTCACGCAGGTGGTGCTTTGCCTCTTCTAGGATCCTTTGTGTTACTTCCAGGTCGTCCTGGGCTTCCCGTAAGGCTTGCTGCAGGCAGAAAGAGGGCCAGCTCATAGCCAGTACCTGGAGAGGGGAGCTGGCCTCTATGAGCTCTGTATAGTCCTCACCCGTTTGGGTTCCACAGCCTTGGCCACAAAGTGGTACTTGTGCATGGCGCGTACCCACTGGCAGATAGAGGTGCAGGCTTTGGACACCTTGGCAATGGCAGCTGGCTGGAACTCCTCATTGTCGATATATGGCTGGATGGCTTTGATAATTGCATCCCCAATGTTGTCCTGGGGTGGAAATCATAGATCTCAAGACACTGCTTCATTACATCTGGGTTGCTGGAGAGCCTCCCACACCCATACTCTGTTCCACTTTCATTGGCAATGGGCCTGGGAACTGAGCTGCTGGTAGGCTCTCAGAGGTCAGAGCTAAGACAAGCCTAGGGGAATCAGAGCTCAGGTTGTGAGCCCTCCTGGATTGGGTGCCTCCCTGAGAAGGGTGTCTCTGGACCTGCAGATCTCTAATGGAATAGTAGGAGGAGGGCTAAGGAAGCCCCGAGGGGGTCCAGTTGCTGTGACACCGGTCACTCACTGCCTTATGGCATGTGATGGCAGGGAGTAGCCCATGTAGGCCAGGCAACTGGCATTCAGTGAACTTCTGGACTGGAGAGGGGTTTGCTGAAGGGGTTGTGGGCTCCATCATGGCACAGACCAAGAGAGCAGATATCCATGGACACTGAAAATCCCCAAATGGACAGACATACAGAGAACCTAGAGACAGCCAGAGGGAGCTGAAGCTTAGGGAGGGAGATAATACAGAACAGGTGGCGAATCTCTTGACTAGGACCACTTTCAGTGGTGGTGGGGTGTGGTGGGTGTGGGTGTTGGGTAGGGGATGATCTCCAGCCTTGGAGTGACGTCGGGTGACATCCGATAGGCACAGGAACCTGACTTGGTCCCAGTTCCCTCAATTGACATTGGTTGGGGAGGAGGAGGCTATCATCCCACCTGACAGTTCCTTGGGGGCAGGGGGACAAGCTTTGCATTCCATGGTCCCAAACAGCTCTATGTCCCCCAGGGGCTTATATGCTGCAGCTAGTGGTGGGACAGGCAGGGGGTGGAACAGAGATCACGGCACCTACAGACACCGGTGTGACAGACACTTCTCCAGTTCTGTCCTACCTACCGTGTCTTACCCGTAGGTTTAGCGTGGTTACCTTGTCAAACTTGAAGAGGCTTTCAAGGAAGCGGCCTGGGTCTTGCAGCAGCCCCTTGCCTGGCTCCCAGTAGTCATCCACTTTGGAGCCTGGCTTATCTCCAGGTATCTTTTTGGGCTTGATGCCCTTCATGATGCACACAGCTTCTATGACCAGCTTCACTCCTGGGGGTGGGCGCTGCATGGCGCGTACCTATGGGCCATGTCAAAAGGTATAGAAGGGGAAGGTCCTATCCTTGGGCAAGGTGGGTCCCACCAACCAAGTCTTTACTGACAAAGGACCTAGAGCCTTGGGACTGCCTGGGGACGACACAAGGAAAGTGGAACAAGAAGCTAGTATCTGGACTTCATTCTGCCCTCACCTATTGGTGCACAGTCACCAAAAGATGTGGTACACCATTAGGACCTAAGAGGACACCAGAAAGGGATATGATAGTGTGAGAAGATGTCTGGCTGCCCACCTCTGTCACATCGTTCTTGTTGAGGTTCCGGAGGCTGGCTAGGGCTGCATCCAGGGCTGGCAGTGCCTCATCCAGATCCTTCTGAGCATCGTCAGCAATAGCTTGGGCCTTACTGGCCTTCTCATTGGCCTTGTTCTCCTCTGCTTGCACTGATTTCCGGGTTTCCTCAGCTATGGCTGTGTCCACCTGGGGATGCATGGGAGACAGGGGATCCACTTAGTGGCCAGCAGCAAGGACAGGAATACCATCCTCCCCTTTCTGAGGGCTGAGATGCAATAGGTAGAGAACTGGGAAGGCCAGAAGTTCCACCCACATCTTGAGTGCCCACAATACAGCCTAGGAGTTTCTAGGTTTGGGCATTCCAGCTCTACAGGCCCACATGGCCATCTGTACATGATGCAAAGATGCACCTCCCCATTTCCTCAGGGGACATGTTGTAATACTCTGACTCTATAGAGCAGGGCACTTGAATGCCGGCGGAAAGCTGTCATGCTAATAATGGTGGTTAAGTGCCGGGAGGACTGGGCCTTCACTGTAAACCCCAGTTGTGGGCAGAATCTGCCTGTGGCAGTCCTGCTACTCAGCCTGAGTTGTGATGGTCTGTTTGGATTCATCTGCCTTGCTCTTTGTAGGACCCCCTGCCTACGGAGTGCCTGACTTAAAGTATTAATGGTCCTGCCGAAGTATTTGTCAAATAAATGGACAACTGGTGAATGAGGAAAATGAAGTACACAAAGGCTAAAGGACTTGTGAAGGCCAGGGGTCTAGCCATTAGGTGATTTGAAATGTTGAGCATCCTTGGACAGGGTCAGAGAAGCCCCCCCCCCCCCAAGAGCTCTCTGTGAGCACTCCAACCTTGATCTGATCCATAGTGAGCAAGGTGTCCTTGGCAGCCTCTTCCAGCAGGGGGCGCATAATCTCCAGCTCCTCCTGCATCTTGGCCACATCCTCAGAAGTACGCAACAGCTAGTTAGGGGAGAGCAGAGAAAACAAAACAAAACAAAACAAAAAAACAAAAACAAAAACAAAACAAAACAAAACCCCAGCACAGGTCTTACCAGAACCAGAGAGAGGTCAAGTCTGTAGGGTTCTGAGGAGGGGGTCCTGCTTGATCACCATCATTCATGGCCCCTAGGGTGCTTGGTGGTCACTAGATGAGGAAGCCTCACTCCCTGAGAAGCTGTGGGGTACCTTTGTTTGCCCTTTCCCTTCACTGTTGATTTCTATTCTATCACTGAGAAGGAAGTCACTTTTGCAGCACTTTGGGCTACAGTCTGAAATGCTAGGCCACCTTGGCATCATAGATTGCTAAGACTCAGCAGCCACTATCTGTAAGGCCTTCCGCAGGCCTACCTTGTCAAGGCCACTCATCATGCGGTTTTTAGCAGTCTTCAGTTCCATTTTCTTCTGCCCAATGAGGATAGAGAAAATATTGAGCAGCTCCAAATAGCTCTTGGGAGTTACATAGTTGTGGCGGGCCAGCTCTGCCAGGTACTCAATGCATTTCTTGGCCACAGACTGGTGGATAAATACGCAAACCTGAATCTGTGAATGGGGAGACCATGGATGCTTGTGGCACTTCAGCAAAGACTAGGTACCAGGCACCCACAAACCCACTGTGTCTTGGTCCTGAGGAAAAGGCTATTGCAGAACTTCTATACCTCCTATTCACTGTTTCCTAAGATCCTGGCAACTTCCAGGTCAAGGTAACCCTTTATGCAGATGAAAAGCCCAAGGCCCATACTGGTCAAGAACAGAGCTGGCCTTGAACAGGGGCCCAGGAGTCTCCCTCTCCAATGGGACTGAGGGAGAAAGGTCCATGTAAGGCCCAGAACCCTTGGCACAGCTCCCTGAGCTGTCTCTCTCTGAAATTCCTAAAATGTGTCCCTTCAGCGGTTGGGTCTAAGGCAGGGAAATGTTGAGTTCATCTTAGTTCTTGGCCCTCAGAGGGGCAGTGTTCTCTGAGATGGAAGCAGACAAAGCTGGCTTAACCTGTCTGAGGTCTCTAAAGAGGTGTAAGGGGGGCTTTTGGGAGAAAGGGGAACGCTAGGCATTTGTAGAACACTAGGTCACCACACGACTTATGGCCTCATTTCACAGATGGGAAAAATGAGGCATAGACAGGTAATGTCATGTCAACAAAGCTTTGCTGCCAGGGGTAGGACTCTTACCCAGGTTGTGGTGGCCCTAAGCCTCTACCCAAAGTGAAATATTTCTCCCCAAGAGACTGCCTCTCACCAAAATACCTACCAGCCCTTGAATTATTTCGCTGGAAGATTCCAGTTCTGGGATCTCATTCAGGAACATGGTGGCCACAGATTGCAGGGCCTCTGCTGGCCACTCGTTAAACCAGTCAATGGTACAGCAGTTGACAAGGGAGGGAAACTGCCTTAGGCGAGCTCGGAAGACCTCTCCAATGGGACTGAGGGAGAAGGGTCCATGTAAGGCCTAGGGACATGGACTTAGGCACTCAGGACTCAAGCCCATCTATAGCTCTGTGTTATAGTAGCCAGGCCAGCCTAGTAGTTTGGTCTGAATGGCATGGTGGCCAGGCCTGGGGACACTTTTCATTTCACAAGGACCCTCTCACCCACCCGATGCCCCAGTGGGGCCTGATGGCAGCTGCGTGTACCTCATGCACAGCACCATGTGGATGTTATTGCGCACACGTCCAGTGTAGGCGGCCATGAGGTTGGCTTTGGTGGGCTGCAGGCCCTGCTCCTGTATGTAGGGCCGCATGGTGTTGACAATCTGATCTTGCTCATCGGCACTGTAGATGTTGGGGATGTCACCTGAGTTCAGGACGTTGTTAATATCCTCTAGGAAGGACTCATTCTTGATCTGGAGAAGGACAAGGGGTAGGAGCGAGGCCTTTATGGAAGCCCCTGTGTGTCACATTTAAATGAACAGTCTTCCTGTACCTTTGTAACAGCTGTCTATATAGGACCTAGGCCAAGGACAGTCTCATAAGTCCTGGACTTGTACTCAAATCTGCCCCATTGTGGAAGCTCTGAATGTAACCTATGGGCTGTGGCAGGGACCCAGGTCTTGGGTAATGTTGTGGCATTTTCCTGATCCCGCTCCAGCATTCCTCCAGGCCTTATTTTACTACAACAAGAAACCATGGCAACTGACAGAGGCATCTGGCCTGTGTTGGAGGGAAACCTCACTTTCTTGACTATGTGAAGGGGCTGGACAGGTCTAGGAGGGGAGGGACTTGTCTAGGATTGGGACATGATCTTGGAGCCTAGGTCACCCTGACACAACCTATACTGCCAACCAGGTTTGCGTGCTGCACTATTTGTCTTGTGGCTTCTCTATTCAGAGACCTGGAAAGAGGCCTTATGCCTCCAAAAGTGGAGCTACAGGTCCCCTATACCTCAGGAACAAACTTGTGGTCCTAAAGGTAAGAAGCCATTGGCCTGTGAGTGGTGTACTATAGTACCAAGGCACTTCTTTGTGCTTGGAGCATAAATAGTGATCTCTGTCTCCCCTGAGAGCAAAATGGCTGGGTTGGTTCCTCTTTTGACCAACCCAGTCATAATCCCACCTGGTCCTGATGTATAGGGAGTTGAACATATAGGACTGACCACCTACAGGATACCACTTGGGGACACTCTTCAGCCCACTCTTCAACCCACTGCTGTGGTGGCTGTACCTGGGTGTCTGAGAACAGGAAGGTGATAGGCAAGTTATGCAGGCCAGCCTTGAGCAGAACCTTCTTGACATCTTCACGCCACTCTGACATGCCGTAGTTCTTGGACAGCTCAATCTGGAAGCACTCATACTCAGCCCTGGAGGCAGGAGTTTGGATCAAGGTGTGCCAGAGGCCCAAGGATGGTGGGTGCTCATATCCCAGCTATCCACCTGGTATCTTGCTCCTATCCAGGGTCAATTGTAGGTTCTTTAGGACCAACCTATTCTCTTATTTCCTGACCTTTGCCTACTATTCCTACAGACTAGACCTCCCATCTCCAACCCTCCGTGCTTGGATTCTGATAGTAGACCCATGGATGCCTCTCTTAGGCATCCTTCTGGGATGCTTGTCTCTAACCTCCCACCCATAGCACCAAAAGGTCCTGCTGCTGCCTCCTCTTGGGGTCCAGGTTCCATTTGCAGTTCTTCCAGAAGCTCATGTGCTGAGTAGGTTTATGTTGGGGCCACACCAAGATTCTACCATGCTGGAAAATCACCTGTTCCAAACAGTCTGCCACATGCCACCCACTGCCCACCATGATCCCTTACATGTGGGAGGCAAGCTTCGTGAGGGAGCTGCGGCCACTGCCACCCACACCCAACAGGAGTGCATTGCCCAATGCCTGGCGCAGAGTACGACTGATGCGGCAGATATGACTCATGGCATCCACAAAGAGGACCAGCTTCAGCTTGGCTGTGTTGATCTGGTTGTAGTCCTCCATGTACTCCTCAATCACCTGCATCATCTGGGAGCAGTGAGATGGTGGGGAATGGCAGGTTCTCCTCCAAGGAGGGGTCCCCCATTTCCCCTGCTTCTCTCTGTTCAGACCCAGAAATGTGACTGATTGAGCACTCTGTGACCTGGCCAGTTGCAGATTTTTTCCTGTGGGCTAGAACTCAGTCTTGTACCTTGTATATCTTCAGGTGCTGATAAGCTGGCTCGGGTTGTCACTTGACATGCTGAAAGAAGCCTATGCAGATGCTAGCTCTGTCCCTCGTCAAGTCTCTATACTCTCATAGCTTCAGCACCCTTCCCCATTGTGGACACACTAGGATCTCTTGTCTTACCATGCTTCATGTAACTCTCTCTATTCATAAAGTCCCCAATGAATGCTTTGGGCCCATCATCTACTGCTGCTTTTTTTTTGGAAGTGTTTGGGCAGGCCCTTGTAGGAATTTCCTGCCACTGTTTTTGTGTTAGCTCTAGCTATAGATAGGTTCGGTGGTTGGAACATTGGAATACTGAATACCAGGCTTCCCATGGCTAGTTCTGCTCCTTCTGTGCATGGTGGGAATGCTGGCTTTCAGAAGTCAGGTCTGCCCAGAGAAGCCTGGTCCATGAGACACACCAGTCTGAAGCAACCCTGGGGAGACCACCTGGGAACTAGGAGAGGAAGTGTATAGGGAAAACCACCAGGAGGTCCACTGCAGCCTCACAGCTTTGAGACCACAGAGGGAGGCCACTGATGAAAACCTCAACCCTGTCTCCCAAGGTCCCAACTGAGCTATGGTACCAAAACCTTTCTTCTCCTCTGTGAGTGAGAGTGGTAGCATCCCAAATGGACGCGGTGTGTCACTGTTTGTACATTTGCCCCAGATGAACTCCAGGCTTGTTTTCACAGACAGGCTGCCTAGCTAAACCCATGTGAACAGGGAAATGGGAACTCAGAGAAGCCAAAAGCTTGTCTGACTATCATGACTCTAGTCTAGTACATGATTCATTAATGGTGACAGGAGAGGGCCTGGGTCTTTCACTCATCCTGTGTAGACTTTCGGACTCTCTAGGTACTACACTTGTGGGCCCCTGGACCTACCAGAGGACGTACCAGAGTAGAGCACCCACGCACCTTATTCTCACTGGTGATGAGTTCATAGGACTTCACATCTGAGCCTGGAGACATGAAGTCCCCGTAAAGAATGGGATGGAAGGGGCAGACTTTGCTGAAGGCCACCCCAAAGTCCTCCATCTGGGTCTCGAGGAGCTCATCAAACCAGCTGCGGTCTTCCTCATTTACCAGTCGGTCACGGAACACACGGCAGTTCTCATGGTACCATAGTCGCAGCAACTGCACCTTGTCCTGTGAGTGCCCAGTGTCAGTGCCTGCCTTGGTCCCAGGCCCTGAGTCATCATTTGAAGTACCAGGGGAGAGATAGAGGGTAGGAACATGCTTTGTGGGACTAGTCTCCTTCCTTTGCCTCAGATCCAGAGCCACATGCAAGAGCTGTTGGGAGATGTGCCTCTGGCCAACTGAAGACCAAGCAAAATTGCAGAATACTGCTTGGGCCTCCCTATGCCTAGCTCCCAGCACCCACTAGGTACCTAGCATTAGTAGCTAGTCATGGGTATCCTAAAGACACCACTTCCCTTTATTTAAAGCTCCAAACTCCAAGCCTGGTAAGGAGACCTCATTCTCCTGATGCCTTCCCAACACCCCACATCTAACTGCTCAGCAAGCCCCACCTATCTCTTTCTCTGAGTTTGGATCTGCTGCCCACTGTTCCAGCTTCCATGCCCCTCACCCAGGGCACACTAAGGAAGTTCCAGGCTTTTCTCTTAAGTCATTGGCTATGAGCTTGCCAAGGCCAGAACCAACTTTTGTTTAACCCACCCCACCTTCCTGAGGCTAGCCACACTTTGGTTGTTTAGCCAGTGATTCTGTGTGCCTCCCCATTTGAGTTCTCTGCTGGATGAACAGCCTGTACACTCTGGCTCCTGGCATCCCACTGCCCACTCCTTAGACCTGCACGTGTTTAGTTCTCAAAGGCACCTTGTTCACCTCTCCCTAAGTCTTCTCACGCATAAGGCCTCTACTACAAATGCTCCTGCCTTCTTTGCTTTCTCCTGGCTTGTTCTTTGTATGACCTCACCATGGTCACAATTTTGGACATGAGTTTGACTAACAAGATAGGCTTAGCTGTGCTAAGGTCTGGCTCTGGTGGGCTGACCTTTTATGTCCCATTTTCCTCAGGGCCTAGCTAGACAAGGGCTGGGGACTGTTTAGGTAGAAAGGCTTAAAATTAGGAGAGGTCTGGAGAGGGTGGCAAGGGCAACTTGGGCATGGGGGATGGGCCTGGTAGATCCTCACCTCAACCTTGGCTGGCTCAGCCATGAGCATACCCTGGAAGACTTTTGAGAGGTCCCTCAGGTTGAAGGTATAGTGGGACTTGGCTGGAGTGGGCAGCAGCTGGGAGGTGATGGTAGCATATACCCTGATGGTAGCTTCCACAAGGGGCTCATTCAGATGGACGATGTTGGGGGCCCCAGCTGTGGAGACAGGAGAGTGGGCAGGGTCACACAGACAGGAGGGCTGCAATGCAGGTCCTAACAGTGCCCCTGTGATCCCCCCAGCACCCATCCCCTAGCCTTAGGCTTGGATGCTGCTTTTGCTTCAGTCCCTTCTTAGATGCCCCCTCCTTTGCAAAGCCTTCTCGATGTCCCTACCTTAGGATGGAGATCTCTTGTTCTGTGTGCCCTAAATTTACATCCACATTCCTGACAACTGGCCATGCATAGGGCACTCACTGAGATGCAGTCACAGAACTGTGGGTATCAATGGGCTCCGTCCTGGCTGTCTTCCTTATGAGCCTATCCTAAGACCTGGACATGGCAGTGCTGAGTCACATATGTGCAAGGGCCATTTAATCTACACAGGCTTCAGGAGAGCTTAATGATGGGTATAGGGTGATCTGGATCTCAGGCCTGACACTTGGGGGTTTACCACTCTCTGTGGAGTTGTCCAAGTTCCATCTTGCTTTCCATTACTACCATACCCATGTGCTTGTTATATGATAAGTACCCCTGTCTCTACCTGGAACTAAACTCTGAGAGTAGGAACTTGGGGTACAAGAAGAACTCAGAAATGGCAGAAGAAAAGAGTCAGGAGGACACATGTATTCTAGGTGATGAACACAGAGGTTGACCCAACAGACATCTCTCACCCTTAACAAGCTTTGTCTTGAAAATGCAATGACAAAGAGACAACAACCAGGTGAAAAATGCTATGGAGAGACTTGCAGCAAAAGAAAGGTTTGGGGAACCTCAAAGTTAGGCTTTGGAGTGATTACAGAAATGCTGTGGGATATCACACTGAGAAGGGAGACATTCAAGCTGAGGTCAAGAAGTGAGATTGCAGGCATGAATATTGCTGGAGAAAAAGTGTTCTTGGCATAGGGGCCAACAATAGCAGTACCCAGGAGACAGGAATGTGAAACATGGACAACGTTTCCTGGCACTGTTGTGATGGGGACTATTGCTTGGCCAAGACAGTTGAGAAGAAGAGCATGGCCTCATTATATTTTTGGTTTTGTGTATTTTTGAGACAGTCTTGCCCAGGCTAGCCTTAAACTGATGGGCTGAAGTGATCCTCTTACCTTAGTCTCCTAAGTAGCTGGACTACAGGCAGGCAATAGCACACCTAGCTTGATCTAATGGGTTTGTTTGTTTGTTTGTTTTGGTGTTTTTTTTCAGGGTTTCTCTGTGTAGCTCTGGCTGTCCTGGAACTCACTCTAGACCAGGCTGGCCTCGAACTCACAGAGATCCACCTGCCTCTGCCTCCAAGAGTGCTAGGATTAAAGTCATGTGCCACCACTGCCCGGCTTGATCTAATGCTTTCACGGGTCCCTGTAGCTGCAAAAGGAGGATGGGCCATTGGTAAGTGAATGCAGAGTGAGCAGATTAGAGTGAATTTCCCAATGATTAGGTGAAGGAGGGCAGGGCGGTGATTCAGGACACACTCTGCAGGGACAGCCAAGAGATTTTTTGGCAGTTGTCGTATGGTTTGAGAGGAAGAGGATGACGGAAGAGTTCTTGTCAGGAGCATCCAGAAGGATGAGACTGTCTGAGGACAGTGCATTTAAGAGGGAAAAGGGGCTGGAGGTCAAAGTCTGGTTAGTCCAAGATGGGTGTCTACTATGACAGTTTGTGTTTGAAGTACCTCCCTGCAAAGGCCTGTGGTTTGAAAGCTCGGGTCCCCAGCTGGTAGGTCCAATCATTGGGAGATGATTGGATCATGAGCACACTAACCTCATCAATAGGCTAATTAATTAATGAATGCTTCCTGAGTGGAGTCATAAGGAATATGTGAAGGAAGCAGGCCAGGCTGGAGGAAGAAGATTGCTTGGGCAGCATCCCTGAAGAGAATACATTTCCCTGAAATCCTCCTGTTTGCCTCTGCTTCTTGGCTGCCATGAAGTGAACAACTTTGCTCTCCCATGCCCTCCTGCTGCCCTGGTGTTTTCCTCACCTCAGGCTCAGAGCAACAGAGTAAGCCAATCATGGGGGAGACTTTTGAAATGTGAACAAAAAAGCCATTCCTTCCTTGGGCTATTTTATCAGAGCGACATAAAGCTGGCTGATACACCCAGGGGAAGGAGAAGGCCTGGGAGAAGCTGCTGGGAAGAAGAGACTGTTTTCAGAGTAGATGAGGCTACACTCTTGTCGCCAGTGAGAAAAGTGGAGGAGGTAACTCAATTGGAGGGATAGGGATGTGACAGTGTGAGTGAGTTTTGTTATAAAGCTGAGCAGAGAGGTGAGGCAATGATGAAGAAGGGATCTGGCTGGCAGAGATAATTCTGTGTTTTGGTTAAGACAGGAGAAATTGGGACATGTTTATAAGTTTTTGCTTTGTTTTTAGAGACAGTCTCACTATGTAGCTCTGGATGTCCTCAAACTCTCTATGTAGACCAGTAGATCAGGCTGGCCTCAAACTCACAGAAATCTACCCACCTCTGCCTCTTGAGTGCTGAGACGAAAAGCATATGCCACCACGCCCCACAACATCTTTCTATGTTGACAAAGTGGCCCAGCAGAACAGGGAATACTGGTATTGGGGGATGTGTGACTCTTGTCCTCCATCAGGCCAAAGAGGAGCAGTCTGGCCTCCATTAGAATAGGAAGTTCACTCCTAGGACAGGAGCCATGAGGGATGCCAGTAACAGAGCTAGAAACTAAGACTCCAAGAGGGAGCTTGGCAGCCTCTTTCAGCTGAGACAGGACAGAACCTGAAGTAGCCAACTGCCCTGTAGTGATGACTGACAGATTAGAGCTGCATGAGGCTACCATAGAGGGATGTCTGCCTCCTAACTGAAAATCACCTGCTTTCATGTTCATGCCTGCTCTCTGGAGAAGGCTGGATTTCTTTTTACTATAGTTCTTTTAGACGGCAGAGTTCATTGGATTCCTTTCTTCATCCACTTATCTTTCATTTCCTGCTACCAGTGTGACACTAACCTAGGCACCGAGGGTTGAAATGGCTCTAAGAGAGGTACAGGAGCCTGAAGAGCAGCCAGTGCAGGTGCTGACTTGAGCTCTGGCTCCATGTGAGCCCAAGGAGGGCCCACCATGGTCCTTGATCCTAATGTTAACATACCAGCTAAAGTCTGAGTTCAGGGTTGCCCCCAGACTAGATCCTCTTAAGATCCTCCCAGGTCCAGGACACACTTACGCACAGGCTCTCGGTAACTTTTCTCTCCAAGGAGTCCATCTGCAGGGGTGAGGGACAGATACTAGGTTCAGAGTTAGGTGGTCACTTGCTGGCTACTTTGGCCAGCTGTGTCCTGCTGGAAACTCCTCAAGCAGCTGCCTCCCACCCTTTCTCAGAGCAATGTGCCCCATGCACCAGTTGTATATGAAGGAGAGCCCTGGCCTATAGCTCTGGCAGGAGGGTCCAGGCCTGATGGAAGGCTTGACTTCTAACGCTCTCTGCCCAGAATGATACCAAGTGGCATTCCATTGTGGGAGGTGGGGAGGGATGGAGGGGGAGGTGTGTGCTGGGTGAGAGGTGGGCTACTGGAGAAACAGAGTTCTGGGTGGACTTTTTCCAAGCCCCAGGATGGAGCAGTGCTACTTTGTCCCTTTGTTCTTCCTGGGTTTTCCTGTAAGTTACTGTCATTACATGTGAGCTTCTGGGCAAACACTAGCACATGTCTCTATGTGAGTGAATGCATATATCTATCACATATGCCATATGCAGACTTGCTGCATAGCTTTACTTTAGGTGGTATGTGCCATAACTTAACTCTCAAGACTTGGAGGGTAGGTATTAATATTAGCACCCATTGGTAAAGAAATAAAGGTTCATGAGATTGCCAGCCATAACTGCTGAGTAAAGGAGTAAGGCTGAGGTTGCATTAATGGCCAGTGCCTTCTTCCTGCCCAGTGCTGTTCAGCTGTCTTTGGTGTGACAACTAGCTTGGGCCTCTGCCTTTGTTCATGGCCTCTCCTGCCCCAACCCTATACTCACCCATCCAACATCCCAGAATGGTAGAGAAGATGTGTTTCTTGCTGACTTCATCCATCTCAATAAAGGACAGGTAGTTGAAGTGGCGTGTCAGCCTTGGAGTTATAGCGTTCCTGCCTCCTCCTGGGGGGCCCATGGCACAGACAAAATTGATGTCCACCAGGTTCTTGAAGGCTCCTGGGTGGGAGAAGGAAGTCAGTCATGACTTCTGTGGGCCCCTTGCCCATGACAAGAATGTATTTTAAAACTGTAATTTATGGTGTTAGGGAGATAGATGACTTGGAGGATTTGCATGCCCTGTATCCACATAAAAGCCAGGTAGATGTGACAGTGTGTCTGTAATCCTAGTGACTCCAGAGGTAGAGACAGGGGTAAGTTGGCTAGCTAGATATGCTGAGCCAGCAAGTTCTGGGTTCAATGAGAGACCTTACCTCAGTTAAGTGGACAGTGATCAAGGGAGATACTCACCATAAACCCCCAAATACATGTCGCACACTAATGCAAACACATGTACACACATGTACCCAAAAATGTAATTTACAACAGTACTGAGATAAAAAGAATGTATTAACAGGCACCAAAATTTTCTTTGACCTAACGGCTCATTCCCTCCAGTTTCAAGAGGAATTGAAATACTTTTGTGAACCCCTAAAATGGTCTTTATCCCTGCATCTACTGTACTCTTCACCCAGCACATGTAGCCCACTCCCCGCTGCCCGGGCATAGCACGCACCGATGATTTTTCGGTCATACCAGCCACCATGGTCCATCCACTGGCGCAACAGCTCGATAGGTGGCTGTGCACCATATGTCTCCAGGGCTGGCATGTTCAGGTCATCAATGAAGAAGATGAAGTTGCGTCCTAGGGGTGGCCCGAACACACCCTTTCGCCTGTGGGAGGGACTGTGTGAGCCCAGCACCCATGGACACCAGGTCCTCTGGGAATCTAAGAGGCAGCCGAATGGCACCTCACTAAATTTTAGCCTCCTCTAAATTGCTAAACTTCATGACCAGCCCCTCTGTCTTGGGACATCTGGGTCCAGCTGACCTGTATCTGAGGCCTTTAAAAAGAGTCCCACTTCCCAGAAAGGTGGATAACAGTCACCTCTAAGGTAGTCCCCAGCCCTGCCTTAGTGGCCAGTAAAAGCCCCATAGGAAGACTAAGAGGATCCTGAAAGAGGCAAGGAGAGATCTGAAAGGCAACCTAGGACCCCTAGAGGGTTTTCTGGCTTCTGCTGGCTCATTTCAGACAAAGCTGGAAGCATAATCTGGTGGGGGAGAGGTGAGACAGCTGGTTCAGTTAGGCTGGGAACACTGAGGCTGAGGAAGGAACCAGAGGTGTCCTGCCTCTTGTCCAGCTTGCTATCGATGAGGTCCTGGGTCTGGTTGGCTGAAGTGCGGGCTGAGAAGGTGAGGAAGTGGCTGATATATTCCAGTGGCAGGTTCCTGAGAAGCTTGTTGGAGACGGTGAGCGTCTTTCCTGTGCCTGTCGGCCCAATACACAGCACCTGGGAGAGTGGGGATCCGGAAGGTAGGGCACACACAGGGCTAATGCAGAGGGAGCCACCATTGCTGATGTGGAAGACCAGACAAGCCCTAACCTGATCCTTGGGTCGGCTGGGACAGGGCATGATGTGGCACTTACAGGCTTGTTGTTGGTGATCAGCATGCCCAGCAGGAAGGACATCTGCATGGTGTCCATGGTGGGCACAATGATGTTGCAGTAATTGGTGTCTGGCATCATGGTGAAGGGAGTCGAGGAGTCCATCCACTTTACCCAGGCAACCTGGAACCACATCTTGTTCAGGGTGGGTCTGAAATCCCTTCCCATTCCATGCCTGGCTGTGGCCCCACTGCTAAGTACAGCAAGAGGATGAGATACTGTCCTGCTGGGTCTTGGCAAGGACACCCAGGGGAAGGGCTACTTCTGACAGAGGTAGGAATTCCTGTGCCTGCTCTTTGCATGGGATGGGAGGCACCCAACACAAACCACCAGGAATAGAGGTTCTCTGAACACAGCTGAGCAGATGGGGGCTCCCTGACTGCAGCTGCTCAGTGGTGGTGTTCCTACACACAACCAGTCCCTAGATCTTGGCAAGAAGATGCTCTGGGAATGGAATAACCCAGGAAGGCCAAGGTGCTCACTGTTTATTTTTAGGCTAACCAAGGAGTCGGGATGCCAGAACCCAGGGCACTGACAACTGGATCCAGAGAAGCCACCTCATACTGTCTCCTCACTGTCCCTGCCTCATGAATTCCCTTACTCATGGCTCTTGCAAAACTCCTTTGAGGAAGGGCTCACTTTGGCCAAACCAGCACGTCCCACTGGTAGCCGTTCTGACTTAGACCCAAATGTACCCTGAAGTTCCACAGCGGGACTCTACATAGTGACTTTCTGTCCCCTCTTCTGGGGCTTAGGGGCTCTGATCCTGGAATAATAGTGGACTCAGAAGCTCTGATTGGCTGACAGTTAAGAAGGGGATGCTAAACCAGGATACCAGGTATGCTCCTGGACCCTTAGGGAGCTTGGTTCCAGGGAAAATGGGGGCTGCTAACTAGAAAAGAGGGCTGGTCCTTGGACTCATAATCAACACAGAAGAAACATCTGTCTGGGAAGTGAGGCACTCTAAAGCCTCCAAATGCCACGCTCAAGTTCAGCTCTACGGCTGATTAGCTGATTATGACTGCTTTGTGTGCCAATCCCCATGTCTGTAAAATGAACACAATAATTAACACCTGGTAGACTGTAAAATTCCAGGTGGTGACAGAAACAGCCAACAGCCTCAGACCTGGTGGCTATCAATGTAGCTTTCTCTAAGTGGCCATTATTCATTGAGGTGGTGGGGTTCTACCCTCTCTCCTTCCTGGGCAGGCCCGTGGCCACCTGTTTGCCTTCCTCCTCCTCCTCCTCCTCCTCCTCAGTGCTGCTGATCCCAGCGTCATCCAGCCTGTAATCGAACACCAGGCCTTCTTCTGGGAATTGTAGTTTCACCTATCAGGACCCAGAGAGCAGCCTTGTGAGCCCCAGGGGGTAGCCCGCTGTTGGCCCCCCAAGACCTGGCTCTCGGTCCTACCACTTCTTACCTGTTCTGATGTCATCTTCATCCTTAGCCACTGGCTAAAGGTGATGCGACTGGCATAGTCCCCCGTGGCCCCTATACTCCAGACCAGTGAGAAGATGAACCAGGGTTCTATCAGCTCTGAAATATGACTCAGCCTTTCAGAGGGTATTTTCTTGAGACCCTGGGAACAAAAGGGACAGTGTCAGGCTAAGTCGGGCAGTAGTGGGAAGCCTAAGTGGGCATATCATGTAGTTTGTTTCCCTACAGCTCATTGGATGGGATGGGCTCATGATCTGTGGGGTGTCAACCCAGTTCTTTCAGGAAGCTGGAGGTGGAATTCACAGGCTCTTTGCGGCTGAGCAAGGAGAGCAGGGGGTGGGAGGGACCAGGTCTGCAGCCCCACTGCTTGGCCTGTACCTCTCTGGGTAGGAAAGGTCTGAAGAAGCAGTCAAGTAGTTTGAGGAGACTCATGGTCAGGTTGCTGTTGGTTGAGGCAATCACTTCCTTCACTGTAATTCGAATGAATGAGATGGAACTCTGTTGGAAACAAGCACCAGGCTGTCATGGCTGGTGGTGACAGTGCGCTACTACCCTTTGGCTGGGTGGCCTCACCTACCTCCAGGTACTTGAGAAAGAGGGTGTTGAAAAGTTCTTCATAGGGCTTTATTATGGAAGGGAGTTTTTTTAGCCAGCACTCAACGAATGGCATGAGCCCTAGGATGCTGGGCTCCAGGTATACCATTCCACAACGGGATACTGTGGCTGGTGAGGCCACTGCCAGGTCCTGCACCTCGAACATCATGGTCATTGCCTGGTGTCAAAATACAACATGTGAGAGGGTCATCTACCTACCCCCAAGTAGGGGAAAGGGATATGAAGCTTTGGAGAGCTGCCTGCCCATCCTGCCAGGAGGCTCTGCGGGCAGTCACAGGGTAGATCAGGGCAGGGGTTGAGGTTCAGGGATCCTTGGATCTTCATCCACAGAGCCCTGGGGGAGAGTCAAAGTTGCAGAGTTCTGGACTTTCTGGCCAGGGTGGAGTTCCTAGAGGCCTGGGAAACCTGATAGGACATATGTGCTCTGCATCAGAGCTCTAGTCACACTCGGGAGGCAGAGGCAGGCAGATCTTGGTGAGTTTGAGGCCAGCCTGGTCTACAGGGCAAGTTCCAGGACAACCTCCAAAGCTACAGAGAAACCCTATATCGAAAACCAAACAACTGGAGAGATGGCTCAGTGGTTAAGAGCACTGGCTGCTCTTCCAGAGGTCCTGAGTTCAATTCCCAGTAACCACATAGTAGCTCACAACCATCTGTAATGAGATCTGGTGCCTTCTTCTGGCATGCAGGCATATATGCAGACAGAATGTTGTATACATAATAAATAAATCTTTTTAAAAAAAGAAAACCAAACAATAACAACAACAACAACAAAACACTAAACCAGAGCTCTAGTCTCACACACACACACACACACACACACACACACACACACACATGCTCACACTGACTGCTACATGTTCTCAGGAGTTTAGTGCAGTGTACACTCTGAAATGCTCTCATAGCCAGGACATAGCCAGCTTTCTCAAGAGCTGAGCTACACAGAGTAAGCAGGTCCCTGTGGCTAGGTTTGTGCCACCGAGTCCCTAGCCCCTGAACACATTGCTAGAACTAGGCTAATACATAGAGCCGACTGGGAGACGTGAGGCAGCATAATCTAGGGAACAGTCGGGCAGCTGTCATGACCCTGGGCTTGGACAGAAGCTGCATAGGACATGGCTTAGAGGAGGGAATTCAGGGTTGGGAGGGGTGCTGGGGGTTGGGCCCACGATCCTGCCATCGAGGCTCCTGGTCAGCATGGTGCAGTCTCCAGACCCAACTAGCTGCAGAAAAGACTGGGTGGGTAGGCAGGCAGCACACCTCTGTGAGTTTGATGATCTCCCCAGAGCTGAGGCACAACTTCTTGTTGTCATCCAGCACTGTGTTCATGTTCTCTATCCAGACAGCATCCACTGGCCCATCAAACATGTACCATTTCTTATTGCTGTCAGTAGCAATGGCCCCAGCCCGGATGAGGGAAGAGAAAATCCCATCTGTCCTGTAACCAACAGGGAGGAGAGAGCTGTAGATGCCAGGGACATACACAGGCTGTGGGTACAAATGGCTTCCAGGGAAACGTGGCTCTTATCTTTAAAAAATATATGAGCATATATTAATTATGTTTAATAACAGGTTTCATCATATTGGCTTCATACACCGATATAATGCAGTTTTTGATGTGTTTGCTAAGCAGTTACTGAAATATTGGTCACTTTTGAAAAAAAAAACAGGTTTCTTACTTACAAACATTGATTTATTTTCAAGAGATATATTCCAAGATCCCCCATCTACCCTGGTACTATGGATATATGAAACTGTATAGTACATAATAGTATATATAAGCTTTTTTATCCTATATATAAATAAGTGTGAGAAAGTTGGTTTATAATTTAGGTACCTTAACAAACAAAACCATTGTAACAGGATACTATAATAAAAGTTTGCACTATGGGGCCATAGTTAGTTAAAATAGGAGTTATTTAAATATAAGCAGTGAGACCATGAGTCAATGTGATAACTGACATGGCTAACAAGTGCTAATGGGGGATAGTGTAAACAGCATGGACACATTGGACAAAGAACAGATTCATTTCCCATGGTGGGATGGAATGGTTCAGTACAAGATTTCTTCCCAATTCTCAGAATGGTGTACAATTTAAAATGCATGAATTCTGAATATCTGGAACTTTCCATTTGATATTTACAGATTGCATTTGATCTCAGGTAAGTGAAATCTATACAAAGTGAAATGTCTGATGGGGTGGGGTGGGTACAGCCAGGGTTCTATATTTTGAGTAAAACTCTAAGGTCACAGATAGATACAAATGTATTTACTAATCTATGACCTGTCTATTGATTTCCTTAAAGGTGTCTTTAATTATTTTGGATATTACTTACATACAATGTATTGCAGTTATTGGTTCTCATCTTTTTAGCTTTCATATCTTCACTCATTAAAATTATAATAGGGGAAATGTTTTTTTTTTTTTTTTTTTTTTTAGTGTAACATGGTATAATGAAAACGTGTTTGTATCCCTTCCCCTCCCTGCTGAGTTCCCATGGGAGTCACAGTAAATGAAAGTAAACAGCAGAGGCAGAGGCACATTCGGTTCTGAGTTCTGGAAGGTGGGAAGAGCTGCAGGAGGGCCAAGTTTTGTTTCAGAATCTAATAAAGGCTCAGTTTTGACAAGTTCTATATGCCAGGGAAAGAGCCTGAGAGTCCCCGAGGTCCCACATGTGCACTTCCCCATAGAATCAGCATCAGCAACCAGCCCTGCTAAGTCAGTTTGGACAAGCCCTTGCCCCACACGCTTGCCCACCTCAACGCCTGTTCAGGTTCCCCATTTCCCATCCTCTTCCAGGTGAGGTCTGACCACTTGTCCTATTTTAAGAATCCTGTGAGGTCAATTTTGTCAGAAGCACCCTTACCCCTGATGTCCCCTTAGAAACTTTCTACCCACCACTGTCTGCCCCACTGGCCTATGTTGTATTTGGAGTTGAGCTGATCCTGTCCCCTGCCCTGAGCCCATGCTCCAGTGGTCTCTATACCTGATAAAGTTTTCTTTAGCATGCTTTGGGACATTTTCCCGGGTTCACCTGTGGACCCCATGGCCACTCACATGCGTCTGGAGTAGGCATGGGAAAGACCGTTACACAGAAAGTAGAGCAGGTCCACATCGGAAAGGAAAGGTGACTCCCCTCATTAGTGCCCACCCCTTACTGGCTTATGGAGCACTACAGACAAGAGGATACTTCCAGCAGGAGAGGGGAGGCTTTGGAGAAATAGAGTAGAAAAGATATCCAGGGGTTTTTTGGTTTTTGTATTGTTTTTAAGAGCCTCAGGTTTTAGCATTCAAGGAGGTTTCCACTCAGTTGTCCTTCCCCCATACCCACTCATCTCCCTAAAAAATACATGCCCTAGCCTGGAACACAGCCTGGAAGTGACCCCTTCAGCCTCTCTCAGGGTGAAGACAGCCAGTTGCTGAACGTTCATCCGTGCCAGCCACTGTTCCCGGAACATTTCATGTGTTAGGTTCCTTTCCTTGCCACAACAACACTGCCATTATTGTCACCACTGTGCAAATGATGTAACTGAGGAAAGTCACTAAGGGAAGAAGTGGAGTGATGGATATAACCACAGGCTTCCTGCTGAGAGCTTAAATTCCCAACTACTACTGCAGGCAGTCTGAGAGCACATCACTGGAGCAACTTGGGGGCCACTCACCACTCGTGGGTGAGCAGGTCAAATTCCCCATATAGCTGGCCCATCGTGATGGACTTGGGATTGAGCACGTAGTAGCTGACAGCTTCATACACACCACCACTGATGGATGGCTGCCCTTTCAGAAACGTCATGGCAGCTGCCAGGACTCTGTAACACTGGAGTCACCACCTGAAAGTGAACCTCCTGGCTTCTCAGAGGGCAGGGATGCAGTGGGCTAGGGACTACAGGAAGTCAGGAGGGCATTCCAGAGGCCAGTGGAGTACAGGTGGAGGCTGATGCCCTTGCTGGAGATACACCCCCACCCCAGGTCCTGTACTTGGTTCTGCTTACGTTACTCTTGCCAGAGCCCGTGGGTCCGACGAGCATGAGGCCATGCCGTACCACTGTGGTCTCGTATAGCTGGATGCACTTGATCAGGAAGCCTAGGAGACAAGGCAGGGGACATGGGTTAGAGGATGGGATTGAATCATGTCTCTGAGGCTGGCTTGTGTGGCCTTAGGTGTGACATTTGAACCCCTGAAGGTCTTCATTTGCAAAGTGGGGAAGGCAGTGACACCTATGCCATAGGTGGGAGCGGGTGAGGGCCAAGCACAGGGCCTATAGGGCACAGAGTTGAAGCTCTCTAGATGCCAGATGGTATTATTGTTACAGCCATTGCCTAACATTGTCTGGTTGGGTGATCAGCCATTATGGGCCACAGAATGAACTTCTTCCCTGAAGCAATTGCCCAGCCTCCTGAGAGCACCAGCCCAAGAAAGTGCTTTCCAGTGTGAGGTAAAATTCAGGGACCAGCATCCCAGTCAGTCAGGTGCTTCAGGAAAGAGCACATTGCTTTGTCCCAAGGGGTTGAGGTGGTTGTGGCTCTGTCAGGCCCAAGGGTCCCTTCCAAAGGGACAGAGTACAATTAATGAGGGATGACAAAGCTGACCCAAGGCTGTGGGAGAAGAGAAGAGCCCAGGGATTGATTTAACAAACTTGCTGGATCTAACTGCAGGGGATGGCCAGGGGAGGAAGTGTTAACACTACACATGGAGCAGAAAGCCATAGGAAACACTGAGGTAGGGGCCCCACAGGGCTTAGATGAGCCAATCAACTGATTAATCAGGCCCTAGTGGAGAGCTGTGTGGCCAGACACTCCTTCCACAGAGAGTTCTCACCCCAAGGACCTTCTGGGAGGTACTGGGAGGAGAAGGAGGAGCAGCTGTCCTAGGAAACTGTGAGAATCAAGAACTGTAAGCTACATGAATGTGTGGTGACCGGGCCGAGGTGAGGAGAGGACAGCTTCAACCAGTGTATGTCAGCTTGACACAAACTAGGGTCATTTGGCAAGAGAGAACCTCAGCTGAGAAAAATTCCCATCATATTGGCCTGTGGGCAAGTGTGTGATACATTTTCTTGATGACTGCTCACTGTGGGCGGTGCCATCCCTGTGCTGGTGGTCCTGGGTGCTATAAGAAAGCAGGCTGAGGCTGGGCGGTGGTGGTGCATGCCCTTAATCTCAGCACTCCAGAGGTAGAGACAGGTGCATCTCTGAGTTCATGGCCAGCTCTGTCTATAGAGTGAGTTTGAGGACAGTCAGGACTACACAGAGAAACTCTGTCTCGGAGAAAAAAAAAGAAACAAGAAAAACAAAAGAAACAAAAAGCAAGTTGAGCAAGCCACAGGAGCAAGGCAGTAAGCAGCACTCCTTGTTGGTCTTTAGTTTTTGCTTTCAGGTTCCTGCTCTAACTTCCTTCAGTGATGGATTGTGACCTGAGAGTTATAAGACACAATAAACCTTTTTCTCCCCAAAGAGTTTTGGTCATGTGATTTTGTCACAGCAATAGAAACCCTAATTAAGACACTCCACAAACACCCGTTGCTGGATGAAGCAAGGCTAGATAGAGAGGGGATCTTGGATTGGGACAGGTCCTACCATGGGCAGAGGACCTAAATTGTGGGGACTCGGTAAAGAAACATGCTGCCCATCCCCTGGAGAGCATTAGTAAGGACAGGGGATACCTTGGTCAGTGGCGAGGGACCCTGAGACAGCATTGCCCTGTCCCTGTCTCCAGCCCTGGACTCCAAGGTGGCTGGAGCCAGCACTTCCTAGATTGGGACACCATGGGTGTGCAGGAACCCTGGGGGCTGGGGCTCACCTTCCACATCCTTGAGGTTATTCTTCTCACAGGCCTTGCGGATGGCCCGGTCCAGGATGCCATAGTCAGTCTCCTCTTCCTTAATGGTAGGGAACAGGTCGGACACAATACCTGCAAAGAGCTTGAGGTCTTCCTGCAGGAACTTGGGCACATTCACATCCCGGATGGCCCGAAGGCAGATCAGTTCCTATAGTAGGGGCCGGCAAGGGCTTCAGAGTTGTGCGCTGGGTGCCCCTCCAGGGCCGGGACCCTCCTGAAGCCCTCTCTGTGTGGGAGCGCTGTGGGTAGAGCTCACCTCATCCATGGTGGGGTTTTCTCTCTTGAGGTTCCCAGCAGCTGAGATGACAGTCTTTACAGCTCTCATCCCAAAGTCATAGTGGTCCTGTTGGCACCAGAGGAAGAGACATGGGTGGGTGCTGTCCATCTCCGTGTTCTGCCTTGTCAACACTGCCTCCCCCATGGAACCTGACCATGCCTCATCACTCATCTTGTAGCTGGGCCTGCACACTGTAGCCTGGGCTAGGTGCCCCTTCTTTGGGCTGCTTTGGTACCTTCTACTTCATCGTCCCTATGATCCTCGGGCTTATAGGAGTGCCTATTCCGAATCCCTCCCTCACAGAAGGTGAATTTGGCACAGCTCTGGAGGTGGGAGTAGATGGCAATGCTTCAGTCTGAGGTTGTGGCCTTACCTGGGAGCTGAGCTGCTCAGAAGATAGCTTGAAGGTGGTGGTGATCTTCTTAGCCAGCACATTGGCCTCATTGAAGCCAAAGGAGTAGAGGGAGATCTCAGCAATCATGGCATAATCGGGGACCATCATGGCCACAGGTCGGAAGAGGGCCTGGACATACAGCACACATGTAGAGGCAGACAGAGCACAGCCCCACCCAGGGACTTAGCCCATTCTCTGGACTCTCCTCTGTGCCACACCTGCCACACTGAGGCTTCCTTCCATTCTGCAGTGTTTGCACAATGCTTAACATTAGAAATAGCTGCTTTGTGTTGGTGAACACCTCCAGGACAGGGCCCCTCTCACTTCCTGTCTTCCCATTTTTCTCACATTCCCATCTTAGCAGTTTCTGTCCTGTACCCTCCCCACAGGAATCCCAGACTTCTCCCATGCCCGGAAGACAAGTCCAGGGCCTCCCCTCCATAGCTGGGTGTGGTCCAATGGGTTTCCTGGACAGGAATGCTACCACAGGGAATCCCAGTTCTTCATGCCAGGCAGCTAATTATGTGTTCTTGAATCAGAACTTTAGCATCCTAGAGTCCAGGCTAGGATGTCACCAGGCTCTCTCATCTTCGGGTCACCCTGGGCCTGAACTTGCCTTCAGGTTGTCGGGCAGCTCTGTGCGGCCGGCATATCCTGGGTTCATGGTGATAAACACGGCACAGGATGGTACAAGGGGGATTTCAGAGCCCTCAAACATGAAACGTTCCACCTGTATGTGGGGTACAGGGGTTGTCCCACATTAAAGAGATCTTCCCCTCCTCTAACTGGACTCCCTCATGCCACTGACATAGCATCAAAGGTCAGCCAGGCTGGGTTGCTGGTCATGAGTTAGATCTCCCAGGATCTGACCTAAGACCTTAGGTCCCAGTGATCTCCCAGGGGCTCCCAGGGCCTGGTTCCAGTTCCCAGAGGTGTCCACAAAGTTTCTACTTCCCCAAATCTACTAGTCACAGTTCTGACTGGTCCCTTAGGATTTACTCAAACTCATCCCAGAACAGAGCCTAGGGCACTACTTCAAGGGGTGTGTGTCAGCTTCTCAGTTTTTGTCCCTGAGGTAAGATCCTTGGCTACCCTGAACAACGCAGGCAAGGTCAATGCCCTGGACTTTCCATAAGAGCCAGGATGCAGGACAGGACTCCCTTTGCCTGACCACAGGCTGAGGTAAGGATGTGGGATCTGAAACTGACTAGACAGCCCTTCTAGACATAGCACTCAGGGTGATGGGTGGGGGCAGTGCCATCCCTCTAGGGTGCCCAAGCTCACGCGCTGCTGCTGTGCCTTCTGGATGGTGGTGATCTGTTGTGCCACCACAGACAGCACCTCGATGTCGATCCGATTAAACTCGTCAAAGCAGGCCCAGGCCCCAGCACTAAGTAAAACAAGGCATTGGGGCAGGGCATGCACTCAGCACATACTTGGTACCTCCTTCCAACAACCCTCTGACTTCACTGGGGAGGAAGCATTAAGTGGTGACCACCAGCTCAACTACAGTCCCATGCCTGCTCCAACCCTAGCCCACTGAGTGGAGCCTTTGGCTCCTGTCACTTCACCCTGTTTCTTGTGACACTCCTCTTGGTCAGTGTTCTCCCCTACTTCTCCCTGGGCCAGCTCACACCCAATCTCACCTGGCCAGACCCTTGAAGAATTTGCCCATGGCCATGAAGTCGAGCTGGTCAGAGCAGTTGAATACAACTGTCTGTATGGCCAAGGCCTTTCCCAGGTCTTTCGTGGTCTCTGTTTTCCCTGTGCCAGCTGGGCCAGCTGGTGCACCTCCAAACTTGAGGTGCAAGGCTCCAGTCAGGGTCAGATAGCACCTGTGGGAGTGAAAGGAGTTGGGCATGGGCCACACCCATGCTGGGTGCTCTCCTTCCTAGGGTGTTCTGCAGATCTGAGGCATTTTCCCCATGATCAGCAGCTCTTGCTCCTCTCAGGGCCAGGTATGCCAGCTCTGACTGCCAGGGCCAGGACTGGAGCCTGGGGTTAGCTACCTGTGTAGTTTCTCCTGACCCATTTCTGTGCCTTGTGGACAAGCTTTGTTCAGAGACCCACTGGGCTGGCTTACCTGGGGCTACCCATTTACCTTACTCAAAACCCAGCTGGGGAGGGGCTTTCACCTGTCAGTGAGCGGTGTGATCACCAGCCTTCCACTGTTGCCTAGGTACTCATAGCCATAGATGAACTCAGCATTCACAGCACGGATGTACAGGTCGTTATTTGTCCAGTAGTACCTAGCAATGCAGGGACATGGGCTTCTGGACATGGGGCCATAGGCCACTGAGTAGGTATACAATTAAAAAGAGGGGACTATTTTAGAGAATAAAGACACAAAAATACCCCTATCCATCTTTTCTCTGCTTTGAGGACAGGGGCACGCCTTGTGTGGATTGACAGTATCCCCACCCTCAAGCTCATCCAGTATGCCCTGGGGTAGCCCTCCATGACCTCACCTGAGCTGTGAGATCCACTCAAAGTCATGTACATTGGTTACATTCTCATTGATCAGCTTGTTCACCACATCCTTGGCATGGACCTCAATGACAATGAGTGCTGAGAGTACTGCCCGCTGCATGCGGGACAGCTTCCCTCGCACCAGGGCCACCAGGTCACTGAGCTGAAAGGATGGGGGAAATCACTGTAGAGATCTGAGAACTATAGGGAGCCCCCCATCCCTTGCACAGAGTATAGGCTTCTGCCACAGAGAGATTCTATATTCTGGAGCTTCTGCCGCTCTGAGATGGGAGGAGAGCAAGGACTGGGCCAAGGAAGAACATACAAAGAACATACACAGCCACGGCACCTGCCTCTGTGGTGTAGAATGCCATTGGTATGTTCAGGGCTGGAAACCCAGTCTGGAGTGTGGCGAGAAGCATGGATCATGGGTAGCCCAAGGTACAGTACAGGAAAAACCTAGTGACTGCCTCACTGACCTGAGAGGAGCGCCTGCCCAGTCTCATAGCCCTCCTTAGGTCCCCTCTTGCTGGTGCTACAGTCTGATCTGCTCCTTGGGCCTCACCTTTACCCTCCTCCAGGCTTGATGCAGGAAAATGTTCCTAGGAGAACTGGGTGTGGGGTGTTGGAATGAGGGGAGCCCCAATCTTCTTCAGACCTACCTGTTGGGAGAGCTGAGGGAACAGCTTGCTACTGATGTTGTTAGCTTCCAGTGCCTGGGCTACCTCCATTGTCCAGTATGTCTGGCAGCCAGCAATGGTCACCTGGCCTGGCCAGTTCAGAACCCACTCAGTTCTGAGCATCTGAAAAGACGACATGAGCAGACTGACTCAAGTGCTGCCAGCCCTGACCCTGTCCTCTTCCTCGCTTGAACGCTGTCTGTGCTTTGGCCTTTCAATGGGTTCAAATGTTCTCTCAGAAAGACAGCAGTTATTAAAGCACTGAGCCTCTTGCAGGCTGACAGAATGGCTGGAGGTGGAGGCAGGCTATGGCAGAGAGGCACTGTTGAGGGAGCACACTGGAGGCTGAGCAGGAAGGCTACACTCACTGTAGGGTAGGCCTTGATGGCCTGCTCGATGATGTCATGCACACTGGCCTTCATGCTGCGCTCCACCTCCAGCAGCCAGTCCTCCACATTGCTGGAGGGGTAGATGGAGAAGGACAATTTCACCTCTTCACCCTCTGCTGAATACATGTGTGTAATCTCCAGATCCTCCTGGAACAACAGCTATGGACAATGGGAGTGGGTAGGAGTGGGTTACTCTGGTGTGCCAGAGGGCTTGCCCCCAGCCCCAGACTGACCTGGCCTGACCCTTACCCTTAGAGGAGCTAGCTCTGTGCAGGGGCACCCCCAGAGTTTGCCTTCACTGGGCCTTCCCTAACAGCAATTTGACAGGATGTATTTCAGCCCTTGGGGATGAGGCTAAGCTTGCCCTCTGTGTTTCCACCCCTCAGGGGATATCAGTATTGTGGGAGGACAGGAGTTGCTGGCTGAGTTAGGACCCCAGGGCTCCCAGGCTCAAGGCAAGGCATGGGTTCTTTAGCTATAACCTCCTTCCCACCAGCCCCAGGTGTGCTTCTGAGGACCAGGGTCTCTCTTGCCATCTCATCTCTAAGAGGGATTGGCATGAGAGGAGAGATGTCTCTTCTGGAGAGTACCCTAGTACACTGGCCAAGCCCTAACCCGAGCTACATACCCGGGCAATGTTCTCGAAGCACTTGCGTAGGTGGGGCTGCACAGCCGTGGGGTCCTTTGTCTGTGACAAGATCTCCAGGAGTTCATCATCCGACAGGAAGTAGAATCTTACAGGGGAACATGGGTGATGAAAAAGGTTAGATGGACTTGTTGGGCCCTGGCAGCCCTAACACCACTGATATGGTGCTTACTAGCTTGGCAGAGCACTTGAGGGCCCATATGTGGTCCTGGGCTGTGGTGCATACCTGGGGAAGGCACTTCGCTTGGTCTCCAGGTACTCGCTGAGGCCCTTCTGTACCAAGTCCAGCAACTTGTTACAATCCCTCAGGCTGTCCAGCAGCCTCTGGTCAGAACATACATTGATCACCTGCAGGAACCAGAGCCAGCCAGGGAGAGAAGGAGGGAGTGAGTAGGATGGGGGCACCAGACAGTACCCATGCCAGCCAGATGCCACCAGGGGATAAGGGGCAGGAGACTGATTCCTGGGCTAGGGGTTGCCTCCATCAGTCCTGAGAAACCATTCTGTAGTCAAAAAAGAAGGGTAATAAGGCTAAGGCATTGCCTTGCTGCAGGACTGGGCAGGATCCCTGAAATGCTAAAACCACTGTTTCTGAGGGGCGTTTCTGGTACCAGGAGTCCACTCCCAAAAACACGAGCCACAACCTAATCCTTGTTTAGGGAGGGAAAAGACTGAGACATCCTCAGCAATGTGATTAGAGTGCCTTGGAGGTGCTAGCGGCCTTCCGGGGGCTCACCTCCCGGTTTTCATAGGCATTCTTCATGATTTTCCTCCAGATGCGCTCCATGGTCTGGTAGCGCTTGCTCTCCACGGGCAGCTGCCGGGTGATATCCTCAGAGCTGAAGATGGGCTCCAGGTAGAGCCAGGACCGCTGGCAGTTCAGCCACTCCTCCAGTACTTCCTGTCAGAGTTGGGGGCTTGGGTTGGGTTTAGTGTCCATGGTGGAGACATTTCACTCCATCAGAGTACAGGGCAGAGCACCCACATCAGAGCCAGTGTCTACTGGGTCACTTTGCACAGAGCCATCTTCCTTTCTGCCTCCCAATTCCCCACCTGGGACTTACCTCGTCTTCTCCATCAATGCAAACTGATTCATTCATCTCTGCTCATGAGAGATGAATGATTAGTACCATGGTTATCTCTGCATCAGGTCCATGCCAGACTTAAATGGGCACCAAGAAGATGGGCATGGTTTTCTGTTCTTGAGGAATACACTAGTGGTCATTCTGTTCCTGGATCACTAGGGGCCTGGTATTTGTGAAGCCCCTTTAAGGGGTGCTGAGCAAGGGCCTCATTGGGAATGAGGCCCTACAGGCAGGTGTGGGTGAGTCAGAGATGGAAGGTGGGGTGGGAATTACAGGTGGGGGCCAGTGTGAGCAATGCAGGGAGGCCCCTGATCAATGAGGTACAGATAATCCCCCTTCACCTGACTTCTGGTCTTTGCTGGCATATATACAACATCCAAGAAGGACTGAAGGGAAAGGCTGTGGGACACATGTTCATGCTTACCCTCTAGGGCTCTGTGAGCAGCCCCTGCCTCTGGTCTTAAAAGCCTGAGAGAGCTGTTGTCTCAAGCACCCTGGCCTCTCTCCTCAAGTATCACATATGGGGTGGGAAAGGGAGGCTCAGGACAGGTGGACAGGATACTGAGGTGCCTGGGGCCTTATGGAGTCCAGAGAATAAAGTTCCAATGACTACACTGTCCCAAGCTTAGGCAGCCAAACTGTTTAACTGAGCGTCACTCTTTCCACAGCTTTGACTGCCTCTTTCAGTAGCTAGACCGCATATGTGGGTGGCACCGTCCTGGCACCCTCTTCCAGGTGGAGGCTTGTTAGAGAGCTGGGGGAACAGGTGCCATGTCTAAATACACTTAAGTGAGACTTGGTGGGCAGTGCTCCTTTGGTGGGGGGACAAAAGGAGGAAGGCCTACCTGGGTCAGTTTCAGTTTGGTCTCCCAGGAGTTGATGCGCTGCTCAAAGGGTTTCTTGTATGGTGAGAAAGACATACTCTGGGTCATGACAATGTGGTCATCGAGCAGCTGTGAGGCTTCATCTGGGCTCTTGAGGATATAGGTGTCTGTTTCCTTGTAGGGCAACACGTTGAATAGGATGACTGACCATTCCTTCTCCATCTTGTCTAGTGCCTGTGGTAGGGAACATTCAGAGCTGTGTGCTTGGAAAAGACTGTTAGGCTGTCTGACTAGCACTGGGCAGGGAATCATGGATTCTGTCAGGCCATGGCCTTCGTGTGGGCCCCACTGACAAATACTCCCAGCTTGCCTAATCAGCAAGTTCCCAGTGGGCCTCTGTCTGAATTCAGGCTTTACTCAAGCCCATATGGGTGCAACCTGAGAGGCAGTTGGGTGCCAGTTAGGAGTGTGGTCACTCCTCAAGAATGTGTTATTTTGGCCACTGTTGTACCTCCCTGAGCCTTAAGTTTCTCTAATTAATTAAATTAACTTTTAGCAGTGCAGGGCTAAAAGCATGCATCAAGGCTGGCTACACTTTCAACTTCTGTGCTCATCTGCTAAATGATGATAATGCTATTGGCTCCTTGCTAGTCTTGAGAGGGAAATGGAGGATTATAGCAGTGGTGGGCATGGTGCCAAGCACTTCACCTACATTATTAACTTAAGATGTATCCCCACCCCAGGGATGAAGCCACTACTGTTATCCTCCCAAATGGCTGCCATTGCAAGAGCTAGAAGCTATCCTGTTCAGCAACGGACAGGTGGGATTAGGCTTGCTTGTACTCACCTGCTCAATAGCATACTCCTTGCCAGCCACCTCAGCCACCTTGCTGATGCTCTCAATATGATCCTGAAGGTTCATCTCGAGGCAGCGGGCAAATGTCAAGTTGGCCTTGGGCCTGACATTGATGTTGATCTCATTGGACAGTATCTCCCAGTGCCGGTTCCGCATACCAGGGTTGCGCAGGCCTTGGATCAGCGGGATGTATGGCTTGAACTCCTCTATACGTGCTCGGATGTCAAAAGCCACCTCCTGGCAGGCTGTGGGGTAGGTAGGAGGGCAAGAAAGTTAGCCAGTCCAGGGAAGAAAGAGGCTAGATAATCCGGGTCCCCAGGAAAGGGCTGGCTGGCTATCAGGCTGTCTGACCAGTATTGGACAGGGAATAACAAACCCGACCAAGCCATGACTTTTGCATGGGTCTCATTGGCAAATATTCTAAGCTACCTGGGATGTCCTTGAACTGCTTCACACACTTGTGCATGGTCTTGAAGGACTCAACGACACTCTTCTCTAGCTGCTCAGCATCAATGGCTGACAGGGGGTCATTCATCCAGCTCTCAGACCAGCGCAACCAGTCTGAGGCTGTGGTCCAGAGGTCCAGGTAGGGTTGGAATTCCTTCACCATTCTTGAGAGCTTGTCGTACTATAGGGACAGAGGGTAGGGATGTCAAGATGCTCAGAGGGCTTTCTCCACATTATCTCTACTTTGGCCAGGCCCTCTTTCCCTTCTTTGTTCTTGGCTGCTATCCTTGCCCCATGGACTCATTCTCCTGCAAAATGTAGGCTTTGGATGCTGAGCTTCCAAGGTCTAGGCTGACCCTCATAAGGTTGTTTCTTCTGGTTTCCCCATCCTGAGAGCCAAGGAAGGTTATCTTTATCCTGTAGCTAGCTCAGTTCTACCCTAGCACGCCTGAATCTGCCCCATAGCAGCTGGGCTCTGCTATGGCTGCAGATCCAAGTTGCTTCCTTGCTTCCTTAAGCCCTGAGAAGTAGGGCAAGGTGCCCACAGTAGGCCTACATTGGTGATGGGCAAGCCAAAGATGCGCTCGCGGTTGTTGTAGAGCATCGCCAGATGCTGGCAGTCCTTCAGCTGCTTCTTGACCCGACGCACCTCGTTGGCAATCTCGTGTGCTCGTGCAATCTCCACATGGGTGGAGAAGCCAGCCACCACCAGCTGTAGGCCAAGGAACAAGGGTTAAATGCATCTGAGTCCTATGATGACCATGTGTTCCACATACCCAGGGCATCGTCTCCTATCTGAAAGAACTGTTTTGTGGTGAGTCATTTGCCAGAAATCACAGGCAGCCTGCCACAGGACCAGGGAGCAAACATAAATCTTTGAATACTGTGCTCACTGCCCACTGGGATGCCAGTCATACAATCAAGAAGGTTGGGTCCATTATTGCTAAATTTTCTGAAATATTCTATCCAGGCATCTCTTTGCCTTTCAGTTAATTCTCTCAGCCCTTATGTATATTTGTCCATCTAGTCATCCATCATATACTGACATGGCATCTCCTAATGCAAGATGTAGGACAACAGTGTGTGTGTGTGTGTGTGTGTGTGTGTGTGTGTGTAGGAGAACAGGTCCTAGTAGAGACCTAAGCCAAGCCCCACCTGCAGTCCTTCCAGCTTCTCCTGGAAGTTGTTCTGGTCCATGATCTGGATTTTGCGGAACTTCTCCTCATCCTCAATATGTTGCTGCCGCACCATGTCTATCTGCCCAAGGATCTTAGAGGGCCAGTTGCTGGCAGCCCATCTGGCAGGGAAGAGGATCAGGATTTGGGAAGATGCTACAGGTGAAATAATAGGATAGAAAGGAAGGGCCACCCTTCTAGGTGTCCAGGCACCAAACCTAAGCAGCTAGGGTGGTGAGCAGGGTTAGGTTGGGGTAGCATGAAAGAAACACAGTATCAGCTGGATCCAGCTGGAACTGGGGAACTGGGAAGTCTGAGTAAGCTGAGAGGCTGCCACTGCCACCTGTGGGGAGACACCCCTGCCCTGCCTTCTGGGGGCCATAGTCAGCACTCAGGGAGATGCAGCTCCAGTGTGCCCATGCAAGGGGCAAAGGAGAAATAACAGGAGAGTGAGGACAAAGAATGCTAGCCAGTTTTATGTTAACTTGATAGAAGCAAGAGTAATTGGAGAGGAGGGAACCCTGATTGAGAAACTGCCTGATCAGGTTGTAGACAACCTGTTTGATGTCAGAGGGCTCAGCCCCTTGTGGGTAGTGCTACCCCTGGGCTGGTGGTCCTGAGTGCTATAAAAAAGTAGGTTGGGTGAGGTGTGGGGAGCAAGCCTGTAACACTCTTCTATGGCCTCTGCATTAGCTCCTGCCTCCAAGTTCCCGTCCTAACTGCCTTTGCTGAAAGTGTGATATACAGCTGTAAGCAAAATAAACTCTTTCCTCCCCCTAAGTTGCTTTGGTCATGGTGTTACATCACAGAAACAGAAACTTAGCTAAGACAATATATTTCCTCTTAAGTCCCAGAATTCTCAGATGAGGCAAAATCAAGTCTCTAGCCTGCATGCCTTTGTTGACCAACCAGAGCCATCAGATCAGCTTCCTTCACATCAGCCAGCTCCCTCTGCTACCTGACACAAGGTCTCAGTGGAACTTTTAAAGTTTCTAGCTGCAGCTGGCTTAGGGGTATTCACCCTTGGGAAGGCTCCTTCTGAAATGAAGCTTTCTCAAGCTGATGTGTGGGACCTCCATCTGTAAGGCATAACTGGGGGAGGGGTTGCTAGTGTTCACAAGCTGTCCAACAGACTAATCTTGTTTCCTTCACTGTTCCCCAACCACTCCATGTCCAGGGTAGATGTGTATACAAGATCATCAATAGGACAGTGATGTGGTCCCTAAACTAAGATAATTAGCCCCCACATGATTTCTGTTTGCCCACAGGCTGCTTGACCATGTCTGGTAGGAGCCATGGTTTAGAGCATTGTGGGGAGGCATTTCTGGTGTGATTTCATAGCTTTTGACAGCCGGTACATTTGATCACCACTGCAGCCCAGCATCTCCCGCTGCCCACCTAATAGCCAGGGTCGGGAACAATGCTCCCACTCACTTGTCATTGAAGTCGTCTGTGGTAAGGTTGTAATGAAATTCATCCATGACCTCGTAGTCAGCCATGACCTTTCCAATCCGCTCCTGCATGAGCAGGGAATAATGAGCCATGCTGGGGAGGGGCTACTTGGATGGGTTCTCCAAGTGGCTGGAGGCCAGGGAATAGGTGCTTTCTTTCAGAGAGGGGAAACTTCAACAGATTTTAAAACCAGGCCCTGGGCTCCAAGAGCCATGGCCACCACATCTCTGGTTCCCGTCCTCTGACGTATGCCTTCAGCTCCAAGTCTCTGCATCCCCCCAACCTATAACCCTCCATCCTACCAGTCCCTGGGCATCTGCTTTGCCTCACCACCTGGCTCTGCTCTCCCAGCCTCTGCCTGTCCCAGCCCCCAGGCTCTAACCAATGGTTTTAGGTGTCCAACCCTGGGTCTCTAATGCATCACCCAACTGCAACATCTGGTCCCAGGAGGCTCCTGGACACCCAGCACTGTGTGCCTGCCTTACCTCCAGCACTACCAGCTTTTCAGGAATCCCCTTCATCCAGTCTCGGAGCTCAGCAAGCTCCTCAATGCTATTGGGCTTCTCGTAGATCTTTCGGCTAATGCTGCGGAACTCCTCACAGATCTGGTGGGTGAGGATTGGAGGGCTCTAGGGAGGGTTCTGTGCCTCGCCTACCCTGGGCCCTGTCTCTCTTCAAGATCCCCAGGGCCTGGAAGTCAGGCTATACTCTCCCATGGCTATACTCTGCCATGCTTTCCAAGAGAGAGGTTCCTGACAGGCTCACTAGGTTGCTGAGATCTCTTCTGAGGCAAAGGCATCGCCCAGTGTCTTCCACTCTCAGTCTCCTCAGGACCCAGGAACACACATGTTAGGGTTTCTAACATCTGTACTTGCATACCCTCAACTCTGTGGAACAGTCTAGCTCAGGCTGTCCTTCACAAGAGCTTTGCATGTTTCTAAAAGTCTAGGGATGGAGGTATCAACCTTCTATTAACATTTGGAAACAGATGAATGCAGACAAGGATCAAGGGAGGGTGACTTCCAGGTACCTTCTTTGACCCAGGCACCTGAACATACCCCAGACTTTACCTGGGACATTTACTAGTGGGAGTACACCATGTGTGCAAGGCTGCTTGTATGTTTCTGGGGTCCCTGGGGCCAGGCCAGTCATTACTTACACTGTCTACCTCCTTGTGTAAGTTCTTGGCTAGGATATCCAGCATAGAAGTGGCCAGGGCCTTGCGCTTTTTAGACAGGCTCTGCTTAACATTGTCAACATTGATGTAAAATGGTCCAATGATGATGCTGCTAGGCAGTGAGTTGTCTAGGATCTCTTTCTCCTTCAGGTGGGTAACTACCACTTCTCTCACCTCCTCTGCCGACGGGCACTTAATCTGATAGTCTCTGAAGGTAGTAGAGAGCAGAGGATAGTTAGCAGGATAGGAGGGGATGCATGCACAGACAGACAGGCAGACAGACACACACACACTGACACATGCACACATATAGACAGACAGACAGACACACACACACTGGCATACACACACACACACACACACACACACACACACACACACGCACGCACGCACGCACGCACGCACGCACATACTTGAGGAAGGTGGAAATGTCATTGTTGTTCAGCTCCAGATACTTCCCGTACTCCTTAGCATAGGCCTGCAGTGGGATCATGGCCTTACAAATGGCATTGGTGATGCTAGCCCGTAGCTCCTCTACCAATGGCTCATGAAGCCCCACTGACTCCAGCAGAGGGTCACCACTGATAAAAATGTCCTCCATCACCAGCTTTAAGGAAAAGGACAAAAAAAGGCAGAATTGGATGAGCCCTAGAGTGGGTAGCAGAGTGCTTTAAAGACTGAATAGGCAGAAATGTGGGCAAGAACAGGCAGTGTGGCATAGGAGTGGGGGAAGGGCTTGCAATGACATGTCTCATAAATGACTGTGGACTAAAACAAATGCAGAAGTTACTGTGAGGCTGACTGAGGGACCATATCCCCTCTGCCTGATCTGACTCAGACTTTCCAAGGGCAGGAGCAGATGAGGCAACCAGGCTGCCAATGGTGCTGACTGACAGCAGAAAGGGACTTGAGTTATGGAGTCTCTTAGGCCTGGAGAGTGGGCTGTGTGCAACTTGGTGTATGGGTAACAGTGGTGACTTGAGACCTTGGATACTAGTTTTGTGTGGAACTCCACCTGGTAGTCTACACTTGAGGTGGAGAAAGGGGCTCAGAGATGGAGAAGACAAAGGGGGTGGGGTATGAGGCCTATATGGCTGTGGCAGAACTACTCCAAAACGTCTAAGATTCAAACTGATGTCCTGATATTTAGCTGTCTTGTAAACTAGGTTTAACTGGTTTAATTCTCCAGGTCTACAAGGCAGCAATGCTAGTAGTTCCATTTGTGGTGAGGATTAGAGGAGATATTTATGAGTTTGAGAGCCACGCCTACTGCCCATTAGTGGAAGGCCTGTGGTAAGGAACTACTCTAGTATTTGTGAAAGCACTCCATGGCTCTTAGCACCTAGGCTTGGCCCAGCCTGTAGTACATACCTTCTCTAGTTGGGGTACAGCATGGGTGGCCATGATACCCTTGTCAAAGAGGTTGAGCAGAGTCATCTCAAACTGCTCTAGGGGTGTGCTGTAGTGTACCCCTGAGGTGTCCAGCACCAAGTCTACAATGAACAGGGGATTCTTCCGAGGCCTGGAGGAAAATAACTGGGCTGGTTGAGAATGCCTATCCCTTCTCGCCAGCATTGTGATCTCAAGCTTCTATAACACTGCCCTCTCTTTCCCTACAAAAACCCCTGATTTACTAGACAGAAAGCTCAAGGCCAGCCAGAAAGCGTCTTTGGCTCTTGCCCCAGAAATTCTGGAGCTAATACCATTCTACATTGGTCTTGAGGTCATTGGACCGGTTGGCCAGGCCTCTTGCTAAAACCCCCATATTCTTCCTGGGAGTCTGATATCCTCAGCTTCTGAAATGTGAGCTACATCAAAAGCCTTGCTGATAGATCCCAGTGAGGCCTCTGTTGATAGCTTCTGACTTACTAAAAATAAATTCAGCCCGTAGTACTGAACCCTGGAAGTGCTTGGTGATCTAGACTGGTCCCTCTGACCTGTCCCATTTCCTCTGACCAGGCCTATCTGCCCTTCCATATTCCAGCCATACTTGCTAGCCTATCCTTCCTCAGCTGGTTCCAAGTCCTTTCTACTCCTGGTGCTTTTGTTCCATTTGGTCCTGCCAGTTACCTCTAGTGTCCTCATGCCTCAGATGCTACCTCCTTCCTGACTCCAAGGCAAAGATCCATCCCCAGAGTACATCATAAAATTGGCAATGATAGTATTTATTAAATGTCTTGCTATGCCTGCCCCCTACTGAAATAAGATACAGTAAAAACTGTATCAAGACAGTGGTGGTGGCAAGCACCTTTAATCCCAGCACCTGAGAGGCAGAGGAAGGCAGATCTCTGTGAGTTCAGGCCATCCTGGTCTACAAAGCTACAAAGAGAAACCCTGTTTCAAAAATCAAAACCAACCCACACAAACAAACAAACAAACAAAACCCCCAAAAAACTGTATCTCAGAGTACCCTAAGACCAACATCTGGTTCATGGTAAGGAATCAGTATTATCAAAGCAACTCAAAGAATGACTACATGAATAATGATGATCACCAGAATGTAAGCTAGAGCTGGAGGGGACATGCCTGGGTAACCTAGAGATGGTGAATACTCTCTGATGTCAAGAACCTGGTATGTTTGGTACCCTGACATTGGTTGCCCAACAAAGTCATTTCCCAGTGCCTCTGCCCATCTGAACCCACCTGTAGGGGCTATTGACAAGGTCTTCACCCCAGGCCATGTCATCTGTGCAGTCAAGCACACTGCAGCAAGCATCACCAATGAACTGTGAGAAGCTGCTCAGTGAGTCCTGCACCAGGAAGCGCAGTGTGTCCTGCAGCATGTACTTGATGAGCTCCATCAGCTTGCGCAACTTTGACATGAGATATACCTCCCAGTTAGTCTCATAAAGGTTGTACCAGCCCTTGCTCATGTCTCGAAGGCTGCTTCGCATAGCTACTTTCAGTGTGCTGACCCAGCTATCCTTGAGGAACATCTGTACCTGGAGCAGACACAAATGTCATTGAAAAGCCACCCCAGGGATCCACCATCCATAGCTACTATGCTCAAAGGTAATGTGGCAGGGTTCTTGAGACTCATATGACAATGGAGGGAAATCTCCTACAACTTGCTGCCAAGCTCTGTGGACCAATACCTCAATGTGACATCTGGGGTCCAGGGCTGCTTGGAGGAGAGGCAGAGGACATGGGACTCAGAAGCAGCCATGGGAAAGAGACAGACACACAGATGAGAAGGAGGCAGAAAGGGAGAATGCAGGAGCGACAGCAAGACAGACTTGAATGGAGAGAGGCTACAGCCATGCCCCTCAAACCCTGTCCTCAAGTATTGTGATGGGGTTGTGGTTCCTGTTCTCCCTTAAGACAGGAGATCTGCCCTAAGGCCACCAGGGCTAGCTCAGAAGGACTGGAAAGGAAGCCCACACTGGTTCTCCTTGCCCAGCAAGATGAACTCTGCCCTTCTCCCACTCCAGTAGGGCCTTGAGGCCAGTACTGTTGGCTGTAAAGTCCTGAGGCCCCCATCCTCAATGCTCTGATGGCCAGGTACCTGGGAGAAGGTCTGAGACTGGATCTGCTCAAACTCCTCCAGGCGGCTGTACTTGGAGAGGCTTGAGTGGAACAGGGACATGGAGGTCACCTTGTTGCATTCAGCCCGCACCTTGCTCAGAGCTGTGATGACTTCTGGCCGAGTGAGCAGGGACACAAAAGTGAAATCCTCCTTTTGCTCCCGGAAGGGGTACTTGGGGATACTCACCAGTCCTACAGAGGTGGGGGCAAAAGCCAGCATCAGCCTGGGACACACTGAGGGCCAGGACTCAGCTAGAATGCTTGATGGAGGGGACACAACTGCTTTCTTCTCAGCACAGTCAACTTTATCCCCAGACCCTTCTTTTCCTACTCTAGCCTTTGGGAGAAGCCCTGAAGCCCATAGTGAGTCACCTGCTCTGAGATTCCTCCAGGATCATTAGTGGTCACTGGATCCTTTGAATAGTGGGTGGTACCTGTAGGCCCCCTTCTTAATCTTCTTCCCATGCTACATGAAGCCAGAGGCTGGTCTGGAGCCTGCCCTGGGACCCCAAAGGAATATTTGACCACAAGAATGCTTGCTATCCACAGCCTAGTCTGTATCCTGGGCACATCACACACAAGCATCTGGGCCAGAAAATGTACTCTACATGTACGGGTGGGCTCAAAACAAGAAGAACTCTTGGGGTTTGTTCTGAGACTTGGTCTTTTGCATGTCCATGGAACTGTAGTAATGCCAATTCTCCTCTTGTTACTGAGGAAGAAAGGCTTATATACTTTTGAGGCCTGACTAGCAGGATCCTAACGTCTACTTTTGGTCATGGCTTTCCGGGTACATATTTACCTTGTGGCTTCTGCATTACTAGGAACACACACACACACACACACACACACACACACACACACACACACACACACACACACACACTGTTCCTTGGACAAGAATTCCCTGGGAATCTGGCAAAAGAAAGGTTTAAAGACTAGGGACAGGGTGGGCACAAGGGAGTACCTTGTTTATGAGGCCCTTAGGGGCTGAACAGAAAGAGGTAGGGGTGGGGTGAACTAGCCAGATGGGCAGCCAGAGGCCGGAGGCTCTCACCTTGGTCGGGCACTTTTTCTTCCTCCTTTTGGGGAAGAGTCACGTAGGAGAATGTGTCTGGCTTAGAAGAGACAATTTGGTCAAAGTTGATCTTGTTCATGCTTCGCTCATAGTCCAGGCTCACTTCTCTGGCTAGGCTGCTCAGGTGCTCCAGGACCCTGTCACAGAGAGGGAGACAGGAAGTCAGGGAGGGAGACAGTTTATACACCCTGCTGAGTATAAGTTATGAGTGCAATACAGTTTATATGTAAAAGATACAAACTGAGGGACAGTGAAAAGACTCACTGTGTAAAGGTGCTTGTCACCAAGCCTGATAGCTTGCATATGGTTCCCAGAATCCACATGGTGGAAGGAGAGAACAGACTCCCAAAAGTCATCTTGTGTTCTGTATATGCACTGTGGCATGAACATACACACAGACACACAGACACACACACACACACACACACACATTCTCTCTCTCTCTCTCTCTCTCTCTCTCTCTCTCTCTCTCAACAAGTGTTATTTTAAAAACTTACTTAAAAATTAAAATAATTGAACAGAACTACATCTTATAAAATATATAAATACCATATTGGTGAGAAAGAATCAAATCAAATCAGCTTTGAACACAATATTTTGACTATATTCTCCTATTAAAGAGAGAAAAGGACACAGTGCCAGAATTTCTCCTGAGAAGCTGGGGTGATGAATGGCCCATGCCTGCAATCCCAGTATTGGGGTGATGGATGGCCCATGCCTGCAATCCCAGTACTGGGTGATGGATGGCCCATGCCTGCAATCCCAGTACTGAGGTAATGGATGGCCCATGCCTGCAGTCCCAGTATTGGGTGATGGAGGCCCATGGTTACAATCCCAGAACTGAGGTGATGGATGGAGGGCCCATGCCTGCAATCCCAGTACTGGGGTGATGAATGGCCCATGCCTGCAATCCCAGTACTGGGGTGTTGGATGGCCCATGCCTGCAGTCCCAGTATTGGGTGATGGAGGCCCATGCCTCCAATCCCAGTACTGAAGTGATGGATGGCCCATGCCTGCAATCCCAGTACTGGGGTGATGAATGGCCCATGCCTGCAATCCCAGTACTGGGTGATGGAGGGCCCATGCCTGCAAACCCACTACTGAAGTGGCTTCAGTGGGAGGATGGTAGTTTCAGGACTGCCTCAAAAAAAAAAAAAAAAAAAAAGCAAAACAAATAAAAATTGAAACTGTATAGAATTTGTATAGAGTTTTTCTTCTAACTGGCATGGACCAGCCATTTGAAACTACTTTTGGTGTATTCTAGGGCTGAGCATATAGACCAACGTGTGTTGAACAATGGGAATCAATTTTCTTCAGGTGAAGATAGCCACAATTTTTGTCACAGTGAGAATGAGCCAAATGGTGTTGGAGTCAATTTGAAGGTTTCATTGGGGCTCTTGCTTTGAAAAAAAAAAAAAAGATAAATGTAAAGGAAATATGGGGGTGTGTAGAGGTGCTATATATAAGTTTAATTATGTCCAGGAAAACATTTTCCCCTGCATGTGTCTGCTCTAAGACCTTGCAGCAATACATTTAATGCCTAAATCCTGGCTTCTAAATTCCCCACTAAAAGCAACTGAGGCTTCTTGGAGTAAAAGCCAATTTGGGGGCTGGAGAGATGGTTCAGCAGTTAAGAGCAGTGTCTACTCTTCCAGAGGTCCTGGGTTCGGTTACCCAGCACCCATAAAACACCTCCCAACCATATGTGACTCCAGTTCTAGGGACTCCGACTCCCACTTTTGGTCTCCACAGACACCAGGCACACACATGCTATATATACATAGGAGCAGGTACTCATACACATAAAATAAAAATAGAATTTAAAAGTCTTTTAAAAGCCAGTTTCAGGCTGGAGAGATGGCTTGGGGGTTAAGAGCACTGACTGCTCTTCCAGAGGTCCTGAGTTCAAGTCCCAGCAACCACATGGTGGCTCACAACCATCTATAATGAAATTTGATGCCCTCCACTGGTATGTAGGCATACATGGAGGCAGAATGCTGTACACATAAAGAACATCTAAAGCAACACTACCCCCACAGGAAGGTCCAGGGAGGATGCAGCCCCCAACTTACTGAGGCCCCTTGCGCATGCGTGGTGTGCTCAAAGCCCACTGTTTTATTTTGCTCAGGCTCTCCTCGTTGATGACCCGCCGGCCCTCGGTGGGCATGCAGTCTACATACAGGTTGTACATTAACAGCGCCTCTGTGTTCTTGCGTAGAGCATTGGCCTGGACCACCCGCTGTGTGAACACACGAGGATCTTCAGCACAGAAGAGCAGCTGGATCCGTGGCACCCAGTACTGGGAGACCAGCAGGGGTGGCCTTCCTGGGGGTGGTGAAATGACACATAGTCAGGCTCCCTGGGCTGGAGTACTGGCTTCTGGCCAGCTCTGCCTCAGCTGGTGGCTGTGAGCAAGTTGTTATTATCATGGGGTGTGGTGCACCACACAGTTAAATGTGTGAAATGGGCAAAATGACATTTCCTGCTCTGCCTACTTCATAAGGTGTTATGGATGCATATGAAAATACTTTGTAAACTGTATAAAAGAGCCTTTCTCTGGCAGGAGTTACACAGGGGAGGCTATTCAGGTATTCCTTCCTCTATACTCCAGAACAAACATGATTAACAGGCCTTGGTTTCCTTTACAACACCACAATGAAAGTCATTGGGCCAGCTGCTCACAGCCCACAGGCCAGTGAGTGGCCATTTGCCTTCTCCAAGTCCTTTGCTTCAAACTGGTCAGGGGGCGGGCCCTGGTTAATAAACCCAGTAAGGTAGAATTCAGAACTGAGCTGGTGGGATTGAGCTGTAGTCACAGGCTGGGCCAAGCTTCAGCTGGGACGCCCCCCCCCCGTCCTGGGGGTGAGGGGAAGGTACAGAGCTTGTTACCGTTGGGGGTAACTCCTCCATTCACAATGGGCATCCCCATTTCATCGCGCACCAAGCCTCTGTCGTCAGTTTTCTGCACCAAGTACAGTTTCTTTTCTTCATCATAGTCAAGGACGCCAACATCACACCACCTGTAGTCCAGGTCCTGACTCTTGGGGTCCTCTAAAATAGAGAGGGATACCCTATCATACTCTCTGCCATAGTGGTGGATGGGGGAGTATGGCAGCCAGTGTTGGGAATGGAGCTCAGAGGTGACTAGACTGGCATCTCTTTCCACAGGACACCCTTTCTGGCTCCAGCCAAGCAGCAGTCCTGCTTCCTCTCAGATGATCTGACCTCTGAGGAAGCTTCAGTTATAAGAGGACCCAGAAAGACAAGGCTTCAGGGCACAACCCTCATCAGAGTGGAGAGAGACACATATCAATGGGGAACCATGGAAGGTGCAGCCCAACAAAACCCTGCCCTGCTGCGTGCAGAGCCTGGTGGCATGTGCCTGTAATCCTAGTTACTTTGGGACACAGAGGCAGTGGGCTGCCAAAAATTCAGGGCCAGACTGGGCTACAAAGTGAGTTCTTGGATAGACTGGCAACTCAGTCATGCTGCCCTGTCTCAAAACCAAGGTTGGGGGCTGGAGAGACGGTCAACAATCAAGAGCACTGGTTGCTCTTCCAGACACCTGGGGTTTGATTTCCAGCACCCACATGACAGCTCTCAACTGTCTGTAACTCTGATTTCAGGGGATCCAGTGCCCTCTTCTGGCCTCTAAAGTCACCAGGTACACATACATAGTACAGGCAAAATATCCATAAACAAAACAAAACAAAACCCAGAAATACAAACAGCACTGTTGAGGACCCACCACAAGAGGTCATCATGGGTGAAGCTAGATGACTCTCTAAAGGTGACCAAGACACCTCTGAATATAGAGCCCACTGACCTATACAGAACAGGACAGGGCAGGGCAGGGTTGGGAACAACCACTTTGCTCATATGCTATGAGTCTGCCTATCCTTGTAACTTTCAGGCTTGCTCTGCTTCAGGTCCTTTGCACTGGCCGTGACTGCTGCCTGATGATTTGTCCCCTGCTCAAGTGGCTCCTCCTTGGAGAAGCACCTCTGCTTCACATAACATCTTTGCCCTGTGTGCTCTCTAACATGCTACTCTTTGTAGCTTCCACCCTAACTTGGTCATGCCGTTGTCAGTTCCCTCAGTGCAGGAGCCATTCTGTCCCACCTTAAGTACAGCTGAAGGCTTGGGCTCAGGACAGAAACTGGTGCAGAGTTGGTATTAAATACATTATTAAAGAAATAAGATGCACACACAGTGCCCAGCAGAGAACTTCTCCACATGGAGTGACTTAAAACAAACTGATGGGTTCTCCCGCTTGGGTTAAGGAAGGAAGGGCTGATATTCTGGGATGATGGCGCCTGCCTCTGACATCAGATAGCCGAGGAGGCCACTGCTGTGCGCCCTCATCAGCTCTGGTTTTACTTTGCTTTTCTCTTCCTGGGATGTTTCCTTTTTGAAAACATCATCTTCATCTTGGTTCAACTTATGGGAAAATATGTCGCAAGAGACTACCAGCTAAAAACAAGAGGTCCCTGGTTGATGCTCCCTGTGAGCCTCTCTTTGCTCTAGTGTACCTGCTCCAGGCCAGGGCCCCTGTGGGGCAAGTAGGCTGGTACTTGGTGCATTTAAGGTTAACACAGCCCCATTCCTAATGGTTTAATTGCCAGGAACTGGAGAACTGGAATCAATTTAGTTTAGTTAAATGTTTCTGTATTTAAGCCCAAAAGTGAAGGAAACACTCTGGGCATCTTGTCTACTTCAGATAAATTGATTCCAGTATTAATATAATTCTAAAATGAAACACATTTGCAGCCTGCTCAGAAAACAGTCATGGGAAGGATACACAACTTTTAACCCTGTCCTTGCTCATATAGTCCTGCCTTCCAGCTGATGACTGGGTACCTGGGATTATTCAGTTTGCACATTGCCACCCATCCTAGGACAGGGAACAGAGCAGCCTTCAGCCGTGCACAGCCTTCAGCTCTCCCACTACCAACCTCCACACCATACTTAGGAATCTTCCTAGGAGTTTTCACAGACCTAGTCATGCAGGCCAGAGTGGCATCTATATTCACCCTGTCACTGCTCCTAACAGCAGGCAATTGAAGAGAACCTCTGTGGTCATCAGGGGAGATCAAAGGCCAATGGAGAAACCATAGGTACTGTAAACAGATGTAGGCAAGGATAAGACATATCAATCTGGGTGGTAGATATATGTGGAAAGGGTGTGCCAGTGGTTGTGAATGTGTGACTGTCGAATAGATACATGGGTACGTGTGGTAGAAATGTATTTGAATGCAATGACATGCCTGGAAGGGGCATGGTGTGTGATATAGTGAATGTGATTGCGAATGTATGCGACAAGCTGTGTATGAATGCTCGTGTGAGTACCTCTGTGACAATGTACTGAGAAAGAGTCGAAGCTGGGTGGTGGTTGTGCACACCTTTAATCCCAGCACTCGGAAGGCAGAGATAGGTGGATCTATGATTTCAAGGTCAGCCTGGTTTTCAGAGTGAGTTCTAGGGCAGCCAGGGCTACATAGAGAAACCCTGTCTCAAAAACTGTGTCGGGGGAGGGAGAAAGAGAAATAGAAAGGACAGAAAGGTCACTGAGAGCAGAAGCAACAGTGATTTCAGGGTTGATGAATGGAAGGTCTGTGATTGTGCCCTTAAACATTTCCAATGAGCATTTGCGTTTTTACTTTACTGTCAATAAAGATTGTTTTGTGTTTCTCTCTCTCTCTCTCTCTCTCTCTCTCTCTCTCTCTCTCTCTCTCTCTCTCTCTCTCTCTCTCTGTGTGTGTGTGTGTGTGTGTGTGTGTGTGTGTGTGTGTGTGTGTATGTGTGTATGCAGGTAAACACACCTGTGTGTATGCTCATGGATGCCAAAGAGGGACAAAGATGTCTTCCTCTATTGCTTTCTACCTGTTTCCTTGATACAAGATATCTCACTGAACCTAGAACTCACCATTTCTTGGTTAGGCTGGCAGCTAGCAAGCCCCTGTGATCTCCCCATCTCTACCCACATCCCTAGTACTGTGATTATAGGTGTGCCCACCACACTTTGCTTTTTACATGGATGCTGGGGTTCTGAACTCTGGTCCTCATGCTTGGGCAGCAAGTGTTCTTACCAACTGAGCCATCTCCCTAACATGCCCCCCCAAGTTTGTTTGTTTTACTGTCCCCAGTCCTCTTGGGAGTGCTGTCCCTGGTCTTTGCACCCCTGCCTCTGTGTGACCAGATTCTTGGACTGCATCACGGCTGGGGGACTTCAACAAATACTAGCCAGTTCTCCTGGCTATGAGGTCCCATGGAAGACTAAGTGTCTTGGCCAGCCTTTTCTAGGACAAGACAGTTTTCCCAATCCTGGGGTGGTCCTGCTCACCATGGCCCAGAATGTCATCTGTGGGAAGAAGGGCTTTTCCAGGGACAGGCTTCCTGTTTTGAGATCCTGGCTCCAAGCCCATGTTGAGCCACTCTTGGGGAGTCCGGCAATCAAACTCTTCGTTATCAAACACCTTGGAGAAAGCAGGCAACTGTCCAATGAAACAATTCCCCTAGTGGCCAAGCAAAACTGAGCATGCCAGAGGCTTCTGCAACCTTGGTAGCAGACTAATCTATAAGACTCCTGCTGCTTCCATTGATGCATAGTGTTTGTTTGAATGAGGGGGATTACCCTGTATAGCCAAGCCACCAAATGCTCAGTATGAAGGTGCCCAGGGTCTCAGAGGAGGATGTGGGCTCTCTTGACTACATGGAAACACCATGCTCAGGCCCAAGGGGACAAGTAGCTCTGGGATTTCCTGAGAAACACATGCTGATCAGAAACAACAGAGACAATCAGCAGGTGACCTTAGTAGAGTGATACTCATCTGGACTCAGCTCTGCTTCCCACAGGGGCTCCAGCCAGAGAACACATAGGGTCACAGAGGAAGGGAGGAGAGGACAGCAAGAGCTGGGGCCTGGCTGTGCTCCCTATCCTCCCCAGATTCACTTTCCTTGTTTGTACCTTGAGAAAGTGATACCAAATCCCTCTTACATCCCTACTCTCTTCATTTCATAAGCTCCCATCGTCAAGGGGGCTCTAGTCAGAGGGTCAGGAGCCTACTCCACATTCAGCCTAGCTGCTTACAGATGCCAGTGGCCAGGGTTGGGATGTAGAGCAGGCACATGGGTTGTCCAGGATTCCAGGGAAGAACTAGGGAATGGGTGACTAATTCATTTGGGGACCATTCCTGTCCACCTGGGGGTGAATTCTGATTATTCCATTATGTGACAAATGAGTGCTTGTGACCGGAGTGGGAGTTCCCTTTGTCATGTGACTCCTTGAGCTTCTCCTGGGGTTCAAGACTGCCATCTATCAGTCATCATGACAGTGTGGCTCACCTTCAATGGGAGATATATGGGGAAGAGTGGGTCATGGCCCTGTTCGATGGTTTGTGGGTGCTGCAGGTCTGGGTGTCTGGGCATGAGATTGTTGGCTTCAATGCCCTCATTGGCCAACAGCTGCTCAATGTCCAGGCTCAAGTACTGCCGTTTCCTCCTAGCCAGAGCAGGGAGAGTCATGGGATGACAGCTTATGAGGCAGCTTCGGGGATGTCAGGAAAGACCCAGGGCCCCAACTGCCTCTTCTATCCTGCCTTAGCAGCCCTACTTCCTTGACTTCATCACTACCCTCCCCAATTCCATAGCAAGGAAAGCCATTTGTTCCTATTCAAAGAAGAGTGGCTCACACATTTGCACACGCTGTGCTGTGAGGCTTGTCCCTCATGGTCTTCTGTCCCTGATCCCTCCAGCCCAGCAGATGCTGCCTCCTTGGGGCAGCTTCCCTCTCCAGCCACCACTCCCCCAAGCATACCTCTCGATCTCAGTCTTACGAGGGCACTGGCCGGGCAGCACCTGGAATGGGACCTGCACCTTGGGCTCATAGGACTGGAGCGGGAAGTCAGTCTGAGTGAGCAGCTGCGTGGTAGCGCCAATGCACTGCTGCTCCACAAGTCCCTGAAAGTCCTCAGGAACCTTGAACGAGTCCACTATGGGTAGAGGAGACATCAGCGGCTGAGGGTGCTGAGGGTGCAGGCCAGGGCCAACAAGCAGCTCTACTCCAAGCCATGCCATAAGGTATATCCTCAGATAGGAACCGGGTAGCCATGTCCTGCCTAGGCTGTGGAATGTTAGTCTTTGCCTGTGCTGGGAAGGAGCAAGGCCTTTCTTGGGGTAGACATAAAGGATAGATGCTTGGGACTATGGGGCATCTGGGTCTGATGGGAGGGGTACACTGTCTGTTGGAGGAGGAAAACAATGAGGCCAAATTCCTTTTTATAACTGGGACTCTGCTAAAGTCATCTTCTCTCTGCCTCAGGTATGCTCAGAGACTTACAATGAAGCCATGGACAGTCAGTCCTCTTTCCTTTAGGAAAGGTCTCTCAGGTATCTACCTAGGCCAGGCTCTGTTTCAGGTAGAGTTCAAACATGATCTTGGCTTCCCTACAGCCCATATTCTGGGGGATGAAGAAAACTCAAACCCTGCTGAGCCTAGCCCAGTAGAGAGAATTGTGGCCCTCAGGAGCCCGAGGCCAGAGTCAGGCCTGTACTCAGCTCTACAGTGGGTCAGGACAAAGCACAGCTCACAATTCACTAATATCATTTCACCCTTGAGGAAGCTGAGGCTTTCTGCCAGGTAGAGGCCATTTTCCTGAGGCCTGAGGTAGTCTGAATGTCCATTAGCACTACATGCCCAGTCCTCCTGGCACTGACCTTTTGGGGTGAACTTGTCGAGGTCAGCTTTACGAATCAAATTCTGGGACACGTAGGGGCCACAGCACACATTCTGAAACAAAGCCCGAAACCTTGAGTGTGTACAAACATTCCACAGTCAGGACCCAGGGTGACTCCAAGGCTGGGTGTTTACCACTGCTCACCGGAGAGCACCCCAGGAGTTTGAGTTGAGCCTATACATATTGTTCAAAGGCCATGGTGGATGACAGACACCTGGGACACCCCTGGCTGTCCTATTTGAGTCCAACATAGCTTCCTTCCTTCCAGAAAACACTCTAGCATATGTCCAAGGGCCAAGCCTTTAGGCAGAAACTCAAAGTCAGGAGTTGTCTCTGGGTGTATTTCCTTTCCCAAGGGCCACTCTGGCACTACTGGTAAGCTCGGTACCAGTGGGTCCTAGCTGCTGTTCCAGTCTTTCCCCGGCCTAAAATCTTCCTAAGGCAGCTTGGAACCTACAGGACTCTGGGAATTCTCTTCTAGCTGTTTCCTTCTCATCTCCCTCCAGGCCCTGGCACCATCCCTTGATCTCTCTGTTTAGATTCTACACCTACTTCTTCACATGGACCATGCCTTCTCTCCCAGGATCCCAGGGACTTTGTACTCTCGTCTCTCCCTGCTTGACATATTCTTCAGGCCCCATCTTATCCAGCAAGTAAATAACTTTTAGATTTCAGCAGAATGCTGCCTCATCCATACACCCCTTCTTAACCAGAAGTGGTTCTGGGGACTTCGGAAGGCCATCACAACGGGGATGTGCATGCCTTATCTTTGCTATGTCTCCAATGTTCAGCCCTATGTCTGGAACATAGGAAGGGCTTATCAATGAACTAAAAAATAATGGACTGACAAATTGGATAGCTAGGTGGGTGGGTAGATGGACGAATGGATAGACAGATGGATAGATACAGTTGTGTAGCTAAGTGAACTGATGAATTGACATTGAGCAGGACAAAAAGATGGATGAATGAAACCCACATGGAGTGATCAAGGCTGGCAAGGGACAGCTGCCATGCTCACCCCAAGTTGGTCTAAGGTTCCAGGGCTGAGGATGTCAGAGTAGAATCCACGCTGCTTCATTAGGGGGTACTTCTTATCAGTGCCTGTCAGAGGTGACTTCCGTGGCTGCCCTAAATCTGAGAGGGGTAAAGTCTTGGGGTCAGGAACTGGAGATTGTTTTTCTAACTGACGAGTTGATTCTTGGAGGAGTATCTTCTCCAGGTCATAGTCCTTGCTTCCAGGAATCGGCACTAGGCAGCATCCTGTGTCCTGAGTGCTCGTTCCTGGTCTTTCTCTATCATGCTCTTCCATGCTGCTCTTCAGAGAGTCTCCCCAGTCAGAACTCCTACAAAAAGATACAGTTATCACTCACACTTTGACAACCTCTGTCTCAGCCTAGATAAAACCATGATTTACAGATGGACAAACTGCCTCTCTAGATCAAGTCCAAGTCTATTATCCATGGATAACAGAAGAGGACAATACTAGCAGTCCCCCAGGTGACAGTGGACTTCCTTGAGAATCAAGGGTTGAGGGAAGGAAACTGTAGATGCCTCCAGCTCAGTGCCTCCTGACTTTCCCACTCTTTCCCTTCTTTTAGGCAGCAAGGCCTGGCTTGTGCACTGTAGGAGATGCAGGGAAGACCCAGAACTCACTCACTTGGTGAATTTCCCCCCAAAGGCTTTCATACACACAGAAGTAGTCCTAGTGCCCTAGCCCAGATCTGCAGGACTGGTCTGCTCCTCCTCCATGTGGGCACAAGATCACCATGCTTGCCCAATCCATTTCTCCCACATCCCAGGAGTCAGAGGATGCAATGATATTGCCAATGGGATGCAAAAATTGACCCATGTATGGGCCCACAGACCCCCCTATAAGCCACAGAGTGGCATTCACTTACCCTGATTCAGAGTGTCAGATCAGCGAAAGGAATATCACCTTCCTGTCTTCACAAAGGGGTAGCCGGTGTCTCTGGGCTATGGGCACATCCACCACCTTGAGGACAAGGATTTGCAGGGTGATTATTAACAATCCCTTCCCATACCACAGCTGATTTTTTAGGTACTTCAAAACATTACCGCCAGGGTAAATCATTAAATGGGAGAATGTTACAGTAACATATAAATGTGTGGGGAAGAGGTTTTCATGTAATGGCAGTACAGAAATAAAAGAAAGTCTACAATCACTTCAAAAATTCAATGAAAAAATATCATGTGTGTGTTTTGCATGAATATGTGTGCACATGTGTCTGGGTGTACTTGCCTGTGTGTGTACATGTAGAGGCCAGAGGCTTAATTCAGCTATCTCCCTCAAGACATTTCTACATTTATGTACATTTATTGTGTGTGTGTGTGTGTGTGTGTGTGTGTGTGTGTGTTGTGCATGAGCCATATCTTATGTGTGGAGGTCAGAGGCCAGCTTTGGGAAGTCATTTCTGTCCTTCCACCTTCCATGGGTTCTGGAGATTAAATTCAGGTCACCAGGCTCAGTGACAAATGTCTTTACTTGCTAAGGCATTTCATAGGCCACATTATATTTTTTAGACAAGGTATCTCATGGAACCTAGAGGATACCAGTTCAATTAGGTTAGCAGGTCACTGAGCTCCTAGAATCTACCTGTCTCTGCCACCTCCTAGTGCTGGACTTACAAGCTTGTATCATCATACCTGGCTTTTATATGAGCCCTGAGGATCTGAACTCAAGTCATCATGCTTGTGCAACAAGCACTTTACCCACCGAGCCACCTCCCCAGCACAAAAGAAGGCATCTTAGCAAAAAAAGAAACAGAGGGCTGAGCTGGCAAGCCCTTATCTCACTTCCTCACCTCCTCTACACACAGTGTCAAAGCTAACAAGAGCTTGGAGTACAGGCCATGGATGTTTTGGGAGTCTTCCATTCTCAATGAGACTTGTTGGCATCTTCTTATACACTTTGGCAGAGGGTCTCATCTATACTACCATGAGGAGTGGGGTACGCCTGTTTGGACCAAAGTTGCATAGCAGCCCAGAAACCAACCTCAGCAGCTAAGCACTTTCTAAGTAGAAGTTGGTGAGTTGGAAGGCCATTTGAAAGACAAAGGCAGGTGGGGTTCCTGTAGAAGCCCCAGATCCCAGTGTGAAGGCTCACCATCCTCTAAGTAGGCAGACCTGACAGGCCTCCCTATGGGAAACTCTACATGAACCTACTCCTGGTGGCCAGCTGCCTCCAAGGGCAGATACTAAAGATTATACCAAGTCTGGCCTACCTGTGTGACACTCACTGCTCTTTTCAGGACAACATAGCACACAAGAAGACTCCCTGAGGCTCAGCTTCCTCATTCTGCAAACCCACAGACATCATCTTTGAACAAAATCATCAAACAGACAGCTGGGCTTGGAGAGGCCAGGGTCCCATCTCCACAGGAAAGCATCTTGGTCTTGGTGTGTCCAGCAGTATATTGAGTATGACTGGTCAGCTTTACTGGGGCTTGGGGCTTAGCACACACGACTGTCCAAGAAACTGCAGTGTGCCAGGAGCAAAGGAGTCTGAGTGAGCAGATTTATTGTCCCGTTCTGTAAGTTGTTTTTCTCTGAGGAGGTTGCAGTAGGGGACTGCATTGTTGATAGTGTGTGTGTGTGTGGGGGGGGGAATTCATCAAGGCACAGCCCAAGAGAGGAAGATGGGAGAGTGGGCTGTAGACCCAGCAACTCATTTCCCTCTACTTTCCAACCCATCACAACAAATCCCTTCCACTCCTGCCCCTACTTGGGGAGCCTATACAGAGCGAGTGTGTGCAGGAATTGTAAGAGACAAACTTCCGCCTTCTTACCATAGCTCCATGGGTGACAGCAGCCTCTGCCTGGGAATGAGAGAGCATGTGGCTCACAGCAAGGCCTCTGCTGCTATCACCCTGGGAACTTCTTTTCCTCCATTTTTGTGTGAGGAAACAAGGTAGTAATACTGGTGGCAGGGTTGGTTCTGGCAGGCCCAGAACTAGGGATGGTGAGTGTCATTAGACCACAGATTAATTTCATACACAATCCCATTTAAACCTATGTGGAAATTGAAACTATTCTTATTTTCAGAGATGAGAAAATGAACCCTGGGAAGGTTGCGTGACTTGGCCAATGTTTCACAGTCAGCAAGAGGCACCCACAGCTCAACCACTTGGCTGACTATATACAGAAAATGGAGGTGGGGGCTGAGAAGGAAGGAGGTGTGTGGTCCTCACAGCAGGCACTCTGAGTACTATCAACAGTTACAAACAAGGAAACTCAGGTCCAAAGAAGTATATGGAGAAGCCCTAATACGTGTGCAAAATAGGTGCTCACGGAGGACCTGAGCAGGAGGCCTTCCAAGTCACCATCCCCTGACTCTGAATATACTATGTAAGCTCTCATTCACAAAGGATGTGAACTTTAAAGGATCTCCGGGTCTCTGCCTCTGCTGAGAGTACTGAGCAAACAGCACAGGAGGTGGTCACCTCTCTCACAGGCTTGGGGGTGTCCTTCATCCTTCTGATGTATTCAGCCTATGAAAACTAGCTCTGTGCCCACAGCTTCTTGCACCATTGGCCACAACCACAAATTATGTGGTACTTTGCTCCTTCGTGCCTGTCGACAAGGGATTTTCAAGTCACATTGATCTCTGGAAACTGGATGCCTACCATGGGAAAGTCAGGAGCTTGGCACGCAGTAGGTCCCCAGAATGCATTTTCTGAATTATTGTATGAACCAACAAATAATTGAATGGGGTTTGTAAAGGAAGGAAAGGAGTCGGTCTCTAACAACTTTGTGGTCAGATAAGGAGAGAGAATGGCGTCTGGTGAGGGCCAGAATTTTGGCTCCTTCTTTGCAGGGATCCTTGCAGGAGCCTGCCACAGGGAGGGCATTGAGTCACACTCCCTGCGGAGGGGTAGGATTCGCACCCCAAATGGTGTGCTAAGTACAGTACTTAACAGCAAGGCTGCTTAAGGTGCCTTCTATACCGTTCCCCCAGCCCCGACCCACACTCGTGGGAGGGAATGCTGAACTTCAGTGGGCAAGGGTGCCTCCTCCGTGTCCACTCACTTGTGAGCCCTTTTGAATTTTCCCCGACCCAATCATCCCGCCGCCTCAAGGACCTACCGGCTCCCCTAAACAGCAAAGTTGTCGGTCCCTCCTGTTTCTAGGAAGGGACGCTGGGCCCGTTGCGAGGGGGCGGGACCATCCGGCACTGGGGGCGGGAGCTTCCGGCTACGAACTCCACCCCCCCCCGCAAACCCCCGTCCCCCCACCGGACTGCTCATGCCCTAGAGGTCTGGTTCTTCAAGGCTAGTCAGAGCACAGACCATTTACACTACGCTGCTCCGGAGGTGGGCGTCTAGTTCTCAAGTTCAGACTCTGTAACCCACCTCACCCTTTAGGGCCCTCTAACACAAAGAGACAAACACAGCCAAAAGCAGCGTGAAAACTTTGAATAACGGGCAAGGAAATGGGGGTGAAAGGGCAGGAAATGTGGCTCAGACCTGTGGTTCCAGCACATAGCAGGTGGAGGCAAGGTCATCCTAGAATACATAGCAAATTTGATGTCAATCTGGGCTACCCGAAACCTTGTCACAAACAAAGCTATTCAGTCTGGAGATTTACTCAGTTGGTAGAGTGTTGGCCTGTCTGCAGACTGGTGGTATACATCTGTTATTTAAGCAGTGGGGAGGTAGAGGCAAGATCTTAAGTTCAAAGTCATTCCCAGCTATGGAACAAGAGACCCCCATCTCAAACAACAACACACCATCAACAATAACCAAACACTAAACACCAACAAAAAGGGTGTGAGGAGATTATAAATTGGAATTTGGTGTTCAAGTCATAGCTGCAGACACATGGCCACAGGGTTCAGAGTTGCTGCCAAAAGAAGCAGAACTATAGGCAGCAGAGAGACATAGGAGGGGAGAGCAGAGAGGAGAGGGAGAGATGGATAAATTCTAAGGTTTCCTCCTGTTCTTGCTCTCCTGGTCCCCATGGCCAGTCAGCTAGCTAGCCTCAGAAGTGCTGTCCAGCATCCTCCTAGTTTGGAGCAGTACATCCATTTCTTTGATAGCAGTTAAGACAAATTAATTTCCCTTTGACTCATATTGCCACTCTGGCAGAAAAAACAGTAGGAATCTGGAAGGTTGGGGACCATGATGCGACAGATTTCATCTACCCCAGTCCCAGCCCAAGTTGCTCCATGCTTTGCCCTGTGGTACCTGTGGGCTGGCATTCCTCTTTCTTGGACTTTCTACATTTTTCTTTCCATCTCAGACCACTCCTCAATCTCTTGGTGTGTAGAGGACACAAGGTCTTTGTGCTCACAGATAAGCACTAGGGAAAGCAGGAACGTTAAACTTACAGGGTTGTCTCTTCAAAGGGAGAGGTATATGACCTGTTTCCACCAGAAGGCTGGGAGCAGATGTGGTTAATAGCCTGGGGACCACACCAGATCCTCCCCAAGACCCTTAAAATGTCATATGTAGTCAATATATAGAACCCATATTTATGGGAGATGCCATGTGTACTTAACAAAGAGGTTTTTTTCCAAAGAGTTTTGATATAGCCATGCCTTAAACTTAACTATGCACATGAGATTGAATTAATTATCACTAGGAAAGTTACCCCCAAATTATTCTGTATTTAAATATATCTAAAATAAATTACCCAGTGTCAGACTCTAGAAGTTTGAACCAACACTGGCTACTGAGTCATGTTTAACCAGACTTCCTTCTTTCCTTGTGTGTACTGTTACTCTTCTGGCTGTAGTGTTTGCAGAGACCCCCATATCGGTGTCTCAGTCCATAGAGCACACATATTCTCCTCAATACTATTTGGTAGGTAACTATACAGTGGTGTGTCTCACTGTGTTTTCAACTGTGTCTCTATTCTGTTCTCATGCCCTCCCTTTTAGACTGCTTCCCTCTCACCCAAGATTCAAGACTATTCTTGGAAGAGGGTCCAAGATTCTGAGCCCCTGTAACCACTGACATTCTGTAACCTCTGCTTCCTTTCTGCTTGGGTAAAAGACCTAGAGTTTTCTAAAATCTGAAGTGGGGACCTTCTCAGCTGCTTTATTTTCTTGGTTCTCTGTATAATGGGAAGATGTAAAAAGAATGTGTCCACTCCTGTCTTTATGGCCTGGATTTTGCATTAGCAGCCAGATTTAGAGAATGTGTTTGCGGGACCCCTTCTGCATTGCAGCAGTACTTTTCCCATGGCAATTGCCCATTGAGATTTTGGGGTAGCAAAACAGTGAAGGTGACCTTTCAAATGCATGAACCCACAGCATAGGGGAGCTAGCTGCTGAGCTCCCAGAATAGATTCTGGAGATTCCCTCCCACTTCTCACTCTTTAACCAAGATTGTACACCTGGGGGTTGCCTGTTTCAGCACCATCACCTACTTACAGTAGGATTGATTTGAACAAAGCCTGAAGTATTCATTCAAAGCTCTGAGGGGGTGTAACTCGGTGAATTATGTCACAAAGCAAATGTTACAATTCCATAATGCTGGCTCAGACAAGTTACTTAATACACTCATTGAATTAATCAGATAAATTTAGAAGTGTGAGATTTGTAAACTAATCTAATGCTGCTTGGCAGATAGGAGGCCTCGTCTACTTTTATGTTTATAGCAAATAAACATATACAAATCTCTATATTTTTGTTCACTTTTAGAACCTAGTGTATCTCATAACTTAGCAGTCTACATTGGATTTCAATATCAAATTTACTGATGGTATATTCTATTTACACAAAATCCTCAAATACATTCCAAACATTATCAAACAATGTAACACAGAGATGACTAAAACAAATTATTTTAAGAATTATTGTTGAAAAATGATGTAGGCATACAGATACTTTAAAAAACTTTTAAAGTGGTTATATGGAAAATTTTTAGTTCAATAATTTAACTGGAAAAGATGAACTTGAGCATGTCAAAGCAAATGAAGGTTTGCACAGGGGTATTTGTCAAACCTTGATACATTTCATATTTGTTTACATTTACTACTTCTCCCCCTTAGCTAATTTATGCTGAAGCCAGTACAGAAAAAGAAACAAAGTTGTGATCACCTTTGCTACTGTATGTTTGAATGGAGAGCTCATGTTACACACGGACACATTGAATACCTAGGGTATATGCTGCTCAGAAGACAGACAATGGGAATAATTCATATCTGAACACAATTTAACAATAGGATATACAATTTTATATTGTATACTAAATATTATTACTATTAATGTATGTATAGAGGTCAGAGGACAATTTTTGGGAGTTGGTGCTCTCCTTTTACCTTGTTGAAGCAAGTTCTCTCTTGTTTCTCCTTCTCTGTGTATTCCAGGCTAGCTGGCTCCTGAGCTCCTGGACCATGCCACTGTAACCCGCACCCATCTCTCCATGAGAGTGTTGAGATTACATGTTCAAGGCAAAATACCCTGCTTTTTGTGCGTTTGGGAGATTGAATTCAGGTTGTCATGTTTGGGGTGGCAAGCACGTTTACCCACTGTGCCAACTCATTCATTGTCCCTTATATGTGTGGTTTCTGTTAGCAGTTTGGAATAAGAATGACAAGGAAAAAAAACCAAGAATGGCATCTCCTTATGTGAAAGTGGAATTTCTTTTTTCCCAAGGCCAGGAATCACAGAGGAAACATGCATGTGTCCTTGAAAACTTTCCTCATCTTGCTATAATTCTTCATGAGGACATACATTTGATAGCATGCTGCAGTGTAGGGGAGAACTGACATCTTTTAACTGGAACTCAAGATTTTATGCTTTTTAGCACTACATATCTTCCATTGACACACCCTTCCCCTATCCAGCACTCCTCTACGGAACTTCCTCGAAACTCTCCAAGCTTCTTAGCTCACCGGAGTTTTGACTCCATTGCTCCAACCCTAATGCACAGTAGTAAAGGTGAATGGATGGGCTCAACTGGCATCTCTAGAGCAGTTCCTCAATCTGTATTTCAAAGAAAACATTTATTCTTCTAGAAGTACCACATCAACTGAAAGATTCCATCATTACAGAACCATTCATTACAGGTTCAGTATGCTAAAAAGAAAATAAAATCTCTTTAATTTAACCTATGTTTTCATGGGGAGCATTCACATTTGATGAAGGGCTTTTAGGGATATGGTGTTTACAGTTTTCCAATAACGTGGGATGTTGCATCAGGTTAAGTGTGAAATAGGATGTTGAGTCTCTTCTATTTAAGGTAGCAGAAACAGGTATCATTGTCAGGTGCTCCTGCTCCAAATGGGGACCTCAGGAAATTTCTCTGAATTAAACAACAGAGGCCTTGAATTAAGTTTCATTGCTTATTCCTATAAAAGAAAATATTTGTATCTTTGAGTAAGTGGGAAGGATCTGGGAGGAGTTGGGGGAGAGCAGGATCAGAATATATTGAATAAAATTTTTGGCAATTAAAATCTTAAAAAGGCAAAACAAGATTTATGCCTTAGAATCCTCAATACACTGATTGTCACTAATATTAAAACAAATAATAACAATAATCCAGGAACAGCATGCAAAGCTACTACTTTAAACCCATTATCATCTGGTTCCATTTTAGGAATTAAAGTTATTTTTGTTATATTTGTTTTAGGCAAGATACAACCCAGAAATAAATATATTCCAGTTTAGCAATAAAACTTTGAATAGTAACCTATATTTATTATTTTGGTCCCTTTGAATGTGATTATAATGTAAATTGATTTTCAAAATACTAACTTCTAACTTGAAAATTTCAATCCTATTTCTAAGAGCCTAATATAGACTGTATGTTACCACAAAGTACAGGCTAATATTCTTCTTCTTTTTTTTTTAAAAGATTTTATTTATTTATTATGTATACAACATTCTACTTCCATGTATATCTGCACACCAGAAGAGGGCACCAGATCTCATAATGGATGGTTGTAAGCCACCATGTGGTTGCTGGGAATTGAACTCAGGACCTCTGGAAGAGGAGTCAATGCTCTTAACCTCTGAGCCATCTCTCCAGCCCCAGGCTAATATTCTTAGACATTAATATAAACTACAAGTCCTGTTTGCATGTATATGTATGTGTGAGTGTGGGTGCCCACGTATGAGCAGGCACACATACACGCATGTGGAAACCAGAGATTAACCTCCAATGTTTTTTGATCCTCAGCATCTGTCTGTCTTGTTTTCGATCGTCCTAGGCTGGAAGCTTGCCAATTAGGCTAGGAAGCTTCACCAATGATGTTCAAGAATCTTTGCCTCCACTAGAGAACCAGAATTATAAGTGCATGCCCCACACCCCCTTTTCCAATGGATCTCATTCAGGTCCTTGTGTTTGGAATGTCCTTTGCTGACTGCACTGTTTCCCCAGCCCCACAAATTCATATAAATCATGTTGAAAATCATGAGATGTTTTACTACAAACTGAAGTTATAAACTCAATTACACATGGAGGAAATGTAGGCACCACAAGGAAATATCCAGGTGTGTCCCTAGGAAACTGGAGCAACATGACCTTCCCATGTAAGTGGTGTCTTCTACACAAGTACCAAAATGCCATGTAGACTCAAAGTACACTGGATTCTACTCTTTGTTTTGTTTTTTTTGTTTTTTTTTGTTTTTTTTTCGAGACAGGGTTTCTCTTTGTAGCTTTGGAGCCTATCCTGGCACTCGCTCTGGAGACCAGGCTGGCCTCGAACTCACAGAGATCCGGCTGCTTCTGCCTCCGGAGTGCTGGGATTAGAGGTATGCACCACCAGCGCCTGGCTGGATTCTACTCTTTAAACCCAAGTTTCTGTAAGACTCCTGAAGTGTAAGTCAACTCAATTCATGGTGGAAACGAATCTATCTGTGAGCCTAATTGGGTTGTAAAATTGACTTTTACTTCCCGTGTGGTGTTTCCAAATGCTTTTGTAGGAAGCAAGTGTTTGTGGGAACTTTTTCTTTCTTTACTATCTCACTTTACCAAAAACATAAGCCACAAACTGGGTGGGTGGTGGCGCACGCCTTTAATCCCAGCACTCAGGAGACAGAGGCAGGCAGGCAGATCTATGTGAGTTCAGGGCTAGCCTTGTCTACAGAGGGAGTTCTAGGACAGTCAAGGCTACACAGAGAAACCCTGTCTCAAAAAACCAAAACACAAACAAACAAACAAACAAACAAACAAAAAACCCAAAAACTTCTTGTATGTTGTTCAATTGTCTAAATATGGCTTCATTCACATACCCATTCTATTCTTTAAGAACTTTTCTTAGATTTTATTTTAATGTGTATGGGTGTTTTGCCTGCATGTGTGTTTGTGTACCACATGAGTGTCTGATACCTGAAGAAGCCAAAGGAAGATGTTGAGTCCCCTGGAACTGGAGTTATAGACAGTTGTTAGTGCTCTAACTGACAAGCTAACTCTCCAGCCCCTACTCATTCTGATCTGGATGAACACTTAGTCATTTCCAGTTTCAAGAATAAAGTTGATGAAAGCATATTTATTTATGTCTGACAGTGGACATGCACAGCCATTTCTTTTGCATATGGGCCTGGAAATGGAGTTGCTGAATCAGAAGCTATGCTTCTTTTAACTTCATAGGCATCGCTCAAGCCATTTTCAAAGTGATTGTTCTATTCTCTACACCCATCAGCATGGACTCACAATGCTGATTCAGCTGCTGTTCTGAGGCCTTCCCAGCCATGACAGCTTTCTCAGCAATCACCCAAAGGTGCTGCCACCTGTTGGCTGGTGCTGGTCAGCCGTTTGGGTCACTTTGCTTTAATATCCAACGTCTGACCAACAGTATTTATCGAAATTACTATCGCTTGGCTGGGAGCTTTAAAAAGAGTAGTAATGATATGACTAGTAGGTCACATTTATGAAGTCTTTCCTATGGCTATTTTTTACATTTAAAAACCAACTTCACTGGGGTGAAATTTGTTAAGTAATAAAATTCGGGCTGGGCAGTGGTGACTCATGCCTTTAATCCGGGCACGAGGGAGGCAGAGGCAGGCGGATCTCTGTGATCTACAGAGCAAGTTCCAGGACAGGCTCCAAAACAATACAGAGAAATCCTGTCTCGAAAAACAAAACAAAACAAAAAAAGCAAGATGTTAAGGGCATACTTATACAACACTTTGAGAACTCAGGGATCCTTTCCAATCAACCATTCCACCCCACGTTCTAGGTATGCACTGATATACTTTCTGTCATTACATACCAATATTTCCTTGAGTGTTAGAGATATAGGGTCTGAGAACATACTTTGTCTTTGTCCTTGATTTCTTTGCTCATGTTGGACTCAAAAGTGAAGTCCAACTCCGAGAAATGCACCCTACAGAGTCACTCACAGGACACAAGTTTTATGCAAAAGCAAAAGGATTTTATTCCAACGCATTGGGGTTGTTCCCTGGGAAGAGAACGACCCCGAGTTTTCAAAGCAGGCAGTTTTTGTGTCTTTTTGGTCACTAGGCAGGAGTGTGACAACATATTGATTGGCTATAACATACATGAGTCATTTACTGATTGGTTGGGAACTGAACTTACAATTTTGCCCATGAGGGGTTTGGAATGTTATTTTGGTTTTTACACCTGCAAGGCCATGGGACAGCTAGTGGTTTTACTGGGAACAGAGTGACTAATACTTATTTTCAAAACTTGGGTGCTCTGGAGCAGGGTAACCCATAACAATTTTTAGAAACCAGACAGTTGTTGAAGATAACAGAAACTAGTAATAATAACAATTTTCAGAGACTGGTCATCATGACCGACAGACCATTTCATGTGTTCTTTGTCCCAGAGCTGTGTGTGGCCAGAGTGATTTTTAAATACATGCTGGTGGATATCAGGCTAGGCTTGAGTTGGGGTCTTTCACTGAGGATAATATTTTTGAGATTCATCCATGTTGGAATGTGTGTCAGTAATGAAACTGAGTGTAGTTGTGTTCATTGTGCAGATATATCATGACTTGTTTATCCATCCACTTATTTGAGGACATTTGAATTTCTAGTTTTTAGTAAGAATAACGCTGCATGCATTTGTTGGCCTGATTTAACCTCTCAAAATATTTTTAAGGCAGCATCTTCTACACCATGGATATGTATATTTATTAATCAAAAGATACATTTAAAAATAAAACTGCTATGGACATTTATGGCCTTTTTGTGAAAAAGTACTCCTTTTAAAATTATATTTAGATTTATTTATTTTATGTATATGAATATTTTGCTCAAATGTAATCTGGTGTGTGGCTGATGTCCTTGGAGGTCACAAAAGGGCATTGGAACTGGAGTTATAGATGTTGTGAGCCACTATGTGGATCCTGGGAATCCCTCTAGGGTCCCATGCAGGAACAAGTGCTTTTAACCACTGAGCCATGTCTCCAGCTGTGGGGGAAAAGCACTTACCCTTAAAAGCACTTCTTGCCTTTTAGGTAGTCTCATGAACATACTTTTTGAGCTTCCTGAATCCTGGGAGATTTGACAGGTAAGGACATAGCATGTGGGAGTATAAGCAAATACTTAACAACTGATGAACAAACATATAAATAACTACCCATCTGAAATATGATTTGTCTAAGTCTCATGGCTCATTTGTGAGGGACTGTCAAGGCTAAGCTTCAGCCTAGAACTCCTCTAGGAGATGATGCCATGGAACAAAAGCCCTGGACCGAATTCAGGGGTTGGTGTGGAGAAAATCCTACTACAGGGTCTTGGGACTGTAAGAAGGGAGGAAGGAGATGACAGGCAGCTGGCACAAAGAAGGTAGAAGGTCCAGGGATACATGGTGTACAGGGATGATAACCCCAGCCTAGTAAGCTGTACACTGACCAATTCGTGAAGTAGCATCCACATCATTGTGACCTTGATAATGAATTTCATGAACCACCAGCATTAGTGTTACCAGGGAGTCTTTCTTGGGTTTGAGGACTGCTGACACCACTGTAGACTGGATCACAATCAACTTTTTTTTTTTTTTTTCACCCAAGACAAGGTTTCTCTGTGTATCCCTGGCTGCCCTGGAATATGCTCTGACGATGGAGCTGGCCTGAACTCAGAGATACGACTGCCTCTGCTTTTGTCTCTGGAGTGTTGGGATTAAAGGCATTCACCACCATGCTTGGCTGACAACCAACTGTTAACAAGATCTCCGGGTGATTTGTGTTCATATTTGTATGGAGAAGAACCAAGATATGACAGATACATGCTTCCTGGGGTTGTTCAGGGTTTTAGCTGTGTAGATCATGCTGGCCTAGTCCTCTTACCTCAGCCTCCAGACTGCTGTTTTACAGGCATGTGTTACCATATACTGCTCAATGTTTCTTATAAGTGGAATCATACAATATATAATTTGTCAAGACTTGCTACTTTGACACAGCATGAATTTTGAATTTCATCCAAATTCTAAAATCTGCCATTTGTTCATTTTCATCACTGCTGAATTCAAACTTTTAAGGGGACCGAAGAAAGCCATCAAGCTGTCACCTATTATTTAATCATAACGTTAAACCTGCCAAAAGACACAAGTAAAAATACATCAGCTGGTTCGTAGACAATTCAAACAATAGCACACTTAGGTGTACCTTGGGGAGCCATATAAGGTCATGTTTTAGTTTGTGGAAAATGAACATTATCAGATCATCTCAAAAGCACCTCGTTAGCCTCACTTCATATCTCTAATTTATCCTTAATTAACCCAGTTGGCGACGGGAGGTGCTACTGATTGTTTCTTTCGGCCTACCCTTTTTATACTTAGTGGATGAAAGGCTCCATAAAGCGCATGCTCCTTTTAAGCCAAACCGGAACCGTCTGCAACAACCTCACTGGCACTGCCACCTGGCCTTCCTAGCAAGCCGAAGAGAAACCCTCAGCTTCGACCTGGCACCTGCTTCCTCTCGCCCAATCCCACCGGCCATTGCTCTGGCCCCGCCCACCTGCGTCGACTTGAGCCCGGCTCTCTCTGGAGGGAGCCCACCTAGGGCCGACTGCGCCTGCGCAATGCCGCCAGTGGGCGGAGCGAGGGCGCGAGGAGGGGCGGCCTCGAGGGCTCCGAGCAGAGGCTGCTCGGCTCTAGCAGGCATCCAGGCCGGTCTGAGGTAGTAAGGGCTCCGTCTTCCCTTCCTCCGCCCTCGAAAGTAAACTTTGCCGCTCCGCCCGTGGGGTCCCTAATTCTCGCCGCAGTGTCTCCAGGCGGCGTGGGCCGGCGTCAGGGCCTGCCTGCCTCCCCCGACGCGGGGCCTGGGCGCCATGGACGCTACGGCGCTGGAGCGGGACGCGGTGCAGTTCGCACGGCTGGCAGTGCAGCGCGACCACGAAGGCCGTTACTCTGAGGCGGTGTTTTACTACAAGGTAGGTCCAGGCACCCGGCTCGGGCCGGGTCACCGGAGCGAGTGTTGGCGGAGCCCAAGGCGGAGGGGCGGGGTCCTGCTTCTCAGGCCGCAGTTGTAGCTGGCAGATGCCAGCGGCTCTGCTGCCTGTGGCGGCGGGAGGTGGGATGGGGAGTGAATGTCCTGTTAGCTGTCCCTTGTCCCTGATGTGTGGCCAGCGTGGGTGATCTGCCATAAATAATATGCCAGTAGTGCATTTCGATGTAGAAAAGAAAAAGTAAATTAGAAAAGAAATTCATCTCTTACTCTAGCATTTGATGTATATATATATGCTTGGCTGTTTTTCTAAACGTTTGTGTGTTTACGAGTTTACACTCCAAAACTTGAATCCTATCGTTTATACTAGTTTAACACCTCACTTCTGCATTGTGTGTCCAGATAATGTTTGGTTGCTTGCATGTGCCACATTTGCAGCCTGTTCGGTTGTTTGGTTGTGGTCCAGCAATGTAATGGTGCGGTTAATATCCTTAGAGCTAATTTTGTGATACATCTTTTGGATGAATGGCTGGGAGCACAATCGCTAAATCAAAGGGTTATGCGCTTCTGCAGTTTATCCTGTGCTCTCCTATCCTGAGGGTTTGTAAATGCACCCCTCCAGTTATATCTTCGTGATATGGGCATCCTTGACTATACAGAAGTAGTAAATTTTCCTCCCAAGCTAATGTGCTATCAGCAAAGCGTAGTTTGCTTTCCGCTAATATTTTATTGCTTTTATTTTAAAATCTACCTTACACTTAAAGACTTTTGAGGAGTTTTAGAATCATTCATTTAAAATTTTCTGATTTTAGATTATACAAGTGTGTGTGTGTGTGTGTGTGTGTGTGTGTGTGTGTGTGTGGTGGTGGTGGTGTCCCTCTCTGAAGCTGGTTTCAAATTTGTCCTCCCCTTGCCTTAGCCTCACCAGTGCTGAGATTTCAGGAATGTGCTACCATGCCTGACTACAAGATGATAGCTCCTTAAAAGAAAACTCTGTTTCAGTTGTGAAATGACTTCACAACTACTAAGCCAGTAAAATACTGCCATATAGCCCAATGAGGCAACACCTGCTTTTTGCTTGTAATCCCAGCACTCAGTACAAAGAGATAAGAGGATCACTGAGCTCAGGCCAGCTTGGGCTACATTGTAAGACTTTGTCTCAAAAACAAAACCCAAAAGTACCATATAAAAATAACTTTTTCTAAAACAAAGGAGACTATTCAGACTTTTTCTTAAAAATAGTTGTCATTTAAGAATTAAAATTCATCCTTAAGGAAGTTTAAAACAAAACAAAACAAAAAGGCGTGGGGGGGGGGGGGGCTATGGATCTACAGTGCTGCATAACCCGGTGTCAGGAGGACCAGCCAGCTTAGGGCATATGAGACCCTGGGGTGGGGGGTGGGGGTATCACGTTTTTACCCACATGTAATCCCAGCACTTGGAGGGTCCAGACAAGTGGGTATTTAAGGCTAGCCCAGTCTACATTTCAGTTTACAAGCCAACCAAGCTGGGGTGGGGGGGAGAGATATGTAGGTTGTTCTTTGTCTCCATTATGTTTTCACTTTTGAATAAAAATGAAATGAGTATAATAAAATTGATAGTTATTTGACTTTCTTTTTGGCTTTTTTTTCTTTGAGACAGGGTTTCTCTGTGTAGCTTTGGAGCCTGTCCTGGAACTAGCTCTTGTAGATCAGACTGGTCTCGAACTCACAGAGATCCGCCTGCCTCTGCCTCCCCAGTGCTGGAATTAAAGGCGTGTATCACCATCGTCCGGCGTTATTTAGCTTTTTTAAAAAAGGGAGGTGATTATTTGAAAATCAGTACTTTCATGTGAAGGGTAACCTATACTCAGAATTAATATTTAATTTACATACAAGAAGTTCAGTTTATTGAAGTATAATGTGTTTTAATAATTATGGTATATGTAAGATTAGATATTTAATGTTTGTATGGAAAATTATTTTTTTCTTCCTTGAGAGATCTGCTTTATGGACCTGAAGAAGTCAACTGGCTTTTATGGTTGAATTTCCCATGGAGTGTAAACTGCATTTACTGATTTTGTAGGATTCAGTTAAATAACTTCTGTTTAAAACCTGGCTTGCAAAATGAAGCTCAGTGGTAGATGCTTTGGAAACAGCATGAGGCCAGGGCTGTGAGTTGTAGCATCCATTCAGTTCCTGTGGAGAGGGGCTGTCACTTGCAGGAATCTCTGTCCTAAGTGCAGTGATAGGGAAAATGGAAGCTCTTCCTCACTAGTCATAGCACAACTGGCTATGGACATTCTGGAAAGCTGGAAGGTGAATTAGGCTTCCTTAAGTTTTCATAAAACTGAAATCTACTTTATTATGTTCTACCCTAATATTTTATTCTACTTTGAGACTTTAAATCTTTACAATTTCTTGTGATTTTTTTTATTGATCTTTTATTTTGGTGATGGTTTTAATAATTTGGTTTTGGTTTTGATGGTCCTGGACCTTACACATGAACCCAGGGCCTTACACATGCTAGGCAACTGCTGTACATAGCTAAGCCCTACCTAGCCCCTGTTTTAAGACTTAAGGTACCTTTTCAAAGTATATAATTTGCACATAAGGAAAACAGAAAACATGTCAGTCACAGCTATTCTGAAGAAATGTTTAATGATTCGGTTCTTAAATTTTCAACAGAATATAAGAATTAAGAATATTGAAAATGGAAAGAAAAGTAATAGAGAATTTTATAAATTATTTGCTGTATGAAAAAAACATGAAGATGTTTTTGTTTTGTTGTGAAATTAATAGAAAATTAGAAAGTAGTAATTAAAATTCATATTGTGAAGGTCTTTTGGATTCTTTGAATATATTATTGTTATTATTTTAAGGAAGCTGCACAAGCCTTAATTTATGCTGAGATGGCAGGATCCAGCTTAGAAAGGATCCAGGAAAAGATCAGTGAATATCTGGAAAGAGTCCAAGCTCTGCATTCTGCAGGTTAGTCAAAGACACCATTTGCTCTTCCCTCATTTCTGACCACATTTACTCCTGTGTTTCTTTGTCTTCTTCATCTTGGATCTTTTTTGGGGCATGAGTGGGTGGGGTGAAGTTTTGAGACAGGGTTTCTCTGTGTAGCTCCTGGTTGTCCTGAAACTCACTCTATAGACCAGGCTGGCCTGGAACTCTCGAGTGCTGTACTAAAGGCGGGCACCACCACAGCCCAGCTTCATCTTGGATCTTGATACTCACTCTTTCTGCTCACTGAGAAGAATCTCTTAAAGAGATTTAAGAAATCATTATAGGGAAATAAATTAGTATATCTATAAGAAGAATGTTAGAGATAATAGATTACACTTTCCTAGTTTTCTCTAGGATAGTAAATTCTCTACATTGAATTTATCATTGACAAAGTTGCAATGAGGACCATGTCAGTTCTGAAACTAAAGTTAAGGCACTAAGTGTTTTTACTGATTAAGACTTCAGCAGTAGGCAGTAGATTCACACTTTTCTGTCAGAGTCCTCTACCTACAGACTTTGGGTGAACTCTTTTTTTGTTTTAATGCCACACCTTGGAAAGACAACATGTAAGCAGAGACCTGGAACAGCTTGTGTTTACTTTTATAAACAACATAGCAGATGCCAGGAGAGAAGTATATATAAGCTTGGTGATCAGTTTTGTTAGAGAAAAAGGGTTTGTGTCAAAATCTGCTGTTCATATGGGTAGAAAAGAAGAATATTGCTGACATTTTGACTTAGAAATATATTCATCTTGCCAGGTGGTGGTGGCAGTGTGGCCACATGCCTTTAATCCAGCACTTGGAGGCAGAGGCAGGTGGATCTCTGTGAGTTTGAGGACAGCCTGGTTTACAAAGCAAGTTCTAGGACAGCCAAGGCTACACAAAGAAACCCTGTCTCAAAAACCAAAATATGTATGTATGTATGTATGTGTATGTATATGTATATTCATCTTTAGGATGATTTTTAAACCTTTTTTTTTCTTTTTCTATTGTTGGATAATTCACAGAATACTCAGGATTTTTACTCTAGGTAGATTCTGTTACTGTCTACCACTTATTTTGAGTAGAATGAGCACTTAGTTATAAGCACATAATTAGGATAAAGTCTATGTGATCTGCTTTTGGTTCCCTGTTACAACAGTCTTTTTAAAAGTTGGTAGGCTACTTTAAAATGGTGTCCAGAAGTTGTAGGAATTGTCTGTGTATTGTACTTTGCTTGATAGAAAGTTCCACTAATTGTTGCATTCAGCATATCTTGTTGGAAACTCTGGGAGTAGCCCAGATCTATTTAGAATACTTGAGGTTCTGGGTTTCCTTAACATGGGAAGGTGGAGGGGCATAGAACCCTGCATGATTAAAAAGAATTTCATTTTCCCAGATAAGTAAATGAAGTTCTTAAATGTAATTGCCTTGTTTTATACATACACATTATTTCATATACTGTTTTCCAAGGAAATTATTTTTAAAGTTCATAAAGTAATCCTTCAGGAGTGTTTCCATGATTTCCCTGTCCTCTCTATAAATATTTTGGTTTATTTCAACAATCGTCTACTGAGTCAATGTTTGGGCTATATGGTAAGTGGGTGGGTAGTAGAAGAGGCCCCAGGAAACCCTAAGTCAAATGTGGAAAAATAAAAATAGAAACATTGCAATGTTGTAGAAATCTCTTTCTGAAATATATTAGGCTAATGTTAACATAGACTTCTCTAGAAGGAAAGAATGCATGCTACTAGCTTAGGAGTAGGAACTAGTAACTGAGGGAATTTCCATCCTCCCTTGTCTTATGTACACAGTCATACTTATTGATGGACTGTTATAATCATTCCGGTCAGTGGTCTCTAAATCCTTCAAGTTCTTCCAACAATTGTGAAAAAACACAAAATTATTTTTCTCTAGAGAATTAGGAAATATCTCCCTACTTTGTACTAAATACAGCAGCATTTTAGAAATAGCTTTTAAACTGGTGTGAGCAACTGCTTTTAAATAGGTATGAGCCTGCAGTTCCAGTACTCAAGAGGCTAAAGCAGAAGGATCACTTGAGCATGTGAATTTGAGACTAGCCTGAGCAATATAGCAACAATACATAACAAAAACAAAGTGCATTTGATCCTGGAAAGTAAATTCTAAAATTGATACCATGAATGTGATTATCTCTTACAGAAGAATAACACTAATCTCTTCAAGAATATGCCAGTGAAATGAAATTGTGGAAAAGGATTTAAAATAGATTTATTTATTTATTTTTATTTTTCCAGACAGGGTTTCTCTGTGTAGCTTTGTAGACCAGGCTGGCCTCAAACTCACATAGATCTGACTGCCTCTGCATCCTGATTTCTGGGATTAAAGGCGTGCGCCACCAACGCCCGGCCTGGAAAAGGATTTTTAATGCAGACAATATCTTAATTGTTTGAAAATATCCCTGATATTTTCCTTATTTTGTAAAGTAAATGTAACATATGTAATCTGTGAGAAGTTTGTGGTTTCTGTATTTATTACTTTGAACAAAAAAGGACTTTTTCTAGTTAAAAACCTTGTTCAAAACCTCAATTTTAACCAGGTATGATGAGGCATACTTATAATCCAAATACTTAGGATATTGAGGCAGGAGGAATCTGAATTTGAGGCTGGCTTGGGCTACCTAATGAGACTCTGTCTCAAAATGCAAATAAATGATAAAAAGAAAGAAAGAGAGCAAGAAAAGAGATACCTGAATAGAGGGAGCCACTATAGGTTTAAAGAGAAATCTGGCACTAGGGAAATGTCCAGAGTTCCACAAGGATAACCCCAACTAAGAATCTAAGCAATAGTGGAGAGGCTACCTTAAATGTCCTTCCCCTATAATGAGATTGATGACTACCTTAAATACCATCCCAGAGCCTTCATCCAGTAGCTGATGGAAGCAGAAGCAGACACCCACAGCTAAGCCCTAAGCCAAATTCGTGGAATCCAGTTGTAGAAAGGGAATTGTGATGAGTAAAGGGGTCAAGACCATGCTGGGGAAACCCACAGAAACAGCTGACCTGAGCAAGTGGAAGTTCGCAGACCTCAGTCTGACAGCTGAGTTACCAGCATAGGATAGAACCAGGCCCCCCATGAAAGTGGGTGTCAGTTGGGAGGTCAGGGCAGTCTATGGGACCTCTGGTAGTGGAACCAGTATTTATCCCTAGTGCACGGACTTTGGGAGCCCATTCCCTATGGAAGGATACTCTCTCAGCCTAGATACATTGGGGGGCGGGCTAGGCCCTGCCCCAAATGATGGGACAGACTTTGATGATCCTTCATGGGAGGCCTCACCTTCCTTGGGGGGTATGGGAGAATGGGAGGGAGAGGGAACTGGGATTGGTATGTAAAATAAGATTTTTTAAAAAATTTAAATTAAAGAAAAAGAGAAAAAAATCAGGGTTGGGATGTAGCTTAGTTGATATAGTGCCTGCCTAAAGACATGATTCCCTAGATTTGATTCTTTATAACATATAAAGTACATGTGGTGAAACAGGCATGTAATCCCAGCATGTTGGAGGTAGATAATCAGAATTTCAAGGTCATTGTTGACTACATGATAAATTTGAGGCCAGCCTGGGCTATATGTGACCCTCTCACAAAAAAAAAAAAAAAAAAAAAAAAAAAAATTAAAGAAAATAGAACCTCAAATGTCAAAACAGCTTGTTTATAGTCAAGAACCTCTTGACAGGATAGGTTGACTTCTTTGTAGAGAAAAATATCAATTTGAAATAAACAAATGTAGAGATTAAGGTTACTAGACTAACTTTCTGTTTTAGGTTTCTCATTCTGGATATTTAATAGAAATGAATCACCTAATATAGAACTATCTTATTTTGTTATTTGGCTTCTTTCACTGAGATTAATGTTTGTAATGTTTATTTATGCTATATGATGTAGCAAGTCTTTTTTTGTCCTTCCAGCCACTCCCAAATCATGATATGAAGATTTATTAATTATGAAAGCTCAGCCGATAGCTTAGGCTTGTTTTTAGCTAGCTCTTATAACTTAGATTAGCCCATTTCTATTAATCTTTGTGCACCCTGAGGCTCATTTACCTCATCTACATACTGTCCATCCTGTTTTCCTGCTTCTGTGTCTCCTCATGTGTCTGCTCTTCTTCTTCCCAATGTTCTCTCCATGCCTGGAGATTCTGCCTAGCTATTGACCATTCAGCTCTTTATTAAACCAATAAGAGTGATACATCTTCACAGTGTACAAAAAGATTATTCTACAACAATCGGATGTATCAGTATTTTACCCCTTTTCATGGATAGATAGTAGAGTCCATTGTATTAACACACCACAATTTATTTACCCATTTATCAAGTGGAAAATATTTGGGTTTTCTTCCTTTTGTTTATTGTAAAGGTACTATGTACATTACATAGTGTACTGTACATTATGTATTGTGTACATTCATGTATAAAATGACTGCACTTTATGCTTATAGTTCCACCAGCAGCATAGCTAGTTCCAGTTTCTTAGTTCCTTTATGTTCTCACTCTTATATATACACTCTCTTTCCCTCTCCTTTTCTCTGTGTGTGGTAAGTGCTGAGAATGGCCTTATACATGCTAAGCAAGTGCCCTGCCACTGAACAATATCCTTAGCTCTGCACAAGTTTTTAAAATTTTTTTATTTTAAGACCAAGTCTTGCTGTCCTAGCTTCAAACTCTGATATATCTGTTTTCACCTTCCAAGTGCTGGGATTGCAGAGCTCTGCCACCAGAACTGATTTGTTATTGACATTTTTATTTTTAGCCATCCTAATGGATATAAATACCGTCTGATTGGGTTTTCATGTGCATTGCTTGAGGGTTGATGATGCTGAGCATCTACACATGTGCTATGGAGTGGAGAGATGGCTCAGGAGTTGAGAATACTTGTTCTTGCAGAGGACCCAGATTTGATTTCTAGCACCCACATGGTGGCTAATGACTTATCTGTTACTCCAGTTCCAAGGGATCCAGTACCCTCTTCTGACCCTCAAGGGCACCAGGCTTGCACATGATGTGCAGACATACATTCAGGCAAAACACCCATGTACATAAGTAAATCTTTCAAAACAAAACAAAAAACCCAAATTGAAATACTTATCTTAAAGAGCAGTAAAAGCACGATAACTTCTTCTGGACCTAGATGGATAAGAAAAACAGGAACTTTATCATCAGGGCCTAAAAAAATTACCTTGAAATATGATGACTGCTGCTTCTTCCTCATCTCATCCCTTCTTCTTTCTTCCCCCTTCTCTTTTTCTTTCCTCCTCCTCTTCTTCCTCTTATCCTTTTCTGCTACTAGCCATAAAACCCAGGATATATTGTGAGGCAAGCTCACTCTGCCCCTGAGCCACACCCTCAACCCTATGTGTTTCTTAATATTTAGTACTTTCCAGGTTTTTACTTTGTTTTTTATGGAGGGAGAAGAATATGAAGAAGACTCCTTTGTTTTGTTTTTTATTTTAGTGAAGGGAGTACTAGTAGAAATAATTCAAGCATTTCTAATATCTTGTCTCTGGTGTCTAAATAATGGGGTTTGGGTAGGGGGTTTAGAGATAGAAAGGAAAAATTATTCCTCTTAAAAAAGATTTTTGTTGTGTATTTTGCTAAGCATTTTAAATGAGGGATATACAGTTTGGCAAAGAATGTCTTAAATATGTTAAAATGTTGGTTTTCCTGGTTGCATTTAAGTAATATTCTCCCTGCATGTTTTTTTTTTTTATTCTGTACTAGTTCAGTCAAAGAGTGCTGATCCTTTGAAATCAAAACATCAGTTGGATCTAGAGCGTGCCCATTTTCTTGTTACACAAGCTTTTGATGAGGATGAAAAGGGGAATGTGGAAGATGCCATAGAATTATATACGGAAGCTGTGGATCTCTGTCTAAAAACTGTAGGTATAGCTATGAGTCAAATTTGATGGAATTATATTAAGAAATTGCTTCCCTTACTCACAAATTTTATTTAATTTGAAGGAACCCTCACATTCTATCATTATAAATAAAGCTAATCTTCACTGAAAATGTTGAGTAGAAAACTAATAATAGAGTTTTATACCTTATTAAAGTTTTGCTGCTACTGAATCACTAAGCAGTTGCTTTTAAAAATTGTATTTGCTTATTTTTAAACTGTTCAAGGTTATCTTAGTAACTAAAACTACTATAAGAAGAATTCACCATCATGAATCTGTGAATTTAGCATAAGCTTTTTTCGATTTCATACAATAAAAAGTAAAGTAGTGGTTTGGGAGAGTTTCATTAACTTGGAAAATAAAATCTATATGCTGAGTGGCTCTTAGTACTCCCTGATGGACCTTAGTTGAGATGCTTAGCTTCAAGGGGCATCTAGTACTTAAGAGCACAGTGCATTTGGGAGGAGGATGAGATAAAGTAGTAGAGGATGTTCCTATTGTCTTTTATATGCCAGCTTTTTTTGGTAGGCTGTTGTGGTCAGTGAAACCATCTGCCTTGATTTCTATAACCTGGAGAATATAGATAAGTGCTGGTCTCCCCAGGTTCCTCCTTCTCAGCCTTCCATGGTACATGTTTATACATTTGTGGTCTAGTTATCACTTGTCTACAGAAATGGCTTCTAAGTTCACCCTAGTGACAAAATATTCAATATGGTTTTAAGTGATAACTTTTAAAGACAGAAATAAAATGTTGTCTTTATTTACTCACAATTTCAAGAAGTATATTTTATTTTTGCATAGAAATATAGATTAAATAAATTAAAGAACTATGCTTTAGAATGTCTATCTCTTTCTCTTAAGTCTTACGAAACTGCCGATAAGACTCTGCAAAATAAATTGAAACAGTTGGCTCGACAGGCACTAGATAGGTGAGTTTTGTCACTCAAATTCTTATCAATGGATAGCATGAATTGTGCTTTTTTTTTTTTTAACATAACATCTTAATGTAAAGGTCTACATGTTTCTCTACAAGCTGAAACTTAGAAGGCTACCCTTTTTCACTGACTAAATTTACCTTCTCTCTAGTTCCTTGCTTTAGAATAAGTAGCCCATCCATTAGTCAAGAAGCCTTTTAATTTTTGCTGTTAGAAAACAGAACTGTTTTATTGCCCTGGTATTACTGAGTGTCTGGTAGTTTTGTGGCTTGAACCCAGGATCTTGTGCATGCTATTCAAGTATTCCACCACTGAGCTATATTTCCAGCCCCCAGCAGTCATAACTCAAATGGAATACTTCCTGTGTTGTGCAATGTCAGACTTCCAAGACAACCTTTTCAGAAGGCCCTCCAGAGTTACTATTAAAAGATAGACATTGAGAGTGGCCTTGCATTCATTCCCAACATCACACCATATGTATTGCCTTCATCTCAAGCTGTGTCACTTCTGAGACCTGCTATAAGCATTTTATTTGAAGTCGAGTCTCCCCTGCACTTTCATTCTGATTGCTCTGCTTGTTTTAATATTCTTTTCCATTGTTATTACCCCATTGTGGAATATAAGAAAAGAGCAGTCTGTTGTATATGTGCTGCGTTTAGCCTTCATCCCCTAAGTGGAAGCTTGTGAAAACAGAATTTTGCTTCTTTTGTTCGGTGCTTAAGTAAGCATGTCAAAGAATGCCTAACATAGATGTGTTCAGTATGTATTTGCTGAATGAATGGGTCTGTGTAAATGAATTATGCCTTTTTCAAGAGTTGAGGTAGAAAACCACTTTCTTTTAAAGGAAAGAAGTAGAAATTCATCTATTTCTAGAATGTGAATTTTTGAAATGACCTTAGTTTAAAGCTCTACCTATGTTCTGGTCCTTTCATTAAGATATAACTCATCCCTTTTCTACTTCATCATCAGCTAAGCTTTAGTTTATTTACCCAAATTCATGAAAGTATGACATAGTTGCCTTCTCGATTTCCATGACATAGGGGTTACCATGTTACCAGACATAGCTGCCTTCTCCATCGTGATTTCTTTTACCAGTTATAATCATAGTTGATTTTTATGCTTGTGTAGATAAACCATCCAGCATTTCTGAGTCCATCCTAAGCAAAGGCAAATGGGGTGAGGTGTCAGACTCTTTTGGGGGATCTGTTGAAGATTAAAGACCTTCTTTCTAGGAAAATGTACATCTAATGTTCTTGACATATAATTTTGGAGTGTTACAAGACTCCTGAAGCTCATATGTGGATCTTAGGTTAAGAACTTGTTTTAGCTTGTTAGTTCTTTGACAGAACAGTCAAAAGCCCTTTGTATATCATGTAATGCCCTCTGTCATGAATTCCTGCTTTCCTCTCACCTTATCTCCTGCTGTCTCCCTTTTGTACTTTTCACAGGGCCTGTATTCATCCTTTTGAAGTTGCCATAGCTTGCTCTGCTGTTTGATACTACTGCACATTGTATATATTTCCTTACTGCAGATGAATTTTTCTAAGACTCAAGCATTAAGTCTAAGCATACTTCCCTTGATTCACTCACTCTCTTTTCTTGGTCATTAGGGCTATTATTGCTTTTGTGTATTCATTTGAATGAAATGCTTCTGTCCTGGCATCTATTGTTTTGATAAAGTTGTCGTTTTGATAAAGTTGTCTTTTTATCCACAAAATATTTTTTAATATATACATATTTATTTATGTATTATATATACAATGTTCTGCCTGTATGTCTGCCTATAGGCCAAAAGAGGGCACCAGATCTCATAATGGATGGTTGTGAGCCACCATATGGTTGCTGGGAACTGAACTCAGGACCTCTGGAAGAGCAGCCAGTGCTCATAACCACTGAGCCATCTCTCTAGCCCCTTATCCACAAAATCTTTTTTGGGGGGAGGGCGGGGGTTCGAGGCTGGGTTTCTCTGTGGCTTTGGAGACTGTCCTGGAACTAGCTCTTGTAGACCAGGCTGGTCTCGAACTCACAGAGATCTGCCTGCCTCTGCTTCCTAAGTGCTGGGATTAAAGGTGTGCTCCACCACCACCCAGCTCCCTTATCCACAAAATCTTAAGGATGAGATTTATACACTATTATACCCTTTACCTTGCATAGTATCTGACATATAATACAAACATATGTTCGTTTCAGTAGTACTTACAAAATAAGTGCAATAGATTATATAGAGAATTTTTGATTAGTATATAAGGATTTTATGAACTGATTTTACATTAGGATGCTTTACTAACTTGAAGTAAGTTTTGTGTTCTGTAAGTTTAAATGAAACACTTAGAAGGTAGAGGTAGGAGGATCACGACTTCAAGGCCAGCCTGCTATATAGCAAGTTAGAGGCCAGCCTCTTTATGAGACCCTGTCTCATAAAAAACAAAGGCCTAAATGTAAGAAGAAAACTAGAACAGTTCTTTTATGCTTCTGTTTTAGAGCAGAAGCATTGAGTGAACCTTTGACAAAGCCATTTTGTAAACTCAAGTCAACAAATATGAAAACGAAGACTCCTCCAGTAAGAACACATTTTCCTCTAGGACCTAATCCTTTCCTTGAAAAGCCTCAGCCATTTATAAGTCCACAGTCATGTGACGCCCAAGGACAAAGATATACAGCGGAAGAAATAGAAGTGCTCAGGTAAATCCACTTGTGACTCAGGGTAATGAAAACTTTAAACATAATGAGTGCAAACCATTTCATTCTGAATTACCTTCAGATCTTTGTTGTGATACGTTATTTAACTGTGCATTATATCATATATCAGCTTGAATAGTTACAGAGTAGAGCCAACCAACATGTTTTAGTGTTAGCATTATTTTCCTAGTCTTTTTTTTTTTTTTTTTAAAGCTAACTCTGGTACTCTGCATAATTGAGTCCTGAAGATTGGGGAACATAGCAGTTATGGCAGGCTGCTAATAATGCTCTGTGCACCTTTATCACCAGCAAACAAAAATCTGAAGTTGTGAATCCCACTCCCCCTTTGGGGAGAGATGTACTACCACCACCTGGCTACTTTTTAATTTTTTAGGAGTTTAAAAGAAATGAAAAAACAGAATTATGACAAAGACCACTTTGTAAAACTTAAACTGTATATAATGTCAATCTTTACAGAAAATGTTCACAGACAGCTCACTGTATTTGAAAGCAGCCGTGGATGCTATTAAAAATTCAAAGCCTGAGCTTGGCATAGCACTTGCCTGAAATCCCAGCACTCTGGAGGAAGTAGACTTATAAATTCAGGTTCAAGGCCAGCCTCAGCTACGGAGGAGAACCTGCACCAAAAACCAGTAACAGCAAACCTCACAATAATGTAGAAATCCTTTACTGTCTTCTGAATCAGTTGATAAGTTGAAAGAGGATAAGTCTTTGGGCCCGCTGGCTGTTCTTGAGTTGGGTGGGTTAGATAGGTGTTAATTTTAAATTTTCCTGAGATTGAGCTGAAAGAAGCAGTGTTCCCTCCTTGGTCACAGCTTTCCAGAGCATCTTCCTTTCTTCCTGAAGATTTTAGTTATCCGTCTATTAGCCTGGTTCCTTTGCCTAGGAAAAATAGTATATGAATAAACACAGTACAAAACAAAACAACAACTGTTCCTTTTAAAGGTGAGGCTCTAAGTTAGTTGAGTGTCTTAGGATTGCTATTACTGTGATAAAACACCATGACCAAAGCATTTTAGGGAGGAAAGGATTTGTTATCCAGCTATGCTTCCACATCGCTGTTCATCCTCAAAGGAAGTCAGAATAGGAACTCAAGTAGGACAGGAACCTGGAGGCAGGAGCTGATATAGATGCCATGGAGGTGTGCTGCTTATTGGCTTGCTCTTCATGGCTTGCTCAGCCTGCTTTCTTATAGAATGCAGGACCACCAACCCAGTGATGGCACCATCCACAATGGACTGGGCCCTCCCTAATCAATCATTAAGAAAATAACCTATAGGCTCACCTACAGCCTGATCCTATGAAGGTATTTTGTCAATTGAAGCTGTTCAGTACAGTGAGAATTCATCATTTTGGCTACACAGTATCTGTATGCTACTTTTATATATACTATACATTTGGAATTCTTCACTGTATCAAAAGAACTCTGTCAAAACACAGCTATCCTTCATACAAGTGAAAGTGAGTGTACACTGTCCCAACAATTATTGTATCCATTCCTGACTGCATTAATTTTCAGATTCACTGAATATTACTACCCAAAGACTACAACTACTCTTTTAAAAAAAAAAAAGCAGATGTATAAGAAGGTAGTTATTAAACATGGTGGCATGTGCTGCAATTTTGAGTTCAAGAACAGCCTGATAGCCTGGGTTACATAGCGAAGCCCTATCTCAGTTAAACAACAACTAATAAACCCTCAAAAGGAAGTTGTTGATATGCATAAAACATGCAGAGCCTCTACAAACCTCACTAAATTTGTCGACAGATCATAACTGTTTCTATGACACTTTCTTCTTTCAAGACTCATCCATATTCCCATAGCATAAAAAGAAAGATCACGTTTTTCAGAGTTTATTGTATTTTTGTTGTTTGCTTGTTTGGTTGGTTGATTTTTAGTTTTTCTAGCCAGTGTTTCTCTGTGTAGCTCTGGCTGTTCTGGAACTCACGTTGTAGACCAGGCTAGCCTCAAACCCAGAAATTTGCCTGCCTCTGCCTCTGTCTCCCAAGTGCTTGGATTAAAGTATGTGCCACCACTGCCCAGCTTGTTTTTAAATCCCCAAATAACTAAGCTATTGCTTTGTTTCTTTGGACTTAGGATAGACTTGGAAACAAAGGATTATTTTAAAACAATTTTTTTTTTTGTAGAGGATGTCAGTTTTTTTTTTTTCATTACTGGTGCTATATTAATTACATTTTTGTGCTGAAGGTTGAACCTTTTATACATGATAGGCAAAAATGCTACCACTGTGCTGCATCCCAAGTCCAGGAAGTTAACTTAAAAAGAATGTTCTTTTTAAATGAATTGAATTATAACAGTTACTCTCTGGTTTTTCTCTTATCAAAATTGTCCACATAAAAATCTGAACACCATGAAATTGTCAGTTTAATACAGTATCATACTTTGTCACTGAAATTTTACCTTTGGTATTAGGTAAAAGTCTGAGAAGCTATTGTTATTTAAACTTAGAGTTTAACTGAGATTGGTGACTAAGGTAGACTTGAAAACTTAGATCTTTTTCTTGTGCCTTATAGGACAACATCAAAAATAAATGGTATAGAATATGTTCCTTTCATGAGTGTTGATCTGAGGGAACGTTTTGCTTATCCAATGCCTTTTTGGTAAGTAAACATGTTAACTTTCACTTCCAAGATAATTTAAAGAAGTTCCCAGTACTCTGAAGTTTGATTTAATTCATAGTCCTGAAATTAAATTTTATATACAAAGTTGGTTGGAAAAGAGTATTTGTGAGAAAGAGGTGGAAAACTAAAGAGGTCCAAATAAAAAATCTGAACACCATGAAGTTGTCAGTTTAATGCAGTACCATGATAGAGTACCTCAATATCACATTTATTTAATTGGCTTGGTCATGGGCTCATAGGCACTTTTTTGAAAAACCTAACATTATAGACACAGTGCTTAATATAATACTTGGTACAGAGTAAGTACTGAGCAAACATTTGTCCAGTTAATGATTGGATCACAATAGAAAAAAGTCCAGAAAGTAATAAAAGTATTTAGAGATGTACTCAAATACCTACAAAAAAGATGCTGGGATTATAATCATGAGAGTAAATCACTCTAGTGTGTGCTGTATGTATATATTCTCTCTAGTATGTGCTGTATGTATATGTTCTCTCTAGTATGTGCTGAATGTATATGTTCTCTCTATTATGTGCTGTATGTATATATTCACTCTAGTATGTGGTTATATTTAAGGAGATGTAAATTTGTGATTTTAGTTTATATGTAGCAAATTAAGATAAATTATATCTCTCATGTTGGAATGTACAAAAGAAAAATACGGTATGAACAATAAAATTTTGGGGCAATTTAATATAATTGGAGAAGTAAAACATGAAATACAGAAACTCCTTTAATTTACAGGAGATCAATGTATTCAGGATGGTATGACCATATACAAAAGCGCCTTTAATGTAGGAATTGCTGTTCCTAAATTGGAACTCCTAAATTCCACAGTTGGAAGTACCCCCCTTTCTTTTTTGTGTAATTACTTGCTTAATACATGTCCTTTGATGGAAATTATAAGCTTCATAAGGACAAAGACCATGTTTGTTTAATTAAGTCCTACCCTATATCTAGCACAGTATCTGTTATATAGTGATAAGATTTACTGAATGAATTATATTTTAAGAAGAGTAGATGAATACCAAACTAGCGGCACTGGTTTTGTCATCTAAGTTATTTTACTTAGAGAATAACCAAAAGAAAAAATAATTATAAACATTTCAAAATTCATTTAACAGATTGACAGGAAAAGGGCTCTATAATTTAATTTAGAGTAGTGGTCCTCAACCTTCCTAATGCTGTGACCCTTTAATACAATTTCTCATGTTATAGTGAACCTCAACCATGAAATTATTTCTTTGCAACTTCATAACTGTCATTTTGCTACTGTTTTGAATCGTAATGTAAATATCTGATATACAAGATATCTTATATAGTACTTTCGAAGGGAGTTACGACCCACAGGTTGAGAACCACTGTTTTAAAATTTTTTTTTTATTCTGGTGATATGTTAACCTTTAAATCATAAGCATTGTATTTTATAAAATATTTTTAATAGCCTTATGAGTCTAGGACAAGAAATGTGTTATACAGACTTTAATTACTCAGTGATTTGAGAGAATACTATGGAACCTTAAATTTATTCTATAGTATCTGTTATATGGAAAGTTAATAATGAGTAAGTAATAGATAAAATTATAGGTTTGAATTAGCTTTGATTTTCTCCCTTACAAGTTTGTGATTGCTATCTTTAAACTCCTAAGTTCACTCAGCTCTGTTTCTATTTATAATTGGCTCCTAACATTCTAACATTAGGTTCTAGCTAAATAGTTATCTGGAACAGTAGAGGTTCTGTAAGGTGATCATCAAAATATTTGAGAGACCAGGTGTGATGGCACAACTGCAGTCACAGCACTCAGGAGGCAGAGGTAGGGTGATCATGTCTCAAAATTTTAAAACGACGAAAATTTTTTGAGCAGTATTGTGGGCAATCTTTTCTTCTTAAGAGATTTGCAACAATATGGGCTCATAAAAGTCTAGAGGTGTCCTACCTACAGTGAAGAAACTAGTACTTTAGGAGTTTTCAGGTCATACTTGAGCACAAAATCTTTTTTTTTTTTAAATCTAATACTCATTAGCATTCTTGGATAAAAGAATGTTGCACAAATTTGTTTTAGTTTGCATATTACACATTACCACAAAATCTTTTGAAATCCAAAGAGGTGTTGCCATTGCTGTAGGAAGGTGAAGGCTTGGGGCTGCAAAGGTAGATGGTTTTTATTTGGTATTGTATGTTGGTTTTATTTTATTTTATTTTATTTGGTTTTTTCGAGGCAGGGTTTCTCTGTGGCTTTGGAGGCTGCCCTGGAACTAGCTCTTGTAGACCAGGCTGGTCTCGAACTCACAGAAATTCACCTGCCTCTGCCTCCCGAGTGCTGGGATTAAAGGTGTTTGCCACCACCGCCCCCGCCAGTTTGTATGTTTTTTTTTTTTTTTTTATATATTCACTTCTTTTTGTTTTGCTTTGTTTGTTTGTTTTTGTTTTTTCAAGACAGGGTTTCTCTGTGGCTTTGTTTTTTTTTTTTTTTTAAAGATTTTATTTATTCTCCATGTATATCTGCACACCAGAAGAGGGCAGAAGATCTCATAACAGATGGTTGTGAGCCACCATGTGGTTGCTGGGAATTGAACTCAGGACCTCTGGAAGAGCAGTCAGTGCTCTTAACCTCTGAGCCATCTCGCCAGCCCCAGTTTGTATTGTTAATGACTCATTGTTTTGCTGAGTTTTCCTGAACATCATAACTGTGCTAAGTTAAGCATCTATACCATATTTTTAAATAAATATAAGCTCTGTCTTCACTTATTTTTTTTTTAATTGGAGAAGCTGTTCAGGTTGACTGAATTCAAGGTTAAGTGTAAAGAGCCAGATATGACTTGATTATTTTAGGAACACAAAGGTACAGCTATATGATCTGTGCACCAAAAAGAAGGTTTCATTCTGGCTTCAAGTCATCTTTAAAAAATAATATATTCTTTTAACTTTTATTGTTACCTCAGTGATAGATGGGGCAAGCTTCCATTATCACCTAAACAAAAAACTACATTTTCTAAATGGGTACGACCAGAAGATCTCACCAACAATCCTACAATGATATATACTGTATCCAGTTTTAGCATAAAGCAGGTAAATATTTATTTTGTATAATGTTCAATAAGTTAGCACTCTAAAGAAATTTGAATATAGATTTGATTTTTCTTAGAGTGTATATATTTAGATGCATGAGTATAATTGTAAGACTTTCTCATTTTTCACATTGTTTCCAGCTTGATTTGGTAGCACATATCTATAATCTCAGCACTTGTGGTTCAATACCATCTTGAGCTACATAGTAAGTTTGAGACCAGTCTGCATAGCAAAATAATTCTCAAAATGAGACCAAAAATTTGTTAGTTTTTTTTTTCTTCTGAGACAGCATTTTGTTCTTTTATCTGAGCTGATCTTAAACTCAGTAATCTCCAACATCAGTCTTCCAAGGAGCTAAGATTATAGGTGTGTGCTACCATGCCTAGTGCATTCTGTACATTCTGTCTTTAACATTGAGAAAATAATGTAAGAAACTGTTCTGAGAAATTACAGGTTTTTTTTTTTTTTCAGTATTGGGATTTGAATTTGGTGTCTTGTGAATGCTAGGCAGCCACCCACAGCCCCAGTTCCAATTAAAGACTTTTGCATTTGTAGATGTGAAACTTGAGAATTGAATTTCACCTTGTAACTCCAGCTTCAGGGTATCTAATGCTCTCTTTTGGCCTCTATGGGTTTCCACACTCCATGTGCACACATAGCCCAAAATAGACACATACAGAGGCACATAATTAAAACATATACACAAACACAAAAGTAAAAGGTTGAAAGTGATTGATTGGAACCATCCCTATCATTGACCTTGGGCCTCTATATACCTATGTGTACTTGCTTTTATCTTATATTCACACTAACACACACACACACACACACACACACACACACACACAGAGAGACATACACACCCTAAGTTATTCATTGAGACACTTTTTCTAATATTTGTTTAAATAAAATATGTGAGTTGCTAGCATGACGTTTTATTTCCTATTTGAATAATAATTAAGATATTTAATATAAAAGCTAAAGTGGTAGGTGTTGTAATTTTTAAAAAGGGCCATGAGAGTTCAAGTGGAGGGATTTTTTTTTTTTTTTTTTTTTTTTTTTTTTTTTTTTTTTAGTTAGGGGGAAAGGATCGTAAAAAGGGGAAAGGGGAGTGGGGAAGACCAGTCTCTGGGGACAGAAGCAGCAGGAAAGAGAAGTTGGGGGGCAGATAGAGGAGGGGATGGGAGGTGGGCAGGACCCTTTTAAAAGGGAACATATTGAATAGGCACAGGTGGTGCTCTTAGTGGCAGCAGTTGAGGGCATATCTTGTCAGAACTCCAAAGGCAGACCAGTACAAATGCCTAAATACTAACAGTAGGAGTAATGAATAAAAATTGTTCAAATGTTGAAATTATATGAATGAAAGAATATGTGGTTCTTATTAACAGACAATAGTATCAGATTGTTCCTTTGTGGCATCATTGGCTATCAGTGCAGCTTATGAGAGACGATTCAATAAGAAATTGATTACCAGGTAAATTTTTGTGTTTGTCTTTCATATAATTATTTCTTAATTGGAAATTTAAAACTTAGACCGTATGCATGTAGAAGGTGGAGAGGGCATATCATTAGACTATTATGACCCTCCTGTGTTGGTTACACAGATGATTCCTGATGTGAGAACTTCTTCTAAAGCAGTAAGAACATATGCATACGTAGCAAAGTAATGTACATGAAATGTGTTTTGAAATTGATGTAATCAAAGGAGAAACACGTCCTATTTATACTTTTTAATTTAAACTATATAGTAAGTTAGCCACTAGATACCTGTAGTCATTGAGAAATTGAAATCAGTTATTTTGAGTTAAGATGGGCTGCAAGTGCAAGTTGTACACGAGATCTTGAAAACTTAGCATGCAAATTGTAGAACTGGAAAATAACTCAAGTATTGAGTATATTTTGAAATCATAATTGGATTAAGCAAATATGTTATTAGAATTAATTTTATTTTTAAATTTTTTTGTTTGTTTTTATTTTTGGAGACAGGGTGTTTACATTGCCTTGGCTGGCCTGGAACTCACTGTGTAGACCTGGGTGGCCTGGAACTTACAGAAGTCTACCTGCTCCTGCCTCCCTAGTGTTGAGATTAAATGCTTTTTTCATCTTTAACTTTTAATATGACTAACAGGAAAATATAAAATGGCATGCATTTCTATTGATTATAACAGCTTTAAAATGTATGGAAATGTTTCTGAATTTTTTTTTAGTTTTTGAAAGTTATATTAAGTTTAAAACCACTCAGTATAAATTATAACCAGTTTTTTAATTAGCTCGTCTTAAGAATAAAAGATAAAGCAGATAGTCCTTAGTTTCAGTTATTTGCTATATAAAGAAACAACTTGGAATGTGCTTGATTGGTGCAGTATATTTTAAAAGAAAATTGGTAGTGGAAGTTTTTACAGTATCTCATTGTATAATTAAAATTTTTTAATGTGTATGGATAGATAGATATTTTGCTTGCATGTATATCTGTGCACCGCATGCCTTTTGTGCAACTTTGTTATTTATTAATTACATGATTATGGGTGTTGCGCCTTTAATCCCCACACAGAAGTTGTCTGTGCCAGGAGTACAGTGCCCTTAGAGATTAGATGAGGGTTTTGGATCACCTGGATCTGGAGTTACAAATGGTTATTAGTCACCATGTGGGTGCTAGGAACTGATCCCAGCCAGGTACTCTTCAAAAGCAACAAGTACTTTTAAGGCTGAGCCATCTCTGAAGGGGGTTGTCCTTCTGTGTATATGTTTCTCTTATTGGTTGATGAATAAAACACTATGGCCAATAGAGGCAGGGAGATAGGTGGCACTACGAGAATTCTGAGAAAGGTAGGCCAGAAATAGTTGCCATGTAGCCACTGGGCAGATAGGATGCACCCTAGGCATTCTCCGGTATGGAAATACTTAGATTAATAGACATGGGTTAATAATTAAGGCAGAGCTAGCCAATAAGAAGCCCAAGCCACTGGCCAACAGTATTATAATTAATATAAGTCTCTGAGTATTTATCTGGGGCAAGGCAGCTATGGAACCAGATGGGAAATCCTGTAACACATTTCTCTAGAATTCATTATATATTTTTAATTTTATGTACCTTTATTAGAATTGTGCTTAATGCCTTAATTGTGACTTAGTGAAATGATCTTTGTTTCTTAAAACCAACGATAAAAGATAATTTAAACTGGCTTAAAATATGTTAATTCAGTATGTAACTTGTTAAATCATATAGTTAAAAATTGAGCACTATAGACTGTAGCTCAGTTAATAAAGGGCTTGCCTAGTGTACACAAGGCCCTGGGTTCAATCCCCAATACTGTATAAACTTGTCATGATAGAGCACACCCATAATACCACCACTCTAGAAGTGGAAGCAGGAAGATCAGAAATCTAAAATCTTCCTCTGCTGTATAGTTAAGAGCCAGCCTGAAGTATGTAAGACCTTGACTCAGAATATTCTGAAAATTTATGTTCTAGTGTATGATTTTGAAGATATTTTCTTAAGCTAGGAGTGGTGATGCATTTGGGAGGCTGAAGCAGGAGGCTCATGAATTCCAGACCAGCCTGGCTACATATTGAGACCCTATCTCAAAAGGAAAACTAAAACCAAGAAATATTTAAAATATTAAAATAGTCTTAGGTTCATTTTTATAAAGTTGGGAAGAAAATATTTATAAATGAATAGTATGTTTAAATAAAATATAAAGTCATATATTAGTTGATGTTGAATATTAACATTGGTGTTTTAATATCCATTTTCCTTTCCAAAAGCATAATTTACCCACAGAATAAGGATGGCGAACCAGAGTACAATCCCTGTGGAAAGTATATGGTAAAACTTCACCTCAATGGTGTCCCAAGAAAGGTGAATGTCTCTGCTTTCCTTCCTAATCCGTACTTCTACCTCCTCTTTCTTCACCTCCTTACCCTTGACTCTAGAAAGGAAACAAACAAAGAAAAGCTGACCATGTAAAGATTTTAAAAGTCAGTTTGGTTGATTTGAATATGTGGTAAATTGTACTTACTACTACCAATAGATTTCATTTGTTACTAATTAAAAATAAAAGAAGTATAATTTTTTTCTTCTTCTTCTTCTTCTTCTTATTATTATTATTATCATTATTATTATTATTATTATTAATTCAAGTTAGGGAACAGGCTTGTTTCACATGTAAGTCCCCTCTCCCTCTCCCTCCCCTCACCCCCATTCCTTCTCCCCCACCTCCAACCTACCCCCACCCCATCCACCCACCACTCCCCAGGCAGGGTAGGGCCCCCAACAGGGGCTCCACCAAGTCCACCAAATCTTCCTGTGCTGGGCCTAGGCACCTCCCCATGTGTCCAGAGACAAAGCGCATCCCTTCAAGTGGGATGGGTTCTCAAAGTCCCCCCACACACACCAGGGCAAAATGCCAGTCCACCTCCGGAGGCTCCCAGGAGTGCAGGGGCCTTCCCATTGGCATCCATGATCAGGGGACTGGATCAGTCCCATACTGGCCCTCCCAAAGAGCGTCTGGGGTCGATATGCTTTCCCTTTTTCAGGCCAACTGTTTCTGTGGGTTTCTCCAACCTGGTACAGACCCCTTCGTTCTTCATTCCTCCCTCTCTTCAACTAGGTTCCAGATTTCCGCTCAGTGTATTTCTGTGGATGTCTGTCTCTGCTTCCATCAGCCACTGCATGAGGATTCTAGGATAGCATAGAGAGTAGTCATCAATCTCATTCTAGGGGAAGGGCTTCTAGGCTATTCTCTCCTCCACTGCCCAGACTGTCAGATCGTGTCATCCTTGTAGGTCTCTCGAGATCTCCCTAGTTCCAGATCTCTTCTCGGACCTATAGTGGCTCCCTCTGATATGGTATCTCTCATCCTGCTCTCTCTCCTCTATTCTTCCCCTGAAGTATAAAATTTTTAAAGATTCGTTTTTTAATTTGTGTGTGTGTGTGTTTGTGTGCATGCATCACATGTGCAGGTGCCTGTGGAGGCCAGAAAAGGATGTCAGAGCCCCAGGAGCTGAGAATTATAGGTCCTTGTGAGCTGTCTGATATGGGTACTGGGAACTGAACTCTGGTCCTTAACCACTGAGCCATCTCTATAGCCCCATAAAGATATTTTCTTAATAGATGTGTTTCATTATTTTGCCCAAATGGTCTTCAGTTGGTCTCAAGTGATCCTTATGAGTAGCTGGAGCTACAGATATGAGTACTAAAGTCTTTTTAAAAATTGGTTTCATATACCTTATGTAAACTTCTAATAAAGAATTGCTAATGATTAAACTTTTTAAACCTGACCTAAATTTTTGTTTTGCTTCCTTTTGCTGACAGGGTATGATTAATGTATCCCATCTGGCCTCAAACTTGTAATGCTCTACCCCACTCTTCTTGAGAACAATGGGAAGGCTCTTTAACTTTTAATTAAAAGGAAATGAGGATCAGCCAGATAGTTTCATGGGTTAAAGCACTTCCCTTGCAAACCTAGTGGATATGAGTCCAATCCTTGGAATGTAAAAGTAGGAGACAGAGGTGACCTCACTCCTGCCTTGGCATGTACTTACACAAATATACATGCATCATGCACATTCACACATAACAATAATAATTTTTTTAAATTATCAATTAATAAAGGGTTAGTGGCACATGATTTTACTCCCAGCATTCAGGAAACAGAGGCAGGCAGGTAGATCTCTTGAGTTTGAGGCTATTCTAGTCTACATAGTGAGTTCATGCCACTTGACTACATAGTGAGACCCTGAATCAAGAAAAAAAAATCAGTAAATAAGTTCATTGATTAAGGAAACCTGATAAAGTAAGTCTGTTAAATCAGAGGAGTTCATAAATAATCATAACACAATATAAGAAGCCTTTATTTTCCCTTGTAAAATATATGCAGCTTTAAACCACACAATTCTGGTATCTTTTAGCATTCTGAACTCCATAATAGGGCCTTCCTTGTATAGTTAGCATTCTCTAGCACTTGTCTACTCCCAGTTCCATGCACCCAATTCAGCATCACCTAGGAGCTTTTAGAATTTCAGAATTTCAGGCCTTCCTTCAGATGTACTGAATCAGAGTTGCAAATTTTTTTTAAAGATTTACTTATTGTTTTATGTATGTGGGCGCTTTGCTTTCATGCAAATCTGTGCACCATGTGTGTGCAGCACCTGAGCAGGTCCGAAAAGGACCATCAGATCCTCTAGAGCAGTGGTTCTCAACCTGTGAGTTGTTACACCTTTGGAGTCAAATAGCCTTTTCGCAGGGGTCACATATCAGATATCCTGCATATCAGATATTTACGATTCATCACTGCAGAAAAATTACAGTTATGAAGTAGCAACAAAATAATTTTATGGTTGGGGTCACCACAATGTGAGGAACTGTATTAAAAGGTTGCAGTATTAGGAATATTGAGAACCACTGCTCTAGAACTAGAGTTAGACTATTGTTAACTGACATGTGAGTGCTAGGAATAGAACCCAGGTCCCTAGAAGAGCAGTCAGTGCTGTTAACCATCAAGCCATCTCTCTTGTCTCCAGAGTCTAGTTTTAACAAAATTACCTGGTAACTGAGGCTGAAAATCATTGTTTCAGAGCTCAGTAAAACTCAAATCTTAGTGTGCATAGAATTACCTGTTGGCATTAGTTACTATGACTCACCCCCAAGTATGTATATTTTGGTAGAGCTGAGGATTGAATTTACGAAGACCTTGTTCATGGTAAAGCAAAAGTTTTGTCTCTAGGCTATATTGACTCCCCAGTCTAACACACAGACACACACAGACACACACACACTTACTTAAATTTTGAGAAAGGAGATCACTGACTTACATGTTATCCCTGTACAGACCTGTACCCATTCAGACCTTGAACTTGTAATCCTGCCTCAGCCTTTGGAGCAGCTTAGACTTCAGGCCTGTATCACCTGCCCTGGCTCACTTTCTCATTTAGTGGGTCTAGGATGAGTGTTAATCCTGATGCTGATACTGTTGTTTGGGAACACTTTAGAATCACTTTGATTACTTAAAAACCAAAAAATTTTGAGTAAGATAGTAACCTCTTCTTCAAGAGTCGTAATGTGTTGAGCATGGTGGCATATATCTATACCTGGCACTCAGGAGGCTGAGACAGGACGATAACTAGTTAGAGGCCAGCCTGGGCTACATAGCCTGTCTTAAAGAAAAGTTTTCAAAGTAATAATCTTTGTACTGTTCTTAGATTAAAATTCTTCTTTTATCCCCATGTCTTCCAAATCATTTTTAATGTTAATTAGATACCATATCTTTGTGGTATTGCTTGCTCAGTTATTTAAATGTATTTTTTAGCTATAATATTCTACTTTTACAATCATATATAGTATTAATCTTTATAGGGTTAGGTCAAAAATAGCAAGACTTTTATAATTTTAAATATGTGTATATTCTAAAATCCCCAATAGTTTTGATTTTATATACATACATACACATCTGTCATATATAATTAGTGGCTTACTTGTTGGTGAGATTAGCTCGTAAGACTGAATAAAGACATTGTATTAAAATGATGAGCATTTTATAAAGCTGTTGTTATATTGTGACTTTTATTGATACCAAAGTTGGCTTTTTTTTAAATCTTGAGATTTAAAGAATTTGTTTGTTTTACTTAAGGAAGGTAATGTTCTCTTTCTGCAGGTGATAATTGATGATCAGTTACCGGTTGATCATAAAGGAGAATTGCTGTGTTCTTATTCCAACAATAAAAGTGAATTATGGGTGTCACTTATAGAGAAAGCATACATGAAAGTTATGGGAGGATATGATTTTCCAGGATCCAACTCAGTAAGTCATGGGTATATGTTACAGACACACACTGCCTAATATATCTTAAAGTTGAAAAGTTGTAGATGGTTTTGTTTATGGGAAAATAAAACAGGTTATTAATCCCTGAGAAATGTGATCAGTTTCCCTATGATAAGGGAACATATTTTCTTATGTAAAGATAGCACATTGTATAAATTATGTGTACAGTAAAGCCTAAAATATATGTGTCTGCTGTTACATTGAGATACAAAGAAGTGTGCATTTCCAGGTCAAAGAGGGGTGAGTGGGTATCATATTGATAGTCTTATGTATATCGTTGTTAGTTCAGGTACAAGGAATTGTTTTCCAGCCATCATTAATCTGTAAAATTGAATTGTGTGCCACAGGGTCCTTCATTTGCATGAATAAACTATTAGATTTAAGCCATAAATTAGTCAAATTGACATAAACTTTAAATTTTGATAATAACCAGCCTTAGAAGTAGTATACATTTCTTCATTGTGTGTCTATAATGTAACATTTATAAAGTCACCTCTTAGCTGGATTTTGGTGGCACACTCCTTTAATCCCAGCACTCGGGAGGCAGAAACAGGCGGATCTCTGTGAGTTTGAGGCCGGCCTGGTCTACAGAGCAAGTTCCAGGGGGGGGAGAGGAAGAGGAGAGAGGGAGAGGGGGGGAGAGAGGGAAGGAGGGAGGGAGGCTGGCAGGGAGGAAGTGAAAAAAAGAAAGTGAGAAAGTCACCTCTTAGGGTTTGTAAGAATGAGTCAGAGCCAGGCAGTGGTGGCTCACACCTTTAATCCCAGCACTCAGGAGGCAGAAGCAGGTGGATCTCTGTGAGTTCGAGGATAGCCTGGTCTACTGAGTGAGTTCCAGGACAGCTTCCAAAGCTACATAGAAACCCTGTCTCGAAAAACAAACAAACAAACAAAAAGAATGAGTCAGTGGGTGATGGCATAGTCTTTGGGAGGCTTAGGTGAGATTGCTGTAACATTGTGGTCAGACTGGGCTACATAGTGACTTCAGGATGAGATATAAGAAGATCTTGTGTGCATAGAAAACATGAATTTTATAAATTGCAAATCACCCATCATTTGTACTTGGGAAGTTTCCTTGCCTAAATCGAGTCCTTCACTCTTCAGGATCTTACAATGCATGGCAGTGAATGTAAAGGTCATACTTAAAATAGATATTAACAGTTTTACTTCCCAACCTGCACATTCAGTTATGTTCTTTCAGATACTTTTAGGTTAGCTTTGTAATTCATTGCTTGTTTTTGTTTTTGAGATGGTGTCTTTCTGTGTAGCCCTTGCAGTCCTGGAACTGGCCATATAGACCAGGCTGGCCTTGAAGTCACAGAGATTTGTCTGTCTCTGTCTCCATCATGCCACCTAACTGATTGCCTTTTTAAATTCAACTTAGAGAAAGAAAGAGTAGGAGTGTATGTAACATGTTAGAACTGGCTGTCTGATTGTAAAAATTCACTGTATGGTAAAAAAACAAAAAACCCCAAAACAAAACAAAACAAAACCCCAAAACTTGTCATTAAAGCAATCTCTTGTGTTGCATTTTTGAGTCTCACCATATTTACCATAAAAAATCTTTTATAAGGTTGGATAGATAGGTTAGCAGTTAAGAGCACTTGTTGCTTTTGTAGAGAACCTGAGTTCTATTCCCAGCTCCCAACATGCCAGCTTCCAGCTGTCTGTAACTCTAGTTCCAGAGGATCTGATAACCTTTTCTGGCCTCCATGGGCACCAGGCACACATGTGGTGCACAGACATACATGAATGTAGAACACCCATACACATAAGTCTTTTAAAAATTCACTTGAGTTCAGAGAGCAAAAACGCAACTTTATCTTCAGATTTATACCTATCAAGATCATTATGCCAAATCAATAGCTCTTCTGAGGATTTATTAACAACCTAAAAACACTGACAGTTCTGAATTGTGTTTATATTTTAGAATATTGATCTACATGCGCTGACTGGGTGGATACCAGAAAGGATTGCGATGCATTCAGATAGTCAGACCTTCAGTAAGGATAATTCATTCAGAATGCTTTATCAACGGTAATTGTGTTTCCTTCCCTCTCTCCCTTCCTGTTTAAAGGCACCATGCTTTATTTAGGGTAGAGATTCCAGGACCTGTCACCTTTTGTTTTTTGAGAAGTATGGGTGGGCTTGCAACTAACTTGTGATCCTCCTGCCTCAGCTTTCTGAGTGCTGGGATCACCTATGCACAGACTTTATGTGTGCCCTACCATCAGCCTTAGTTATCTTCAGTAGTGGGCACAGTTAATCCAAATTTTAGATAATCTAAAGTAATTGAATGTGGAATGTGTACTTATCAAATTTGAGGGAAGGTCGGAGAAGTCTTGAGAGTTTAAACTGCAAGTGGGTAATTTATATGGAGGTTCTGGGAAATTCTCCAAACCATAACAAACATACAGTATCAAAAGTAAGAAACACTGTTATTTGGTAAACAAAGCCAGATCTCTTTTGGAGATGTAAATTTGGTATTTCACATCTGCATCATTATTTGTAAGGTGAAAATTTAGCACTTGTTCTTCACTGATAGGCTTATGCCTGGGAATTAAGTTGTCCTAGAAAAGAAAAACAATAATTCCTCTGTTAAAATAGCCAGTTTTTTAAAAGTTCCCAAGTTTTCATGTAAGCCAGTAGACAGTAAGAGAGATAATGTGATCAGAGGTTTAAAATGTGTCTTCCTCTAACTTCTTGTCTTTGGGCCCTTTGCAGATTTCACAAAGGCGATGTCCTCATTACTGCATCAACTGGAATGATGACTGAAGCTGAAGGGGAGAAGTGGGGCCTGGTTCCCACACATGCATATGCTGTTTTGGATATTAGAGAGTTCAAGGTTAACCCTTATAGTTTTATTTTTTTCTTGGTTGATAAGATGTTATAGTGTTACAACAATGATCAGAATTTTAGAGTCATTGTACTAATGTAAGCAACTTGGCTTCTACAATTGGAAATTAGGAGGTGCAAAGGTAGAAAATGACACGCAGTGACAGTACAGATAATGACAACAGAACAGAATGCCATTACACCTTTTCCTTTTCCATAAAAGTTACCACAGTTGAGACTAATGCACAGCACTGAAGGTCCCAGGTGGTATGTTGGTATTTTGGGTTAGTAACTGTAGAAAGCTCTAGGGTATAGAAGATACATATCTGTGAAAGGAAATGTAGGAAGATGGCTAGGAATAAGAGATACCATTGGGTCTGTGTGCACATGCATTTCTCTTCCTTGAAGTCTTTGCATGTTGTCAGGCCTTTTACAACCTTTCTCAATATAATATGTCCTTGGGCTAAGGTCTTCGAATGTGTGACTTTATTACTTCTCGGGCTATTGTTATTTTTAAATGAAAAATTGATGAGTTCTCTGTAGTAGAAGATACAAGTGCCAGATAGAGAGATGTGATCATTCAGCAAAAACAGTACCTGTTATTTGTAAATTAAATTAAGTGTTAAGTTGGCACACAGAAATAAGTTATTTAGTCCAGGATATAATCCAAGAAATTTGTCTGTGATTTTGTTGTTTATGTAGACATGAGATTGTATTTACAGAAGCCTAGATGGTATGGTCTACTACAGAGCTAGGCAATATTGTGTCTGTCTGTCTGTCTTGCTCCTAGGGCAAGAAATTTATATGAGATTAAATCAAACATGAGAAAATGGCACAACAGGAGACATATGATGTGTGAAGCTGTTGTTAGCTTAAGGCAACAGCATACAGTTTAACAGTTAAGTCTTTTTTTGAGACAGTGTTTTGCCATGTATCCCAGGCTGGCCTTGAACTCTAATCCTTCTGCCCAACCTCCCAAATACCGGGATTATAGGTACATGCCACCATTTGGACAGGGAGTATATAAACTAATGCCGTAAGTATTTGTCATTAATAGATATTGTGTACTGTACATAATTATATGTACTATACTTGTTACAGTTGACTGTACAAGTACAATAGGTTTGTTTTTACAAGCCTCACAATAAAAGAAAAACAAATTTTAAAAAAGGTTTAAAAAAATTCCAGAATTCTGGAGACAGGATAAGAAGCAAATTAAAGGCCAGCACGGGCTCTATAGGCATCCAGGGATATGTAATAAGATATTTCAAACAACAAATATGTAGTACTTAACAGTAGTAACTGTTACTCATAATATTTTGACCAGTGGTTGTGTGTTCAGTTCTGAACCAACAAGCCTCCTAGCTTATTTAGTTACAAGTGTGTAATGTAGTGCACTCTGACATTAGGATGGTAGCAGGAATTTTCAGATCCATTATAATCTTATGTGATCAGTGTAGTATATACGGTCCATCACTGGCCAAATGTTTTTGTGACACATGATTGTATGGGAATGAAAGGCAACGTGAGCCTGCCACAACATTTAAACTTTGAGTCCTCCACTGGATGATGTAGCTGAGTAGCAGAGCACTTGTAGCAGGCATGAGGTCATGGATTTAATTCTCAATCCTTAGTAAAACTTGATCTCAAGGCTTTATGAATTAGGCTGGATTCCAACACCAACCATATTGTATAAGATTGTTTATTTCCTTAAACATGGCAGTAAAATTGAATCCTTAAAGCAAAAAGTAAAAAAGTTAATGTAAAGTAGGAAAGCCAGAAGGTGTGCCTGTTTTAGAATTGCAATTTTATACACACAGGAAATGCTGCAAGTAACAGTTACTATCCAGTCCTGAGCTCCTTTTCTTGTTAGAGCCTCCTGTGAGGTTGGTATCAGTGCAGTGTGAAGAATAGTAAGAGAGTGGCATGTGAGGATAGTAAAACAACAGCCTCTCTATTTGCAAACTAGTGCCATTAGTTGTATAGTGTTGATTACTTAACAGTGATTCTAAAAAGATTGAGACATTTTATTAGAGTATGTGTAAACAAAATAAGCTGTGACCCAGGAATCCTTTTTTCACTAGTAATGTTCCCTTTCAGATTGCAGATGTGTAGCATTGCTACCCAGCTTGAGCAGATTTTATAACCCGTAGAGTAACCAGTTTAAGCTTGCTTGTGAACTTCATGCTGTCAATGTGTTAAAATTGAAGGCTTTAACTAGTGTTATCTAATTGTGTATAAGTTTGAAACTTTCCTGGATTTGTCCTTTATTGTGTATGTGTGGTTTTATTTCTGCTATATTTAGTCTTTGAAACATTTACTCAAATCTGACCCCCCCATTCCCCTTTTTAAAGACAGGGTCTTACTATGTTGCTCTAGCTGGCCTGGAACTCAGAGATCTGCCTGCCTCTGCCTTTTAAGTGCTGGGATTAAAGGCATGTGCCACCATACCCTGCCAATTTTGACTTTCTTCTGAAATGTTACTATGCCTGTAGGAGTTCTTTTCACAGTCTTAAAGCTTCTTATAATCTCATTTGTGATTTTTATTAATACATTCTTAAAAGTATTTATTGTGTGTGTATGTATCTGTATCTAACATGCTTGCATGCTCTGTGATCTTCAATCCCATTTCCCATCCTCCTTCATTTCTATGTCTTCTCCTGGAGGGAATGTTCCATAGTTTACTCTAAGGCACATCCCTGGTTCCAGCCCCTTTCTTTTCAGTCCACAAAAGCCTTTCAGCATTTCTTAACCTATCTTTCTCCTTCGCTGGAAATAACTAGAATTTATATGTTGCAGCATATGCCAAATTTTCTTTCTAAGATTCTCTTACATTTCTTCCTCTGTTCTGGGCCCCTTTCTGTTTATCAATAAAAATTTTCAATCACATGCCCTTGAATGTTTGTGATGCCTAAGATCTGCCTCTGAAAAATTTTGCGTAAATTTCTACTCCTTTATGCTCCCCTTTTAGAAAGTGTTGATGTGAATTGAGAGTTGACACTTGATAAGTAATCAAAGTTTATTCTAAGAGGATTATAACTAATAATATGGTAAATCTCTTTCAATTTAATGGTATCCTTTGTTATTTTTTTGTTTTGTCTTTTAATATAGGGCTTGCGATTTATCCAGTTGAAAAATCCTTGGAGCCATTTACGCTGGAAAGGAAGGTACAGTGAAAATGATGTGAAAAACTGGACCCCAGAATTGCAAAAGTATTTAAACTTTGATCCCCGAACAGCTCAGAAAATAGATAATGGTAAATATCTCTTTGTAACTTTAATACCATGTGGGAGTGGGAGGTGTGTATGAATACATGTGTGTGTTTGCAATGGAGGTCACAGTTCACCATCAGTTGTCTTCTTCTGTTGCTCCCCACAATGCTTTTTGAGAACAAGGTGTCTCACTGAACAAGGAGCTTACTGATTGGCTAGCCTGGTAGCCAGCAAGACCCCAGGATCCTATGGTCCTTGCCTCCCTAGCACTGGGAATATAAACACACACTGGCATGCCCAGATGGAACACGGGTGCTCAGCTTGTGCAGTAAGCACTTTACTGACGGAGCCATTTCCCCAGCTATTCACTTCCTATTTTTATGTATGTGTTTGCCTGCATGTATGTGTGCGCACCAGATGTGTGCAGTCTTTGCAGAAGTCATAAGAGGGCTTCAGATCCCCTGGAACTAGAGTTACAGATAAGTGTGAACCTTTGTGTGGGTGATGGGAACTAAATCCAGGTCTTCAAGAGCAGCAAGTGCTCTTAACACTCAACTATCTCTATAGCCCCTCCAGCCCTTCAGTATCATTTCTACTAACCTGTTTTTTCAAGATGAGATATACCTGTCTCAAGAGTTTTCCATTTTTATGTGTTTTGCCTGCATGTATATCTGTGCACTATCTGTGTGCTTAGTGCCCTTGGAGGATCCCTTGGAGGTGCCCTTGGATCTCTGAAACTGGAGTTAAAAAGAGTTGTAGGCCATCATGTGGGTGCTGGGATTGAATCTGGGTCCTTTATAAAGCAGCCAGGTGCTCTTAACCACTGACTCTTCTCTCCAGCCCCTTATTTATTACTAAGATATTTTTTTTAGATTAACAAAGACATTTAATTTTTAGGAATATTTTGGATTTCCTGGGATGATCTTTGCCAGTATTATGATGTAGTTTATTTGAGTTGGAATCCAGCTCTTTTTAAAGAATCAACTTGTATTCACAGGTAAGCTTTTTATACATTTTAGAGTGATTCATAATATTCTCTACATTTGAAAGATTTAAAAAACTTCAAAATTTATGTGAAGATGGAGGGGTACTCCCTGAGCCTAGACACAAGGGGTTGGGCCTAGGCCCTATCCCAAAGGATATGACAGTCTCTGAAGACCCCTACGGAAGGCCTCACCCTCCCTGGGGAGCAGAAAGGGTATGGGATAGGTAGGGTGTTAGTTGGGGAGGAGGGGAGAGAGAGGGAACTGGGATTGACATGTAAAATAATTTTTAATTCATATAAAAAATTAAAAAAGAAAATATGAATATAATAAATCACCCACTTCTGTGGAAATTGAAAAAAATTATGTGGAGAATGGGAATGGGGTTTTGCACATGAGTGTATATGCCTGGGAGACCAGAAGAGGATGTTGGATTCTCTGGAGCTGGAGTTAGAGGCAGTTATGAGCCACCCAATGTGGGTGCTGGGAATTGAACTAGGGTCATCTACAGGAGCAGTGCATGCTCTTAACCACAAGCTGTGTCTCCAGGGCCTAGTCTCCACATTAAAGATTTTAAATACAATGATCAATTCAGAAGGACCATCTACCCCTTTTTTGTCATTCACAGTAGAACATTTTTCTATATTACTTATTTTAAAGGATGAAATAAAGGAATCCTGATATGATAGCCATGCTGACTAATGGTGGTGCATGCCTTTAATCTCACTCAGTCCTTGGGAGGCAAAGGCAGAGGCAGGCAGATCTCTGGGTTCAAGGCTCTCCTGGTCTACATAGTGAGTTCTAGGACATTCAGGGGTACACAGAGAAACTCTGTCTTGAAAAATAATAATTGCTAAAAATCCTGATAGCTTAATTACATTTGAAACACTTTTAAAAGTAGTGTTTAAAAGTTTAGCCATGGGCTAGAGAGATGGCTTAGCATTAAGAGTTCTTATTACTCTTGCAGGGAACCCAGGTTCAACTCCTAGCATCCACATAGTGGCTCATAATCATCTATTAACTCCAGTTCCAGAGAATCAGATGCCCTCTTCTTCCACAGGCACCAAACACACATACTGTGCTCATATATACATGCAGGCCAAACATTCATACACACAAAATAAATATCAGAAAAATTCATCTCTTAGATATATGAAAAATTTAATTATTGCTGTCTTTTTGTTGATTTTATCTTTTAGTACTTGGGATGCTAAACAAGGACCCGTGAAAGATGCTTATAGCCTGGCCAACAACCCCCAGTACAAACTGGAGGTGCAGTGCCCACAAGGGGGTGCTGCAGTTTGGGTTTTGCTTAGTAGACACATAACAGACAAGGTAGGATATCTTCTGATGATACAATCACCACTCAGAAATTCTTTCAAGTATAATTAACTGTTGGATCCATAGTTTTATAACTAGCCAGTTCCATTTATATTATAGATGGTCTGAAAATAATGTTTTTCTCCTCGAGTAAGTGATTATTATCATCAGGTAAATTGTCTTATTTTATAATTAGACTCTTAAGTCCTAATCAGACTTCTCTAGAGGAGAAGTTTGCTTTTCAGTAAGAATTTGAGTGTTTATATGTACTTTAGAATTTATGTTAAGATTAGAATATTCTGGAAGGGATTTGGAAAGGTTGGATCATTAGTTTTGATTGTAGAAAGGGTAACTATAATCTTAATCATTCACATAGTAGTCATTTATTCAGAAAAGCACGGCTTCTATAGAACTGAGTAGCTGAAGTATTCTTGAAAATGAGTTCAGTGAGCATTTAGAATAGAGAACATCTTTACTACATTTTCCTAAGCACCTTGGGTTCTCTGTGATTTTAGGATGACTTTGCAAATAACCGTGAGTTTATCACAATGGTTGTGTACAAGACTGATGGCAAGAAAGTTTATTACCCAGGTAAGTTCTGTTGAGCAGACATTGAAACATTCTTATTTAGATAAACTGAGTTATGTACTACTTGTATGTAGATGCATGTAGAAATCAATGATAATTATTCTGTTAGACTAATAAAAACCAGCAAAACAGATTCGGTATTTAGTTCTTGTTTTTAATTTTGAAACTTAGAATTTGGGTTTATATGTTCTGATACATTATCATTGGGACTTAATTTCTAAGATGTGCAAAGGTCTATAAACCACCAAAAAGAGAACAGAGGGAAATTGACATAGCTTAAGATCATCTTGTGTTTAAAAAAAGCATTGAGTTTCTTCTAAGCATTTATTAGTTACAGTCCCAAATGAAGCAATTTTGAGAAATGATGATGGTTTTAACTTGGGTTGTTGTAGATTTGTCTTTCAGTGGGGTTTGTATAGGACTTGCTGAGTTGATGTAGGGGGTACCCTGGAATCCATGGTGATTTCGGACTTTTTGGTTAGTAAAAGGTGTAGTGGTTACCAAGATGGGTAAGAATTGGTCAGATTGCAAAGAGAGAGCAGATTATGTTATAGAGTAAAATCAGATGTTAATTTTTACTTGTTAAATTTGAATTTTGAGTAGGGATATGAGGTAGGATAAGGACTTGAGGTGCAGATTGATGAGGTAGAGGCATATAGGTCACATATGAAACCTGTACTATATAAATCCTTCTTGAAGAGAGTTGTAGATAGAGGCTGAATGCCCAGGACCTGACCTTTAGGTTATCATACATCTTGAAGCTGGGCAAAGGAGTTTGTACTATTACTGGAAAGCTTGATGACAACAATTGATGATATAGTGAAATTTGATAGAACCTAAGCAAAGGTATTCCAAGAGAGAAAAAAGAGAACACCTCTGTTTCCTGCTGTTTGAGAGGTTAGAGAAGATGCAGTTGGACTTAGCATCTGGTAGTCATTATTGACCTTGCAAGAACAGGCTCAGTAGGAAGGTAGCTCTAGAGAGGATCAGAATTAGTTGATGTCCTTCTTTGTTCAGTCACAGAGGAAAATGAGAATTCTTCACCATTATACTGGTTATAGAAAGCACTAAACCTACCAGTTTAGTGCTCTCAGTTCTGCAGTTGGCTTGACACATAAGGTCAGTGGTCTATACCAAGTCAAACTAGCTATTTTCAAATGTTGATCATTATGTAATCAAAAAACAAAAAACCCCGGGGGCTGGAGAGATGGCTCAGAGGTTAAGATCACTGACTGCTCTTCCAGAGGTCCTGAGTTCAATTCCCAGCAACCACATGGTGGCTCACAACCATCTGTTATAAGATCTGGTGCCCTCTTCTGGTGTGCAGATATACATGGAAGCAGAATGTTGTATACATAATAAATAAAATCTTAAAAAAAAAAAACAAATATTTTCCTACCATGAAAATTTTATGATTTCAGACACTTTTATTACCTCTTTTGCTTTAAAAAACTAGTTAAACAGTGTTCCCTCTTCTATGTGTAGTCATTTTTCAGAATACTTCTAGGGTTACAGTTTTATTTTCATTACACTAGAACAGGCATTTTCACTCTCATTAACAAAAGAATAAACAGAGACACTGATTTCAAACTTCGCCCCTGGGCTGGTGAGATGGCTCAGTGGATAAAGGTGTTGGTGGCCAAGTTTGGCATCCTGAATCTAATCCCTGTCACCCATATGGTGGAAGGGGAGACTGACTCCCTCAAGTTACTCTCTGACCTCCACACACATTGTTAACAAAAAACCCTTTTAAAAAAGCCCCACCAAATCATTAGTGAAAGGAAGATTAGATTAGTGGTTAAGAGGAACTTTAAGAAGCTAATTTAGCCAGGTGGTGCACACCTTTAATCCCAGCACTTGGGAGGCAGAGGCAGGTGGATCTCTGTGAATTCAAGGATTGCCTGGTCAACAAAGAGTTCCACGACAGCCAGGGCTGTTACACAGAGAAACTCTGCCTTGAACCCCCCCCCCCAAGAAGCTAATTTAACATCCTCCAAGGTTTATTTAGTTCTAAGTTGGGGGTGTGTGCTACATAGATGTCTTTATATACTTATTGTCTTTTTAAAAAAAATGTTAACCTCAAAAAAAGCTAATCCTGGCTTTGAAAATCTCTTCTGTAAACTCACTGTGCAGCTGACCCACCTCCATACATTGATGGGATTCGGATCAACAGCCCTCATTACCTGACTAAGATAAAGCTGACCACACCTGGAACTCACACCTTTACCTTAGTGGTTTCTCAGTATGAAAAACAGAACACAATTCATTACACAGTCCGGGTAAGAAATTGACCAACCATGAAACAAACCATGTAGTGAAAAAGCATTGTATGTAATAGAGTCTATGATAGGTTCTGCTTTACATGTGGGATTATTTGAAGATTTTGAGATAGGGCCTTGCTATGTATGGCCTTAAGCTCACTATGGACTGGCCTTGAATTCACATACTTTGACCTCAGCTTCTAGCGTGATAGGGAAAAATTTTTTTTCTAAAAATCATTTTCTGTAAAAATGTGAGTCGTACTTTGAATAACATTTTGAATGAACACATACATTTTCATGATTTATTCCTGAGATAATGTGGTATATTAGATTAATAAATGCAATTAAATGACAACTTTCAAAGGACATGGTAGTGGAAGCACACACCTGTATCCCAGAGGCGAGAGGATCTCAAGTTCAAAGCCAGCTTGAGACCTTGTCTTAAGCCTCCCAAAAAAAACAAAAACAATTTTGAACTATATTTACCTATACTGCTCAGTTCATTGTTATTTTGTTGTACGTAGATTTGTTTGTCAAATAATAAGTTCAATTTGAATGGATTTTTAATAAGAGACATTGGGAACTTTGTCCTAAGTCATACACAGTGACAAAGACAAGATCCTCTAGTTGCCAGTTACTTAAGTCTGACTTGATCCCAAGTTGATTTTTAGCTGTAGAATAGATCCAATGGATTCCCTTAACACTTTATAAATTCCTATGATATAAGTTCCTATGATGTTTCTCAGAATAACTTTTTGTACAAATTACCATTTTTTTTAAATCTAGGTATATTCAGCATGCAGCTTTACTTTTTCCAAGATCCCTTCACCATACACCTTATCAAAACGGGTAAGAAAGTCTTTGGGTTGTAATCTGTCTCAATGTTCTTTTTAGCCTTTTGGAAATCCATTTCCTTTCACACTCTCGTTAAAACACTTTCTGGGATTTTACAGAAATCAAGGGAAACAAGTGTTTGCTATTTTGGTTAGAATAAAAGATCATCAGTGGAAATAGAAAACAAGTAATCCTAGAGAAAGGATTAGTATAACCTTGCTTGTTAAAAGTCCACTTGCATGAACTCAGAGAATTTGAAAATAGCTTGCATTGTGGGTAAAATAAAAGTGCAGAAGTTTCTAGGGAGAATTCCTGGTGGGAGAACAATTTAATAATTGAGTGAGAGGTGGAGTATAGTAAAGCAGCCTGGTTGGATGAAGACTTAGATGGTCAGTGACAAAGATTGAAGAAACAAACTCAAACCATGGTGGAATCAGAATGTGAAATTTTGTTAAGACAAACTTTATTTTGTAGATTAATGGAAAGTGGAGTGGTCAGAGTGCCGGAGGATGTGGAAATTTTCAGGAGACTCACAAAAATAACCCCATCTACCAATTCCATGTAGATAAGACTGGACCGTTACTGATAGAACTGAGAGGACCAAGGTTTGTGATGAGTAGCTGCCTTGTTTTCTTTCTGTGCTGACGATTGAACCTAGGGCCTTGTCCGTGCATGCTAGGCAACCACTCTACCATTGAGCTATACCCTCATTAACTTAAAATCCTTAGTTTTAAGTTAATGAAGATATATTAAAACTGACTTTAAGAGAACAAAGTTTGGAAACAAATCTGTGCAAACATAGGCAAAGGATTTATGATAATGATGACATTATACAAAAGAGGTCAGCCTTCAGTATCCATGTGTAATAGTAATTTAACCTATCTCACACCATGCCTAAAAATCAGTTCTAGATTACAGACTAAATGTTCAAAGTAAACAATAACTTCCTGAATATAATACAGATGAATATCTGGTATGAAATACAGTTCAACATTTTTTTTCTGTGAATGAGTAAGTCTTGGAATGCTATACTAACTATTCTGTTAGTGCTTTCTCCTGTTCTGTAGGGTTTTCTGTTGATTACAATGACAATATTTCATTTAGAAATTTATGTTAAATGATGTTTTATCTTTTATATTATTCCTTGGGAAGCCTGTAGTTTAAAAAAAAAAAAAAAGTCTAGCCTGGAGTGATGGCTCAATGCCTTTAATTCCAGCACTCAGGTGGCAGAGGCAAAGATTTCTCTGAGTTTGAGGCCAGCTTGATCTACATAGTGAGTTCTGGGACAATCAGAGCTACTTACTGAGACCCTGTCTCAAAAAGCAAAAAGTCTGTTTTAAGGTAAGCTTGATGCATTATTAGTCTTTATGGATTTGATTTCAAAACTAAATAGAAATTATGTTTCAGAGTACTGTTTCCTCTTGGTAAAAATTGAAGCATATATGCATATACATTCTTGGATAGTTCACCCACACTTTACAGTATGTATTTGAAAGTTTACTAATATAGGAATGCTGTTTGATTTTAATGCTAGGCAATACAGTGTTGGATTTGAGGTTGTAGCAGTTTCCATAATTGGAGATTCTGGTCCTCATTGTTTTCAGAGGAAATCTAGTGGTGACTATAGGTAAGTTGGCATTTTGTTTGTGTTCAGTGTATACTTTATTATGTAACACGATGGTCTGTAAACCTTATCTTATTTTCCCTGAATGTAGGTGTGGATTTTGCTACTTAGAATTGGAAAATATACCTGCTGGGATCTTCAATATCATCCCCAGTACTTTTTTGCCTAAACAAGAAGGACCTTTTTTCTTGGACTTTAATAGTACTGTCCCCATCAAGACAACACAACTCCAATGATAGAGAATCCTCAACTATTACTGGATTCTATACTTAGCAGTCATCAACTCTTCAGAGACAAATCATGACGGTAAACCGTCAGAATGGAATTCAAACAGAAACAGGTTACAGTGGAATCTGGTACTTGTCATGGTGTTTGGTAAGAACTGTACATAGTCAGAATTACCTTAATCATCTAAAGGACTGTTTACATGGTTTTGTGCATACAGAGTTGGCATGTATTTAGGGCTACTTTGTATAAAAATTATGATTATAGATTAGATTCAGCTATCACTGTGAGATGCTTTTGCTAACAGGACAAGGGAACTGAAACAAGATTAGAAAGATGAGGGTCACAGATCCCCTGAATGCAAGAGCAGGCTATTTTAGTATCTTGAAATAGTTACATTATGTTTCCCATTTTTACAGAGCAGGTGAGTTTAACTTGTTCATGTTGAACCCCACCATACATCTTAGGCAACTAATTACCAAATGAATGTCATAATTAATTTTAAATTTTAATTGTGTCTTTAAATGTTTATTGTTGCCTAGATGTTATGAGAGAATAAAGCTTTAAAAAGTACTATTTAGCTTAGCATGAAGATGCTCAGGCTTAAGAATGAAGATTGTCAGTGTTAGATACATTGTATCTCATCCATTGTAGAGAGAACTGAGGTATAGTTATTGTTGCTGTTTTAATTCTTAGCAGGTTGGTGAATGTAGTAATCTGAGACTGGAAATTTTAAAGTTTAGCGTGTAGAGTTTTTAAATTGCTCTGTAGTTGGTGCTTTCATAACAGGGATTTGGAAAGTCCTTGAGAATTTAGTAGGTGGTGATGGAGTTATACAGCATTCATAAAAAGTAAGTTGCCAGGAATTAGTGTTGTGTAAATTCCCATTTGTTTACATAAAAATCATCAGTACAGAATGATGCTCAAGATTTAAAAATTCTGAAAAATAGGATGGGATCTGTCATTGTCTCTACTTTATAATTATCAAAACTATTTCTACTGCCTTTAATTGAAATAAAATATTTATACTTATGGAAAGTGTCTTTAGTTTAACCTTCAGAACTTGATTTATTGGATTAATCTACTGTATTCCTTATAAAAGATAGATGTGCATGAAAATACATGATTCAGGGATAGCTTTTACTTCAGTAGTTGGAAGATTTGTATCAATGAGATTTCACTTGGCCATATAAACTTGAAATAAAGTCAAAAGAGTAGCGAATCCCAACATTGCAGAGAAAGTAAGAAGGCCATGATGGCAACAGTGGCCCTGCTTTAACTTGGAAATGTGAGGAGCACTGTGAAACAGGAGCCAGGTCAAAGGTTGTGCATTCCCAGGCTGATGGGGATGGGGAATTGAGGTCAGAGGCCAGATTATGAAGCCCCAGTGCCCAAGTAAGGGATATAGTACTATGATTCCCAACACAAGAAAATTCTATCTTCTATTCCCTGCTGTAAATGTGTGACTCCCACTTAAAAGGCAAATGGAAGAAACAACATTCAGGGTGATAGGTGACCCAGAAATCCCCCGTGGTAGATCCTAAACATTAAACTACACAACTTTACCTCACAAATGTTGATAGGAAGGAGAAATAAACAAAGTCTCGGCTACAGGGAACAGAGCAGTTGAAAGGGACTTCTGAGAACATTAATAGGCAACACTAACTGGGCACTTATCCCACAACACATTTCAGTATGCAGCATATACATTAAAATCTGATACTCCTTTGAAAAAGTGCCCAGGTGTACCACAAATTAAATCAGACTGACAAACCATATCACAGGATGTTAGCCCCTATCCCACCCCTACCCCCACCCCAGTGAAGCTGAGTGTCACCTGTGGGCTGCCTGCCTGTCTCTCCTTGGTGCACACCTGTGTAACACCATGCATGAGTAGAATTCGAATCCAGACCTTGGGATTGATCTTAAATGACCAGGATTACCATCTTACCTGAAAAAGAGAGCAGATGCCCACTGCACTCTATGGGCTTTCTTAAAGCGATGGCATTTCCCAGAGTAAGACAACAGCAGGCTTTCTCATCTGAAGTCACAAAGTTTTCTTAGTTTTTATTACCCTCAAGGTATTAAAACAAGTACAAAATAACCTTGTAATTAGGATACTGTATCCATCAATAAAAAAGGAGAAACCACTGTTGTATGAAGCTATACATACATGGCTAAAATATACAAGCTGTGACAGAATTAAGAGACAATTAAGAAATGGAGGAGGGGGTGCTTTTTTCTTCAGAAAAGCCAAATCAATAAAACAGGACAGATAAAATACAGTGCCCTAAATATGCATAACCATAAACACTAAGTCTAAACACACTATTATCATGGCATCCATTGCTTCTATTTACCAGCCTTTGCCAGTACATGCCCACTCCCTTTCCTAGCTTTAAGGACCGTTTCCTCTAAGGAATACTAGGTGCAGCATAAACCTTAAATAATTGCAATTATTGTAGAAGTTACAGCCTACAGAGAAATTAACTTCTTGTCAGTCTAGATAGAACAGTGGCAACCATTCTTCACATGCACTTGTCTTAGAATATACCCCCCCTTGGCTGGCAGGCTAAAGTCAGGCTATAGAGCCTCCCACAGCCACAAATCCCCTCTATGCTATGTCCCTGCAACCTCATTACCCATCCCCACATTGGCATTCATTCACCTTTCCCACCCCCCAAAAGTGCAGTTCATGGTGGCTTTCCTAGGAAATGGTTTTAATTGGTGTCCCAGAAGACATGCTTTTTTTTTTTTTTTTTTTTTTTTTTTTTAAATCCCCCTCTGAGCACCAGAGGTGATGAAGATGAATTGTGTTCTTGGCATTGTTTTTAAGCTTTCACTAGGTCAAAACAATGTGTTCTGAACACTTGAGTTTTTGTGTGAGTTTGAAAATTATTTTGGTGCCCTGTGATATAATGGAGAAAACATCTCAGTTTCCCCAAACAGAGGGGGCAGAGGGGATAGAGATGTAGGCTGGTGACCCCAGTCTGGCTAAGTGTCCAGTTCTCCTCCTGGCTCAGGTTCTTTCACAGAAACTAGTTATTGCTTCCACACTGCCGCTACAGGGAATGTTCTGCAAAGGCTGTGACCCTGGTCACAGTTTATCTGCAATGGCTCTGCTCTGAAAAACACACCAGCCCAAGAGCTCTTATCAGAGGGAAATTCTTCAGCCCTCAAGATCACTGAAACTTGGTTAGTGCAGTTTAGAGTAAATGCATACTATTTGGCTTATGTTAAATGATTATTGGCACGATGTTTCTTGAGTTTCATGTATAAATGTGATTTGCACATGGGTCATAGCCATCCATAGCCATCCATTGCACATGGATCAGCCAATCTGCACCATTTTTATGTCAGCAATAATCCCATCTCTTCCTTTTGAGCATTGTAGAGAGAGTTGCTTCATACGGGTTTCCAAGGTCTGGCCCTCAAGGGATGTGCTGCTTTGGCTCCTGCCCCTGCTACCACCACTGTTGCTGTTGCCGAAAATGCGGTTGTTGTTGGCTTTGTCACTCGTTTTATTCTCAGCCCCTTCTGCTCTGTCTCCTGTAGAGATACAAAGGTTGCCAAATGGGAGTTGACAGTTCCAAGAGTACCATAGGCACTGGCATCAGCCGCCTGAGCCCTCTGCAGTTCCCACGCCACCCACCATGCATCTCAGGGGTTCTCCAGCACTGGGTGATACACTGCATTTATTCCTTAGTGTGTATCTTTAGAGATACACTCATCCTCATTTTGTAGCTAGGAATCAAACCAGTGAAGGGGACTGTTCTAAGGAGAGACAAAGGACCTAAGTTCTATGTTATTGAAGCTGGTCAGGCAGAGCCCAAGCAAAGGCACAAACAATCCACAAGTTGGGTTGCAACTTACCTCGTTCCACCTCACATTCAGGGGAGGAGGCCCCACTGCATTCACTTCGAGGGCCCAGTATTGGAAACATCATTCCAAATTCAGACAGGGACACAGGGCTGGGCAGATCCAAGCTGCCGGGTCTTGCCACTGCAGGGAACTGGTCAGGAATTTCAGATGGACTTGTTGGTCCTGAACTAAAGCTGGATACAGACTGGGTTTCTGAGTCATCTTCAGACACTAAGTTGCTACAGTTGTCGTCTTCAAAGGCTTCGGAAGCCACTATGGTGAGAGAGAACATCAGTCACATGGAGTCTGCTAAGTAGTACCCCAGTTCCTAAAGGCTTGCTCTCTGCGGGCAGGCAGTCCCACAGCATGGAGTCGGCAGGACCTACAACCTTCCTGAGCCTTCTTCTGACCAGCCTCCAGAGCATTTGAAAGGAAGCAGCAGCTAGCTCCTGTGCAAAGTTTGTGTTCTAGAGGAATTTAACTCCTGCTCTAATTCTGTGCCAGCAAGTGCTACCTAGATAAAGGACAGCTAGGGATGGCTAGGGCAGAGTGCGTGTCTAGTATATACAAAGGCCTGGTTTCCATCCCCAGCACTGAAGGAAAGGGAAGACAGATAAATTTAGACACTAGCCCTTTGAAATGTGTCCTACACAGAGGCAATCTTACAGTGAAGACTGAAGGTCTTCCTTCTGGCGTAAGCAGCAAGAGCTGTTGGAATGTCTGTAGTATCTTCTGATCTCACGAGATGCCCTTAACTGTTTGCAACAAAGAACATTCATTTTCAATGCTCTGACTGTGCCTGAATCTGTGGACCAGAATAACCAAGGCACAGAGACATACCATCTTGTTTTCAGAGCCTCTCAGACTGCATTCTCGCTTCTAAAATCCTTCCTAGTTCCCTTTACACCTATGGCATCTTTAAAAATGGCCTCTAGCATTCCTGAGAGGATTGTTCTAAGTACTATACTGCTTCAGACAGACTGAATGAATTCAGATCCTAACTCCACTGTTGACTGTGTGGCCTTGTCAAGCAACTTGACTGCTCAAATGCTCTATGGACAGGATTAATGAAGTGATGTATAAAGTAACTCACTCATAGCCACTGATTACATTATAGTTTCATTTCCCTTCAACCTGGCAACTCAGCATTTGTTGATGGCTTTCAAGAATTGCTGAGGATGGGGCTTGAAATGGCTCAGTGGTTAAGAGCACCTGCTGCTCCTCCAGAGGACCCAGGTTTGATTCCCAACATACGCATAGAAGCTCACAAATGCCTGCAATTCCAGAGCATCTGACATCTTCTAACACAAGGCAAGCATGTGGTATACATAGATACACATGTAGGAAAAACACTCATACACAAATTATTTTTAAAGATAATACTAATAAGGAAAAACAAAAAAGAATGTCTGAAGACAGGGCCTAAAAGAGCCACAATGGATTATTCCACAAGAAAAGAAAAGAAAAGTTGTGAAGTGTTGAGTGTCACAGTGTAGTTTTCTTGATAAACAGAAATTAGGTCAGTCCTCTATCCTATCTGCACAGGATATGCCTGGACAGAAGAGACCCATGTGGTCAGACCCCAGGGAGACCTGCCAGCTGTCACTTCTCACAACCCTCCTTACCATAGGAGACACTGTCCCCGTCACAAAGCTGAAGCAGCTAACACATGAAGGCCCACTAGCCCATGTGCAGTGGTAAAGTGGGGTCACAATCAAATCTGGGTCCCAAGTCCCTTTTAAATCTGTCCTCAGAACTTCAAGTCTTGAATGTTGTAATATGTACTTAGACTATTTAAGAGGGGTGGAGGTGGAACACTTTCCAAACTTACTTGACCACAGAATGCTAACATTCAGTAGCAAGCCAATGAACACAGTGTCCCACAAAACATGAGAAACCATCAAACAGCCTGCAGGGTTGCCAAACTCTGCAATTCTTTTTTTTTTTTAAGATTTTAAATATTTATTATGTATACAACATTCTGCTTCCATGTATATCTGCACACCAGAAGAGGGCAGAAGATCTCATAACAGATGGTTGTGAGCCACCATGTGGTTGCTGGGAATTGAACTCAGGACCTCTGGAAGAGCAGTCAGTGATCTTAACCTCTGAGCCATCTCTCCAGCCCCCAACTCTCCAATTCTTAAGTGATGGACAAAGGATAGGGACTGTGGGATAAGATAGCCCTGAAAGCAGATCACACATGCTTGTGTGATCCCTGCTGGAGAGACTCACCAGAAATGGCATCAGGCTCAGGTTTGCTCCCAGGCAGGTTCTCCACTGATGTGATGCTGCCCTCAGCCCCCACGCCACAGCCCCGAGGACCCATGGCATTGGAACGTCGCCGCTCATGTATCTCATCTGAGATCCTCTCCAGGCTCTTCAGGGCTGCCTTATACTCGCCTTTGGCCAGGGCCAGCTTGGCCTGAAGGTCATCCACTGTTTTCTTCAGTTGCTAATTGAAAGATGGAGGGCCTGGTAAGTCAAAGTGGCTCTGCATATCCCCATTGAGAGAGGGGTTTCACATGATTACAGCATAGAACTTCCTAAAACGCCTGACATGATCATGATGGCCTTAAGGAGGATCCAGTTACTTTCATCATGGCTACCCATTCACTATAAAGAAAATCATTACATCTCAACACCAGTCCGTGTGACAGACAAGAACATGCAGAAATGGTTATTAATAGAATGTAGCCCTCAGAGAAGGAACAATAGATACATCAAGTCCTGAAGCCTCCTCACTTGGTCCCAGACAGAAGTTCTTGGCCCCCGTATCTGAATTGTCTGTAGGGCCACTTACAATGCAGACTGCTGACCCAACCCCCAAAGATTCTGACAGTAGGGTGGAGAGCCTGGGAACTGTACTACGAAAAAGTTTCCAGGACTGCTTATCTTGGGAGCTCACACTGAGACCTAGTAAGTTAGTGCAATTCAGCGAGCAAGTGGCAATAGCTCCAGACAACACCCAAGACTATCTGAAAACTAAAGTCTAGGAATACGTTTCTCCATTCTCTCACAGCACATTGTGTCATCTGAAGGCCTGCTATACCACACTAAAGTTGAGTTTTGAGTGTGAGAAGGGGTGGAGAACAAAACGGTGGCAAATCCAAGGTCACACATACCTCGAGCTGCACGTAGTACTTTGCCTTGAGCTCAAAATAAGGCCTGCAAAAGACAGGAAGAAAATGTAAGAATAGGATTGCATGGTGAACTCCTGTAGATACACCCACTTAAGCTAGTCGGGCCATTCAGGATTTAGGCCACGGCAGTTCCAAAGATACCAGCAGAGCTACTGGCTCACCTAAGGCTTCAGTAGATACATAAGTTCAGTAGTCACCTCACTCCCGTCTCAAGATTTTGGAAACCTTGCATCCTGGTTTGTTTTACTCTAGGAAGACTGCTTGGATCTACTGACCAATAAAAAAGATGGGCTGAGGAACAGGTGCTAAAAACATTCCCTCTGCTGAGACCAACTATGGAAGGAAGCAATACCACTCGCTGTCAGCTGGGTATAGCAGGGCTGCCATGTCTTCAACCTCAAGTCAGTCCTCTTGTACAGGTGATCAAGGGTAGGTTAGTCAGTGAAACAATCAGGCAAGGAAAAAGTCAAGTCCCCCAAACTCTGGGTCAGACAGAAGAGCTGGCACTTTGTAGCAGCTTTAGTGTCTGAGCTGTTTCTCCTCTGTCAAATTTTCCTTAGTCCTGCATCTGTAATTGCTGATGACAACACATTGCAGGACCTCTTTGGTGCATAAGGAAAATCTGAGATGTGGGCATAAGCTCCTTTTAGTGGCCAAACAGAGTGGATATCAGCCCAGCCAAGGTGTAGAGAAAAGTATGGTGGGTGTATGAGATGTCCAAGTAAAAGAAATGTGAACATGAATGTCAAAGATGGAGAACAAGGGAAGGGAGTGTGACCAAGGCAACAGGAAGGAGGAGTGGACCTACCAGAGCCCCAGAAGCCATTCTATGGAAGGCACAGACTGGCATCTAGTTTCACAGGCAGGCAAGAGTCATCCAAAGTTATCTTGACAGGTTGGCAGAGTGTGGCCACAGGGAGTTTGTTTCCTCAATGATGAGTGGGCAGGTCAAGTGAGAGAGAAGTGTACAGAGGGCACCAGGGTCTTCAAACTCCATGTATTCACACCAAACAAAGCAAGCAGCATGAAAGGCTTCTCCCTCAGCCATGGGGGAGGGGAGGGATTTCCAGGAGCCCTCACCACCTCTCCCAGCTGTGTCTCCCCAGAAGGTCACATATATCTACTGAATGGCAGTAACAAACATGAACATTGTCTATAGATGCATGTGAACATGAGGGAGCAGGCAGAAATCAGAGGACAAGTCCAGGAGAAGATACGGGGCAGTACAGAGAAGAGGACCAACCTCATCCTTTAGTAACTTCTTACTTACCTGGCATGTTCTCTCACCTGAACACAGGCTCTCTGTCAAGCTTCTAGCTGCCCAGTCCCAGGAGGAGCAGACAATAGCACCTACTTTCTGTCCCAGTTCTGACTCACTGTTGGGTCCTCTCTCTTGGAGGCCCAGTGAATGAAGCAGGGACCCTGTCTCTCCAGTCATGTTTTCCCACTATAATTGTTACTTTGTCAACATACAGAGGGATACTAGGGAGAAGAGCTTAGGGAAAGCGCCACTGATCAATCTTGTAGCATTTCATCAGCTCTTGATCCACAGAGACCATGAATGACAAGCAGAACTCACTCCTACTATGCTGACAGGTGAACTGAGGGGCAGGGCCTTGTCCAGTCCACACCATCAGCTACAAAGCTGGAAGTACAAGCCGAGTTCCCCCAAGCATAGCCTACAGCCAGATAATGGTTTGCTTTGGAAATTCCTTTTTTTCTGTGAAAGTCATGAAAGTCGTATCTGGAGCAATTCTCCTGCCTCCTGCCAGCACCCCTGCCAGAGCCTACCTATATAAAGTGCTTGCTTAGGCAGTCCCTCAGTGAAAGTAGGTAAAAGGTGGAGCAGATGCAGACAAGAGCCACTCCCATCTAGGGAAGGATGTGCCCAGACTTACTTGGACTTGTTGATGGCTCGCTTGAGTTTCTTCTCCAGCTGCCGCATACGGCCCATGGCAGCATTGTACCTGGCTGCTGTCTCCTTGTGTACCAGTTCACTCCTTGTCTTGGTCTGCTCAGCCTCCATGACCTTTCAAACAACAGCAAAGACCAGCCTGGTCAAGCCCAGAACAGCTCCCTGCTGGCATACTGCTTATACTCATGTCATTTAAAAAACAAGAGGAGGTTCCTTGGGTAAATCTACAGGAAGATTAAGATTAAATGTCAATAAAACAGGATCCGCTTTCTTTCTGATATATATTGAAAAAGCCTGCCAGATAACATACCCAAGTTGTCTACAGCAATGACTGGGAAATAAAACCAAAAAGTAAAAATCTTGAGAAATTTATGAAATACCCAGATTCAACCAATATCTATTTTCTTCTGCATGGGCCTGCAGAATCTGGGAGAACCCTGGGGCCAGCCTGATGGACAGGCAAATGGCCAAATGGCCACATTAAAATGAAAAAGACCAAAACTAGGCATGATGGCAGAAAAGCCAGTGGGTAGCCTTTCCCAAAGGTCCTGAAGTTAGCTAGGCACAGAAAAGTCCAGAACACAAAAGGGTCAGACTTCACATTTAATCAGTTATAATTAAAACGAAGTTGTTCATATTAGAGTTTGAGGTCTGCAAAAATCTGCCATCAAGAGAAAGGCAGAGTTCTGGTGGGAACATGGCATTAAACCTACTGATAAGGCAACAGCAAGAGTCCTGAGCGCCCCAAACTGAAGAGAGCCATGACAGTGTTGGTCTTCCCTGTCTTTAATGAAGCATCAGAGTAAGGCCTGACCTGAGAGAACTGTGAGGACAGCTACTGACCCTGTCTTCTACATACAGCCACACTATACTGCAGAACCAGAGGATCGGCAACAGACGAAGTGAGACCAGGTCACGGGGTCAGTCTCTGTTAACCCAAGGGGAGGGGTGGGAAGGGGTATGGTCCTTGGCTACTCTCCTAGACCCTGGCAGGACACCTGTAGAGAGCTCTGTCTATGGTGTCTGTGACGAGGGTAGAGAAGTTCATGGAAAGATCACTGGCATTCTCTGTCGTCCAGTCAGCCCTGGTTCAGTAATGACCCCAAGATTGGTTCGATCAAGGAAAGAAACAGGACTGGCTGGCATCATAAGCACCCAGCAGAAGTGACTGGTGAAGTGGAGACCCCAGGATATTGGAGATGCTAGAACTATGGAACAACCACCAAGGAGGGACCAGATATAGAGTGGAGGTAGCCTGAGTCTATGAGACAAGCTGTGGGTGCAAAGGCTGGAGAGGTGGGGCTGTCCAGGCTCTCTGGATCACATTATGAGTGAGTTCCAGATACTGGACAGAGACTACAGAATTCAGTTTATACTGCTGGATGTTGGGTTTTTCTTTGACTTGATTATATATTCCCTTTGAAGAAAGTATTTAACTTTTTTTTTCAGAAACCCACAGTTAAGAGACTTTGAACTTTTTGTGCTGAATATTTTGACAGTGAGACTTTAAAAATGTTTTTAGATGTGTTTTATTATTTTATGTGAGTGTTTTGCCTGCATGTATGTCTGTGTACCACACGAGTGCCTGTTACCTGTAGAAGCCAGAGGAGGGTGTTGGATCCCCTGGAATTGGAGTTACAGGCAGTTATAAGCCAACAGGTGGGCACTGGGAATACAACCTGAGTTCTCTGGAAAAACAGCCAGTACTCTTTACTGCTGAGTCCATCTCTCCAGCCCAGGGGACTTTGCAATGTTTGGCTGTAATTTATCGTTTTTGAGACAGGGTCTTATCGTGTAGCTCTGGCTGGCCTGGAACTCAATTTGTAGGGCCAGCTGACCTTGAATTTTCAAAGATCCCTCTATCTCAACCTCCTGACTGCTAGGATGAAAGGTTATGCACCACATGTCTGGCTCTAGCCTGTATTTTATATTGTGATATTAATAAGAGGTCTCAGGAACATGGTTTAATAGTGATGTGTTCATGTATCAAGCTGACAAGGGGCCAACAGTGCTGGTTAATTTTTGTCAGCTTGACTTAAGAGGGAGTCACTCCTTCCTACAGATTGCCCTGTAGACTAAGCTGTGGGCCATTTTTTTTTTTTTGATTAATGATGAAGTCCAATTACTTGAATCCAAATTATTAGGAGCTTGTATAACATAGTAATTTCCTCTTTTATCAGGTCAAGCCACTGCCATGATAATATTTTTATGCTTGTGGAATAATTATGCTTTCACCTTATTACAATATGTGTGTTTTATAAAGGTATAATTTCTAAGGAAAAGAGGAGAGAAAAGAGGCTACAGAGAGACAGCATGCTGACTAAAGTGACTACCACTCCTCGGGAGTTAGAAGAATCCTTCCCTTTTTTATTCCAACACAAATATTTCACAATGAAACAAAACACACTAAAAGTATCTCGTGCTTGACACTTGGGGAAACAGCAGTAATTCCAGTCTAGTCTTGAATCTTAAGCGTTAAATGAGTTTTATTATTATTATTATTATTATTATTATTATTATTATTATTATTATTATTGGTTTTTCGAGACAGGGTTTCTCTGTATAACAGTTCTGGCTGTCCAGAAACTCACTTGGCAGAACAGGCTGGCTTTAAACTTACAGAGATCTTGCCTCTGCCTCCTGAGTACTGGGATTAAAGGCACACACCACCCCTAGGCTGGGCTTTTAATGAATTATTGGCCTAATTTTTACAAAAACTGAAAACCCCATGCTTCTCAGACAACACTTCAGAAGTGATTTGTTCTTTTACAGGGAGTTCTGTATGTATGGAAACAAATGGATCCACTTGAAGTAGACACAACTGAAAAGCTGCTGAACAGAAAGTGTCTCCTGGGAGAAGCAAGCTCTCCCCATCTGTACATAGGCCCTCATTCCACCTCAGCTCCCAGGCTGCAAACAAGCAAAGGCTGTTTAAACTTAAGCACCCAAATGCCCCAAGCAGGTGGCTACACTGCCGGTAATGCCTTCAAAGGTGACACACATTTTGCCTCACCCTATACTATTTGCCTTATCACTACACTTATTCTTTGTCTGCATCTCGCCTCTCCACCTACACAACCTCCAGCTCTGGAAAGATACCCCCACCACTACACACAGAGCTTCCTGCCCAGTGGCCACCCAGCATGTCACCTTGGTACACTGCCTAGGCAACCAAGGAGCTCCTCCAGCTGTAGCCTAGAATCAGGCATAGCCATGTGCAGTGATGGGGGCAGGAAGGCAGGCGTGACAGGGAGGCAAGGTTGGGGCCCAGGGACAGAAGCTCCCCCCCAGGGAAATGTGGGCCAGCATGGGGCAACAGAGATGGAGCCACAGAGGAATGCCTTCCCTGGGCCACCCCTGGCTCCTGGAGGCTCCCGTTGGTCAGGTATTTAGTCCAGACTTGGGATCCTTGTTCCCATCTCTACAAGGTGCTCTTTTGTTTTACTGCCACCACCACTCTCACACTTCAGAGCCACTTACACCGGTCAGGTACCTACTGTGGCAAAGAACAAGAAGCCAAACCTGGAGTTAACAGCCTAGCAGGGTATGAATGCTCCCGCTGCAATATGGATTATTCGAAGCAGTGTGGGGTCCAGGCAGCTGGCCTAGCTCTGGCCACTCAGCAGAGCTGTGATAGCAGAGGCAGCATTTGGAGAGGGGTCTTGAGTATGTCGCATTTCGGGTAGTTGGTGGGAGTCAGTATGTAGCTGGTTTGGGTTTCATTATTTGAGATGTCTGTATTCTCCGTGTATCCCCATACCATCTGGAACATGGTACAGGTATCCCATGTACCACCATGCCCGGCTTGGACGAAACACTTCTAACAGGCTACAGCTTTCTTCTGCATCCCTATGTCCCATTTGCCACTGCCATGGCATGACCACACAGGACACACACAAGATGGGCAATGGTGCTCAGCTCTCCATGCCCTTCTTTGAGCTAGAAGGCCTAAGGTGAACTTAGCTCAAGGAAACAACTGTCTTAGATGAAAGAGGTCTTCTCCTTCATTCAGGTGGTTTAAAATATTCTTCCAACATGGGCCTTGTCCTGGGGGCTCATCCACAGCCTCTCTCTAACCTGAAACATCCATCCAGGCGGAAAGGGGCTTTCCCATCTCCTCACAGCCTCACTGAATAGCTCCAGGTTGTTTCCTCTACACTAAGGAGGGGGCATAAGATGGCCCTTGACCTCTTCAAGCAGTCTTCCAGGCAGAGACTCTTCTTCCATCCCAGCCTTCACAGCCATCCTGGAAGCCTGAGGAGAGGCTGGCCACGTCCTATCCTGTCCTCTCCAGGGGCCCCTGCTGCCAGCTCATCAACAAGGACTGCCTTCCTGTGTCCAAGCCACATTTCCCTCTCCCTCCATCTGGTCCTCTGAGCAGACATCAGGAAAGCCAATTCCTCTCTGCCAGGCTGCCAGCACTCCTGTCTCAGAGAATTGAAAGCCATTGCCTTCCCCAAAAGACTGCTTCAATATCAAAGCAGTCAAGTGCTGGAGATGTCTCTGCCGCCAAACCTCCCTCTGGTGCTGAGGAACTGCAGACACAGCCATGCACCCCAAGGGAGGTTGCTCAGCTGCAGGCTTGGCAGGGATACTGGAACCACTTGCTGTTTGCCAGCACCTAGCCGAGAACTGTCCCCATGGCCTGTCTATGATGTTACATGTGACCACTAGAGAATATCGGGACTCCTAAGATCTAGGGTGTTAGCTTCTGCTAAAGCTTCAAGTACGGCCATCTAATGTTATAAGAAGCTCCATTCCCCTAATGAAACAGGCTTTCTGGCATCTCCATAAGTCAGCCAGTCTCTGCCTGGCCTTCTGCTAGGGCAGCCCCAGCATGCTAGCCCCACGAGGTCTGGGAAACAGTCCACATGAGTCCCATTGGGAGAAATGCTCACTTCAGAGGGTCACAGTCACTCATGCTATTTCAGAGCCAAACATGAGCATCAGGACTGCAGGAAGGATTGGGTCTACATTACCCTGCAGGCTGAGGCTCTGTATAGGGTAGTGAGGTAGGGGAAAGGTCATGGTCTGGAGAGCACTTTTATATTTTTTTCTCCCCTATTACCAGGGATGGATTTGACTTCTTATGGACTAAGGGCATGCACTTGTTGTACTACCAAGCTACTTGTTCCAAGATGAGGATCATTTCTCACCAGTTCAAGGAGATTCATCCTGGCTATGCAACCATGATAGACCAAGGAAAAGGAACTGCCACACATGCTAGGAAGGCCTGGCTCGTGACCCACAACTCCCCACCGATTCACACAGGTTGCTGCCACCACACCACATGAACCAGATGCCTAGGTCCTTTGTTTTGGTGGCCAAAGGGTACACATCAGGGGGCCAATGGGCCACTGTGAAGCCCCAACTGACCTGAGGGAGTCTGAAGCTATCTTGTAAAGGTCCACAGACTGTTTTATGCAGACCCCAGAACACTGTTTCCAAAGACTAAGCATGTGGTGCCTTGTGGACAGTGTGAGGGTCTCAGGAGGCCTCTCTGTGGGCAGCTATCCACTACCATTAGCCCCATGACTAAAATGTGGATTTTTTTTTTTTTTTATAGATTTTGCTTATTATGTATACTACATTCTGCCTCCACATATGCCTGCACGTCAGAAGAGAGCACCAGATCTCATAAGGGATGGTTGTGAGCCACCATGTGGTTGCTGGGAATTGAACTCAGGACCTCTGGAAGAGCAGTCAGTGCTCTTAACCTCTGAGCCATCTCTCCAGCCCTAAAATGTGGATTTTCTGATTTCATAGTAACAGATGCAGTGGTTTCTTTCTCGGTTAGCCTTGATCCCCCTGTCTGGCATTATAGGCATACACCACCATAAGCAGGCTCATTTGGTGATTTCTGAAATGGCCTCTTACCTGCTGCTACAGGTCTACAGCTTTGGAGGGCAAGAGATTCAAAAGGAAAGGCAGGCCTGTGGCTGGTTTAGGTTTGTCTACATCTGACCCAGTAAGAATTTTCTCAGCCTCGCTGGGTCTACAAGCATCATGGCCACTAGGGGGCAGGAAGCTCACGGCCACAAAGCCACAGGCATCTGTCTACAGCCCCAGGGAGAGTTGGTATGAAGTCAAGTCAGATCTGCCTCCTGAAGTCATTTGTATGTCAGGCTTTTCTAAAGATACTCAAGGCCATCTTTAATCATCAGAAACCCCAGGACTTGAGCAACTGTGGCAGGTGACACGGACAGGGGAGCAGCCATTGGCACTGACTCCTGGACTTCTTTTTTAGCCTCACAGACAGCCTTCCTGTCATTCACTGAAACCAAAACTACAGTCTGTGCCCAGGGACTGTAGCTCATCTGCTTGCCCTTCTACACTCCTCTGGCCTTATGGGAGGACAGGCTGGCACCCAGGGGACCAAGAATCAGAAGAACCAGAGCTGTACCTGGCAGAAGCGAGCAGCATCCAGGAATATTCTGTGACCCCAGCAAACCCAAGTCCACAGTATCAAACTGTGGCCCTACTTGCTAGAGTAGCAATGTCACCAGTGAGGTGATATTGTGGGCTTAAGGGAACAGTGCTGCAGGACCAGTGCCCTTTACACAAGGGCCCCAAGGGGGTGGGGATGTAGATCAGTGTTGCAGTGCTTGTCTCCAATGTGAAAGGTCCTGGGTTCAATGCCTAGCACAGGAAGATTCTGCCTACTTGTCAGTTTAAGAGGAGACAGCCCTCTCAGAGCCAGAAAGTCAGATACCACACATGCCAGCCTTGACTCTGGACTTCCTGGCTTCCAGATTGTGAGAAAAAAAGATCTCTGCATAGGAGCCAACCAGTTTATGGTATTTTGTTTAGTAGCTTACCTAGACCAAGACAATTATCACTTCCAATTTCGAGCAATAGAGGAAGTCCTGGGAGCAGGTAAAGAGCCAAATAATGGTGACATAAATCCCACTTGCAACCACTCCCAGCTACCACTGTCTACTACATACTACTCCCCAGACCCCAACTTCACCTGAGAGGTCCTGCTTGACTGAGTGCCCACTTGACTCTGGGCTAGGCACTTCACCCACCAACATACACACCCAAGGGCAGGTTGAGAATGTTAACGGGACTTCCACAGGGGTGGGAGGTAGGGTTGGTCCTTCTGGTGTACTGGGAGCTGACCTTGGGAGAGTATCCTGGTCCCTCTGGGAAATTAGACTCCACTGCCAAGACATTCAGAGACCATGTGAACCAGACAAGTTTCAGGCAATATAGAGAAAGATTATTCTCACATGTCACTGGGAGACTGTCATGCCTGAGTGTGGCTTAAAGTCAGGGCAGCCAAAAGACTACACCCATGACCTTTACAGGAGGCACTGTATGCAACCCAGAAACCTGTCTCTACTCCTGTGGGGAGCCAAAGAATATACAGCATACAGGCCGGGTACCCACGACCAGCATCCACACTATCACTCCTACCCTTTGAGTAGCATGATTCAGCATCTCCTGCCAAGCAGAGTCAAACTGTCGTTTGTCATCCTCCAGCAGCCGCTGCTCAGCCAGGGAGATGGTCTCCTTGGCAGCACGGAGCACCTCAGTGGCCCTCTGGAAGTCCTGTGTGGCTTTCTGAGCTTCCAGCTGAGCCTGTTGAGAGAGAAGGTCTTTGTGAGGCCTGAGACAAAGACCAGGAGTCCCTGGGGCCCATCACCACCACCCTCAGAGACGAGTCACAGGTCCTTCATACATGGGACAGGGTAACAGGTGGCTGATGGCTGAGTGGAACCCAGAGAGGTGAGCATACAGTCTTCACAGTCTGAAGCTCAACAGATAAGTAAATGCATGGGTCTTGCATCTGCCATGGCAATGGCTAAGCCAGTTGTAGCCATTCTCCAACACCCTGGCTCAGGAACAGAGCGCTGGCAGGCGCAGCAGTCCTGGGCACCTTCCCTGCACATGGAACCAAAAGTGCCTCAGAAACCATAGCTATGGGACTTCATGCTACAGATGAGGCACAGAAGCTGATAAACAGCCTCTCCTGAGATTCCAAAGCTGGTCAGAAGCAAGGCTTCAGGCAAACACCCCACATGAGTGAGTGCCACCTAGCATAGCCACTGGCTCAGTCCACACTAGCTGCAGAGACAGGCCACGTGTGGCAGTGGCCAGGCCTGGGACCTATTACCAAAACAACCCTGCTTTCAGGAAGACATTGTTAACACAAACTGCAGCTGTCCTCATAGCACGTGTGATGATGCTTGTGTGTAGATGTGTATATGTGTGTGTACATGTGTATGTGTACATGTGTCTATGTGTGTGTGCATGTGTACATGCTGAGAAGCCTAAGGTTAATCTTGGAGCCTTGTGACAAGGTTTCTCACTGGCCTGAAATTCACCTGTTAAGCTAGGCGGCCAGCCAGTGAGCCCCAGGAATCCATTCATCCCTCCAGTGCTGGGATTACAAGCCCATACCACCATGCCTGGCTTTCTTATATGGGTTCTAGGTATTGAGAGGTCAGGCCCTGCTGCTTGTACAATGAGCACTTTAGTGGCTGAACAATCTCAGGCCAAATGTGGTTAACAAGAAATGAATGCAAACCTCTCTTGTGGCCTGGAGAGAGCTCAGTGGTTAATGTGCTTGCTACACAAGCAAGAGGACTAGAGGTTCAGATCCCCAAAGCTCACATAAATGCTGGGGAGGTGTGGCAGCTGCCACAGCTCAGAAATGAAGACAGCAGATCCTTGAAACAAACTGGTTAGAGAGAGTAGCTATATCTCAGAACTCTGGGTTTGATTGAGACCCTGTCTCCAAAAATAAGGTAGACAACTGAGTGAGGGAATTCCTGATACCCATACACATGCACATGTACCCACACATTCATGAATACCTGCTCATGTGTGTGCCACACGTGAATATACAAACACACATGTATATACACCACACACATTCACATGAAAAGAAAAAAATACCTCATTTCAAAGGCTCAGTACAAAAAATGTAAATTATCCCATTAGCCATTTTTCTGATCAGTGATGAGATATTTGAGATATACTAGACTACTTTGGTGATGTGACTGTGTGACTGCATCAGAAACAGGGCTGGGGAGATGGGTTGGTGGGAAAGGCGCTTGGTGTACAAGTGTAAGGACCTAAGTTTGGGTCCCCAGATCCCACATAAAGCCAGATCCAGTAGCACACATCTATAATCCCAGCACTCCACGGCAAGACAGGAGATGTTGGAGACAGGAGGCTCCCCAGAAGCTCACAGGCCAGCTGTTAGCCTGGGGAGCTCGGGACAAAATGAGACCATCTCAAACAAGGTAAAAGGCAAGCGAGAGCCGACACCTGAGGCCGTCCTCCAACCTCCACTCACTGTAGAAAGAAAGCAGCACACACTACAGGCACCACTCTCCCTGGGCTCACCTCCAATTTCCTACCAGAGCCAAGGGCAGGCCACTGCTACAAGTGCTAATTTGCCACAGTCCCCACCCGGCCCTGCCCCCACCCAGTCAACAGGGTCCCTGGGCCAATTACAGAAGCCCTGATGGGACACTAACAGGACAGCCCTTGGGACTTAGGAGGGGAACAACAGGGCTCCACCCTTCCCCAGAGAAAGTCTCATATGACTTAGAGGAATCTTCACATAGCCTGAAGGTACTTTGCAAAGAAAATGAAGGGGAAAAGAAACCGAGACTACAGCGACTACAGAGACTACAGCGCAGCAACCCCGGGGGAGAAACAGCTCGGTGACCCATGGTGACCCATGATGACATTCCCTGGTCAGCCCTGCCTGCGCACACCCACAATCCCAGCCCTCAGACCAGAGATCCACTCAGGAGACTGAGAGCCACCTGTGGCTGGAGTGCACAAATCTATGCTTCCAGGTTGTGCACGAGGGCATGAGAAGGGGGACTTGCTTCCCATAAGAGGAAGGATTCCTAAAGGAAGGTCCTGAAGAGAGGCCTGAAGGGCAGGGAGGAGCTGCAGCTCAGGTGAAGGAGACCAGGGAGCACTTGTGGTCAGAGAGAGCATTTGAGACTCTGGACTTATGAGACAGGGGCTGTAGGATGTCTGTAATGCTGAAAGTAAGCATTTGTTTTGTTTGGCTGGGCTTTTTTTTTTTTTTTTTTTTTTTTTTCAGACAGGGTTTCTCTGTGTAACAGCTCTGGCTGTCCTGAAACTCACTTTGTAGATCAGGCTGGCTTTGAACTCTCAAAGATCTACCTGTCACTGCCTCTCAAGCGCTGGGATTAAAGGTGTGTACTACCTGTCAAGGAACACTTTTAAAAAGCCAGCCTGGGCTATACAACAAGATCTTGTCTCAAAAAATAAAATAAAAATACAAGCCTTAATGAATACCTACCTACCAGCCAACTACATCCACTGGGGTAGCCTACGCCACACAGGGATAGAGATGCACACCCTCTCTAGAACTGACCAGCCATTGAAAGACAGACATGACTTTCCCTCCCCAGCTGAGCCTACCCAGTCTTCCTTCTCCCAGGACAGACAGCCCGTGGGCCTCCATCTCTCCAGACAGGTTCAAGAAAGGGTAAACTGTGACCCGTCCCTCCAACCTCATTCTACCCACAGCTTTGCACCAGCTCTAAGACACAGGAATTCATCCCCTCAAACCCTAACATTCTCTAAAGTGGGGTCTCGGCCCCTTCTTTCATTTGTTTGTTTACTTTAGTTTTTGAGCTATCTTTCTTTGAGGTTGGGGTCAAACTCAAGGCAATCCTCCTGCCTCACTCTCCTGAAGTCTGGGATTACAAAGATGAGTCAAATCACTCTTATTTTTAAGGTCTCATTAGACAGCATTGGCTGGCCTGGAACTTGCCATGTAGACTAGGTCAGCCCTTGAACTTGCCACAATCCTCCTGTCTCTGCCTCCCCACTACACCCGGCCTTTGTGGTTTGTTATTTTGTTTGTGGTGTGTGTGTGTGTGTGTGTGTGTGTGTGTGTGTGTGTGTGTGTGTGTGTGTGTGTGTGTGTGTGTGTGGTATGTGTACATGTGTGTTCATTTGCTACAAGTTTTTTTGTTTTTTGTTTTGTTTTGTTTTGTTTGTTTTTTCGAGACAGGGTTTCTCTGTGTAGCTTTGGAGCCTATCCTGGCACTCAGGCTGGCCCTTAACTCATAGAGATCTGCCTGCCTCTAAAGGCATGCACCACCAACGCCTGACATTTTTTTTTTCTGCCCAGTATGGGTGCTGGGAATTGAACCCAGGTCTTCTTCAGGAGTGATATATACTCTTAACCACTGAGCTATCTCTCCAGACCTGCTTGTGCTCATTTGCATTGAAAGCCTGACAATGGTGTCTTCTTCAATGGCTCTCTACATTATACAGTGAGGCAGGATCTCTCAGGTGAACCCAGAGCTTATCAGTTCAGCTAGTTTGACTTCCCAGCTTCTTCCAGGGTTCTCTGTCCCTTTCCAGGAACCAGGATTACAAACAGGCTGCCACACCCACCCAACAGTTACATGGGTGACAGGGGTCCTAACTGCAGTCCTCACACTTGAATAACAAGTACTCTACTCTTTGAGCCACCTCCCAGACCTGTGTTTATTTATTTATTCATTTAATTTTGAGACAGGCCTAGACCAGCCTCATGAAGAATGAATTTGAGGGCTGGAGAGAACTCAGTGGTTAAGTGCACTTATTGCTCCAGCAGATGACGAGGGGAAGTCAGCTGCCAGCACTCCTCAGGTCAGGTGCCTTACAGTCACCTGTGACTCCAGCTCCTGGGGACCCAGCACCCTCTTACACACACACACACACACACACACACACACACACACACACACACACAGGCAAAAGGGGAATCTTCAAAAAAGAATGGTCATGAGCTCCAGTGAGCACATGGTGGGAGTCCAGAGAGACTCCCCACCAGACAATGTCTCTGCAGGACTTCTAGCCTCCAGAATAAGTCTGCTGCTTAAAGGCTTTGTCTATGGCACTTTGGTACAGCAATGTGACGAAGTGAGGTGCTGCATAAGGAACACCTAGAAGGTAAAAGCAGCTGTGGATACATGTGGGGACTTCAGAGGTGCACAGTGGAGACCACCTTTCATAAAACATCCCTCTCTCCCTTGCTCTCTCTGACAGGGAGTGTCATGTAGTCCAGGAAGACCTCCAACTTACTACATAGCTAGGGTGTGACTACCTGATCCTTCTACCTACAGTGGGGTTATGGGCATGCACACCACACCAAGGGCTACTCACATCCACTTCCTAAAACTATACACACAGGACAAATAAGGCAGGCACAGGAGAGAAGGAACACTCTACGGCTCACTGGCCAGCAAGAAACAGAAACATGTGATTCCACATCTGTTAAATGCTTCTTGGAGACTCTGCTCCAGAACACAGAGGCCAGCCTCTAAATATGGGACCCCAGGTAGGTTAGGAAAATGGGCACATTCACAAGGAACTCTCGTGTGAAGCCAGCCATGAACTGTGAGAGAGGTGAAGTACTCAAGAGTGTGAGGGAAGAGGTCAGTTACTAAAATATCTTAGCATAGATTTCTCATGTGTTGGATCTCAGGCCATGCCATTAGAATCATCCAAGAGCTACTGCCTGAATTTGAGATTCAACTTGAGAGAGCATCCCAGGTATAGCAAAGAACTTCAAACAGCAGAAGCCAATTTTGCTAAATTGGTTTGCTCTGCTGAGTTAACCAGAGAGTTAATCACAGAGAAAGCTGATTATCTAGTTCGTTCATCCATCCATCCATTCATCCATCCTGTGGATGGAACCCAGGAGCTCACACATGTCAGGCAAATGCTCTTCACCATTGTATGAAAGATGACACCCAGAGATCCTTGATACAACTAATGAAATTCAGCCTTTGAAGCACAAAAGCCCCAGACCCTGTTATTACCATATGGTCTGACTAAGGGCTTTTGGCTCTGGCTCCGAGGTGTTGCTCAGGCCATGCAGTGGTTAACTCAGCAGAGCAAACCAATGAGTAAACTGGAGAGGTGAGGCTTGCGTCTAAGAGTACCACTGGGGCAGATGCACAGCTCTGTTTGGGCTATAAGATGCACACAGGAAAAGACTGAAATACCTCCACGACTCAGGGATGTGGACAGAGTTCACGGAAATAGCCATGGGGAGAATTTTTAAAGGCTGCTCATGAATGAGCTGGGTAGGTGACCCTCATTGCACACCAGCCCTAGTCAGGTGTGACTGTAAAGCACTTGAAAATGTATGAACATTCTACAAAATGTCATGGATGGGGTGGGTGTGAAAAGTAGAAGAGGCTGCCAAAAAGCAACAAGCAGGGTATCCATGCAGTCCGTAATCACTCTCTGAAGGGCATCCAAACATTTGTATTGACTACACCAAAGGTCCGGGTATAATGAGGGCTACAGGCCACCCAGTCTAGACCCCTCACTTTTCTAAGGAAGGCTATGGGCAGTCCCTCCCTGGATCATGAGGTATCAGCTGACAGGGTGTTTCTGACACTGACAATATGGGTGGATGGTTGGGTAATATATTGTCAACAGTATAGGACAAAAATGGTGACACAGCAACTCAGCCTGAATCAGCATGTCAGCCTATTTCAACTTCCTTCTCGGGCTCATACCTCTACGCAATGACTAGCAACTTATACCAATGCCAGCCACGTGCAGCAGGGCCTCTAGGAACAACACATTCCCGACCACACTCTTCCTGTGGCTACAGGGACACAACAGATGCCAACTTCTCCCCGCCCACCCTCTCCAGAAGGGTGTACCCACAGTCCTACTGGGGCTTCCTCCCACACTTGCTGTGCTGTAGCAGTGAGAGGCCCATCTGCTATGGGGCTGCTGATGGCAGAAGTCCTGGACCAGGCAATGTGGCAGGGGCATGCGGTAGGGGACAGACAGCAGTGACTGTTCTTCCTGGGCCCTACACACGCTAGACAAGAATGAACTAGATTCTATACCTATAGACTACACACCACCCTCTGGTTTGTGCAGTTCAGCAGGACTGAACCTCGGTCCCACACATCCACTCATGACTTGGCCTGCTACTATGCCATCTGCAGGAGAGGCATCTGGCTTCAGAGTCTGAAAGACACAGATGAATCTGAGAATACAATCATCCTTCCCTCCACTGGGGAACAAAATGCAGACTCAGGGCATAGAAGTGACTGAATCATCCATCACCCAACACTCCAAGGTGGTGGAGTGTTTGTTGACTTACACCAGAGGGGATGCTGGATGCTAACTAGGGGAAGGCCACTCACTCCATCATTATACCTCATTGGCAGCTAAGAAGCTGGTGCTGATAGGAGCAGAGGTATAGATAAGGAACTAGGGTGGGTTAGGGCTGCAGCTCGGTGACTAGAATGTACAAGACCCTAGGGTCATCACAGAAGGGGCATGAGGAAAGAAAAGAAAAACAACCGGGGATAGAAGGAGGGAGGGGATGGGGGAAAGAGATACTTAGAGAGAGAGGGAGGGAGACAGAGATGTAAGTATCTGCCATGCAAACCTGATGACCTGGGTTCAATCCTAGAACCCCCATAGATAGAAGTGACTCCACAAAATTGTTCTCTGACCACCACACCAATGCTATGGTATACACATGCACACCATACATTTTAATAATAATAATAATAATAATAATAATAATAATAAATAGTAGTAGTAGTAATAAAACAAAAAGAGGCACTTTAGCCTCTAAAAGAAAACAGAACTAGGAAGCTGGAACTGGAAACAGTGTCTCTTCCCACCCTGGGCCTTGGTCTCAGTCAAGGACCTGGAAACATTAGGAGTTCTGACCCCACCTCCTCCTCTCCTTCCTCTCCACCAATGAACCTTCTGCTCTAGCCTGCAGGCATAGCCTTCTGGAGGGACTGTGAGGAAAGGTACCCATACTTCCAACCATCCCCAATAAAAACAAACAGCCCCCCTGTGGCGTCCCAGTTCCCCAGGGTTCCCAGCTCTTAACCAGCATGTTAACAAAAGACACATTGCAGTGCCTTGCACAGAACTGGCATTGATGGCTAGGACAATTGGGTCACTATGAGGCAGGAGGCTGTGTCCAGAGATATGGGAGAACAGGGTACATTCCTGGTACCGACAAAGACCACTGTCTTGGGCCTGCAACCTTGAACAAGTGGCTCCCCGTCTCCAGCTGGAATGCCAAGGCCTCTGATAAGACCCAGGAAGCCTTACAGTATCTAAACACAGCATTACCTCGGGGAACCACAGATGTGTTCTGCAAGGCAGAGGCCGGCTAAGGAGCATGCATCAGGGGACACCACTGAGCTTAGGCTGTTTTGTTTTCTAAGAGATTTGTTGTGTGTTTGTGTTGCGTGGACATGCATGAATGTGAATATATGTGTGTACCTGTGATCATACGGATGCCAGACAGGATACTGGACACCTTACAGCTAGAGTTACAGTTATTTGCAGAATGCTCAGTTTGTTATGTAGGTGTTGTGATCCAAACTTTGGCTCTCATGGCTGAGCAAGTTCTCTTAACTGCTGAGCCAGGCATTTTCCCCCGCTTACATCTTCCATCGCCTCCCTCAATTCCTCCCAGGCTGTTACCACATCTCTACTCACCCAACTCCATATACTTTCTCTCCTAAAAATGAAACAAAAAAAATCAAAACGAAAACAAAACATGTGCTCCCACGACACACACAAACCATGGAGTGTTTTGTGTTGGCCAACTACTCCTACACATGAGGTCTGCCCTGCAGTGTGGTTGATATACCCACCAGTACACTCTATTAGAGAAGACTGATTTTTCTTTCCCAGAAGTATCAATAGGACTATTTACTCTGGGGAAGATAATGGCCAATAACTTTTTAAGAGTCATAAGAAAGAAGATAGAATAACTAACAGGAGTCCAGTATTCTGTAGTCAATCAAGAACACACAGAAGATGGGACATTTGAAGTGGGTTTTAAAGGGTGAATAGGAGTCCCCTAGGATGGTGAGGGGGGTAGGGTTGTGTTTCCTATTGAAGGAATGGCAGGTATAAGAATATGGAGTAGGTGGTGAACTCTGTGGCTTACTGAGTGGAGGGGAGGCAGGACCTGTGTGGTAGCTATGTTGGGGTAGCTATTAGGCAGAGAGAAAGTGCCAGAAATCACCAGATATGCACATTACAAAAAGTACCAGGCTTTCCACACACAGGCATGGAGACTACATTCATACAATACCATTGCCGTTGGCCTCATAGGGTCGAAAGGGTAGGTAGAAAGTGCCTCACTGTGTGGCCTGGACTGACTTCAGCTCCAGATCCTCCTGGCCAACCCTTGCCTGGTGAAGCAGGTCTATACTCCCAGTTACTCAGGAGGTTAAGGAAGAATCACAAATTCAATGCCAGCCAGAACAACTTAGTCTTTTGGCAGCTTACAAGGCATGTGCAGAAGGTCCCAAGTTCAGTCACCAGTTTCCAATACCACACACACACACACAAATCCTCCCGCTTTGGATTTCTCAGTGCAGGAATTATAGATATGCACTCTGTACCCTGCACACACCACACCTGGCTAAAAACTTAGGAACTCCCTGCCCCACGCTCACAGACACCCACCTGCCTCTGTCTTCCTAGTGCTAGGACTTAAGGAGTGCACCACCACACCTGGTTACTCAGGAATGTCTTAAGGGCACACAAAGTTGAAAGAATAGTAATTAGTGAGCACTGTGTTCTGTCATCAGCACTAACAGCTCTTTCTTTCCGAGGATGTGGGGCGGTGGTGGTGGTATTGAAATATGGTTCTCATGTAGTTCAGGCTGGCCCAGTACCAACAGGCAACCACCACCACGTGTGACTTAGACTCTCCAACCTGTGGTCGATAACTTTCAAAGGCAGCCTGCACCCTGCAGGTGAGCCTGCAGACCAAAAACTCCACAAGAGACAAGTATGGCCAACACCACCACACCTACCACAGGCGACCGTAGGTGCCTCCGAACCCTCCTGCATCTCCTTTATCGTCATCATTCGCACCCCACAGCCAGATTGAATAGGAATTGTACGGGGTCCCCAATGTGCTCAAAAAGGCCACAATCGGGTTCTACCGGCACAACTACCCGACAGCACATTACACAGAACATTTCCCATTGTTCCGGGGAAAACAAACGACCACAAACTTCTTGAAATCCCCTTTAGGCCAGAAAAACTCTGCTAACACTATAAAGACATGAAGAGACATGAGACCATCTCTCTGGACTCAGAGACAGGGTGGTGCAGGGATGGGTAGCCACAACAGACCAGAGCATCCACACGCCACCCCACCAGCGCACGCACTCACCCTGACCCATGCCAGGCTTTCCTGAGTCAACCCTGTGCTTTCCTTATGCCCACCTGGAGGCAGCTCTCCACCATGCTAACGCACAGTCTCCACGCCTCTGCGACAAAAGTGCTCAGAAAGTCAGAGGGAGTGTCCGAGTTGTGGGGACTGGAGAACATCTGTCCAGGCTGGGCTCCAGCCTCCTGGAGCCTGGGGCTTCTGTGGCGTCATTCCCAAGGGCTGCAGAGGCAGAGGCCTCATCATCCTATACAGAATGAGTTCAGCAAACACCTCCTCACGCTCTGCAATGGAGGCTCAGGGCACCTCCCAGCCTGCAGATCTGCGACAGAGCCAGGAAGAATGTGAAGAGAGAACACAGTGGAAGGAAACACCAGGGCAACTCGATTATAGAACCAGCACAACTAGGTGAAGCCTAGTCAGTTCCCCAGGCCCAGGAGCCTTGAGGTCAAGATACTGCAGCACAAATCCAATACACATCATCCCCTCATTCATTCACAGTAGGGGCACAGTCTCCCTTAGGACTACAGAAGCCTCCTGAGGGCATGGCTGTCCATGCTGCCTTTGTCTTTCTTGTGTGCGTGTGTGTGTGTGTGTGTGTGTGTGTGTGTGTGTGTGTGTGTGTGTGTGTGTGTGTGTGTGTGTGTGTGTGTGCGCGCACGTGCATGCTCCACACATCCAGGTGCCCAGAGAGGCCAGAAGAGGATGTCAATTCTACTGGATCTAGATGGGTTACGAAGTTGTGAGTTACCCAGTGTGGGCGCTGGAAACCAAACTCCAGCTCTGTGGAAGCGCAGAAGCACTCTTAACCACTGAGCCGCTTGATTCTTGATTCCTCCAGCCCCACTGCTACGGTTTTCCTTCCCATACCTAGAAGGCTGCCAGTGTGTAAGAAATATTTGTTTAATTAAGGTATCCAGCTAGGAGCCATGCTGTGAACAATGCCCTTGTGGCCACTTATTTTAAGGCATGTGTGGTTCTTTTTGCTCTCCTATGGCTCACATACACAATAAAATCAATGCGTCTCCCTGTGTGTTTGCTCTCGGAAGTGTCTGAGGAAGGACACTGTGAAAGCACACTGGGATGATTCGCCCATGGTATGCATACGTCACCAAAGGAATGCCTCCAGCCCCAGCTCATCCCCTCACTGCACTTTATCTCTTCAAAGCTTGAGGTTATATAACCCAGATCCCAGTGAGTCTTCAGGAAACACAGGCCTGGGGGAAACTTCAACATCTTGGAACTCCCAGGTCCAGGATTCTGTGTGTATTTTGCCATCTGGTAGCATGTGTGAAACCAACTTTGAAAAGCACCCAGCATCTTCTGAGGTATGGCTGAGGATGCAGGAGAGCTCTGTGCCATCCTGTCTCACCACTGTTTGCTCTTGGTCAGAAAGCCACATCCCAGCTATGGCTTTTCAAGATACAGAAAGACACCTGGGGAACCCAATGGCCCTTACCAGGTGCAGGGTGAAGTCTGGAGAAAAGCAGATGCTGATTTGCCCAGAGGCATAAAGGAAATGGTCCTTAGAAAATGAAAGGACTAGTTTGCATTCACCAAGACCTTAAGAATCACTACAAGAGGCCATATGTGGTAGCACGCACTTTTAATTAATCCCAGCACCTGGGAGGCAGATCTCTGTGAGTTTGAGGCCAACCTGGTTTACAGAGTAGCTCAGTACTCAAATAAAATAAAATAAAATAAAAAATAAAAAAAATGAAAGAAAGAAAAGAAAAAAAAAAAGAAATCACTACAAGAAAAACAGTGTGGGGAAGAGTTCCAAGTCTGACAGTCCACAGCCACTCTGTGATTACACAGACTTCTGAGTGATAGACTACATCAAGCAGAGTTGAGCAGGAGGCTTTAGCCACCAATGCAAATGCCTAAGTTAACTCTTTAAATAAATTGATATACCAGTTTTAAAAAAAAAAAAAGCAGGAGATAGCCAATAAGACGGCTCAGTCGGTAAAGACACTTGTTTTGGAGCCTGATGGCCTTGAGTTTGGTCCCCAGGACTCACATAGTATAAGGAGTGCCAGCCTCTGTGAAGTTGTCTTCTGACACACACGCACGCACGCACGCTCGCACGCGCACACACACACAGTTTTAAAGAAATAGAAAGAAAATTGCTAAAATTATTGGGAACCAATATCTTGAATAACTTTGCTACCTGATTTTCTCAATCTTATTGAGACACCGAGTCTCATCACCAGGACAGCAGATAATCTGCATCTAGAAACCTGGGCTAGCTGGGGACCCTGGCTTCCCAGGCCTGCTTGCTCAGGCTTTCAGGGTTTCCCTGGCTCATTTGGCTCTATCAGTTTCCTGGTGCACTTAGCTCACTGAAGTGTCAAGCTCCTGCCCCAACCCAGCCTCTTACCTGGCAGGCTGGGCTAGATTCATAGGACTACAGGCTAAGCATCCCTTACCTGAATGCTTGGAACCATTGTCTGATTTTGGACTTTTTCAGATTTTTATAACAGCTACACAGATTTTATTAGTTAAATATCCCTATTCTAAAATTTCCATAAACCCCAACTTTTTTTTTTTTTTTTTTTTGAGAGCAACAGAACATGCAACGATACAGAACATCCCTGACTATTGAAGAATCGTGAGAACTCCAGGTTCTGACAACTGTGAGCTGGTGGGGAGCGGCATGCTGAAGGACCACACGGAGTCAGAGAAGCATAGCAGGAATGGTCAGGGCAGCCTGCACTTGAAAGCCTCTTGCCCTGTGTTTGCCTCCGAGGCCTGAAAGTGGACACCGAAGCAAAGAGCTCAGCAGTCACGGTTCCCCAGGGAACAGGACTTGAGAGGCACACACTAATCAGAGCACTAACTTTTCTTAAATGTATTACATTTTATGTGCGTGTGTATGTGGGGAGGGGTGGCATGCATGTGCCATAGCATGGTACGAAGGTTCAAAGGACAACTTGTGGAAGTCGGTTCTCTCCTTCCACCACGTGGGTCCTGGGGATCACACCCCGACCATCAATCAGGCTTAGCAACTGGTTGCTCTATTGACTTTTAAGTACTGGCTCCAATGATCTTGGAGCAAAGGCGAGCCTAGAATCTACAGAGGGTAGTGGAGTCCCTAGGAAGAGACAGGGCTATAGTTCAAGTCTGCACAGTGTTTACTTACTCCAGGGAGGTCCCTTTGTCCTGTTCAAGGTGCCAATTGCACCAGCACCCTTATGGAAACCCCTGTAATGTCTGACCACATGCCAGGCACCGTGATCCAACCACAGAAAATGCAAGATTAACCGTGTGTGCTCCTCTGGGCGAGGCAATCAGCACAACTGACTTTGGCAAGATAGTTGGGATGGGAGGTGGTGTAGGATATGGGGGCACCAGGAGATGAACTGAGGCAGGGGAAAGGCTATCCCAACAGTGCACGTGAGCCATGAGGGCTTGCATTCAAGATGTGGCCCTGGGAAGTGAGTCATTCAAAATCATATTTGTAAAAGAAAGTCTGAGTGGATTCTGTAACTTTACAAAACACAAGTGCATCCACTTGCAGATGTGTGGGAAGCAAGGGTTTCCTCACAGAACTCCCATACAAGACAAGAGAAAGGAAGTCTCTCACACAGCAAGGGCGGCATGTGAGTCAGCAAAGGAATTTGGGTAGACACACAGTGCTTCTGTCCAGAGGGGTCCCAGGCCTGCTCTGTGGGTCACAGATGCCTATCTGTCGGCTAGTCCAGCCAGGCACCTTTTTAGAAGATAGTGAACTATATAAAACCAGGTTCTAGCAATAAATGGAAGCAACGGACTGTGTGAGACTCCACGTAACAGTCTCTAAAGCAAGGGAATAAATACCCATCCTGTTCTTCCTTCTATCCCCAAAAACATGTGGTGGGACGGGAGAGATGGCTCAGGGCTGACGGGCATTTTCAAAGGACCCCAGCTCAGTTCCCAGCACCCACATCAGGTGGCTCACAACCACCTAGTCCTTCAGCTACAGAGGACCGAATGGCTTCTTCTGGCCCACCATTTATTCATGCACACATGCATGAACATATACCAGAGATAAAAAGAAATATTTAAAAATACAAAAAGTATTTGTATTTAGTATAGATACTTCCTACTGCCTTGGAGGAGGACCCAGGCTGGTGTGAAAACAGACTTCCCAGGCTTTCTCTATGTAGACGTTCACTGGGCTAGCCTGAAGCTCAGGTTAAGAATTCAAAGGCTGCGAGAGCCCCAGGAGCTCTCAAAGTCATCCTTTTACAAATAAGGAAACCCAGCAGCTTCTCCAGAGCAAAGGGTTAGGATAAACTAATGAGCACACAGTAGCTTTTCCAGTGTCCACCGAAACCATCTGCCACAACAAGCAAAAGCATGCTATTTGTTGAGAAACATCAGTGGGACTGAGGATAATAATTGTTTTTGTCACTTCTCTGTCACTGTAACAAAATATTCTGACCAGAAGCAATGTGAGGGGAAACGGGTTTACTTATCTCATGTTTCCAGGCCCTCTTTGAAGGAAGCTGGAGCAGAAACTCAAGGCAGGAATCTGATGGCAGGACCAGAAAACTCAGAGTCAAGGAGTACAGTAGGGACCATAGAGGATGCTGATGCTAGCTGGCCACTTGCAGGCTCATACTTAACTAGCTTATATATATAGACCAGGATTAGACCTGCCTAGGGATGGAGTCGCCCACAGTGGGCTGGGTCCTCCTGTATCAGCTGATAAGACCACTCACCACAGAATGCCCACAGACCAATCTGATCCAGGCAATTCCTCAGCTAGGGCTTCCCTCTCAGGTGACTCTGACTCTGGCTGCCATGCTGACAAACAACTGAAACTAAGTAGGGCAGTAATGTTAGGCAGAAAGGCGGGTATCACGTGTTTTATCGCACATGCGGAAACCAAGCTAAAAAGAGGAAGGCAGGCGTGGTTTTGCATGTCTGCAATCACAGCACAGGGAAGACCGGCAAGAGGATTGGGAGTTCAGGTCATTCTTGGTTACACAGTAAATTCTGTGCCAGCCTAGGCTACATGAGTCCAGCTCTCAAAACACAAACAAAAAACCAGGCTGAAGAGGGAGACTGAGTTGAAAGTCATCCTGAGCTACACAGTGAGACTTGTCTCAAAACAGAACTATTAATTCAGTTCTTTTTTAGCAGACATGATAGAAAAAGGACTACATAAAAGCAGAGGAGAGGGGCCAGTGAGAAGGGGAGTGGATGTTACTGATTATCATATCCGTGTATGAAAGTAATCATGAAACCCACTACCTTCACATTTGCATATGCAAGGAAAGAGGAGAAGGTAGAAAATTGAAGCCAGGTGTGGCAGTTTGAGAAAAATAACACCACCTTCCATGGGAGGCTGAAGTTGCAGGATTGCCAGGAGTTCAAGCCTGGGCTATATAGTGAGTTCTAAGTAAGCATAGGCTACAGAGTGAAACTGTCTCCAAATAAACAAACAGATAAATAAAGGGAGGAAGGGAGAAGGAGAGGGAGAGAGGAGGAAGCTGCAAGGGAGAAACCAGGAAACCAGTGGCTGGAGAAGTCAAGGGAAGAAACAGCTTCTGAGGGGCCCAAATTCCAGAAGACTCTTCAGACAGAGCCAGCTGCCATGGCCTCCCATGAAGCCCTTTGGAATTCTGTCTGGGGCTGACCAGCTCCCAGCAGCTTTGTTAGGGGACTATGGGGCAGGAAAAGCCTCCAGTTCTTTAGCTGAGTCCCCAGGCTAGGCAGTTGCCCAGCACAGCAACACCAGACTGTGCTTATTGTGTGCCTGAGCCAGGATCACCTCCAGATAAGCAATGGGTCCCTGCAAAATAGGCCTGCATGGCTTCACAAGCTGTGAGTCAGAAGCCCAAAGAAGGACAGCTAACATCCCAAATTCTCCTTCACCTGCTAATACCTCAATGCGGCTTCCTTCTTCTGCAGGCTTGCCAGATTTAACCCATAAAAATAAAAACAAGAGGGCCAGAGAGATGGCTCAGTGGTTTAGAGCACATACTGCTTGTAAGAGAATTCCTGGAAAGAAGCTGAGGCTCCAAAGGCCACTGGCTGATTAGAACTGCAGTGATGCGCAGAGATTGGAATGCTGCAGGTCCAGACTCCAATTACCTTATCTCAGGCTAGCTGTAGGCCCCTAGATAGCCACTCCTTGCCTAGTCTATATCAGAACATCTTGTGACTAACAGATAAAAACCTTTTGGAATTTATTAACTTAACAGACCACTTAGCTTCCACCAAGCCAAAAGCTAGGATATCATCTGATAGTATCTCAGGCCCATAGCATACTTTACCCCATCTTGAGTTATCTGCCTCTCTAACGCACCCACCAGTCTATTTTTTAAAGGCCTTGATTCATAACCTTTATTTCGTTGCTATAAAAGTCCATGAGCCAGTGTGGTGGTGCATGACTTTAATCCCAGCACTCGTGAGGCAGAGGCCGATGGGTCTCTGTAAGTTCAAGACCAGCATAGTCTACAGAGTGAGTTCCAGTACAGCCAGGGCTGTTACACAGAGAGACCCTGTCTCAATGAAAAAAACAAACAACCCCCCCCCAAAAAAAAACTCCATGAAATTGCTTCTGTATGGGAACACAGAACCTGGGGTAACCTAGCTCTGAGTTTCCTGGGACTTGGTCATTCAAATCTAGCTCCAGAATAAAATCTTATTCCCTTGAGGTGAGAGCTGTGTTTTTATGTCAACATGCTATTGCACAGTCTGACCTTGATCTCCTGTCCTCTGGAAGCTGAAGATTATAGCTGTGTGTCATCCTGCCTTTTTGTTGTTTGTGGTTTGTTGTTTTTTGTTTTTTGGAGGGTTTTGGGGGGGGAGGGGCAGTTCTGATTCTCAAACCCAGGGCTTCAAACTTACTGGGAAAATGTTTTACTGAGCTACATTCCCAATCGAATTAATTCATCAGGTTCTTAGGGGTCGATTTTCATGGGAGGGAAAGGGGGAAATATAAAGTCACACATGGGGTGGGCAAAAGAAAAAGAAGGAAAGCAGGGGCACCCCCAAAATAAAAAAAAAAAAACAGGAACTGAAAATGTACCAAAGTGCTCTTGAGGAACCCTGCCCTCTGGCCAGAGCTCAAATCATGTTGCTTGGCGGCATAAACGGTCTATCTGTATTGACCAACTAGTTACAGAGATACATCCAAATTCTGAGTTTCTCTAACGGGGTGACTAATCACCTTGTCACTCTTTCCAGGGAATGCTGTGGAGTGCAGAGAGGGAGGGGAGGGAACCAGCCACTGTAGTGTCACATTCTAGGAAAAAGGGGAAGCATATGGGGGTGTGGTGGTTCCAGCCTGTCATCTTAGCATTCAGGAGGCAGAGGCAGGAGGATTGCAAATTCCAGGCCAGCTTGAGCCCACACAGCAAGATCCTGTGATTGTACATCCTCAACCTATTATCTTGCTGATAAAAATACAGAGCGGCTAACCAGAAATATCCAAGGGGCTCTGCCGTCTCAGGCAGCATAGAGAACTCAACAGCAACATTTCCCTCTCATCTCTGTACTGTGATGCCCACCCACGTGCTGTCCACCCAGAAGGACTTGCTGGGAATAGGCCATGCCCCAGAGAAAAGCCAAAGGGACAGAGAAAAGCAAGCCAGCCGTTGGTACAGAGTTCCAAGTATGGCAATGGGCTCCTCCTGCCCCACTGCCTGGCTGAGAGTTTGCACATCCAGCCCTCTATGCCAGTCTTCCTGCACTCAGGGAAGGGTCAAATGCAAGTATGTCCATGCCACTGCCAGAGAAAACGCCTCCAAATGGGCCATACCATATCTATTTCTACCTCTAGCCCTGGGCCAGGATGCCTGAGGCAGAGTGCAATAGCCATGCAGGAGGGATGTGTGTGTGTGGCACAGCTCCCTGCAGCCAAGACATGTCCCTCTGTGTTAGAGGCTTTGGCCTGGCAGAGGCGAACACTTATCTCCAAAGCCCATTCTAACTCACAAATGCTGGTGTCATTAAGGTGAGATGTTGTACATCTTGAACACCACCAGTTGGCAGGTGGAGCTCTGTGAATTTCAGAATCTGATGTCAGCTTGGTCAACAAAGCAAGTTCTAGGCCAGCTAGAGCTACATAGTGAGTCCCTGTCATGAAAAAAAGAACATAAATATTGGCCTTCTGGGCATGATGGCACACTCTAGTGATCCCAATGGTTGGGTGGCTAAGGCAGGAGGATCAGCAGTTCAGGGCCATCCTGGACTACATAATGAAAACCTAAAGAAAAAAAAAAAAGCTGGGTATAGTGACCCAGATCTTTAATTCCAGCCTTCTGAAGGTAGAGATCTCCATGAATTCAAGGCCAGCCTGGTCTACATAAGGAGTCCCAGGCTAGCCAAGGGCCACATAGCAAAATCTTGTCTCAAAACACCAAAAGACAAGGAGAGAAAAAAAAAAAAAGTCTAGGCTTCTAACATGCAGCTGCTCTCTCTTTCCCAGACTCTCCAGCCAAGACTGCAAGGCAGGGCACATCCTCTGGGCAGGGGAGAAGTAACCTTCCACTTCCTACACACTAAATCATTCTGCTTTGGGACAAGTGCCCCCTCACTCCACCGCACCCTTACCTCAGGCAGCATGGATGACGCAGTTCCCAGAAACTGGCCTGTGGCCACCCAGAGGAATGTGACCAGGGCCACAGGGATGTACGTCATCAAGCCAAACCTCCTTACCCAAGTCCCACAGTGAGAAATGACTGGGCAGAAATGAAAATGGGAAGGAGGCAACATGACAAAGCCATGCTGAAGTTGTAAAAGACGGACAGTGTGCTGTGAAGGGACCCAGGCTAAAACAAGCGCCTCTAGCATAACTGGCCAGCAATACGATTCAGTGGACAAAGGCACTTGCCACCAAGCCTGACAAATCCGTGTTCAATCCCCAGGACCCACACAACGGAAAGAGAAAACTGACTGCTGAAAGTTGTCCTCTGCTCACTCCACCTACATGCTATGGCACACATGCTCATGAACAGACAGACATATACACATCAATAAATGTGAAAGAAAGAAGGAAAGAAAGAAAGAAAGAAAGAAAGAAAGAAAGAAAGAAAGGAAGAAAGAAAGATCCAAAAGAAGGCTACCCCTGCCCAGAAGAGGTAGGTAGCAGAGAGGAAGTACCTGCAGGCACCGGTCTGTTATGTGCCCTGCAGGTCTCCTCAGTTTGCCTGTGGGTTGGTCAGCCATGATTATACAATCCCTAAGTGCCCACAATGTGCCAACATCAGGTGTCAGCCAGGACCAGGGTCCAGTCCTTGCTGCTCTCCTCTCAGGGTCTGGGCACCACATTGCACTTCCTCAACCTGCTATCCCTCTGAGAATGAGGAAACTAACCCTAGCCTTGACACCTTCATATAAATGCTCTAATGCCACAGGCCTAGCTGCTTGGTACCTCCTCAGTCACTCAGGACTGTGGTGCCTCGTGGCCAGCTTAACCTCCCCAACCCTGTTCCAAAAGGAAGTCCCCTCAGGCATGTAGAAGAGTACCTACACCTCTCTGCTCCATCTTTAACCTCTGACTCTTGGCTTCCCACACACATCCAGTCATAATCTCCCTATCACTCTGAATTTCCTGCCTTCCCAAGACGCCTTCCCACTAAGGCATCCAGCCACCTCCATCTAATTGTTCTGTGAAATGACACACACACACACACACACACACACACACACACACACACACACACACACACACAAGCCAGACCCACTCTCTGACAACTTCCTACTGGCCAGTCAGACCATCACACAGTCTTGACCACAACTAACTACTAAGTCATTTGGCATTAACCAGCTTCACATTCTCTCAGATGAGGCCTCCAAACTAGAAAGGTTTGGGTAGGGGCCCAAGAAGCAATCTTCAGGCTCCAATATTAGTTTTATCGTTTATAAAATGAGGAGGGGAAGGAGCTGGAAAGACAATGGAGCAGTTAAACTCCTCTTCCAGAGGACCCAATTCAATTCCCAGCACCTATGTGGTAGTTCACAAACCACCTAAAACTCCAGTTCCAGGAGATCTGACACACTCTTCTAGCCTCAAAGGGTCCCAAGGCACACACATGGTACACAGACATATGTACAAGCAAAAACACTCATACATATAGAGTAAAAATGAATATTTTTTTAAAAAAGGGAAGCTAATGGTAGCAAGCATGATACATAACATAGTTAGAGCTTAATCAAATGGTGTTGCTGACCCAGGCGTGATGGTTCACACCTGAAATCCTAGCACATGGAAGACCAGCTTAGGCTACCCTGACTCAAAGCATAATAAAACAAAATGGTGCTCTATTCAAGTAGGGACACCACACAACGTAAGTGCTGTCCTGCACACTGCCCCTGCCAAGCCCCAGTGAGTCTGCAGCTTGTATACACTCTTACCAGCCCTTCATGTTCCATCCCTGAGAGCTACACTTCAGTTCCCTTGGCCTTTCCCCAGGCCCTTGAGCAGACATACTTAGCCACTTCTCCCTTAGACCTCTATTCTCCTGCCATCTCCACGGCTTCTTGGCTTACAGGCCTCAAGCAAGCTGCTCTCCCAGGCTTTCTTGGTCGGTAGTATCCCACTGAGATGCCATTCCCCCATGCGGTGGTCGGCACACTAACAACTGAGGCCCTGGCTCTTCATGTAGCAAGCTCAGGTGATTTCTGTCACTCATGGACTCCATACCTGCAAATGTACCTATTTGCTATGCTTTTTCCATGTAACCCCGAATCAATGCCTGGGATGCTCCCAGGGTCATTGAGAGGCAGGGAGTGACAACAGCATGTCATCCAAGACACATTCTAAGCTGAGGCGACTCTCTGCCTTCCGTTTCTGCTCTCACACAGTAAATAAGTATCCTCTCTCCACAGTATAGGAGCCATGTTTTTCACATTTTTGTTCTTTTTGCGATTATGCTATTTAAATTAGCCTCAAAGGGCAGTGACAGAGAGAATCTGGTGCTGGTGAGCACAGGAGTGTTCATGGAGCAGAGGTGTGTGCTAGCTGAGCTTCACACAGGCATGAGTTACAGAGCTGCTGGCCGTGAGTTGGTTAATGAGTCAACTGTGCAATACACTTACTTCCAGAGGAAGGAAGAGGGAATTGGCCAACATGAACGCGCTCCCTCTCGTAAGTGCTAGGAGAAAAGTCTGCAGTACACAATGAAGCTACAGATCGGCTACATCTGTGGAATCCATTTGGTATTCATGCCTTACATATCCCCTCCCAGTCAGCAAAGGTTTGTTTCTTATTCTAGCCTAGATTATTTTGTACTTTAGTTTGGTTTTCATTGTTGTATTTTTTAAAAGATTTCTCTTCATTGTTTTTAACTCTGTGTGTGTGTGTGTGTGTGTGTGTGTGTGTGTGTGTGTGTGGAGTTACAAGTGGTTGTGAGCTGTCAGGTGTTGATGCTGAGAGCCACTAGGGTCCTTAGCAAGAGCAGTAAGTGTGCTTAACTGCTGAGCCAGCTCTCTAGCTATTTTTTTAAAGTAGCAGATTCACCCTAAATATATATTTGACAGAAAGATTATCTAGAATAATGCATTCTCTAACAAATGCTTCCAGGACACTAAATCAATCACCAGAGTAAGTCACACAAATGCCTGGGGGGTAGGGGGTGGAGGTCATTTTTCTCCACCTCCTGGAATGGGGCTGGCCACGTGACCCACTCCAACCAGAAGGACATCAACAAACATAAAATGAAGCAGGGGCCTAGGAAGGGCATGCTCTCTCTGCTCCTGAAACCTAACACCATGGCAAGGACCAGTCTGTCCTGCTGAATGAGAGACAGTCACCCCTGCCACCCCAGGTGACAACCAACCAAGTGTAACAAATAAGGCCATCCAAGATGAGCCACTCACAGCCAGTCGCGTACACACAAGATTGGCAAAAACACTGCCTAGATAAGCCATAAGCTAAATAAGCATTCTAAGCCACTAAGTCACAAATGGTTTGATTTGTAGCAAAAGCTAGCTGACAGACAACTCCATTTTATGAGAAGCGGGAGGCTCAGACATTAAGAGACCAGCTGAAGGTCCCACAGCTAACTGGTGACCTGGGATTCAAGCCTTGTGGTCTGGCTTCACAGGCCAAGCTTTGGCAGCTCTCTTCCAGCCAAGTCATTCTACAAATTTCAAATGTTCCCTCACTTAGTGTCTCTTCTAAAGAAGGTTAAATGTAGAACATGGCCTTCTGTGACCCCAGAAACACCCAACATGCAGCTCTGAGCTTTTGACCTTGTCATTTTGTGCTGACACTGCCCTTACAGACTACAAAGGGCTCTGCCCTCGTCTGAGGCATTCCAACCATTTAAAAATAACAAGACTGCCATTGCTGACAGATGAACAAGATGTGGTAATACATGCAGTAGAATAACATTCACCCTAAAGAGGGAGGGAGGGCCTGTGGGATGGCTTAGAGGATAAAGGACCCGACCACCAAGCCTGGATACCTAAGTTTGATCCCCAGAAGCCACACTGAAGAAGGAGGGAACAGATGTCTACTAGTGGTACTCCGAACCCTCCACGTGTGGGCTGTGGCACCGTGTCCCACCCCTATACACACAAAATAAATAAATAAATGTAAAAATATTTTTTTTTAAAGGAAGGGAGCTAGGTAGGCATGGTGGCCCACATCTTTAATCCCAACACTTGGGAGGCAGAGGCAGGGAGAGCTCTCTGAAGTCAGTTTGTTCTATATAGTAAGACTCTGTCTCAATAAACAAACACACGAAGGGAACTCTGACATGTGGCACACCAGGGATGAACACTGGGGATACATGTCAAATGAAATGAGCCAGTCACAAATATTTAACATCTCAATACTTATGAGGCATCTAGGGTAGAGAGGATGGTTAACAGGGTTTGTGTGAAGAGAGGAATGGGGAGTGATTGTCTGGTCACAGCTACAGAATCTAAACTGGAGAAGAGAAAAAGTTCTGGTGGTTTGGGTTGCCTAACAAAGTAAATGTTAATCCCACTGAAATAGCACACTTTAAAATGACTAAATAGAAATTTTCTTGTTATATATGTTTTACCAATTTAAAAAGAGAAACAAGCCGGGCGTTGGTGGCACATGCCTTTAATCCCAGCACCTGGGAGGCAGAGGCAGGCGGATCTCTGTAAGTTCAAGGCCAGCCTGGTCTACAGAGCAAGTGCCAGGATAGGCTCCAAAGCTACACAGAGAAACCTTGTCTCAAAAAAACAAAAAATAAATAAATAAAAATAAAAAAGAGAAACAAAACAATCATCAAATAAATAAAGGTTTGTCTGCCAGTGATAATATGACAGGCCCAAGACTACTGCTGGGGCAATTAGCCCCCACAGAGCAGAGCAAACAGAGGTACATGCCACACGGCTCTCACCCTCATGCTCACAACCACTGCAGACACATCAGAGCAGCCTTGGAAACAAGCTTGGACCCAGGCACCAAAGCTCCCAAAAAAATCAAAGCCAGTCTCCTGCCCCAAGCCCAGTTCAGAAAAGATGGCATGGTCTGGCTCCTATGGTACAACCTGGACTTGGTCTCAGGGTCTCAGATGGTCTAATTTATTGTCAGGAAAATGATTTGACATTGAGAATGAGACAGTTCTGACGCAGGGTTACAATTTCTGCTGGTCCTATGACTACATGCCTTTCTAAACTCTTTACAGAAAGCCAAGTTGTAGGAAAGGTTTTTCTCCCTGTGAATACCCTGTGGGATTCAATGGGGTGCTGGAGGGGGAACCAGGCATTCATTCCAAAGGTGTGATGAGGGAAAAGGCATAAAGGGAGGAAGTGGAGGAGGGAAAGAGTAAGTCAGTTCTAAATTTTCCACAATGAGAGAAAGAGAGAGAGAGAGAGATAGAGAGAGAGAGAGAGAGAGAGAGAGAGAGAGAGAGAGGCTGAAACCCAAGTTCATCCAGGATGCCACTGTCAGATACATCCTCCCATTTTAGTCCTAAGAACAATGCCGCCAGCATTTCAAGAATGAGATGCAAAAGCCCAGGATGCACACTTGGAGGAAGTGCTGAGCAGGACTCTCAGCTACCACCTTGCTGGGCGAGTCAGAGGGGTTTGCAAACATCAAAAGGAAGGGAGTGGGGATAAGTCAGAGGAAGAAAACAGGAACTCCACTTGGCAGCATCTGAGGTGGACACTCTGCTAGGATCAGAAAGGCCACAGCGCCATTCACAACATCTGGCTCCAGCCCAGGTAACCTGTCACCCACAGAATGAAATGTTAACATCCTGCCTGCCTCAGCCTTCACCTCCTTCCAGTTCCTTCATTAGAGACCAAGGTCCCTTGGAGCTGAAGTAAGGGGCACCTCAACCCTTTTCCCCACTTCCCACCGGCAAGCAGGAAAGAGATCAGTGAGGAGCTTTGCAGCTCAGCTCTAGTCCCAGTTCCCTCAAGACTCATTCTGGCCCTGCCCGTTGCAGCCAGCCACCTACCTGCTGGATAAAGCACTTGGTGATCATGATTATCATGCTTAGTGGCAAAAGAGGAGCGAAGGAAGAAATACGCCATAATCCACTCCTTCCCAGCAGATGAGGTGCCTCCCAACACAGCTCCCTCTTACCCCTGTCCCAAAGGAGATTTGGGGTAAGGAAAAGTAAGTGCTATAGTAAGACTATTCTGAATGGATAAGTGAATGAATGGTTGAAAAACTGTAAAATAAAACCCACTAAAACCCACTCAGGTGTGGCAGTAGCCAGATGAGGCCCCACCCACCAAGTATGATTTGAATGAAGACAACCAGACTGCTTTGCTCCCCAGCCATAAGCAGGCATGCATTTGGAGGGATATGAGTGATGAGGAGGGAGAGAACTCTTAAGTTAGGGAGTAGAGGTGGATGTTAGGCTGGCTGGTGGCTCCCAAGCCCGACATTCACTTGTTGGTTCACTGATTCCTTCTGTATGCAATACCCTAGACAAAGTTCCCTGGGTGCACAGCTTCTCTCACTGAACACTCACTCGACACATCAGGGTGTGAGAAGTGCTTCTCAGGGGTCATTCTGCCTAGTGCCTCTCAGGCAGCCACTAGGAGAGGAGGAATGCACAAGCTCTGGACACATTCACAATGCCCATGAGTCCAGCTCTCCAACTCGGAGCAATCAGCCAAGTCATGAGACAAGAGCCATCCAGATATCAGCACCCATACCGATTAATGGTGCCAAGAGCTGGAATGGAGCCGATGAGGGAAGGGTATAGGAAGCTGATCAAATGCAGCATCCTTGTACAAAGCCACAGCCATTTCCCACGGGACGAGTGCTTCTAGCCTTCAGTGGGAGTTACAGAAACCAAAAGGGTGACCCCCAAATGCAGCTGGGGGGGCCATGGGCAGAGGAGATGTCTGCAGGCCACCTTACCTGCCTTGCCACCCTGCGGGCCTCCCAGTAGGGCTTCGAGTCCTCCACAGCTTTGCCAATCTTCTTCACCAGTTCGTCTAGTTTCACCGTCGCCTCAACCAGGACAGATCGGAATTTCTGGCGTGCATCCTAACCAGGGGGAAGATGGAGGAAATACCATCAGGCTCAGGAAGGAAACAGCAAACATCTGCTGCATCTGACAAGAAACACCTGGAAGGGATTCACACATTGCAGGGACCCAGTGCCAGGCTTGGCACCATCCAAAACCTGTCAGCCATTCTAAGAAGGATCCAGAATCCACTCTCCAGTCAGTGGCTGCCACCAGCTACATGAGAGCTTCGAGATGGTCATGTGACTGAGAAGAAACCATATTTGCAGCTTACTTTAGCTACACTTACATTTTACAGTTTTTCAACCATTCATTCACTTATCCATTCAGAATAGTCTTACTATGGCACTGAACACTCAAATCTTCCTGCCTCTGCCACCTCAGTGCTGAGATTTAATAGGCATTCAACCACCACACCCTGTAATTTATGTATTTTTTATTTATGTAATTTAAGAACCTTGTAAAAATGTGTCTAGTTGTTGGGCAGTGGTGGTGGCGCACACCTTTAATCCCAATACTTGGGAGGCAAAGACAGGCAGATCTCTGTGTGTTTGAGATTAGCCTGGTCTACAGAGTGAGTTCCAAGATAGTCAGAGCTGTTACACAGAGAAACCAAGTCTTCAAAAACCAAAACTAAACTAAAACAAAAAACCAAAGTGTCTAGTGACTTATGTTAGACTGCCCTGTGTATGTTAAAACCTTCCAGTCCTCTGGGGAAGAAGTCTCAGTTGCTTTTGATGACTTCAGTTCATACGACCACACCATTTCCCACACTCCCATAGAGCCCTAAGCAATGGGACTCTCAAATGTTAGAGTACAGGTTTAGTGTAGGACCCTGACCTTAGGGCACCTCCAGCCTGATGGGTGTGCCCATTGTAGAACCAGCAGTGCGGAGACACTGTGGGACTCAGCAGAGACCCTTACTAGACCAGCTACTGCAGAGGACTCCTAGATAGCCTTCAAAGGAGTAGATAGGGTCTACACAGAAGCCTGAGTGGGGAGAGACAAGGGAATGGGGGGGTTGTCCCAAGAAGAACACAATGGCCTTACTTGCCTGAGAAGAGGAAGGGAACAGCAATATTTACAGGCATCTAAGGGAACCAGATGTCTGCAATGTGGAAAGGGCCTTCCTTCCAATTAACCTTACACACTTGTGTTATACATGTGGAATTTGCAGGGCCTTGTGGAGCTGAAGGAGGCTTGGCTCAGTTCTATTTCATAACCTTATCATCTCAAGCTATGGGCTTGGAAAGAGGGTCTGATGGTCTTCCAGAACACGAAAGTGTGGCCACTGCTGTGCCCTTGGGAGCTCCTGAGCCCAAATCCCACTTATGACACAAGCTTTTACCCAATTGTGTCACTGTCACAGTTTTTGTGGGGTACACAAAACTCTTCCAAATTGAAACCTTCTCTCTTGGAGAAAAATGGGGAATCCCTAAGACTCAGGAAGTCCACAAACTTACAGGGTTCAGCACACCCAGAACATTATAGCATCCATAAGCCCTGCCTCCTGAGTTACATAAGCTGCAAGCAAGGGCTGGCAATCCGACTGTGGAGCTGTCTTCAAGTTGTTCGCCAGCTCCAGATGCTGTGAGTAATCACCCATGCTGGAGCAGGGTGGTAGGGATGGATTTTTTGAGAAAGGATCTCCCTCTGTAGCTCACACTGACCTTGAACTCACAACCTCCTGCCTTAGGAGGCAGGGATCATAGCTTGTGATGGATTTCAGGGAAAATGACCTGATTATATTTGGGTCTTCTCAAACTGTCACAAGGTTTTGAGTATTTCTGAAGGTGCCTTAGGCAGTTCTTCAGGGCTCATCAGCCTGGCTAACTTTACTAAAAATGTGACCATTCAAGGGCTTGGAGGTGGGGGTGGGGAGTCAGGACAGATTTGATAACCATATTTTCCCAACAGTGAGCTACACATCTGGACATCATATGATCAGCTCCATCTAGCCACACAGATTCATCCAAGTGGTCACAGTTAACAGGGTCATCTTTCCTGAGAGAAAATGATCTAGTTCTTAATTTTGCCAGCTATCATGGCTACTTGAGTGATAATTCCCCCAAAGTACTGAGGCATCAGAGCCTCAAAACCAGAATCTTTCCCACTTGCCCAATCTAACAGCTTCAACCCCATGGCTCAGTCTCTAATGGAGCAACTCTGGGCCCAGGTGTGGTCAAGTGGCCCACGGTGGCTCATCAGCAATTTATAGTCCTAGCCACAGTGATTGTGGGGAAAGAGGTTGAGGAATTAGAACTATTGAGACTTCATTCCAAAAGGGGTAAACTAAACTCAAAGGCTTCACTTCCAGGAATGAAGGGACCAGACCCTCACTCAGCCCCTGCTTTAGCAGCCATGACAGGCTACAGAAAAGACACATAGGCCTCTGGCACAAGGAAACTCCAGATCCCCTGGCCTCCTGGAGCCTAGGGCCTAAACTGAACACAGAGAAACTCCAGGGGAGACCAAAATCTCCTCTGTAGTCTCCAGGAAATAGTTCTGAAAACTATTGGTATCTATGAACAGGTCACCTGCAAGTAACAAGACAATGCCATAGAGACCACAGAAATGTTCCCTCTCTGCACTGACCAATGAGAATAATTGGTACACAGGTATTTCATGCCAAAATATGACTTTGAGAAATTCTTCTGATTGGTCCCAAATGTCAACCAATCAGAAACCAACCCATACCTACTGATGTAATCCTGTAACTTTTGTCCTTAAAACCTAGCAGTACAAGGGAACTTCACACCCTCTGGAAGCTTGCTAGTCGGGGTCCCTGTCATGGTTGGATGAACAATCAATAAAACCTTGCTTTTGCAGTTTGGTGGTAGTCTGTCTTCCTGGTAGTCTCTGGGGATCTTTGCAACTTGGGCACAACACATTCTAAAGATTTTCTGTAACTTAGCAGAAGAAACTTTCCCACCGAGGTGGCTAAAGGATGAGATGGAAGCATGGAGTAGCCGACTGCCCCCGTTGGAACCATGAGAGAGCACAGCCTGACAGAGCACAGCAGTATAAAGAAGGGACCAGAAGTCTGAAACCCTATTATCCTCTTCCTTAAGACAGACCGCCGCCACCACCTTCTCCTTCACTTTCCCTTCTATTCAAGCTAGCCGGAATTGGACTTATATCAACTGCAGCTAAGTGGGCCTTTAGAAACTACAAGACTGAAACATACACCTTTAGTTAGTTACTGTATTAGTTACATTAACTAGGGGAGGGAGAGAAAGGTCAATCTATGTACCATCCTGGGCACAGCGCTGTAATTAAGTACGGCTGGTTGCTGGAGGGCTTCCGCCACTGGAACAGAGTTGATGGGATTTAACTCAACTAAAGATTTCCTTAAATACTATCTGAACAGCTAGTTGCCAGATTTGTGCTTCCTGCTCCGTTCCCTAGTTCAAGAAAAGACCTCACTGTAGTGCTTTGTCACCTACGTCACAGTCAAATGATCTAAGATGGAGTAGAGCTGCTTCAGGGTTGGGTGCACAGAAAACTGTTTTCCTGGAAAATGATCCATGAAGATGGGTAATTCCTAAGGACAAGCACCTTGGGAAGATGGGCTGGTCTTTATCTGTCAAAACTCATGAGCCATTGGGCATGCTTGTACTTGCCTCTAATTCCAGCACCCAGGAGAGGCAGGAGGATCTGGAGTTCAAGGCCAGCTTGACCAAAACAAACAAACAAACAAATAAAAACAAAGGAAACCATTTACCATTAAGGGCTGGTGATCTGTTGTTTTGAGAGGGCTTCCTATGTAGCCCAGGATGGCCTGGAACTCATAATCCTCCTGCCTCCACCTGTAAGTGTTGGCATTATAGGTGTGTGCCACCACACCCAGTTAATTTAAAAATCTGCACTCCAAGGAGTTCTAAACTGGTTCCCCGGGTGGTGTCTTTATATCTTCTAAGCTTATGTGACTCATGTGGAGGGTAATTTATTTAAGCAGGGAATCGCTGACAGTAGCAATCTCTTTGTTTGAATGTGTCAGTGTGTCAAAAACACAGGCCCACATCAGATAAGAACTCCAGCTAAGCTACTCAGGGCCAGTGTGCCTTAGAAACAGGGTGTCAGTGTCACTATACTGGGGACAAGTCCCTGTTTTCTGGCCAATTGACTTAGCCAAGCCTCAGGCACCTTGCTTGTAAACAGAATAATGGATGGTTTCACGGAGGTGTGTCCCCAGAGCCAGTGGCATAAAGACAGGAAGTCAGATTTTTAAAAATAACTGTCCTACATATCAGGGGTGACAGGACACGTACTTCAAAGGCAATGGCTCCTTGGTGATGCCGTTTATAAATACACAGCTTTGGTTTGGGGAGAGAGGCTTCAGTGGCATAGGCTGAGCCTGGAAATGGCCCTGTAAGACAGGCTCAACAGGAACTACAGCCCCAGCATGCTGATAAGACAGCTGGAGCCAGGTGACATGATCTCTCTGAGGCTGCATGGTAGGTATCTCACGCTATACAGTGAACCTTCCAGCCCAGCATGCAGTGGTCACTAGTGGTCCCACCCCCAACCCCAAGCATGGTCTGCAGAATCCACTGGGAAGTCCCCGAGACCTCTCCAGGAGCCTGATGTTGGAATCCATTTTCATAATAAAGTAGGACTCGACTTTTTCCTTCTTAAAAAATTATTTAGTAGGGGTTGGAGAGATGGCTCAGTGGTTAAGAGCACTACTGGCTGCTCGTCCAGAGGACCTGGGTTTAATTCCCAGCACCCATATGACAGCTCACAATTGTCTGTAACTCAGGTTCCAGGGGACCGGCATGCTCAAACAGGCATACATGCAGGCAAAATACCAATGCACATAAAATAAAATGACGTTATTAAAAATTATTTAGTGTGTATGTTTATATGTGTGTGGCTTCACATGGCGGTCAGAGGTGACTGTGCAGTTGGTTCTCTCTTTTCACCAATACATTGGCTCCAGGGACCAAATGACTTGAAAGTCATCAGTGTTGGTGTAACAAGTGTCTTTAGTCACTGAACTATCTCACTGGCTGCATTTCTTTGCCTTCTCACCTTCATCCTCTCATGAGTGTCCCCTAGATTTTTCCAGAAGCCATGTGGCTTCTGGCATTGCAAGAAATAGAATATAGACAAGAAACAAACACTTCCACTGTAATGAGATGCAATTTGGATTTCTACTCCCTAAACATATGAGAGAAATAATGAAAAGCCAGGCATGGTGGCATACACCTGTAACACCAGTACTCAGAGGCAGAGGCAAGGCAGATCTCTGAGTTCAAGCTCAGCCTGGTCTGCAAAGTGAATTCCAGGCCAGCTAGGGGGCTACACAGTGAGACCCTGTCTCAAAACAACAAGAACAACCACCTTTAATTTCCAGTATATATGGCATATAGTTGGGGCTTCACAAACTCTTTAGGATACTCAATGATTCTTAGAGATTAAAAGTGGCCCAAGCCCCCAAAGCTTCAAGTGTGCTGCGTGGTACCACATCACAGCCATTACACTCGGACTGGCTCTGTAAAGGTACATCTGGAACCAAGGAGACAGCATGGTACTGAGTAAGAGGGTAGCTGCTCCTCCTTGAAATGCTTTTACACCTTCCCAACTTCTACAGAGGGGCACACTGTCGGGTGCCATTACGTCTTTGGGTTCATCTTAAGGGGACTGATACAGTGTCTGCCCGAGGGAGAGACCTGATGGAATCTGGCAAGTGTCATCTGAGAGTCACCACACTGTCACTCTTCTACGGGCATGTCATTTATTTTGAATGTCCTGTGGTAGGGACAGAAGCCAGGGCTCACACATACAGGACAAATGCTGTACAACTGAGCTATGTCCCCAGCCCATATTACTATTACTGTCTGCTGGCTTGGCTTGGTATTTTTATTCTTATCCATTTTTTTGAGGCAGGCCTAGGCTAGCCTCAAACTCAGCAATTTCCCTGCCTCAATCTCGAAAGTGATGGGATTACAGATGTGTGCCACCACAACCAACTTCTACTCCAAATTAGGCTTTTTTTCTTAAAGTTTGCTTTTTAAAAATTTGCAGTGGTGCATGCCTTTCATCTCAACATTTAGCAGGCAGAGGCAGATGAATCGCTGAATCTGAGGCCAACCTGGTCTACAGAGCGAGTTCCAGAACAGCCAAGCATAGACAGAGAAACCCTGTCTTGAAGTGGAAGTGGAAAAAAAAAAAAAAAAAAGTTTTTTGGTTTTTTTTTTTTTTCTTTGCCATTTCTTGGATGGTTGCTCATGTATAGTAATGAAGCTTCCTTTTGGGGCAAGGTGAAGTAAAAATAATCACCAGTTTAAAAAACAATTTAAAACAAGTAGTACAGATAGTCCTAAGACATGGCAGACAGAAATGGTGCCAGCAAGAGGTTACCCAGTGTTAGGGATGAACTAGAATGGTGGTTCCAGAATCATGACAAAAGGTAACATGGAAACATTCTGGCTTACTGGCCGGTCGGTGGTGGGGTACTGAGGCTGTTTAAAGTAAGCTCACTGCCAACTGTGCTTTCTTAAGCTGTCCATTCCAGTCCTTGAGAGCTTGTGAAAGCTCCTAAGACACACAAGGAAAGCACTTGAGCCATGTTTGGAGGGGCAGGTAAGTGCTCACTGCTAGCTGAGAGAACTATCTGAAAGGCTGAGAGGCTGGAACCATATCACAGGTGGCTAAAGGAACAGATTTTAATTAACTTAAGCTCTAGCTTCAACAACTGCACATGGCTAGTGGCTGCCATTTTGGACAGCATAGTCCTATCCCAGGAACTCTATTGCCACTGTCTATCGGATTTTCTCTCAGTCCACACCCCACAGCCCTGTAACAAGGGGAGCCAGGACAGTTTCTACCTTAAGAATCCCACAGCAGGGTTGGAAGCTGACTGACTGTGCCAGGGTAGAGCAAGGCTGGGAAAAACAAGCCAGAAAGGCTGAGCCAAGCATGAGGGCACAAGAGACAGAGTGAAGAGCAGCAGAGGCTGGAGCCAGCCCTGTGTAGTCTACAACACTCCCGACCTCCTCATAGGTCCCACTCCATGTGCTGAAGACACGGGACAAGGACACCTTGGCTAGAAGGGCCCCACAGTCACAGAAGAAATGAACAGGGAGAGGGAAAAAATACAAAATCCTTTGCCAGGAAAATCTCCGGGTCACTGTGCTATCACAGCCCCATCCCCTGGTCACATTCGTTCTACATTTTAAGCCCTGACTTTAATAGTGGAGACTTGAGGGCCTGCCAATCCTGCTGGTTCCCTCCTTGAGGACTGTCCCCAGCACAACAGGGAACCCTGATGCCATGTTTCTGATACAAGCCCCTTCCAGAGTCCAGAACACAGAAAACCAGAAGGAAAGACAGGACAATCAAGAACCCAAGTACAGAGAAGAGCAAGAGGTGACAGAGGAGCAGTGCTCTTGGCCTCTTGCTTGCGACTCAGAGTAATGTGGTCATGGAATGTGTCAGTTGGAGGACACCTTTGAAGGATGAGGGACATGGTAGCTAACTGTGAGAGGACAGCAGGCATAAACCAAGATCTCCGGGAAATCCAGGGTCTCCCTGGAAGATCCAACAATCTTCCCTCCCTCAGGTCCCAGAAATGACCTCCATGAGCTTCAAGAACTTTGAGTGGACAGTGCAGCAAGCACAGAGGTGTGTCTAAACATGGGCGAGTGCCAGGCTCCGGCCAGCTGTGGTGTCCAGGCCAGATTCTTCTCCTTAACCCAACCCTTACATGGCATCACAGGGCACATTCTGGTTCTTAACCAACAGGAAGAAAAAATAGAGGCCAGCACAGGTTCCCCCTATAACTAAAAGGGGGGGGGCTTTAGAGACATTTTAGGCCTTGGCAGAATCCATGCCCTCCATGCAGAAGGGCTCTAGTTAAGTCTAATTTGACTAGCTTCCACACAAGCAGATGAGGACCTAGCCCATACAGAAAACCACAGCCTCCCTTTGAACATGCAGCCAAGTCAAAATTGGAATGGGAAGAAAGGCTTTAGGGTTTGTTTTTATGTTTTAAATTTATTTTTATTTTATGTGCATTGGTGTTTTGCTTGCATGTGTCTGGGTGAGGGTGTCAGATCTTGGAGTTACAGACAGTTGTGAGCTGCCATGTGGTTGCTGCGAATTGAACCCAGGTCTTCTGGAAGAGCAGTCAGTGCTCTTAACTGTTGAGCCATCTCTCCAGACCCCAGGAAGAAAGGCTTTAAAAAAGCTTTTCATTCTAGAATAATTTCAGATTTGGAAAAAATGAGGGTAAAGTGGAGATGTGAACATTTGGTATACATTTTCTAAAGATGCAATCATAGCCTTGTATGATAGTGCAGGGACCAAAATGAGAACATTAACCCTGACCCATTGCTACTGATCCAATCTGTGACTGTGTACACTCGTCGACTGTCTCACTTAAGTCTGGGGGCACACACCGATAATCCCGGCACTGGGGAGGCTGAGGGGAGAGAAGTGTGGGTTGAAGACCAGCCCAGATCACACTGAGAAAAGAAAAAGGAAAAGGATCTCAACTCTTTAGTCTCATCTTTCACAGCCTTGACTTGTTTTTAATAACATGGGACAGTGATTCTACAGAAAGCCCCTTAGTTAGGAAATTGCTCCCTTTGAGTTCACCTCTGTTATCAATGCTATAGGACCAAGCCACAAAATAGGGCTAAAGCCACCAGGAAGGAATATTTCAACACCCAAAGCCCAAAGCTCCCCAGACAAAGAAACTCCTCACTCGGCCTCTGCAAGCACCCAATGCAGGGGTCAGTTAGGCATACCCCTAAGGAGGGACAATAGTGATGGCCACGCTATGGGCTCAGGCCAGGGCACACAGTTGGAGAGACTGACAGGACCTGTGAGTCTTTTGTACATCAGCCACACACAAACAATCTTGAACCCACAGGATTCTTTAAGTACGAGGAGGCAGAGTCGCTAAAGCTGTGCAGCTTCACTGAATTCAACCACAAGCAGATGGTTTCTATGCTTAGGCCAAGAGGTTTAACTATTTCTACTTTGAGACCTGTGCTTAGAAACAAATCTGGGTCATTAAATTTCAGACATACAGCTGATGTGCACATTAACCAGGTAGTGTTTCAACCACCAGTCAAGCCGTTCCAAATACAAGGTCCAGTTTATAAGAAGCAAGTTGAGAACCAGGACATCAGGGCAAGTTCACAGCCCAGCCTGGAGAAGCTCTGAGATCAATCTGGCACTGTCACCGCCCGCAGCATGCATCCACCCACCACAGCATTCCAGGCAAGCTGAGCTGACTCACTTCTGCTGGCTTTCAGTCTGTTGCCCTCCTCACCAGCGCTATCAGCGTGGAAGGAAAAGGGAGCACAGAACAAACAGTGCAAAGGGCCATTGCAGAAACTCCACCATCACCACTCTACAGATACACCAGAGGCAGCTGTGAAAGACTGTGTCTGCTTCTGGAAAGAGAACGGGGTTCGAAGACAGAGGCCTTTCAACCTTACTTCTCTGGGCCCTTGAAAAACTTGTCAAGTACTGTTTCAACAAAACTTAAGTTTTGTCAGATCTTGTGGTACAAAGACTAAAATCTCAGCTACCTGGGAGGCTGAGGCCAAAAGACTGCAAGTTTAAGGCCAGCCTGATCAACTTACTGAAACTATATCTGAAAATAAAAATTATATAAAGGCTGAGTATATCAGTAGTATAGACTTGCCTTGAATGCATGAGGCCCTCGGCTCTGCAAAAAAAAAAATTAAACTACATTAAGGTTTAATCTGTTGTGGCACAGACTGACCACAAAGCTTTTGAATTTTCCAGTGTGTCAAGACTACAGGTGCTTTGTAATGCAAACAGCATGTGGCTAGCCTAAAACTGAAATCCCATGGCCACCAAATGGGAGAGTTGGAAAGGACTCTGCCAACAGTTAACGCGGATGCTTCCATGTCACAGATGAGGAAACCAGGTTTGTACCCAACAAGGACGAGATCGAAAACCCCGCTTCTAGACCAGTGCTCTTTTCATTTCACCAGTCAACAGGAATCTCAGGGACCTCCTCCACACCCCCAAACATGTACTCCCAAACCATTAAAGCAGGTTCAGATCCTGCATGTTAAGTCTTGGCTCTGCCTCTACTGGCTTGTGACCTGGGAGGACGGACCTACCCTCTCAGTGCCTGTTTCTGATCTACATCCTCAAGAGACCAAGATCACCTAGACACATACTTAACTTATAGTAAGCTCTCACTAAATACGATTTGTATGTAGGTTAGTCAACAAGAAAAGGTAAGGGCAGGACTGGCCCTGGCTCAATATTACATGCCACGGACCATGCCAGGCATTGTATGAATACCATTTAATCATTAACAGCCCTTGCCAGATAGGTATTGACTTCTGCATCTGAAAGAGAAGAAAATTAAATTCATAATAGCTAAAACAAACAACTCATGGCTGTGAAGATGCTAGGGGGTTAAGAGGACCTGAGTTTGTTTCCCAGGACCTATGTCACAATTCACAGTCACCTGTAACTCTAATTCTATAGGCTCTGATATCTCCTGGCTTCTAAGTCACTCATATGCATAACCCCCCTCCCCAATACACAGACTCACACATAATTTAAAATAAAAGTAAAAAGCGGGGCATGGTGACACACACCTTGAATCCCAGTGCTTGGGAGGTAGAGGCAGGTGGATGGATCTTTGTGAGTTCAAGACCAGTCTTGTCTACAAGGGGAATTCCAGGCCAGCCAGGACTATATAATGAGACCCTATATTAAAAAAAAAATAAAGTAAATCAATCTTTTTGCTGTTATTGTTTTAAGACAGGGTTTCTCTGTGTAGCTCTGGAGACTGATCTGGAACTCTTTGTAGACCAGGCTGGCCTTGACCTCACAGATCTGCCTGCCTTTGCCTCCGAAGTGCTGGGATTACAGGTGTGTGCACCACCACTGCCTGGCAAGTAAATCAGTCTTTAGAGGCTGCACAATGAAGGCAGCTCTCCTGAGCAGCAAATGGCAGCCTCTACCATGACGACCACGCAGTTCCTTTCTTCTTGTTTCCAGACCGGAACTCTCCTAGGCGGTTTTTGATTCCAAGTTTCACAGTGTTACAGTGCAGCTTCTTGATTAAGTTCCAGCTGGGGAAACAGATCCAGTTTCTAGCAGATGGACTCAACACTGGGATTTGATTTCTCCAGCAGCCAGCAAGAGAAGATGCACCAACTTGTAGGAGTTGGTTCTCTCCTGCCATGTGGGACCCAGGGATCCAACTCAAGCTGTTGGGCTTGACAAGTGCCCTTACCTACTGCACCATCTCACAGGCTCATATAGCAGAATTTGTAAGAAATGGCAAAGCAGCAATACCCCCCTATGTCCAATCAAGACTGCTAACATTGCTCCCTCTCCCTTTGTATGGCTGGCCCACCTCAGGTTACAATGAGTTCTAACCAAAGTCCTTGTTTTGCTGGGTGGTTAAACATTAAAGGACCTCTCAAAAAAACATGGCGACATGTGGCTGCTTGTGAAGTCTGTCCCCCACAGGAAAGGAGAGTTGCTGTGTCTCTGTGGCCACCATGAGTATGGTAGTTTCTAAACATGACCAAGAATTCTTCAGCACTGCTCCCATTAGGAGGAATGTGGAGTTAGGTCTGTCTGTGCTTAGATCAAGAAAACACATAAGCACCACGCTGAAAGTTCAAAGGATTAGACAAAAACAAACAAACAAAAAAAATGGTCAAGTTTCCATGTGGTCATCTTGAGACCAGCACTCTGGGAGATGCCACACATCCTAAAAAGTCAGAGAATATGAGACCACCATATTGGAAAGGTGCTTGCCAATGCTCTAGTTAAAACCAATAGCTTTGCCGGGTGGTGGTGGGGCACACCTTTAATCCCAACACCCAGAAGGCAGAGGCAGGCAGATCGCTTGTGAGTTCAAGGCCAGCCTGGTCCACAAAGTGAGTTCAGGACAGCCAGGACTGTTTCACAGAGAAACCCTGTCTTGAAAAACAAACAAACAACAACAACAACAACAACAACAAAACCCACTAGCTTAACTCCCAGCCAAGGGCTAACAACCTTCCAGGCACCTGAGTGGGCCATTGTGGAAGTCACCATACCCTCAGATGGCCACAGCTCCAACCACTACCTGGCTGTAACTGCAAGAGAGTCCTCATGCAAGGACAGGCCAACTGAGCCTCATTGCCTCCTCTCCAAATCCTGATTCACAAACCGCAGCCTAAATAAATGGCTGCTGTCAACTCCAAAGGTGTCAGGTGCAGCCAGAAAGAGCACCACCACCACCACCACCACCACCATCTCTTCTCTCAAACAAAACAAAACAAAACAAACAAAAAAGTCAAAACCCAAAGAGACAGACATTCAATCTATGGCTTCAAATCTATCACAACAACCAGAGCCCTTCCGCCTGCTGGCCACAGAAGTGGGGTATACAAAGCCAAGAGAACCCATTCATCACACTTTGGCTGGGTTTGATGCCAAACAATGACAGCAGTCCCACTAAGTGGGTTTGGCCATGGTTGTAACAAACAGCGGATATTCCTTTCATTGTCTGCCTGCTTGCAGTTAATTTCAGTCAGTGCAAACATAAGTATCTCTTAGATAATCCAGCAAAACACAGCAAAGGAAAACTCAGACAAGAATAGAACAAAAATTTTCCGTCTTCTCGTAAGGAAATGAAAGGGGCTGATTCACCAAGCTCTCTAAGAGTTGCTTTGCAGATTTCTGTGACACTTAGTAAAAGTCCACTGGGGTGAGGGGCACCATCCATTCTTACTGCTAGGAACATCCATGGAAAGAATGAGGAAGTCCAGAAAAAGGGCTGAGCAAAGGGAACTGGGACTGAGGCCAAAGACTGAGGTTAGAGAGATGTTTAATACACCCAGCCAAAACACACATGCACTATGTTAAATGTCCCCACAATAAATGCTGAGAAGGAAAAAGAAATCATGGTTCAGTATTAAAAGGTTACAGTCCATGGGGACCAGAGCGTTCTGTCAATTTGATCATTCTTAAACCTGAAGACAATGCTGAATCTGTCAACTGCCAGGATTCAGGGCTGTGACCGAGGATGAACCTGGGATACAGTCACATGGCTGTACAAATCAGCTTGTGCTACAATGGCAGGCATGTGTGACCCAATGATGGGTCCCAGCTGAGGACCCAAGACTGTAATTTTTATATTTTAGCCAAAGCCCAGACTGTATCATTTGCTACCGTGGCTATAATGAATGGATTTGTGCAAGTCTTGAACCTTTTATACAAGACTTTATCCTACCTGTGCCCACAACCCTTTGTCCATTCAGAAATGACTCAGAAACTGGGCATGGTGCTACACACCTGTTGCCCAACGTTTGGGAGGCAGAGGAAGGAGGATCTTGAGTTCCAAGTCAGTCTGTGAGACCTAGCTCAAGAGACCAAGTTTGGGGTGGGGCAAACAGAACACCTATAATCCTAGCCTGAGCTATAGGAGGATGTTTCCAAAATAGAGATGGAATAGAGGTATTCAAATACTCAAATACAAGCAGAAACTAAATTAGACTATTTAAATACTCTTACTATTTTCTGTGTTTTCTATTGCTTTCCATCAACCACATAAATGAAGGCTTCTTGGTTACAGACCATCCTAAAATGCTTTTCAGCCCTTCTTCATTTCCCCATGAATCACTACAATGAGCATAATGATGCAGTGATTCACCAAGCAATCCTGTTCTAGTTTGCTTTGCTTTCTGTTGCTATAACAACACTGCGACCAAAAACAGGTTAGGGAAGAAACAATTTAATTCATCTTACAGCTACAGTTCATCATGGAGAGAAACCAAAGCAGGGACTGAAGTAGAAACATGAAGGAATTCTGCTTAATGGCTTGCTCAGTCTGCTTTCTTACACAACCCAGGACCACCTGCCCAGGGTGGCACCACAGTCATCAATCAAGCAAATGTACCACAGGCCAATCTGATGGGGAAAATTCCTCCACAGAGGTCCCTCTTCCCAAGTGACTCTGATTTGAGTCAAGCTGACAACACTAGCAACCCACCCAACATTGGGGTTTATTTACAATTAAGGCAGAACTATCAATCCTAAGATTTCCCAACAATGTTTATGGTTTCTAAAATTCCTTTCATGGAAATTTCTTGCCTGGAAGTGGTGATGCATGGCTTTAATCCTAGCACTCGGGAGGCTGAGGTAGGTGGATCTCTGAGTTCGAGGTCAGTCTGGTTTACAGAGTGAGCTCCAGGATATCCAGGGATACCAGAGAAACTCTGTCTCAGGGGAAAAAGGAGAAATTAATTTCTTTGGCATAGAAAGCATCTTTTTATAATAGATTTTGCTTCTTCCCCCAGCCCCCTGCTTAAGATGATGAAATGTAGTTACTGAAAATAATTGAGAGAAGCACCAAGAAATGGAAAATAAAGGCACCAGCCTTTGCAGCAGCAGCAATAACCAGTGATGCCACCTGAGTGCAGTCTTATGTTTTGGAACTATGCTTCCCAAACATGACAGATTTGATAAACTCCATTGTGAACTGATATTTCTACAGAACATAACAAAAACAAACACAGGAAGAAAATGCCACAGCATTGTCAAATTACTAAAAAAGACTTGCCAACATCACCTTAGTGACAGGACCTTATGTAGCTGAGGTTGCTTTGAGCTCCTTATCCTCCCTGCCTAAGGCTCGAGGTGCTGGGATTGCAGGCAAGAGCTACCATGTCCAGTTCAGAAGACTCACTGTCAAATTCTGAATTTACTTAGCCCTAATTGGCAGTGATCAGTGCACATTGTTCAGCCCACAGTAGGAATACTGTAAGTAGACCTTTTTTCCCTCTCACATGCACATTCTTTTATTGTATATACCTTAAGTATAGTTTTGGTTTTTATGTGTATGTGTCTTGTGAATATATGCTGTTGGGGAGGTACTTTCAGAGGCCAGAAGAGGGCACTGATCACATGAAGCTGAAATTACATGTGGTTGTAAGATGACCATGGTGGGTACTGGGAACCAAACTCTGGTCTTTTAAAAGAGTAGCAAGTGCTCTTAACTAGTGAGCCTTTGCTACAGCCCCAACATACACTTTTATTACCTAGTGTTTCCAAAATGTACCCATTTGCCCATGGCCACTCATCACCTCTTTTTAATACTAAAGGCCACTGACAGCTGGGTATAGTAGTACACAGCTGTGATCCCAGAGCTGTGTGATGGAGGCAGGAGGATCAGGAGTTTGAGGACAGCCTGGGTTATGTAAGACCTGTCTCCTCTCCCCAGACATACCAGAAAAGGCCAGTCTGAAAATGTTAACATAGGCCTCTGTAGTGGTGTACACATAGGGTCATGAGTTCCAGGCCAGCCAGGGCTACATAGGGAGACTATGTCTCAAATTTTAAATTATAAACATATTAAAAGATGGCAGACCATTATACTTTCATGAGATAACACCTTCATAAGTGCACAGATTGTGGGAAAGGAAAGGAGAACACAGCTTATATTTTATCAAGGACAGTAACAGCTCTCCTCAAGGTTATCCTAAGAACAGCACAGTGCTCAGAGCTGTCATAGAGAAGACACTCAGCTTCTATGGTTGGCTGGTTGATTTGGAGGTAGTGGTTGTTTGTGGTTCTTTGAAATAGGATCTTTCTATATAGCCTAGGTTGGCCTTGAACTCACAACCCTCCTCTCATCTCAGCCACCCAAGGGCTGGAATTACAGGCATGACACTTGCATTGGTTTTGTCACCTGTGAAACTGAGGGGAAAAAATGTCATAAAATTGTTTTGACTCGATGCTTAACAGACTCTGGCACACAGCAGGTGCTCATATTGTTAGTCATTATTAAAGATACATTCTAGAATAGACAGAGAGCGCTTCCTGGGATTCCCCACCATGCTGCAGCCCTCTCCTTGATCAGACAATCGGTAGCAATACCATTACCATCACTGAAATGAGACCCAGTGCATTGTGTTACAATCTATGGTCACACAGCCATAATGGGTCCATTTGCTGTCATGCATTCATCTGCTGGGTACCTATGAGCAAACTCCAGGAGAAAGTGTACCCAGAGCTCACTCAGGGCACCAAGCTCATTTCTGCTAGCTATGTTATTCCTTTTGAGACAGGTTCTCAGGTAGTCCACGTAGGCCTAGAACTGCCTTGACGATTCTGCTTTCTCTGGAGCTCTGGGATTATAGGCATGCATCACCACACCCACCAAGCTATTTCTGTGACCCAGCAGATAGATGGCCTCAGCACAAAGCCCTGCTAACCTCATGATTGCAAAGGTCATCTTGCCTAATCCTGGCCAGTACAAGCCCTCTGTCTGGCTCCTCCACTGGTATCATCTCTCTGACCAAAAGGGGTCATGGAAGTAGCTAGGGGAGGGCAACAGAGCCATCACTAGACCCTGTGGCCAGCCTAGCCTAGATGGACAACTCACCAGAGTCTTTTTTGTCCAGCATCCAGCAGGTCTCAGCCCTCCTCTCATCTAACACTTAATAAGCCCTCCAACCTGTATGACCCTCAAAGTAACCACTCACCCAGCACCTCCTCTCACTCCCCAAGCCACCTGAGGACTTGGACAAGAATCATCACCTCCCTACAGTCACAGATGAGACTGGAGCTTTAAGGTACCAAGGACTCTCCAAAGTCATCAGATCATCTGACACCAAAGCCATGGTCTTTCCTGGCCATCTGCTCCCTTTTCCACAGCTCTGGGCTTATCTCACAGCAAAGTTTCCACATAGTTATCTTACAAATGAAGAAACTGAGGCTCACACATCAAACGACCTGCTCCAGGGCCCACAGCTAGTAAGTGGGGAATATGGGATTCAAAGCCATTCGATCCACACAAGTCAAATGATTCCTTCTTCACCTGATCCCAATGATGGTCAAGTTAAGGCAGGGCATAGATGAAACACAAGACCTGAGCACCATTATTCTAAGGGACATGGTGGCACAGACCTGTCATCACAGCTATACCAAAGGCTGAGGCAGGAGGACTGGAAGCTGAAGGCCTGGCTTGGCTACAGAGGGAACTTGAGGCCTTCCGGGCAGCACAGCTTATGAAATCCTGGCTTGAAATTAAAAAATTAAAGAGTAGGCTTGGAGATGTAGCTCAGCATAATACACACACACACACACACACACACACACACACACACACAGTAACAGGTGGAGAGCAGCAGGCCCAGTGGAGGTTTTCCAGAGACACATCGTCTGTATACAACCGGCCAGCTGCTAACATGCCCAGTAAGAGAGGCAGACTCCATTCTAAACCTCTTAACTCCAAATACAAATAGACCCAGCAGTATGACCTGTTTCTCTAGTAAGGTCTTAGCCCTTTCTCAAAGCCTCATCAGTGCTCCACTGAGAAAAATGAAAACAGTAAACACTGCTGACTGCAGGCTGACTTGAGGCACTGGGTCCCGTTCACTTATTTAGAAATGGGGCCTGTAAGTGGCGACACAAGTGAGGCCACATGGACAGGGCCCAGCACACAGATCAGTGTTCTCACAAGGAGAAAACCAGACAGCTGTTGCTTTCTTCCTGATGAGAAGATGTGGCCAGAAGCAGCCATGTGCAAGCTGGAAGGGAGCCCAGCCTTGGACTTCTGGCCTCCTGCTCCGTGAGACAACAGGCTTCTGTTGTTGCAGCTAACGATAAAACAAAAGCAGTGACCTTCCGCAACAGTCCTCACACAGGCCACGTGTCACATTAGCTCTCTTCCTCTGCCGTCTCTAGGTGCTCTAGAGGGTTAATACATCAAGATGACCTGAGTTCTTTAGGCCTTGAGTTGAGGGTCTCCATCCCATCAGAGGCTCCTGTGCGGCTCTCTTTTGGAATCTCTCTCACTCTACTTGAGTACACGCTTCCATCCAAGAGATGGCAACCTGTGACAGCAGACACTGGTCTCATGTCCTGTCAATCACTGCAGCCCTGGTGTCTAAACAGGACTCCAGTCCACCCCACTGGATGTGTTCAGTCTTCTGCGGCACAAAAACCTCAGGGATGAGGTGATACTCATTTCAACCAGACCTCATGTGGAGAAAGAACACAGGCAGGCTTCACCCAGCCCAGCTGACCTGCCACCAGGCCTAGAATCTGGTACCTAAATCAAGACACAGTTATTGGTCTTCTCTCAGTCAGTTATTTCAAATGCTCTCTAGGGCTTTCTTTGGAGCACCAGGCTGCTTCCCAGGACCTTCCTGGCCTAGTGCCCACCATGTCTACATACAGAGGAGAAACTGGTAGGCTGTGACAGCACTGCCCTTTAGTGAAGGTATTATTCTCTTCTGACTTGTGCTGATAAACCATTAGGGACAGCAGTCAGGCTATCGCTGATCAGCCCCCTTTCCCCTCCTATCCCTGAGTTCCCAAGCTCAAAACATAGCTGTTATTTTTGTTTTTTGTTTTCCTAAGTGAAATGTTTGCTTGTTCCTGGAGGAGGAAAAGATAGGTTTTGGGTGCAGGCCTTATGCAAGTTGGAGGGACTCCAGTGATTTAATTTCAAGCCACCTTGCAAGACTGCATATTCTCATCTGAGAGCAAGGGAAGTAGATAAACATTCACAAGGCCAGGCTTCTACCTCCCAGCCAAAGGGGACAGGGGGTGGGGGGAAGGGGAGGAGAGCCAGCTGTTGACAACAGCCCAGGAGCTGAATGACTAACTAGCAGGTGCCCAGGACCTTCACCTCCTGCTCCCTCCATCCACTCCACAGCCCTAGGACAGCCTCCTTCCAGAACATGAAGGAGAAATGCTGAAAACAGTTTTTTTAAAGGTTTTTTTTTTATACACATGTATATGTAAACATACAGGCATTATTGTAATTACTGTAAATCTTGGCTCTAATTATACTTAGAAATTTTGTATCTCATCTGTTTTAACAAATATTTGAAATGAGAGGGGACAGACAGCAATCTGGTTCAGCAGTTAAAGGTGCTTGCTGCCAAGCTACACAAAGTTGTCTCCACATGCAATCCATGGCACTTGTACACACACACACACACACCACTCACATAAAAATAATAATACTTTTTAAAGGGCCTGACACAGTGGTGCACACTTTTAATCCTAGCACTGAGGAGGCAGAAGCAGGTGGATCTCTGTGTGTTTGAGGCCAGATTGGTCTCCAGAGTGAGTTCCAGGACAGCTAGAGCTATATGGTGAGACCTGTCTCAAAAAAACTAAAAAAAGCTTTTTGTTTTTTTAAATAGTAATGATATCCAGGTAGGTGCGGTGGCACACTCCTTTAATTTTAGCACTTTGGAGACGCCAGAAGTTAGGGTCAATTGTGGTTGGTGTTTTGTTTTGTTTTTTACGTTAAGGCAATGCCTAACGAATTCCTACCACACATTCCCACCACAATATACTTCACAACAGTTCCAGGCGTGCTGAGGTCAACCAAAGACTGAGACTTCCAAAACTGTGGGCTTCTTCCTTTTTGCAAGTTGATTATCTTGTACATTTTATCACAGTAATGGAAAGCCAGTAATGTATTCAGATATCGGCTACAGTCATTGGGTGCCTCAGTGGTGAACACCCTACATGTGACAAAAACTGCTGAGAGAACTCCCCTGGCAGCCAGAAATAATGGTACCCATAGATTAAAGCTTGTGGACAGGAATTTTGGCTTGAGGCAGTGAAGCTGTTTGCTAAGGTGATGGATGATTAAAGGGAAGCTCTGCACACAGTAGAACACGAGCACACATACACGAGCACACATGCACGCGCGCGCACACACACACAAAGACAATGCCAATAAACACCATAATGCCATAGTGATAGCTAACATGTTGAAATAGAAGATATGGAAAAATGGGAAATAAATGAGCATTGGTTATTGAATGTCAGTGAATCAATAATATATATTGGACAGGTATATTTGATTTTTTAATGGTGGGGTGGGCTCTAGTGATTGCAACCAGGGTCTACCACACACTAGAAAAGTGATCTACCACTGAGTCACATCCCCAACCCTTTACATGCTCCGATCCCCAACCCTTTACATGCTCCGAGTCAAGGTCCCAGCTGGTTTCTGGGCTAGCCTTGAACTCTCCCTATAATCTAGGTAGATCTTGCTATCTTTCTGCCTCCACTGTCTAAGTGGGAGCTGGGATTATAGGTCTGTAGCTCCCTGCCTGGCAGAATAGGTATCTTTGTTTTTGTTAAAATAGAACCTGGGCTGACCCTGAACACCCGATGGGTCCCCACCTCTCCAGTACTGGGATCAACAGGCTAGGGACAAAATTAAAATCATGATTCAGCCTCCCAAGTGCTAGGACTATAGGCATGAGCTACCATGCTGGAGGTATGGTAGCCCACTTAATGTGGAGCCCACTCTTAGCCACAGCTGTGATCACTAAGTTAGTAAATACTGAACCTGTTCACAGGAAAATACAGGTAGACTCTTTGGGACCTCCAGTGAGACGTCCATCAGCTAGTCAAATGCCTGACCTTTGAGAATTTACCCATTTTTTTTTCTTCTATTTGAGACAGGGTCTCATACCATAGCCCCCGGCTCTTGAACTCACAGTAATCCTGCTGTTCCAATCTCTCCAGTACATTTTGATTTTGTATACAGTCTCATGTAGCCCAGGCTGGCCTCAAACTCACCATGTAACTGAGGGTACCTCCCAAGTGCTAGGATAACAAAGCATGCCTGGCTACCCACGTCTTTTGACATATACCCCAGCCCCACATGCAACTGCTGATCTTGTTCATGGATGCTTGTCCCGGAGTCTGCAGCATGGCACTCCCCTGCTGTATATAAAACAGTTACCCAGCTCAACAAAATGGAAACTCATTGAGGGCAAGGCTTTGTATGGTTCATCCATGCCAGTTCCTGACACAAAGCTGGAGGCCAGGGCTTCACATCATACATGGTTCTCGACACCAGACTCGAGCGATATGATTAGGAATTTGATAGGAAACACTTCCAGCCCTGTGCATCCCAGGACTGCATATAGCTACTGAGTTCTCAAACATAGTAGGCTATAAAGGGAATGTGCTCAAAGTGAAAGCTCTGCACCAATTTTGAGACAAAGCACACAAACATCTCTAGCTGCTGGGGTTACAGTATGGAAGAAGAGTGCTTCCTTAGCTTGTTTGGGGTCCCAGCTTCCATCCTCAACAGCACCACCAATGAAAGGCTCATATACAGCTGCCCCCCAAGATTGAACCCAGGGCCTTGGGCATGTTAGGCAGTATTCATCTTCTGAGCCAACTGCCAACCCCCAAGTTATTGTTATAGTGACTTCCTGTTGAATTTATACTACTGTGAATATTGTGGGTGAAACAAAATACATTACAATTAATTTCCCCTATGTCTTTTGTAATTGTTGTTGTTGTTGTTTTGAGACAGGGTTTCTCTGTGTAGCCTGGAGTCCTGGAACTCGATCTGTACACCAGGCTGGCCTCAGAGATCCACCTGCCTCTGTCTCCCAAGTGCTGAGATTAAAAGCATGCACCACCACTGCCAGGCCATCTTTTGTAATTTTTAATGCAGTAAATAGGGAGTTTTTAAATTGCCTCTGTGGCTTGTATAATACTTCTGAGTTGGTCCTGGTTGTAACTATACCAGACAAAGGCCACCCAGCAACACAATCCAGCCAGGTTACCCTGTCAAACCCTGCAGCTCACAGCACTCAGGTCTGAATTCCTGGTTGTCAACTGATTACATCTGGAAGTTACTAAAACCCAAGCAGCTGGGTACACCAGTGAGGAATTTTTTTCTAAATTAAACCATGTAAAGTGGGAAGACTCACTTTTAATCCTGGCATTCTGGGGTGGGAAGATCTACCTGTATTTAATATGGGCCACACCTTCTGCTGGCAGCCTATGTAAAGGACATGGAAGATGGAAGCTCTTTGCTAACTTGCTGTCACTCACTGGCAAGTCCATTCCTTCACTAGTATTAGAGTCTACTTCTTTAGAATTCTGACATATGCTGAAGACAAGCTGAGACATCCAGCAATGTGGACTGAGCAACTCCTGGATTCTTGAACCTTCCATTGGTAGACAGCCATTGTTGGAGTAGCTGGGCCACAGCCTGTAAACTATTCTAGTAAACACCCTTTCTATATAGAAAGAGATTCATTCTATAACCTCTGTCTCTAATACACCAGGGCTCCAAGTGTGCTCCAGAGCCTGGCAGGAAACACCTGTTCAGTGGCTTCCTGTGACACACCAAATCTGTGGAATTCAGAAGTGAGGACTAAAAAGAGTTCAACAAATGAACCAACCTAACCCTCATTAGGCAGTTGCCATGGAGAATGAGCTATGGGGCTATGGGACTATCTTGTTCATTACCAAGAATGGTGACCAGCAGTGGTGAAGCAAGCAAAGGGACAGACAAACAAGGCTATCTATTAATCTCTCTTGGAAACGGAAACAGAAAGCCAGACCACCCCCTTGCCATCCCTAGCTTTCTGCCTCTGCCTCAATGGTCTGTCTCTCTCTCTCCCCCTCTCTTCCTCTCTCTCTCTCTCTCTCTCTCTCTCTCTCTCTCTCTCTCTCCTTCCTTTCCCTTTCTTTCCCTTCTTTTCCCTCCCCCTTCCTTCTCCCTTCCTTCCCAAGACAGGGTCTCATGTGCCTCAAACTTGCTTGTAGCTATGTGACCTTCAACTCCTGATCCTCCTTGCCTCTGCTTCCCAGGTGTTGGAATTGCAAGAATGCATGCTATGCCTAGCCAGCTGTTCCTGACTTCTGTTCATCCCTGGTCTCAAAAGTCCATCAGTAGTAGAATGCTTGTCCAGCATGCTTAAGGCCCTGAACTTCATTCCGATACTGCAAACATAAACAAGCCAAAACTTTTGCTCAAAACAAAAAAAAAGACAGAATTATTTCTAACTTGTTTATGTACATTTGGGATTCAGAAATTAAAGGTTCGGGTATCAGGGTATAGTGGTGCAGCCCTGTAACCCCAGTACTATGGGATGAAGGGTGAATGATCCAGAGTTCAGAGCCATCTTCCACTACATACTGAACTTTGAAATCAGCCAAGACTACTTGAGAATATTTCTGTCATTGCTGTTTTGGTTTTGGCTTCCATAGCCAACTGTTTAGCTCTGGGCTGTTGTAATGGGACCAAATGAAAGCTTAGGGAAACCCTCTGATTTGTGTTATTGCTCTTTAAAAATGGTAAAAGTTACTTTTGTTTGTTTGTTTAATGCTTTAGAAATCTGAGATTCTGAGAGTTCAATTGCCTGACTTCACAAAGTTTGCCCACTCCTTACATAGATCAGATGGAAATTAGTGATGGATGAGCCTTCACACAGCCCAGAGACACTTTAACACACACTGCCTGTCACATACGTGTCTGTTATCTCCAAGGCTGTGCTATCAGAAAGCAGGCTGCTAGCAAAGTACTTTCTTATCCCCGACACCCTCGCTCTGCAAGGCCTGGTGTTCTCTGTGTTCTCCTTAGGCACTGCTTGCTATTTTTGCTGTAGAAATTGGATCTCACAACAGCTCTTGGCAGGCCCTCCACACTTTGGCCAGTAACCCCAACTACTACTAGAAATGGGTAACTACAAGAACCCTAACTTGTTTACAGGAAAGCTGGAAAATCCTCAAATTCAAGATCTTATCTCCCAAGATTTCCCTGGCAGGAAAGCCCTTCCCAGCCCAAACAGCTTTTTGCTACCATTAAGATAATTATATTCTATACAAGTAGACAATAAAGAAATGGGCAAGGAAGTAGAAAGGGGGGCACATTATTAGCATGGGAAGATAAACTATCTGGCTTAAGTCTGAGCAAACCTTAACGGTTCCAAGCATGAATGGGAGAGGCCACCCTAAATAAAACAGAGAAAAGACGTGAGCTCACTCATTCTTCTCCATTAAGGACTTCTGCTAAACCGAAATTCTTTTAGCTTTTCCAGACACAGGGATATCTGGGGTATAAGCATTGCTTAATACTCTGCTCAGTCCTTGATTGCAGCCCCAATGGAATCTCCAAAATGAAAAACAACACATGAAATTGGATCCACATGCATCCGCCCTCAGCCTGGACTCGGGTGTATTTTATTGTCAGGCACACGCTGCTGGTGCTGAGCATTCAAGCAGGGGCCTCCTGCAGTCAACTTCCAGCTATTAAAACAAAATTCACCAGCCCAGTGTCAAAGGTGACTGACACTATTTCACCCAAGAACAGTGGCCCAGCTCTCCGTACCTCAAGTTCAGTCTCCTGTCTGTTGATGTCATCCGTGGATTGATTTAACTTCTCCAGTTCTCCCTGATGAAAAGACGGAGAGAGATTTGAAGGATATGCCTTTTGTTTCTAGAGTAACACAGTCTACAACTGGAAAAATCACCCCTGAGTGCTGAAAGTCATTTCATTCTTAAAGAAAACAGCTGAGGCTTTGCTTAAAGACAAAGCATTTGGCACTTCTAAAACCTTCTAACCTGTCCTTTTCTTTCCCTGAAAGGTCATCCCCCTCCCCCTCAGGTGAACTCAGCTGTTGCAAACAGTAAGTTATCCAGTCAAAACAGCACCCTCAACTTTAAACAACAACTTTGGAGGCCAAGCCAAATCACAACCCCAGTGAGCCAGGCAAGCCAAAGACAGACTTCTAGCATTAACTCATCAGTGGGTCTTTCTTTCCCTTTAAAGAGATGATTTTTCCCCCTAATTGCCCATTATTCACCCTACCTGATGGGGGATGTTGTTGGTTAACTAGCTTTAATCCTGCTCTTTTTAAACATTTACAATCTGACATTTTGTAAGAAGTAGCCAACATCAAGTTAACTAACTCATCTCTACTCTGCTAACAAAGGGTCTTGCTAACATACGCCAAAACCACAAGATTCCCTGGTCCAAACCCATGGTCTGAATTAACAGAGTAGCTAATGAGAAGGTTTTCTCACTGATCTTTAATGTGTTAATTTGACAAAACAATGAATTTAAAACGTAACCACTGAATTAAAAACAAGGTTTTTTTTCTGTGCACTTAAAACCAATTACCGATCCAGAAATTGCAGAACATGCTTAATAGCAATTAAAAAAAAGATATATGGAAAGGAAATAAAAATGGGTCATGGAAAGGAATTTGCTGAGCTAAGGAGGGTGAAGAGGTTAAGCTGTCACTCCTGGATCTCGCTTGGAAATTGTTTTTTAACCATCTCTTCTGGAAATGGAGGCACAGAAAGCCAGGCCCGTTCTCTTCTGTGTCTCCACGCGTCTGCTTTACGTATCAGCTGTCCCTAGTTGGTGTTCATACCCGACCTCAAGGAAAAGCAGGGTTTTAAACAGTTCCAGGCCAAGTGCAACACGTAGACAACGAAGCCCTCTGTGTGTTGACAATGAACCAAAAGAGGAAGGCAGCTGAAGCCAGGCAGGCACCTCCGCAGGTGAGGGCTCGCGCGGCGGCGCCGGGCACCGGTGCAGCCCACGCCGCAGAGGCAGGAGACAACCACCCGGCCCCACTCTCCCACCACGGTATCCGCGTCCACGCGGCCGGGATAATGCTGTTCCGAAACCCGGAGACTGTGCAATCAATGCTCAGGGCACTGAGAGCCGCGCCAAGGTACCCCGACTCCGCTCGGGGGCTCCCGCCCCCTTTTCCCTTTGTTGCAATCCGCCTGAACCGCTGGTTCTGTTGCAAGGACCCTCGGGTTGGGCCGAAGGTCTGCAGGGATCCCCGAAACAATCAGGCCGCGTCCACGCCGGCACTGCAGCCTCCCGTGGGGAGCCGTGAAATGGGGGTATTCCCAAACCTCAGTGCAGCTCCTGGACCTAAGAGGCCTCCACCCCGCGACCGCGGACACGCCGGGATGCAGAGCGTGTGTCCGCTTAGACGCCGACTTCCGTGGCACTCCTGGTGAGGTGGGGCTGTGGGCTCCTCTCACGCGTCCTACCTGGATCCGGGGGTCCACCTCTTCCTCCTCCTCCAGGCCCTGCTCCATCCTCTCTTCTTCCTCCTCCTCTTTCTCCTCCACCTCCCGGGCGGGCGGCGGGACCTCCGCCGGCTCTTCAGAGCGGTTCCGCTTCAGCACCGCGTCCATGAGGGCAGCCGAACGCTCCGCAGCCGGGTCCCAAAGTGCGCGATGGGATCCGAGTGCGCGGAGGGCCGCCTCGCCGCAGCCGTGTAGGTCTGGGCGCGCAGCGCTGCCACCCCGGTGCGCCGCCGGCGGGTGCGGAGCGGCGGAGGAAGTGGGCGCGGCCGCCCCCTGTCTGCAGTGTCCCGCAGCGCACCGCTCCCGCTTCGCCCCGGCCGCCGGATAGTCAGCCCGTCACCCGATGCTCTGTCACAAAAAGCTCAGTGCCCTGGCGTCCCTGCCGTGACCACTAGGAGAGGCGCCGCCCAGTGGCTCGCCAGCCCGCGCGTGGGCCGCCTGCTTTAAGCGAGCTTCCTCCTGCCTCCAGTGAAGCCAACCAGGGCACGGAAGGAAAGTTCAGGTGATTTCCATCCTCCGAAGCTACCTTTGGAAGCCTGGGTAGAATTGTTTCTGGGGTCAACATGGGGATCTTGTTTCCCACGAAAGGAAACTCAACAGTTTCCCTGTGTACAGCGGGTAGAGAGGATAGCCAGCCAGCCAACAAATGGACGTACACAGTCTGGAGCACGGCGGGCAGAGCTCAGCAAGCAAAGGCATGCTCTCCTAGGGTCTATCTGGATATCCAGGAAGTACCAAGAGCCTGTGGAGCAGGGAAATCTCATGGACTGGGTAGGCTTTTTAGAGATCACACTGCCTGCTGGTGGATACACTTGGCCAGTGTAGGAACCATGTGGTTTTCCGGCCCAACCTCAAACAAGGAACTGAGCTTGCCTGGCAAACTGGGCATCATCACAAAAGGGCTAACAGTACAGGTGGTTTCGCTGTGTAGTTGCAGGTGCCAGAGTCACTGTAAGGTCAGAAAGTACCTGGTCAGATGCCCTGAGAGGGACTCTTTGTAGATCTTTATAGAACACTTTGTAGAGGGAAGCTGTGCCCATCACACGGAGTTTGGAGGACAGCTTTGCGTGGGAAAGGAGTTTCTGGGAGCCGCCTTACAAAAGTCGTTGCCGCTGGGTTTTTTCCAGAAGCAAAGCAAAGGGGTCACTCAGGCAAGGTCGCACTCCTGTCTGATATAGAAGGTGCTGGTGTGTGGCCTAGGTTTATTTCTGAAAAGATCACAACTGTTCGTTGCTGGGAGAGATGATTTGAAATTCTTTGCTAAAGATGTAGTGGCTTTTGGTGTGCCATGATAAGGCTGGAACAAGATGGCCGTTTAGGGTCAGACCCACTGGTTGGTATCTACTTGGAGTCTCACAGGCTAAATTGCATTTCAGCCATGTTTTGCTTCTTCTGCAGGCTCTGAGGAAGAATGGCTTCCAAAGTCAGTGTTGGCTAAATTCAGTCTGAGGATCCCCCTTCCTTGCTAACAGACAAGGCCAGGCACAACCCTAGGGGCTGTCTGCCATCCTTTTCATGTGGTGGCCTTCTTCAGAGTCAGCGCCAGAGAATCTGACTTGTATCACACCCCCTCCCCTGCTTCAATTTGCCCCCTGGAAGAGCTTGACCCCCCTTTCCCTTTCAGCAGTTCCCCTTATTAGGTCAGGGTCTAGTGTCTCTCCATTCATTCACTTGTTTGTTATGTAGCTGGAACTGTCCTTGAACTCCTGATTTTCCTACCTTCACCTCCCATATGCTAGCATTTTAAATCAGACACTCATTCTGTAGCCCAGGCTGGCCTGGAAGTCACCATATAGTTTATAATATAGTCACACTGGCCTCAATCTTTTGATCTTCCTGCCTCATCCTCCAAAGCACTGATTATAGACACTTGCCACCATTTGGTCTCTCTTTCATTCTTAAGGTCATTACCACATGCATATTCATGGGAGTGACAAACCCTTTATAGTACAAGTACTCATAAAAGGGTTTGCCCACCAGGTTGCAGGAAAGTTCCAACTACTCCACCTACTGAGGAAGGACTTTTGGGGGAGGACTGCTGTCTCAAGAGCACCATGGCTTCTAAAGGGCAGCAGCCCACTTTTGATTCTAGAAGCTGGAAATCATTCCTCAAGATACCAGCAAGGCCTGGTTCTGATCAGGTCCTCCTGGGTTTATAGATTTCTAATTTCTCAACAAATCTTTACATGTCAGAAAGAATGCCTTAGAAAAAATCTGTGGGGTCTCAGCCTGACGGTAGTGGTATATACCTTTAATCCCAGCACTTGGCAGGGACAGGCAGATCTCTGAGTTTGAGGCCAGCCTGGTCTGTAGAGCAAGTTCCAGGACAGCCAGGGCCCCACAGAGAAATCTTGTTTCAACGGTTCCCAGAATCTACAAGAATAACCCCAGCTAAGACTCTTTTCTTTTTCTTTTTCTTTTTCTTCTTTTTTTTTTTTTTTTTTCTTTTTAAGGTTTATTTACTATATATACAGTGTTCTGACTGCAGGCCAGAAGAGGGCACCAGCTTTCATTACAGATGGTTGTGAAGCACCATGTAGTTTCTGGGAATTGAACTCAGGACCTCTGGAAAGAGCAAGCAGCACTCTTAACCCAAGCCATCTCTCCACCACCACCATCCCCCCACCCCCGCCTCCAACAACTAAGACTTGTAGCAATAGTGGATAGGTAGCCTGAACTGGTCATCTCCTGTAATCAGATTGGTGACTATCCTAGTTGTCATCAGAGAGCCTTCATTCAGTAACTGATGGAAACAGATGCAGAGATCTACAGCCAAGCATTGGGCCAAGCCAGAAGAATCCTGTTGACAGGGAGGAAGGATTCTATGAGTCAGGGGGATCAAGAACATTACAAGGGAACCTACAGAAGCAACTGGCCTGCTCATGGGAGCTCACAGACTATGAGCTGTCACAGAAAAAACTGACCACCAGAGAGCGTGCTTGGGACCTGCCTAGGCCCTCTGCAGGTCTACTTGTGGGATTCCTGGCAGTGGGAGTGGGGCCTGTTCCTAATGCTTTGGCTGGCTTTTGGGAATTTGTTCCTGTAGCGGACACCCTAACCATGCTTGCTTGGGGCTGGTTACAGGTGTGCCTAACCATGCCTGCTTGGGGCTGGTTACAGGAAGGTTTAAGAGTGAGGGACACACACGTGGGGCCCCTTCTTTTACTTACCTTGCTCCCTGCCGGCTGGCTAGGCTGTTCTGGTGAGTTGGATCCTCCTAAACAAATACCCTTATATCTCTAGACCTGACTCTGTATTGCTTTTCCACCTTATGCTCCTAATGCTGGATTGCCTTGCCCAGCCTTAATACAAGGAGAGGAGTTTAGTCCTACCTCAACTTGATATGCCATGCTTTGTTGGCACCCATAGGAGGTCTGCCCCTTTCTGAACAGAGGTAGAAGAGGGTTGTATTGGGGAGAGGGGCAGAGGGGAAATGGGAGGAGGAGGAGGGGAAGGGAAGCTGTGATGACGGTATAAGTGAAAAAATTTAATCCCAGCACTCAGGAGAGGTAGGTGGATCTCTGTGAGTTCAAGACCAGCCTGGTTTACAAGAGCTAGTTCCAGGACAGCCTCCAAAGCCACAGAGACACCCTGTTTCAAACCTAACCCCTCCCCAGCCCCCAAAACTAACATGGGCTCATAGGAACTCACAGACACTGAACCAACAACCAGGGATCCTGCATGGGACTGACCTAGGCCTTCTGGGAGGCCCACCTATTTCAGAAGAAAAACAGAGGAGGAGTGGGTGGGGAGGAGAAATGGATTGGGATGTAAAAACAAAACAAAAATAGAAGAAGAAAGAAAATCTCTGAAGTCTCTTTGATGGGGGAACGTCCTTCTGTGTGTATGTTTGTCTTATTGCTTGATAAATAAAGCACTGTTGGCCAATAGGAAAGCAAGATAGGTGGGACTAGGAGTTGAGGAGGATTCTGGGAAATGTAGTAGAGGGAGAGTCATCATGTGAGCCCAGGGAGGCAGGATGCTTGCTGCTCAATAAGTTTATAAAATATATAGTTTAATAGTTATGGTTGATAATTAAGACTGAGCTAGCAGATAAGAAATCCTAGTCATTGGCCAGCAGCATTGTACCTAATATAAGTCTCTGTGTATTACTTGGGGCCTTAACGTGGTGGCAGGCAGAATTCGGGCGGTGATGGAAAGACTTATCATTACATCTCTTTTCTAAGAATGTTAATTCCATTTGCTCAGACCTCCACCCTCCAGGCCTTACAACCTCCCAAGGCTTCACTTCCTAAGACCATCAATTAGGTGTTGTTTTCACCCAATTCAGTGGCTGCCCCTTAAGTAACTGCTGTCCTAATCAGCAACTGCAACTCATTGCTGGTTCAGGCCACAGGGGAGGGGGTTCTGTTGGAGGGGTTCTTTTATGGGGGGATTCTGTTCCCTCTCTCAAAGCTACAAAGGGAAACGTTATCTAGATCTCTACCCCTCTATAGAACTCAAGATTCAAAGACTGAGGTGAAATTCTGCTAGCTCAGAGAGGCTGGATCCCTAATAGCTAACCTCTCCTTGCTCCTGTTTCCCGAAAAGCCCGTGAGACCTTCTGCCCACCTCCCACTTAGGAGCACTCCAGACACCAGATTCATTCCTACCACTTCCTGTCAGCTAGTTGCTGACTCAACCTCGTGACCACGGGTTAATTTTATTTAATCAAACAAATGGAACATGTTTTTACATTGTAAACAAAAGCAGTAGGAAGAAATGTAACACACTTAAAATATTATTCTACAATTAGGAGTTAAGAGGGAATTTGCAGGGAACCAAACCCAAACATCTAGTCCATAACCTAAGACAAGCTCCGGAGGGTCGCAAGTTCCAGAGCAGCCTGAGCCACACAACCAGAACTTCAAAACAAAACAGCAGATGCTTTGAAGGCATACTTCAGGCTGGGATCTTGTTGGCCACTCTAAACACTTTCAGTTTAATTTACAGTTTAAATACCCCAGGAGCTAGATAGATAAAAGTGTGCTGTGATGATGCCTTCCTGGGTCTGCCTTTTGTTATTTCTGGGAAGCACCTATTACTTGACCATAATGTGTCATTCTCAGACAGTTTTCTAATGCTGTCTGTAATGTGTTTCCAAGGGTAGCAATGCTCCTTACCATGCTTTCAGTGGCTCTGAGAGGTATGTGTGTGGCTCATCTGTGTCTGTTGTGGAATAATCTTTCTGTACACTGTGAAGATGTGTTACTCTTGATTGGTTACTAAAAAGCTGTACAGCCAATAGCTAGGCAGGATTTCCAGGCAGAGAAGATTCTGGGAGGAAGAGAGAGATTCCAAGAGATGCAGAGCAAGAAGGGTAGACCCTTTGGAGATGAGGTAATAAAACCATGAGGCAGAAAGCAAATTAGTAGACATGGGTTAATTTAAGTTAAGAGTTAAGAGTTAGTTAGGAACAAGCCTAAGCTATCAGCCAAGCTTTCATAATTAATAATAATTAATTAATAATAAGTCTCCATGTCATTATTGGGGAGCTGGATGATCCTGATGGGGGAAAAAAAAAGGCTGACTACAATGGCAACCAATTGAGGACAAGTATTTTCACATAAGACCTGAAAAAAAGCTTTAAAAAAAAGGGGGCGGGGGTTCCAAACACATAAAAACAAAGCCAAACTCAGCTTCCTAGTCCCTAAGTCTCTCATACTGGCAGCAGTACAGAGACATGTCCCCCAGCCACTGCCTGCTGACTTGAGCCACCAACATGCCATGAGCTAAAAGCTGTGTGGCGGTTTAAGATTTTGCTCACACAGACAGAAAAGGTTACAGATACACAGTAAAACAGGTTCAAATGGGGGAAAAAAAAACCACAAAAAAACAAAAGCCTCTAAACAGGTTACAGTGTATTAAAAAATATGCTTAGATGCTGACAAAAAAAGAAAAAAGGATATAGTCATAAAAATAGTTTAAAATTAATAAAGTTGCGCTGCAGAGTTAGCTCAGAGGTTCAGATCACCGGCTACTCTTCCAGAGGTCCCAAGTTCAATTTCCAGCAACCACATGGTGTAGGGAGCCGTCCCTGCATTCTCCATTACAATGATGGTGCCTGCAGGCACCGAATGTAAATTATTTCGCAGGCGCTTGGTAATTTCCATTCCTTTGATCTCTGCCTATCCCGTGGCTCATTTGGCCTGAGGAGCTGAAGCCATTCATAGGGTGACACGTCCCAGGCGGCCGCTGCCAGCCTTTATTAAGGGACGGGATTCTTAGCTCGGGGTCTCAGCTCTGGTAAGCTTATGCTCTCCCCTCTCAAGATGCATTAAAGCTTTCCTGCAGAAGGATCCGAGTGTCCTGTGTGATTCTTGCCGGCGAGAACATAGCGCGGGACAACATGGTAGCTCACAACCATCTATAATGAGATCTGGTGCCCTCTTCTGGCATACAGACATACTGTATACATAATAAATAAATGTTAAAAAGTTTTTAAAGAGAGAAGTGAAGTAGTAATAATAATAAAATCATCCACGTAAGGATGAGAAATAACACGGGGAGTTTGGACTTTATAAGATGCTTTGTTAATTTTGAATTTTTTGAATACTAAAAACAACAGCTGCTGAGAGACATTGGATTGTGGAAGGGACTGCTGAATTAAATAACTTATATACCTTAGGAATGCCTTAACTTTAAAATGGAAGTCAAAAAATGTATTGTGTTGGAAGAGGTTGTGCTTTTGTTTCCATAGGAAGCAAAAGGGTTGATTCCTTCCAGGTTAGTAGGGATCAGATTTGACTGGGTAAGACCTCCTGAAAATCTTGGCTACAGATATGGGGGAGGAAGCCAAGAAAGACTACAGGACAGGTGACATGTTAGCTTATCCGTCTACATGGGATCAGCTTGGAGATAAGATGAGACATGACAAATCTTGTTGGCTACAGAGTTCTCATGCCATCCTTTCATATGTCATGAATAGAGATTTGTATTAGTTTGGTTATGCAATCCAAACAGACTTGACAGTTGATGTCCTAAACAACTAAACCATCTTTAGCTGACTTGTGCACACTGCACATTCCATAGCTGTGTTAATGCAGATATGGATGTTACCTTTAGAAGTTAGTGTGTTTTCAGAGGGGACCAGACACCATTGAAAACGGGTGGCCCAAGCAATCCAGCCTCTCAAGAGTCTCTGTTACAGTTTCCTTAGAGTTCTACATCCAGAACAGCTTCAAGGATGCTGGCTGCCTCACCAACTACTCCAGTCAGGACTTCAGCTAAGCCCTACATTTTCCCATCACATGGAGACTAGACAACAGATAGCTCCCAGGACTTGAATGTTATCTTAATTTTCTCAGGGTCCCTGAAAGATGTCATTGCCCCCAGACAACAGGAAGCAGTTTAGAGAACATGATGCCCACATTCTCCAGAGGTGGGGTGGATGCTTTTTGGTTATTCAATGGGTTATAGATGATTGTCATTATTTAAAGGGGTTGGTTACAAGTTGTTACTGATCATGGTCAGGGAGAAAGTTAAATGAAGGAGATTAGATTCAAGGATCTCTTTCTAAAGGGAAAAAGCAGTGATATAATATAGAAATGATAAGATAAAAGAGTGAATTGATAAGTCTACTTTTAAACTAGTCTCATATTTACATTGGTATGGATTTTTGTATATTGACACAAATTTAAAGTTATTTTTGTTATACTGTATATATGTTTCTCTTCTTGTTTAAGGTATTGTACCTATGCATCTCATTTTAAAAGGTTATATAAAGTTTTCGGGGCTGGAGAGATGACTCAGGGATTAAGAGCACTGACTGTTCTTCCAGAGGTTCTTAGTTCAATTCCCAGCAACCACATGGTGGCTCACAACCATCTCTAATGTGATCTGATGTCCTCTTCTGGCATGCACTGTATACATGATAAGTAAATAAATAAATAAATAAATCTTTTTAAAAAAGGTTGTATAAAGTTTTAACTTTAAAAAGCTATTTAGGTTATTAAATATAGGTTAGTAGTCATCTATAACAATCAAACTTATAGTCATGTTAGGTATCTTTAGGCAAACTGTTAGGCAAACAGATATGTTTTAAATAGATAGATGGTCTTCAAACACTTCAAAGACCTACAGAATACAGCATTTAAACTGTTTTGAAACATAAGGCCTTTCGTGACATTGTCATTTCATTTCATTGTCACGAAAGGCATCACCAATATACTTCGTAAAAAAGATGATGGAAATTGAAGAATTGTGGAGTGTGCTTTCTTGGTGACAAAAGCTAGTAGTCATTTAAGCAAAAACTGCTCTTTCCTCAACTCCTGACAGTATGCTGTCCAAACTGGACAAGCATGGCACACACACACACACACACACACACACACACACACACACACACACACACACACACGCGCGCGCACGCCAAACTTTATCAAGACAAGGTAGGACAGTCCTTAAAAAATTTCCTGCTTCACAGAAATGTCTTTTGAATATTCTAGGCCCTGGGGTTAAAGATGGATGCCCCAGTACTACAGAGGAACCTTGGGGTGACTGTCCAGGCAGCAAGATGTCTCTGTCATTTCTATAGTTTCAGAAGTTGCTTTCTCTGCACTTTATGTTTACTCAGGTAATATTTTATCCTTCTCAGGTCTCTGATGGTGATTGAAAACTATAGTTTTACAGTTTTCCTTGTTACAAAACTCAGAACTACGTGTGTGAAAGTGGCATTGCTTATCACCTGCTTCCGGTGTGGACAAAGATGTTGTTATGCTTTGGATGTGAAGTATCCCCAAGCCAGCTCAAGTGCTAGGTCCTGGTACAAGCAGTGTTCTGAGGTGTGGCTTTGGGGGAAATGATTCAGTCATGCACGTCTGGCCTCCACAAGTGGACTGATCCATATTTGAACCCAGAGTCTAACTAGACTGCTGGGAGAGAGTGGGGCTGTGGAACTTGGAGGCTGGTTGGAGGAAACAGTCACTGAAGGGACTGCATCTTGCTCTGACCCCTTCCTCCTCCTCCTCTCTGCTTCCCGACCACCATGAGATAAACAGCCACCATCATGCTCCTGCCTGAGGCCCAAAGTAACAGAGCCAGCCAACCATGAACTAAAACTAGAAGCTAAATTGAATCTTCCCTTGCTTAAGTTATTTCTCTGATCTTTTGTCACAGTGATGATGGGAGGCTGGAGAGATGGCACTGGGTGATCTTCCAGAGGACCCAAGTTCAATTCTCAGGACCACATGGTAGCTTACAACTGTCTGTAGCTCCAGTTCCAGGAGATCCTGATGCCCTCTTCTAGCCTCTGTGGATACCAGGCACACACGTGTTGTACAAACATACATGCAGACAAAACACCTATAAACATTAAATAAATTTTAAAAATTTAAAAAATTTAAAAAAACATTTAAAAAATTTTAAAAATAAATTTTAAATAAATTTTAAATAAAAATTAAAAAAAATTAATCAGACTTAAAATATTTTTAAGTCTGATTAACACTGGTGGGATGTCTTAGCCTAAATCTGAGAAATGCTTTGCTTAAAGATTTCATTGGTATTATTTTTATTGCCCCATGGTTCGTTTCTTTTCTTCCAAACAGTAGGTGAAAATATGCTCTCTGTGGCTGTACACTGCCTCGCCACTTCTTCAAGATACAAATCTTTCTGGGTAAAACTCATAAGCTTTGTGCTTCCCAGCTAAAACAGTGGGAAGAAATCAGGGAGGGAGGACAGCAAAGATGCCTGTCAGGCTACACTTGTGCCAGCATATTCCTCTCTAGCCAGGATACCTGTCAGACTGCTGTGCCTGTGCCATCCAAGCCTGATGTCCAGGGTGATCAAATAAGCAGAACTCCAACACAAGGATCCTTCCTTGTTTGGTCCACTCCTCAGAGAGCTGAACTTGAGGGTATTTCTATTTTTATATACCCACTTTGATTTATTTACTCAACACTCAGTGGAAGTCCTGTGCTGTTCCATCTTCAGCTGTGTTGAAATTTTCCTTTGCCTCTTTTCGAATAAAAGAAAAAAGTCTTTTCCAGGCTAGCATGGTGGACATGCCTTTAATCTCAGCAGGGTAAGAAACATTAAATATTAGTCTTGTTTTGTTTTATTCTGTTTGGAGACAGGGTCTCACTATGTAGACCAGGTTAGCCTTGAACTCACAGAGATCCACCTGCTTCTGCCTCTTGAGAGCTTCGATTAAAGGGTGCACTCACCTACTATTAGTCTGCCAAACACTCAAAAACTTTTGTTTAGGACAAGCAATTCAATTCTTAATAACGTTTTTTTTAAAGATTTTATTTATTTATTATGTATACAACATTCTGCTTCCATGTATGTCTGCACACCAGAAGAGGGCACCAGATCTCATAACAGAAGGTTGTGAACCACCATGTGGTTGCTGGGAATTGAACTCAGGACCTCTGGAATAGCAGTCGGCGCTCTTAAACTCTGAGCCATCTCTCCAGCCCACAATTCAATTCTTGTTCTCTCACTTTGTAAGATTTTATGCTCATCTTTTTATCTCCTCCATCTTGTGATATCTTTATACAAATGTTTTAATCTTCTACCATCAGCAAAATGTTTGTTCACACACACATACCCCATTCTTGGAGCTTAAGTGACCCACCTCTTCCCAATTTCCTTTGTTCCAATTCTTTTAAAACTAGCCAATCTTGAAACACTGAGCTTGGAACCAGCTAATGGGAGACACAGAGTTTCCATCTGCCTTAGCATAAAAACCAGGGTTTGGAGAGATGGCTCAGCAGTTAAGTACACTGGCTGCTCTTCCGGGTGACCCAGGTTCAGTTCCCAGCACCCATCTGGCAGCTTTAACACCCATCTGTCCAGAGGGATCTTCTGAGATCTTCAGGCACTGCATGCATGTGGTTTACAGACAACATGCAGGCAAAATACTCATGAACATACGTTTTTAAAAAAGTGAACTACCTGTCCTGAAGTGTGTAGGCAGATTATTAAATCAATCACGATGATGCATAGTCACACAGTGTAGAAGAATATCCCACAGACATGCTTACTAGCCCAATTTGGATCTTGTGGCATACTTTTTGCAAAAATAATTCTCCTGCTGAGCTACTATACCTTGTGTGATATAGGAACTGTTTATAATAGCACTCAGGAAGCAGAAGCGGCGGGGGGCGGGGGGGGGGGTGTCTTGTTGTAGGCCAGCCTGGTCTACAGAGGGAGTTCCAAAACAGTCAAGGTTACACACAGAAACCCTGTCTCCAAAACAAAACAAAACAAAACCCAACTTTTTGGGTTTTTTCCTCAAAAGTCTAGAAAACCCTAGAATGGAGGGTGGGGGGGGGAGACAAGGAGATATGACTTTGAAGCACTGTGAGTGAATCCAGTTTAAGGGAACAACTCATGCAGGCAGGGAAGGACCAGCAGTATTATTTCGACAGTGTAGTGTCACATCTGGACAAATCAGAAAGCAGAGAAGGGAACACTAGTGCTTTGCTGACCTTCTCCTTTCCCCCTTTTTGTTCGCTTGGACCCCAGCTCATGGGACGATGACCACCTGCTTTCATTGTAGGTCTTCACAGCCTGTGGTCATACCTCTCTAGAGACCCCCTCCCAGGCGGGCCAGAAGTGTGTCTCCTAGGTGATCCTAAATCAGGCCAAGTTTGTCATGAATATGTGCCATCACAAATATGAACTGTGGAAAATGAGGTACCACTTAGTTGTCTGTTCATTTAGTTATCTGACAAATACTTATTGGGTACTTAACATTTGAAAACCCCCAGATGCCAAGAGACTCCTGTGACCAAAAGACATGAACTCACCACAGATATTAGAGCTTACATTTTATTCAGAGTCAGACGACAACACACACACACACACACACACACACACACACACACACACACACACGTGGACATGAGTCAGGTGTGATCAGTACTGAGAAAAGGAGGTGCTATTGTGGTTAGAACACATGCACCTAATATGCCAAGACCTGAATGACACTAATATAAACCACTGTACCTCCTTTCAGGGAAGAACATTTTAGCCACTAACGCATCACGTGCAAAAGTCCTGAGATGGCAATGTGCTGGGGAAAGAAGGGAATGGGTAGAGCAAGGAGGAGTGTGTGTAGGTCAGAGAAGGGCAAATGAAACCAAGACCTGCCAGTGGGTAGACTATGCAGTGCCTGTCTGCCATGGTAAGGAATTCAGATTTTATCCTGCTTATTTACTTTACATACATGCATTAATTTATTCATGTGTATGTGCACATGCACATGCCTCAGGACACAGAGGTCAGAGACACCATACAGAAGTCAGTTTTCTCCTATTACTATGTGAGTGGAACAAACACAGGTTGTCTGGCTTGGCAACACATCCTTTGCCTGCTGAGCCATCTCAGTGGCCCCTTTATTTTATTCTAAATGATCATACAATACCTCTAACTGTATTATGAAATTCTCTGGGGCAGGAGATATTGGTAAGTCAGGCAGAGGAGACACAAGGCCAGGCACAGGGCCGTACCCAGGTAATATCACTGGAGCCAAGTGAGAGGCTGGCTGCCTCCATGCTGCAGCTCCTAGTCTCCCTTCTCTTCCTTCCCACCTTTAAAGAACATGACACATGGCAAGGTGGAAGAAAAGTTTGACATATACCTTACACTCTTCAACAATATACATACACTTCAGATACATACATTTATTTCTGTGATTTTGTAACATCAATGTGTTGCCAAATTGTCCTGCACTGTGGCCCTCTAATGAGACCCTTAATTAGTGTTAGAAATTGAACTAAACTTAAATCCCTTAACTCAAATGAAGGACAGGCCAGAGAACTCAGGTGTGTGCACCCAGGGGTTGGGGGCACAGAGGTCCTTGTGCCCACCGAGAAGCACTAAGAGAAACAGGAATTTTATACAATATTCCAAGTTTCTAATGCATAATTAATAGTGAGTGGACATCGGCTTGGTAACTGAAAATATGGCTGGCTATGTCTTGGACATTCTCTGCTATCAGGTATGTAAAGATCTGTGCTCAAAGTACAGACAGGCATGCACAACACCTCTCCCTAACTAGTCAGCTACACAAACAACACAGCCCCAGGCATGGCATGGGGTCCTGGAAACTCCATTACAGACTTAAAAAGTGATAATGGTCCTATTTATGCTAGCAAATGATTTAACAAATTTTAATATTAGTCATGTTACTGAGATACTTTACTATCCACAGGGTCAAACTATTATGGAATGACACCATCAGATTGCTCAGCAGTTAAGAGCACTGGCTTCTCTGCCAGAGGACCCAGGCTCAGTTGCCAGCACCTACATGGTGGCTAACAGCTATCTGTAACTCCAGTTCCAAGGGACTGGACACCCTGATCTGGCCTCTTTGGGTACTGCATGAACATAGTGTGCATACATACATGTACTGAAACACTTATACACATAAAAATAAAGTAAAACTTACAGTTGTTTTGCTCAGGCATTTGTCAGTCACAAAAACTGGCACAACACATTAACCAAGTACGTCAGCTAGTGAGAATGTGATAAATGCTCTACAGAGAATATACATCATGAAGAAGGGGAGCTGCTCTAAATGGGGCTGGAGAAGGCGACTCTGTGAATGTGACCTTTGAAGGGAGATTTGGACGATGAGTCAAGCAGCCATGCAGTGGAGGAATGAGAGCTTAGGACAGCATGGTCTGGGCACTCAGCGCCCCCCCCCCCCAATGAGTAGAGAGTGGGAGGGAGAAGGATGGTGGCAAGGCAAGGCAAGCTGGAAGGGTAGGTGCAGGCAGGTGTATCTTGGGAGAGCGTGGGGCGAATTTTGTTATAGATGTGATGGAAGCCATTGGAGGGATGTACTTCAAGGGATTACACAACCTGACTTATATGTTTACATGATCACTTCCGTCACTGTGGGAATGAGCTGGACAATTACTAAGGCAAGAGTGGAACCAGGAGAACCACGGGCACCAGCAATAGATGTGGTGGCTTGGACGCGTCATGTGCTGCTGAGGGGATGCAGCGTGAGTGTGGGTTATAGTTGAAGATAGGCACAATGAACTTACGGCTGATTCAGTATATGTGGTGTTAGAGGTATCAAGAACTCTTTGGGGCGGGGCTGGAGAGATGACTCAGCAGTTAGGAGCACTGGCTGTTCTTCCAGAGGAACTGGGTTCAATTCCCAGCACCCACATGGCAGCTCACAACTGTCTGTGACTCCAGTTCCAGGGAATCTGATACCTTCACACCAATGCACATAAAATAAAGTTAAATGGATTATTTAAAAAAAAAAAAAACAACCTCTTAGTCAGGTACGATCCTATGGTCACTCTTAGACTCTTGAGATTGTGGCCTGAGAACGTGGCTGACTGATGCTGCCATTTACAGAGTAAGATGGGAAAACTTAGAACCAAATCTTCTGAAATTAAAAGTTCTGTTTCAGACACCCAAGCTGGACAGGCTATTGAATACTCAATACTCAATCAGGATGTCAGGCATACAGCAAAGGACAGGTTCAGGTGGTAGTTTGGGTCTTTTTTGTTTGTTTTTTGTTTTCCAAGACAGGGTTTCTCTGTGTAGTCCTGGCTGTCCTGGAACTTGCACTGTAGATCAGGCTGGCCTGGGACTCAAAGATCTGCCTGCCTCTGCCTCCTGAGTGCTAGGATTAAAGGCATGTGCCACCCAGCATAGGTTACAGTTTTTTAATTTGGGAGCCAAGAGAAACAGTTGCTATTTATTTTTATTATTTTTCCTTGGTACCAACCAGGGATAGAATCATCTAGGACCCCTCCCCCCCACACACACACATGCTAGGAAAGTGCTCTACTACAGAGTTCTATTCCCTGCTACCCCTTTACTCAGTTACTCAGGTCCAAGTTACTCATGCCAGTCTCAAACTCACTCTGTAGACCAGCCTGGCTTTGAACTTTGAATCCTCCTGCTCCAGCCTCCAGAGTAGCTGTGATTACAAGATTATACCACCAAGTTCAGCCACATACAGGCAATATTTAAAGCCAAGAAACTGAATGAGATCACTTGGGAGATGGAAGATGGAGAAGGGAGAGGCTTGGGACAAAGCATCTAAATGCTGTGGAGCATCACATTTACAGAACAGCCTGGAAAGAGAAGCCAAGCAAGAGGACTGCAACTAGCTAGGCATGTTGGCCAACACCTGTAATCCCTGGCCTTAGGGAGTAGAGGCAAGAGGATGAGGAGTTCAAGTCATACACACACACACACACACACACACACACACACACACACACACACACAGGAACCCAACAGGTGTGGTGTTACATACCCATAATCCCAGCACTCAGAGCCTGAGGCAGGAGGATGATACATTCCAGCCTGGGCTACAGAGTAGTCAGCTTTTTTTCTTTTGTTTGATTTTGTTGTTTTGATCTTTAAATTGATTTAAGGGCTGGAGAGATGGCTCGGAGGTTAAGAGCACTGACTGTTCTTCTAGAGGTCCTGAGTTCAATTCCCAGCAACCACATGGTGGCTTACAACCATCTGTAATGTGATCTGGTGCCCTCTTCTGGCGTGCAAGCATATATGGAGGCAGAATGTTGTATACATAATAAATAAATCTTTAAAAAATTGATTTAAAACCTGTAATCCTTGGAAAGTGGAGATATGAGATTGTGAGTTTAATGCTAGCCTCAGATTCACAGCAATTTTGAGGAAAGCCTGGGTCACATGAGGCTCAGTATCAAAAATATAAATAAAATAAAACTGTAAGCAGCCATCTTTCAAAACAGCAACAATAGCCACAAAAATAAATCAACTGTTGAACAATTTGTTTACATATTTTTTCTGATATATCCTATGAGCATCCATGGAAGTTGTCAGGTTCCATTTTCAAAGCATAGTCATAAAATTGGCGGAACGTATTTGAGTCCTGTGTAATTTTCCCAGGTGTCCCTCTTCCTCTTGACATTCACATTATTGTCTCAATCTCATTGGCCGTATCCTTTTGGCCTTTGGTTTTTATCCTGTGGATTTTCTTCTCATCTTAAGCTGCCATCTCTTCCTGTGAATGACTCTGCAGACAGACTGCTTTCCTAATCCTTCTGAAGCCTGCTTTGCAACACTAACAACTTCACTTTGTCATTGACTTTTTACATTATTTGCATTGCCTATGCTGTTATAGCCTGACAATGACAGAATGGGCAATGGACCAAGACTTGACCCAATGAGCTAGAGTTCAGGGTCGGCTCTAAAAGGAAGCAATGTGTGGTCAGTTTATCAGAGATTAAGTCTACCTCACCTTAACGTTGGCTGAGGATCATGGGTCTACCACATCCATTCTTCCTTTTTGTTGTTGTTGTTTTTTTTTTTCAAGGTCTCATTATGCAGTCCAGGCTGTACTTGAACTCACAACCATCTGCCAGCTCAGTCTCCTGAATGCTGGGATTATAAGCATGAACCACCATGTTTTGGCCATTCTTCTTTCTTGAAGCAATTAACAAGAGGTCATTTATCTACTATTTGATGTGGTGCTGGGGGCCTTGTAACTTGGTGGACAGCAATGGCATGACATGGCTTCCTATCTCCCCTCCAAATTTACATATATGACCCTCATACATTTTCTTCTTTGTGACTGGATGCAGACGGCAACAAAATCCTAGAGTAGGATGGAGCTACAATGTGAGATGAAGAAAGCCCCAGGGGCTGGAGTTGGTACAATACTTGCTTAGCATGCCTAAAGCCCTATGTTCAGTCTCTAGCACCACATAGAGTTGGGAAACATGGCATATACTCAGTCTTAGCAACTGGATGGCAGTAGGAAGATAAGAAGTTCAAGGTCATCCTCAGCTACATAGTTTGAGGCTAGGCTGGGATACGAGACAAAAAGGGGAGGGGAGCAGGACGGAAAAGAAAGATGAGAGCAATAAATAAATAAATAAAAGTACAGAGATTACATAACAAATTGGCTTATCTAGAGGAAGGAAAAGTGACAGGAGATTTGGATGCATTGGCTCTTGTAACTGAAAAGTCCAAAGAAAACTTGGTTTGGTGGTACATATATATTTAAAACATGTATGGGTGTTTGTATGTGTGTCTGTGTACCAGAGGCCAGATGAAAGTGTCAGATGTCCTATGAATTGAGTTACAGATGGCTTGGAGCCACCATGTAGATGCTGGGAATCAAACCTGGATCCTCTGGAGAGCAGCCAGTGCTCTTAAGCACTGAGCTGTCTTTCCAGACTGCACATGTTCAACGCCAGCATTCAGACATAGATGGATCTCTGCTTGAGGCCGGTATAGTCTACATATTAAGTTTCAGGTCAGCTATGGCTACCATGAATCCAGAGTTGAGTGGCAATGAGGCCATGTGGCTCATAAAGCCTCAAATATATCTAGCCCTTACTAATCTTTGTCTAAATAATGGCATATTGTGTAATTTTTTGAGCCTGTCCTGGAACTAGCTCTTGTAGACCAGGCTGGTCTTGAACTCAGAGATCTGCCTGCCTCTGCCTCCCAAGTGCTGGGTCTAAAGGCGTGCGCCACCACCACCTGGCTTATGTTGTGTAATTCTTATTGAGGGATCTGAATTCTTTTCTAAATGTAATAAAGAAGCCACTGGAGAGTTTTATAGCAGCAATTCATATTATCTGATCTACATTTTCTTTGTCTTATAGTATTTACTTTTTTGGGGGGGGTGAGACAGGGTTTCTCTGTGGCTTTGGAGGCTGTCCTAGAACTCGCTCTTGTAGACCAGGCTGGTCTTGATCTCACAGAGATCTGCCTGCCTTTGCCTACTGAGTGCTGGGATTAAAGGCGTGCACCACCAACACCGGCATTTTATTTACTTTTATGTGTTCAGGTGTTTTGCCTGCATGTATGTCTGTGCACTATTATGCATCCCTGGTGCCTGATCTCCTGAAACTGGAGTTCTAGAAAGTTGTGAGCTGCCATGTGGGTACCAAGAATGAACCCAGGTCCTCCGGAAGAGCCAGTGCCCTAACTGATGACCCATTTCTCTAGCTCCTAGACCTGCTTTCTCAACAGTCTACTCTGGGAAATGATCTGAGGATGCTAAATGTAAAGGGGAAGCCAGTTAGTGGGATACAGCTGTAATCCTGATGAGACCCTGGAGAGTGGAAAACAGAGAAGTAATTGAAACTGGTATACCTATGGAAGAGGAGATGCCCTTAAGACTTGTTGAGTCACTGGATTTAAGGTACCAAAAAAGAGGACTCTAAGCTTTGGGAAGCACCCATGACCTTCTACTAACCCCGTCTCTTTTCTTGTTGTTTTTCCCAAGATGGTTCTTCTGTGTAGCCCTGACTGTCCTGGAACTCTGTAGTCCAGGCTGGCCTGAACTTGGATATCCTGCCTCTCCTGGGATTAAAGGTGTGTGTCACCAAAGCCCAGCTAGTACTGCTTCTAAAAGGTCCTATAACCTTTTAAACTAGAGTCCAAGATTTTCAGACTTGAACATGAGGAAAAAAACAAGTCCAAATCATAGCAAGTAGTACTTCAGGCCAGAGGCCTGCTTAGGACGTGAGAACATTAAAACTTACCAAGGGAAAAGGTTCAAGAAATCTGTTTGGGTGTGGTTTTGCACATCTAGTCCCAGCACTTGGGAGCAGAGGCAGAGGCAGAGGCAGAGGCAGGTGAATCTTGAGAGAGGGGGGGGGAAGGGAAGGAGGGAGGGAGGGAGGGAGGGAGGGAGGGAGAGATTAAACATAAACACAGATTTCTTGTTTTGGAGGTTTTTCCAAGATGTCAGCAGCCCCCAGATCTGAACCCTGAAGCATTGGCTACACGACTTTTCAATTTCAGGCTGACTCATTAGGTTTCCTGTGTCTATTAAAAAAGCACACATGTCCTTGTAACAAGAGTAATATTTTTGTCTCCTGTGGACGAGTTTAGAATCCTAACTCTGCAGCCTGCAGAGATGTGCAAGCTTGAGTCACTCACTAAACTTTACTCTGTGAGCCATAGTCGCTTTGTCTGCAAACTGAAAAGAATAGAATCACAATTGTGCATCTGAAATTATCTAGTACATGCAAAGGTATGATTACATGATAATTTGAGCTGGGTGTGGTAATCCTGTAATCCCAACATGAAAGAGATAGAGTCAGGAACAGCAGAAATTCAAAGCCATCTTCAGTTGTGTTGTACACTTGAGGCTAACCTGGGCTCCATAAGACTCTGGTCTCATAAGAAAAAAGAGAAAGAAAGGATGGAGGGAGAAAGAGTGAGAGAGAGAATGTCACTTTAATGAAGTATAGTATCTATGGGAGCCAGGGAAATTGATTCATGCCTATAATCCCAGAATTTGGGAGACTAAGGCCAAACTTTAAGGCCAGTTTGGGTTATATAGTGAAGTGAATTCAAAGCCAGCCACAGCAAAATCTTGTCTCAAAACAAACAAAAAACCTCAAAACCTAATTTCAAGGTATGTTCTATGCATATATGAAAAAGGCACAACAAAACCATCTGTGTAATGTTAATTTAAAGATAAGAAGAAGGGGTGAAAGGGGGCTCAGAGGTTAAAAGCACTGTTCTTCCAGAAAACCCAAGTTTGGTTTCTGTTGTGGAATATGAGTTTAAGATGTGTTACATTTGTTTATGATGTGGAATATTTTTATTTATTTACTTAAAATTTTTTTGAGACAGGGTTTCTCTGTGTAGCTTTGTATACCAGGTTGGCCTTGAACTCACAGAGATCTGCCTGCCTCTGCCTCCCAGGTGCTGGGATTAGTGTGCCACCACTGCCAGGTTTAGAATATTTGTCTTAATGATGCAAAGATGTGTTGCATTCTTTTATGTTGCATTTGTTAACTCTGTAAAGCTGTGTTACTTTGCCTGCCTAAAACACCTGATTGGTCTAATAAAGAGCTGAATGGCCAATAGCAAGGCAGGAGAAAGGATAGGTGGGGCTGGTGGGCAGAGAGTATAAATAAGAGAAATCTAGGGCCAAGAGGGAAGAATGAGAAAAGCAGAAGAGGGGGGTGCCAGGGGCCAGTCATAGAGTAAGAAGGAAAGAAAGATATATATAGAATAAAGAGGGGTAAAGGCCCAGAGGCAAAATGTAGTTGAAAAGAAATGGGATAATTTAAGTTAGAAGAGCTGGCTAGAAATAATAATATAAGCTGGGCATCCATAAAGAATAAGTCTCCATGTATTTATTTGGGAGTCGGGTGATGGGTCCCCAAAGAGTGAAAAAAAAAAAAAAAGAAAAAAAAAAAAAAAAAAAAAAACAAGAAACAAAACAAAACAAACCAGCTACAGGTTTCCAGTGGGCACTTCACATGGCTTATATCCTCCTGTAACTTCAGCTCCAGGGGATCTGACACCATCTTCTGGCCTCCACAAGCAACTTGCACACATGTGGCACACATATATACATAAATAAAATTAAATCTTTAGAAAGAAAAAAGTTCATTTTAGAAAGAAGAAATATTTTAAAAATTATCTTGAGCCAGGAAACTGTTGTCGTTTGCAGCAGCTCTGGTGATGAAACATGAGCCACAAAACTCAGCAAAACCCATGTGGAGTTTATTGGGAAAGGGAGCAAGGGGAGGGGTTGGTGTCAGCAGACCAGAGCAGAAATGGAAAGAGAGGGAACAGACGGGAGGTGCTTGCTTAAAAGGGGAAGCTTGCACATGCATACAGAGTCCTTAGGCAGCCACTTAACACAAGATGTAGCTAAGTATCTGCCAGAATGCTGGTGTGGTACCCTGCTAGTCGTCAGGGGGCTGGGTCAGCAAAATGCCAGGATATCATAATGGTGCATGCCTTTAATCCCAGCATTGAGGAGGTAGAAGCAGACAGAAATCTCTTTTGAGTTCAGGGCCAGCCTGGTCTACATAGTGGCTTCCAGGACAGCAAGGTCTATGAAGAAAAAAGACCCTGTCTTTAAAAAAAAAAAAAAAGGAAAAAAGAAAAAAAGACACCCAGGGCTACATAGACCCTCACAAAAACAAATCACCACAAATTTTCCTCGATGCTCTGGAGTTCCTATAGATAACATTAGGTTTTTTTTGTTGCTGTTGATTTGTTTTTTTTGAGATAGGTTCTCACTATGTAGTCCTGGTGCCCTGAAACTTGCTATGTAGATCATGCTGTCCTAGAACACACATACAGAGGGATCCACCAGCCTCTGCCTCCTGAGTGCTGGGATTAAAGAGATGTGTGACCAGTGACATTGGAACTTTCAGCAGATACTCTTAGGTTATCTGCTGCCCAGTGTGACATTCTCAGCTTCCCCCAGACTGGCTTTCCTCACCCCTGAAAGGTTTCTCCACTTCGGAAAGACTTCTTTCTACCCTTGACTTCTCTGGTTTTGAGAACATCACCAGAACTGCTCTCCTGCCTCGACTTCCTTCTCCCCTCCCCTCCCCTTCCTCCTCCACGTTGGGCAGCAAACACACTCTCAGCAGCGGGCACTCTATCACTGAGCTATAGCCTTAGACTTAAAACATTTTTTAAACTTTATTATAAAAAATATAACACACTAAAACTACCCAGAAGTCTATGCATCTCAGGACACTTCTACACAGTTAGAGTGCCATTGGATTTTACACTTTCCCTAATGAATATACTTTTATGCACTTACTTATTCACGCCACAACTGAAAAATCCATGGCAGAATTAGAATGAGAAAAACAATTAGCTTTATATCCTCTATCATAACTCCTGTTCATCACCTGCATTCGGTCCTTCTTGTCCCCTCACAGTTAGCTTTTCTTCTCTTTCCTTCATGCTAAGCTGTATCCACATGTCTGTTTATTTACAGATATGCATATATATTATTGGCAGGTTCTGAATATGAGGGAGAACTTGTCTTTTTTTTTTTTTCCTAGCTTTTTTTTAAGTCAAGGTCTTACTCTAAAACCCATAGTTTGAGGCTGGTCTCAAACTCCCCACCTCCTGAGTGCTGTGCTTACAACAATCCTATCATGCCTGGCTGAAGTACCTTCTAAACATTGCAGCCAGGATCTTCGTGTGCCCAGAGAGTGTGAGTATGTTAGTTTGGGAACCAGGGAAGACCCTGTAAATGGGGAAAGGCTCCAGGTTAAGACAGACAGACATTCACAGCAGATCCTACAGACAAGTGAGACCTGAACCCAGGCTGGAGACTCAGAGAAAAAAAGAGAGTGGGGTGCACTTGTGAAACAGGGGGAGGCCTGGGTTAAAGGCAGGTACCCAGGGTGAGGTGGGGGCTTTCCTCTTCAGCTTTCCAGTGAGGGGCCTCCTCCCCACAAAGGAGGATGTTTGTGCAAGGACTTGAAGAGACACCTGAGGAAATCAACAACTGGAGTCAGGACACCTGCACCCCAAAGGCATGACTAAGTCAGAAAAGGAAAGAGCAAAACAAAAGGGCACCATTTCCAGAGGGGAATTTCCCAGAACAATCGACAATGACTAAGAAACCAATCACCTGCCTTCCTTCCTGTCCAGTTAATGAGGACACACCTTCCCCCTGAAAACACACACTTCCCTTTGTGGGTACATGGAAGAGCTATAGCTGCCGTGTTTCCAGGGAAGAAATATTATTTTCAGGTGCTATCACCACAGAGCAAATTCTTTTTAGAGTGGGGGTAAGGCCTGGTTTTACCTGAGGCTGGCCTCAAACTCACAGCAATCCTGTCCTCAGTCTTCCAAGTACTAGGATTGCAGTGTGAGCCACCTGTGTCACACTGTGCATGAACACCACGCACAACAGCTGAGCAAGTTTTGTAAATGAATGGCATTCATCTTAGAGAAGAGTTTAGGTCAGCAAAACTGAGTAGAGTTCCCCTGTCCCTACCATAGCATGGCCTCCTCTACCTTGATGCAGTCTTCTTCTTCTTCTTCTTCTTCTTCTTCTTCTTCTTCTTCTTCTTCTTCTTCTTCTTTTTGAGACAGGGTTTCTCCGTGTAGCTTTGGAGCCTATCCTGGCGCTCGCTCTGGAGACCAGGCTGGCCTCAAACTCACAGAGATCCGCCTGCCTCTGCCTCCCGAGTGCTGGGATTAAAGGTGTGAGCCACCAACGCCCGGCTCCTCAACTCAGTCTTGGTGGGTTTTGTTTGTTACTGTTATTTAGACAGGATCTCCGTATGTAGCCTAGCCTAACTTTCAACTTACTATGTAATTCAGGCAAACCTTGATGTCTGGACAAATCCTTCTGCCTTAGCCTTCCCTATGCTGAGATCACAGGCATGTACTGCCATAACAGCAAACATGTCTCTTTTGCTTGCTTGGTTTTTTTTTTTTTTTGGGGGGGGTTGTTATTTGGTGTACAGAGAATCATATCACTCTTGATATTAGACATTCTTTGGACTTTATGCTTATAATCCCAGCACTTTGAATACTGAAGCAGAATTGTCAAGAATTTAAGGCTAGCCTAGACTACATAGCAAAGAACAGGCATGCCAGGGTTTATAACAAAAACAAACAAGCTGGGTTAGTAGCTGTGCTGGCTAGTCTTATGTCAACTTGACACAAGCTGGAGTTATCTGAAAGGAGAGAACCTCAATTGAGAAAATGCATCCATAAGATCCAGCTGTAGGGCATTTTCTCAATTAATCATCAGTGGGAGGTCTAGCCCCTGGAAGGTGGTGCCATTCCTGGGCTGGTGGTCCTGGGTGCTATATGAAAGCAGGCTGAATAAGCCATGGGGAGCAAGCCAGTAAGCAGCTCCCATCCATGGCCTCTGCATCAGCTCCTGCCTCCAGCTTCCTGTTCTGTTTAAGATCCTGTCATGACTTCCTTTGATAATGGACTACAGTGGGCAGTATCCTGAGCATAAGAAACCTCAAAGCAACAGGAGGTGGTGGCTCACGCCTTTAATCCCAGCACTTGGAAGGCAGAGGCAGGCAGATCTCTGTGAGTTCGAGGTCAGCCTGGTCTACAGAGGTAGTTCTACAATGGCTAGGGCTACACAAAGAAACCTTGTCTCAAACAACAACAACAACAACAACAAAATCCCAACCAAACAAAACAACAACAATAAAGACCCAACCAACTGACCAAACAAACCAAACCAAACCAAACAAAAACAAACAACAACAACAACAACAAAAAAACCATGATAGTCTCTGGGAGCACCAGGAATGATATTGTTGTGGGTCCGAGGCTCTGAAGCAACCCAGACACAAGAGGTCACACAAAGCAAGATCTTATTGGATTGGACTGCATAGTAGAAACTGTCTGGTCAGGGACAACAGTACAGACTAAGGAGCTGACTGTGTCCTCAAACTTCATCTCAGCAAGTGTTTAAGCAGAGAACCACAAACATCTGTGGCAAGTTACAGTTACATTTTCCACCAATCATGATTCAAAGATTAGGACTTCCCCAGGAACGTTGTTCTGGGGTATACTTATCTCGTTCTCAAATGTAGCAGGGTGACACAAGGATATCAGTTACCCAGGGAGGTTTGGGGAGGTCTGGAGAGGTCTGGGGAACTTAAAGTTTATTTGATCCTGCTTTTAAAATGGAGTCTAGAAGCCAGGCAGTGGTGGTGCACACCTTTAATCCCAAAACTCAGGAGGGATTTTTGTGAGCATGGTCTACAAAGCAGTTCCAGGAGAGCCAGAGCTGTAACACAGAGAAAACCTGTCAAAAAGGAGGCGGGGGGGGGGGCAGTGTAGAAACGAGGTGGCAGTACTTAGGGAATACACCTTTTGCTTATTCCCAACAATACTGCAATACTTCTGGGCAATTGTAAGAAAACGGACAAGCTGGACATGGGAAATGGTCAGTCTTAATAAAGCCATGCTGAGGAAACTGACACAAGAAGTCATCCTGCCAACCAAAGAGACCACTGGTTAGAAAAAGCAGAATAAACTTCCCTAATGGTCTAGACGGAGGACTCGTCTCCACCCCCAAACACATATCCTTTCATCTCCAAGATCCCTTCATGATGGGGAGGAAATCACCTTCAAGATGTACAAAAGCCACAGCCACAGGCTGCACTGTGAAGCCAAGCACTCCCCGTTGTCCTGCAGGTCTTTGACTGAACCTCTCCCTTACACGACCTGTAAAATCTCACCTATTTGACCTGGAATATTATAGAAAATTATTTGTATGATTAATGAAAATAAAACACACCTCTTGCCGAGGTGTGAGAGCAGTTTTTTTTTTTTTTGAGAAGTGATTTTTTTATTTGAATTAGAAACAAGATTGTTTTACACGACAATCCCAGTTCCCTGCTCCCTCCTGTCCTCCCCTACCACCCCCTCCCCCAACTAAAACCCTACCTATCACATATCCTTTTTGCTCCCCCTGGATGGTGAGGCCTTCCATAGGGTGTCATCAGAGTCTATTGTATCCTTTGGGATACGGCCTAGGCCCACCCCCGTGTGTCTTGGCTCAGAGAGTATTCCTCTATGTGAAATGGGCTCCCAAAATCCACACCTATGCTAGAGATAAATACTGAACTACTACAGGAGATCCCATGGATTTCCGAGGTTTCCTCACTGAAACCCATGTTCCTGGGGGCTGGATCAGTCCCATGCTGGTTTCCCAGCTATCAGTCTGGGGAGCAAGAGTTCCCCAATGTTCAGGTCAGCTGTTTCTGTGGGTTTCACCAGCCTGGTCTGGACCCCTTTGCTCTTCACTCGTCCTTGTCTGCATCTGGATTCCAGTTCAGTTCAGTGAATAGTTGTGAGTGTCTGCTACTTCCACCAGCTGCTGGATGAGGGCTATCGGGTGGCATATAAGACAGTCATCAATCTCATTATCAGGGGAGGGCATTTAAGGTAGACTCTCCTCTGTTGCTTAGATTGTTAGCTGGTGTCATCTTTGTAGATCTCCAGACATCTCCCCAGTGCCTGATTTCTCTGTAAACCTAAAATGCCTCCCTCTATTATGGTATCTCCATTCTTATCTTCTATTCTTCCCCTGACTCAACCTTTCTGCACCCTCATGTCCTCTGCATCCCTCCTCTTCTCGCTTCTCATTCTCCTAGCTCCCTCCCCACTCCTCCCATACTCCCAATTTACTCAGGAGATCTTGACCCTTTCCCCTTCTCTAGGGGACCATGTATGTCTCTCTTAGGGTCCTCCTTGTTTACTAGCTTCTCTGGCAGTGTGGATTATAGGCTGGTAATCCTTTACTCTATGTCTAAAATCCACATATGAGTGAGTACATGCCATGTTTGTCTTTTTGTGATTGGGTTACCTCACTCAGAATGATTTGAGTTCCATCCATTTTCCTGCAAATTTCAAGATTCCATTGTTTTTTTTTCCTCTGAGTAGTACTCCATTGTGTAAATGTACCACATTTTCTCTATCCATTCTTCAGTTGAGGGGCATCTAGGCTGCTTCCAGTTTCTGGCTATTACAAATAGTGCTGCTATGAACATCGTTGAACAGATGTCCTTGTTGTATGAATGTACTTCTTTTGGGTATATGTTTAAGAGTGGAATTGCTGGATCTTGTGGTAGACTGATTCCCATTTTCTTGAGGAGTCACCATACTGATTTCCAAAGTGGCGGTACAAGTTGGCACTCCCACCAGCAGTGGAGAAGTGTTCCTCTTTGTGAGAGCAGTTTTGATTCCACTAAGCCTTGTGGTCACCAGCAGGTACCACAGACAAAGTTGGATGCTGCAGTGGATAGCAGACTAGGACTCACTGATAAAACTGTAGAAGGATCTTGACCAGAGTTCAAATTCATCATCTAAATTCAATCACTTGGATCCCACTTCCAATCAAAGTAAACCCACCCAAGGCCCTTGCAAACTGTTCATCTGAATCTGTCACATTGGTTCAATAGTGATAATAATCAGAAAGACCCATGGCAGTGCACCATCTCTTCTGTTCTTCCCAAAGATGGGATGTAGTTTCCCCACAAAAGACATTTAATATTAGTTCAAATCCCCGCTTCCTATTCCCAGCCTTTAATGGCCTGGCCTTTTGCAATGTTCACTTCAAACACATGCTCTTGGAGTGGACCAGCATAACTTAATTGCTAGGACCTCAAAACAAGACTCATTGAGTATTGTTGTAATTTTAAAATGTAGCACATGAGAGAAAGCGCTTGGGTGGAAGGGAGAGGCGAGACTGGCCTTTTGGAACAGGATCTGCAGGAGAAGAGAAAAGTAGACAGAGAAAGAGAGAAGGAGAGTCAGTGAGAAATGCACAGTTGTACATTTTTTTAAAAATCCCTGGGGCTGGGGAGCTGGCTTAGTGGGTAAAGTGCTAGCTGTGCAAGCATGGGGATCTAAATTTGCACCCTGTGGAGGCGGCGGTGCTGGTGGTACCGCTCTGGGTTCTCTCTGTCTTTCTCTCTCTCTCCCTCTCTCTCTGCCTGCCTCTTCTGCTGCTCCTGTTCCAAGAGGCTGGTCTCCCCTCCCCCCTTTCCCATTCACTTTCCCCCTGTCTCAAAAACTAGTGTGGAGAGCAACTATGAACCAGCAGAGACTTCTGGTTTCCATGTAGGAACACAAGCACAAGCATGTGTGCATGCACAGATGCAAAATAAATTTCATAGGACCAAATAAATGAATAGAGAGAGAGAAAAGAAAGAAGGAAGAACCAACTTCCATAGAACCGTGTAGAACTCATTTTTTTAAAAAAAGCAAGTATAGAGGGTGGACATGGTGGTTCATGCCTTTAGTCCCAGCCAGGTCTACATAGTGAATTCCAGGGCAGCTAGGGGTAAGTAGTGAGACACTGTCTCAAAACAAAGCAAAAACAAAAGGCAAAGATTAGGGAGGCTGTAGCGGTTTTGCCTATGTCGGGAAAACCACGCCCCACTCACCAGGAAGAAAGAGGGAAGGAAAGCCAAGCCTCAAACTTCCCTCTTTCTGCTTTCCATCTGCCTGAAGCCACGCCCCAAGGGGTGTGGCCACCTCACAGGCAAAACTGGTACAGGAGGCTGAGGCAGAAAGGTTGCTGTTTGAGGCCAACTTAAAACCCAGACCATGTGGTTTTCATGAAAAGATCTGGGGCTAATTACATAAGCAAACAGAGGCAGAAGTTGAATTCTATTCTATAAATGAACATTCCTTCTGCAACTGTCTTTTCTATTATTTTTTGTTTTGTTTTGTTTTTTGAGACAGGGTTTCTCTGTGTAGCTTTGGAGCCCTATCCTGGCACTCGCTCTGGAGACCAAGCTGGCCTCAAACTCAGAGATCCGCCTGCCTCTGCCTCCCAGTGCTGGGATTAAAGGCTTGCTCCACCAACGCCCGGCTCTTTTCTATCTTTTTGTTTTAATTCTTGTCTTTTTGAGACAGGATCTCATGTAGCTCAGGCTAGCCTTGACCTCATAATCCTCCCAATTTGGCATGCTGAATGCTGAGATCGCTGGGCAGGTGTGGGCCACCACACCCAGCACCCAGTTTTTTCATTGTGTCTTTCACACTCAATCACTGCTCCTATAGCCACTAATCTACTTTCTGTATTCATTGTTTTGCCTTTTCTAGAAATGTCATAGCAACAACATCATAGCATATGCAGCCTTGTGTATCTGGCTTCTCTTACTCAGCATATAGATTTTGAGGTTCATCTTTCTCCACAATGTTTTGCTTCCAGTACTAGGAGGAAATTTTAGATAACTTCTTATTAATTTCTATGCGCCTAGAGAAATTGCCAAGGTTAATTGAAAGCATTTTGGAAGATATACTTCATGCAAGTCCCAGATCACACTATGGTGATCTATCTTCTATTTAAAAAGAAAATCGACGTACTGGCAAAAGGACTATTCTTTTCCTCATTATGATCCTTCTGTTTATGTCTCCAAAGCTCAATAATTTACACCCCGTGGTTCTCAGTGTGAATTAAATTTGATCTTCTGTATTTTCTTTCCTTTGTCATGCAGTAGTTTTTAAAATAACAGTGGTAAGTTGCCTCTCTGGCATCCACTCAGTCACCTGGAAACTGAACAGATCGCAACTGCTTTTTATGGAATTTAACACCTCGACAGGCATTCATTCATTCAACAAGATGCTCTCATGGCTCTACCTCATAGGGGAATCAATAGATGAACCTAAGGGCTTCAAGCCTAAGATTCTGAATGACAAGTCGTGGCATGTATTTGAATAATAGATGTCACTGACCAAAGAAAAACATCCCAGGACCTCAGTTTTTGTCACTAATGAGCAGGTGCCAAAGCAATAACAATCTTCTCACTGCACCCTCAAAGCGCTGAAAAGTTTCCCAGTAATAACACATGAGCTACAAGGGTGGGCGGTGGAATTTCTGATTATACCCTCAAAGATGAAACTACACAGAAGCTGCTAAAGTAACCACCATGGAAATCACAGGCTTTGATAAATGAGGGTGGAAAGCAGCAAAGTAGACAGATCCAGGCTGGAGTCAAACATCTGTCAGTCACATTTTTAAATTAAAGTCAAAACTAAACTGTTTTATGTCTCTTTCGTTCCCTTTGTAATAATTTCATGCTTAGCCTGGACACTGTATTAATCAGTGCTCCCCAGGGAAGTGGGGCTTGTAAAGTAATCCACCCAAAGTCACCTGTGACACTGGAACATTTCTCACTGCCTTTCTCCCTGGGGCTGGGGCTGCTGGGATGTAATACTCCCAAGGCAACTCTCAATAGCCAAGGGATAAGAGCTGGTGGGTAAGGTCCCTACCTCCTCACTCCAGTAGAGCTGTGTTGTGCACACACTCTGAGTCCCCAGCAAGATGGCAGCCTAGTCCAGGTGTGTGACTTGAGCTCTCAAGTGCCCTTGTTGGCTATTCTCATCCTTATCTCACCTTCTGCTTCCTTAGGTCATTTCCAGGATGCACACACTCTTTAATTTAGAAAGGTTTTATATCTTAATTAAAATCATCCTAGCTGGGCAGGTGGTAATACAGTCCTGTAATCCTAGCACTTGGGAGGTGAAGGCAGGGAAGGGGGATCAAGAGTTCACAGCTAGCATGGGCTCCATAAAGATTCTATCTTAAAACAAAACAAAATCAGAAATTAAAGATATAAATGAGCAACGCATTTAGTAGCCGTAACCTGTCAGTATCATAGCCCAGCCAAATTCACCTTAAATGTGCTTTTGTAATAAAGCATTGATTACATCATGTAATTCATTCAATATTCTCCTGAGAGTGCAAAGCAGTACACTTTAGAGACATTCTTTCCTGCCGTTAATAAATTGAGCCAATGTAAGTTAAGGAATAATCATGGAGAATTTGCCCTAGATATTTTGTATCAGGGTTCACTTTTGAGGAGCGTGACCAAGACATCTATCAAAATTGTAGATAAGTATATTCTTAATTAATTTTGTATGTGTATGGGTGGTTTGTCTGCCTTTATGTCTATGCATCACTTGTGGGGTGCTATTAGAGTTTAGAAGAGGTCCCCTGAAACTGGAGTTACAGATGGTTGTGAGCCAGCATGTGGGCACTGGGAATTGAACCTGTGTCTTCTGCAAGAGCAGCCAGTGCTCTTAACCATTGAGCAACCCCTCTAGTTCCTAAGCACAGACTTTAAAGGAATTTGATTAGCCAGGTGGTAGTAACTCACACCTTTCATCCTAGCATTCGGGGAGGCAGAGGCAGGCGGATCTCTGTGAGTTTGAGACCAGCCTGGTCTACAAGAGCTAGTTTCAGGACAGCCTCCAAAGCCTCTCCCTGTCTCGAAAACAAACAAACAAACAAACAAAAAAAAAAACAAAACAAAACAAAAAAACTTTTTCCAGGTCTGTATCTTAGGAATAGCCAAAAATCCTCTCATGAGAGGGTTAGAAAAGAAGTAGTTGTCTTCTTAAATAGCCTCACCTGAGGTTATTGTGTCCTTAATTGTCCCATAAGCAGGGAGCTGGAGTAGACTAAAGTCTCTTACACTCGGAATTCTGGAAACAATCCCAGGAGGATGGCATTATTTCACAGGAAAACTATTTGAGGCTGACGTTTGACTGACGACACAGAACTGCATGCAGTAAGTAGAACCAGGATGGAAGCCTGGGCAGCCTGGTTCCTGATGCGGGACCCCACACTGAGCACAAGATAGCAGCCCAGTGTCTAGTTCCGGATGCGGGACACACACCAAGCACAAGAGCACTGCCTGATAAACACCAGCTTGGTTGGGAGGTTAACATGTCTGGAGAAGAGGGGAGATGATTTATAGGATGTCTTCACATGTTTGAAGGCTCTGCCAGGAATCCCCTTGGTATCAGGTGAAGTGTTCTATAATATACAGAGTGTTTTCAAAGGTAATACATATATATTGGTTTTGTTTTTTAAGACAGGGTCTCATGTGTAGCCCAGGTTGGTCAGCTCCTGATTTCTCCTGGCTGTACCTCTTAGGCACTGGGAACTCAGGCACATGCCACTATGCTTGAGTCCTAAACACAAGGATTATGAAGAAAATCAAATATATTAAGGTGCATTTATTGAAATGTTACCCAAAATTATGGTGCAGCAACATATACACCCACCCTATGGGGTAATTACATTTTATAATAGACTCTGGAAATGTAGAGAATCACTGTCACTAGAGAGTGACAAGGATAAGCTGAGCTACCCAAATGACTGGATGGTGTCAGAACAGACCTCTCTAGTAGCCCCCCACAAATCTGAATTTGCTACAAGCCACCCTCTACCTTTACTAACTCTCTAAAATGTGGGATTAGCTGTGTTTGTCACCAATTCTAAACCTTTCAGTGGCCACCCAGCATTGTCCTTTGTATGGAGTCTAGTGTCTCCAAGATGACACCTAAAGGCCCACATGACCTGACCCAACAACTGGCCTTACTAACCTCTGAGCAGTGTCTCCCATGATTTGAGGGCTCTAGTCTCAGCACTTTCCTGGTTTCCCAGCATGCACCACAAACTCGCCTTGACTGTGGAGAACAAACCTCTGAGCAGTGCTCTTTCCTCCCAGCTGAGTCTTCTTTGTGGAGCATTGTGGGATGAGGAAAATCAGTTACTCCTCCTCTGAGCCTACTGGCTCCTCCACACGCCTCAGTGCTAGCAGTCACACACCAAATTATGATAGCTACTGCGAACATGTATTAGAGTCTACTATGTGAACAATATTTACCAATCTGAAATGGGAGCCAGTAGAATATCAAGTCTAAGACAGAGTTCAGTGCATGTTGGTTACAATTGACTTGAAATAAAGAACTAGCTAATTCAACTGCAACTGACATGTTTGAGTTAAACCATCCTACAGGTCTTGGCAGATCCCACCAAAGGTCCTGGGATCTTTGCCAGCCTGGTAAACAAGTTTGAGCCCACCAAAATTGAGGATGCATTCATCTTAAAATTTCATGTAATAAATAACACATTGATGTTAGTTATCAAATGGATGTTATTGCCATTTTGTTTTTATTTTTTGTGACAGGGTTTTTCAAGACAGGGTTTCTCTATGTAGCCTTAGCTGTCCTGGAACTTGCTCTAGTCGACTAGGCTGGCCTCGAATTCATAGAGATCCCCCTGCCTCTGCCTCCCAAGTACTGGGATTAAAGGCATGCTTCACCATGTCCGGTTATTCAGTTCCTCTTTTTATAACTTTTTGTTTTAGCAGAGGTTCTGCCTTAAATTGCATGGTCTTGAGCTCACTATGTATGTAGCCAATCATTGAACTTGTGATCATCCTAGTTCCTTAGTAACTAGCATCACAGTTCTTAGCACTATGGCCATGAGTTTTGAGGGGTTTTGCTTTGTTTGGTACTAGGAATTGAGCCTAAGGCTTCCCACATACTAGGCAAAAGTTCACACCCACAGTGCCCCACACCCCTTTCATTTTATTCTGAGACAAGATCTTGGTAATTTGCACACACTGGCCTGAAACTTGGGCTCCTCCTGCTTCGGTCTCTGGAGTAGCTGGGAGTACAGGCATGTGCCACCATATCTGGCATCAGCCCCCTTCCCATCCTCTTTCTATTTTTTTTTATTAGACAAAATCTGTATGTATCCCTGGTTGCTGAGGATTCTCTGTGTATCTCAGGCTGCCTCAGCCCCTTGAGTACTAGGAGTACAAATTTTCACCATCAGTTAATAGTTTTGTCCAGTTTGCTTATTTGCTTTAAGACATGGTCTCTCATACTGTATCCCAGGCTGGCTTTGAACTTAAAGCAATCCTCCTGCCTCAGCCTCTGTGAGTCCTAGGATTATGGGCACCATCACAATGCCTGGTAGTTTTACATAATTTTAAAGGGAAATGGATACATCTAAAGCTTCTACCTCTTTTCCATCTGTGTCCTGTCCTACCCTCCAGCCTGCCAATAATTCTGTAGGTACAGGCTCAGGTTGAGATGTAGGGACCTAGAGCTTCCTGTTGCTGACCCTGCGGTGAGGTCACTCTTTGGCAGGAAGTCTCAGGAGTTCCCACCTCTCCCAGCCAGTCATCTGGATGATAAATACACAGTTCTGGCAGGGTTCTGCCTTCCAGCCAAGTTCAGATAGTATTCACACCCAAACCTATCCATTTTCTAGTCATTCTCCCAAGGTCTCTGGGATGACTCATTCAGTGATATGAAGCAGCTTTCTGGGTTTTCCCATGAGGACTCTTTGTTTTCATGACTTCTTTGTTGTTGTGGAGGCTCTGTCATCTGGAGACGACATGTGACCTTTCTGTCACCTCTGGAGGTAGTTTTTCATCTTATTTGATTAAGGAGGGCCTGGCATGTTTAGTTTGATTATTGCTTCTCTCCTTCCACCTGTTCTGGTTTTGATTTTTGGTACAGGGTCTAATGTTGCTCAGGTTGGCCTTGAACTCATAGTAACCCTCCTGCTTCAGGCTTCTGAGTGCTGGAATTACAAGTATGTAGCTAAGACTGGTCATGAACTTTTTTTTAAAGTCAGGGTTTCTTTATGTAGCCTTGACTGTTCTGAAACTCTCTATGTATCTGGACTGGTCTTTAACTCACAGAGATCAATCTGCCTCTGCCTTCTGAGTGCAAGGATTAAAGGCTTGCAGCACTATGCCTGGCAAAGATTTTTATTTTTTGTGTTTGGATGTTTTGACTACATGCATGTATACCACACATGTGCAGTGCCTACAGAAGTCAGGAGAGGGTGTCAAATCCTCTAGAACTGGAGCTACAGACGGTTGTGAGCCATCATGTGGGTACTGGGAACTGACCCTGGGTCCTCTGGAAGAGTCACAAGTGTTCTTAACTGCTGAGCCATCTCTCTAGCCTGGTCATGAACTCTTGATTCTCCTGCCTCTACTTCACAAATGCTGAAATTATAGATATGCTCTACTACACCTGTTTAAAAATATTTATTTAATTTAAATTTTAATAAATTAATGAATTAAATTCATTGCATTGGGGGAATTGAACCCAAAGTGTTGGACATGCTGGGCAAATACCCCACTACTAAGCTACATCCCTAGCCCTTGAGCATGAAGTTTTGAGTTGAACAGAGTAGACTTCAGTCTTGGCTCTGCTATATGTCAGCTATATATTATACCCAAAAGGAAACCTTTCCTTTCTCAATATCCTCATCCATTAAAAGCAGGAGTGATCACATCCTTGTCTAGGATGCTGTGACAAGTAACTGTGTGGTCAAATCTGTAGATGCATCTTAGTGTCTGACGAAGAGAAGATAGGGTGTGAATGTTAATCTCTCCTTGAAATAGAAAAAGAATCTAGTTCTGTGGCCTACAAAATAGAGCTGGTACCCAATAAAGAGCCAGCCATGATGAAATCAGCAGATGGGCCTCCCCACTGGAGGGTAAGGTCTGTACTATTTGTCTCAGTCTTTCCAGGCCCTATCCATCAAGGAATGGAGTAGATCATAAGGATTAGATGGACGGATGGATAGCTGGACAGATGGATAAACATGTGAGTGAATATATTTTAATACATTGTAAAGGATTTAGAGTGTTTAAGGTATCTAAAGTTGCCAAATAACTTATATGTGAAACTTAGCTCCAAAAATCTATTCAATCCCTCCTTATATGTCTGGTAATACATAAAAAAAAAAAAAAAAAAAAAAAAAAAAACAAGTTAGGAGGATTGGCCATGGTGGCACATACCTGTAACCCTAGCTCCCTGGTGGTGGAGGGAAGATGATGAATTCCAGGTCAGCTTGGTTTACATAGCATATTCAAAGCCAGCTTAGACTACAAAAAGAGATCTTGTCTAAAAAAATTGGTGATACAAATCCATAATATTGGAGCTGGTAATATCCAAAGGGATGGCAGATGGCTTGAATTTAGTGTCAGAGCAGGTGGGCTGATGGGCTGAACAGATTACAGGAGATAATTGCTGAGGAGTAGTGATGATCAGTTAGCAGGGAAGGTGTGAAGAGGGATTGCCCTGTAATTACTACTGTTCCAGAGTAAATATATAGGGCTGGTTTTTGGCAAGTAAATGTTGTGTTTCTGGGTTGTACTGACAGGTTCTGACTGGAGGCTTTGGGGGATGGTTCCCATGATTAAGCACAGCCTTGCACACCAGATGGCTCACTGCTGCCACTGTCTCTGGCCTCCCTGCCACCTGCCAGCCAGGCTCCTGCCTCCCTCCATGGTTGGTCCATCATAGTCCATTCTCCCCACCATAGCCACAGCAGACTTCCTAAACCCAGTCAGAGCTGATGACTCTTCCTGCTTGAAACTTCCTGTTCAATTTTCACACAGCCCGTGTGTGATGATGATCTAACCCCCACCTACCTTTCTACAGCACGCTGGATCTCTAGCATCCTTTGTCCCACGTGGTCCACCTCCTGGCGGTGCCTTTGTCTTTGCTTTTCCCTCTGATTGGCAAGCTGACTTGCTCTTCCTCACATGGCTGCCTCTGTCTGGGATGTTTTCCCAGAATGCCTTTCCCTGATTCCCTGAGCTAAAGAAGTTCTCTCTTTCCCTCTATCCTCTTCTTCTGTCTTGTTTCTTACAACTACCACTTTGCTCATTTTCCTTCTCTGGATGAAATACGGGGCTACTGGTGTCCATATTTCTATGGTTCACTGCTCTTGTCCCCAGCAAGAAATGGTCATAACAGGCGCTGAGTAATTAATTTTACTAGGTGGGTACATGGACCATAAACAAACTCCGGAAAAATTCTACTAACTTCCCACTGTGCTCCCGCCTAATGGGGATCAGGGGAGGGGGATGACAGGACAGGACACAGTGCTCCTGAAAGGTGAGAACCTTGTCAAGGGGAGGACAGAGCTCACAGACAGCACTGTTTTCCTAGAGCATTAGGTCACATGCAGTGACTTGCACAACAGTGTGTTCCCAGAAGTTCTGTGAATACTTTGAAACCTTCCAGAGAGATGCCAAGCACAGATCTAGTGTGTAGCTCATGGGTACAATGCTTGCCTGGCATGTGCAAGGTCATGTGGGTTCAAGCCCATCACCCCCCCCCACACACACACACACAAATAGTGGGTAAACCTGGAAGGAGCTGTTGAGTCCACACTCCCAGAATCCCATTCCAAGCACAGAGAATAAATTTGGTAATCATCTGTCCCCGATAGGACTTGCTTGGGTTCCTGTGCCCAGGGGTTCAACTCCCTTGCACAGACTGGTGTATTCAGGAATGATTTGGCATCAATGATATTAGACACTGGGTAGCTAAGCAGAATGGAACTTACTGGAAAGATGAGTGAGGCTCACAGAAGGAGGGCCTAGCACAGTGAGGGGGGGGGGAGTAAGGAAATGCATGGCTGAGCCATGGGAGACAAGAATGCAAGCCAAGACTACTGGCAGGCAGGAAACTCACCCTTCCCTTCACACTTCAGGTGGATCCCTGCCTTGCTCTCCTATTCCTCTTAGGTCTGAGGAAGGGCAAAACTGTCTGGATTAGGGTATCTGCCAACTAAGGAAGTAGTGCAGTTTCCCCTGCCCTCTACCTACAGAAGGATGAAGAGGCCAAGACAGCATGCATGTCACTTGTCGGCAGTGGCCTGGGCTGAATCTAGTCCTACCAAGACTGTGAGGGGGAAAAGTGGCCCCAGCATGGATGGCTGGGCCTGACTTGATCACTTGAACACATGTGCTGGGGACTGTTGGGTCAGGGAGACAATTTGGTTTTATTTATTTATTTATTTATTTATTTATTTATTTATTTATTTATTTATCGAGAGACAGGGTTTCTCTGTAGCTTTGGAGCCTGTCCTGGAGCTCCCTCTATAGACCATGCTGGTCTCAAACTCACAGAGACCCACCTGCCTCTGCCTTCCGAGTGCTGAGATTAAAAGTGTGTGCCACCAATGCCAGTGGAGTCTGCACCTGGCTCTCACCAGCTTGAGGGAGCCCACTGTTAACTTCTTCAGAATCTTTCAAAATGGCTGAGGTCATGCTGGCAATTTCAAACTGGCACTGATGGGAGTGTCTACACCACTGAAACTGGCAAATGCCGTATGTCAAGCCTATTTGTTTTTCTTTCTCAGATAACTAGTTATTAAACTACACACACACTACCACTTACTTATAATTCCAGAACACACTCTGCTTGATCTTTCTTATTGTATTACTTTTAAATCACTACTAGATTATATCTTTAGCCATGAGATTGATCTGTAGTTTCTTTTTTTTTTTTAATGCAAAATTTACTTTCTCTTCTAAGAGGTTCAGTGTGGCTGGGTTTATGTTGCGGTCTTTGATCCATTTGAACTTAAATTTTGTGCATAGTGATAGATATGGATCTATCTGCAGTCTTTGACATGCCAGCATCCAGTTATGCTAGCACCATTTGTTGAAGATACTTTCTTTTTTCCATTGTATAGTTTTAGCTTCTTTGTCAAAAATCAGGTGTTCATAGGTCTGTGGGTTAATATCAGGATTTTCAATTCGATTCCATTGGTCTACCTGTCTATTTTTATGCCAATACCAAGCTGTTTTCAGGACTATAGCTCTGTAATAGAGCTTGAAGTCTGGGATAGTGATGCCTCTGGAAGTTCCTTTATTGTGCAGAGTTGTTTTGGCTATCCTGGGTTTTCTGTTTTTCCATATAAAGTTGATTATTGTTCTTTCAAGGTCTGTGGAGAATTGTGCCTTGCCTGTATTTTGATGGAGATTGCATTGAATCTGTAGATTGCTTTCGGCAAGATTGCCATTTTTAACATGTTGACCTTACCTGTCCAAGAGCATGGGAGATCTTTCCATTTTCGGATATCTTCTTTAATTTCTTTCTTTAAAGTCTTGAAGTTCTTGCTATACAGGTCTTTCACTTGTTTGGTTACATCACCCCAAGATATTTTATGTTGTTTGTGGCTATTGTAAAGGGCTATTGATGTTTCTCTGATTTCTTTCTCAGCCCATTTATCATCTGTATATAGTAGGGCTACTGATTTTTTTGAGTTAATCTTGTATCCTGCCACTTTGCAGAAGGTGTTTATCAGCTGTATTAGTTCCCTGGTAGAGTTTTTGGGGTCATTTATGTAAACTATATCATCTGCAAATAGTGAAAGTGTGACTTCTTCCTTTCCAATTTGTATCCCCTTGATCTCCTTTTGTTGTCTTACTATTCTAGCTAGAACTTCATGTACAATATTGAAGAGATATGGAGAGAGTGGACAGCCTTGTCTTGTTTCTGATTTTACCTCTAAAATTGTGTTGAGTTTCTCTCCATTTAATTTGATGTTGGCTGTTGGTTTACTGTATATTGCTTTTATTATGTTCAGGTATGTTCCTGTTATCCCTGATCTCTCCAGGACCTTTATCATGAAGTGGTGTTGGATTTTGTCAAAGGCTTTTTCAGCATCTACTGAGATGATCATATGGTTTTTCTTTTGCAGTTTGTTTATATGGTGGATTACATTGATGGAATTTTGTATGTTGAACCATCCCTGCATCCCTGAGATGAAGCCAACTTGATCATGGTGGATGATTTCTCTGATGTGTTCCTGGATTCGATTTGCAGTATTTTATTGAACATTTTTGCATCAATGTTCATGAGAGCTATTGGTCTGTAGTTCTCTTTATTAGTTGTGTCTTTGAATGGCTTGGGTACCAAGGTAATTGTAGCTTTGTAAAAAGAGTTTGGCAATGACCCTTCTGCTTCTATTGTGTGGAACAGTTTGAGGAGTACTGGTATTTGCTCTTCTTTGAATTTCTGGTAGAATTCTACACTGAAACCATCTGGCCCTGGGCTTTTTTTGTTTGGGAGACTTTTGATGACTGCTTCTATTTCGTTAGGGGTTATAGGTCTATTTAAATTGCTTATCTATTCTTTTTTAAATATTTATTTATTATATCTACAGTGTTCTGTCTGCATGTATGCTTGCACACTGGAAGAGGGCACCAGATCTCATTATAGATGGTTGTGAGCCACAATGTGGTTGCTGGGAATTGAACTCAGGATCTCTGGAAGAGCAGCCAGTGCTCTCAACCTCTGAGCCGTCTCTCCAGCCCCAGCTTATCTATTCTTGATTTGATTTTGGTAAGTGACATCTATCCAGGAAATTGTCCATTTCCTTTATATTTTCGATTGTTTTTGGAGTATAGGTTTTTCAAAGTATGACCTGATGATTTTCTGATTTCCCCATTGTCCGTTGTTATGTTCCCCTTTTCATTTCTGATTTTGTTAATTAGCATGCTCTCTCTCTGCCTTTTGGTTAGTTTGGTTAGAGGTTTGTCTATCTTGTTGATTTTATCGAAGAACCAAATCTTTATTTCATTGATTCTTTGTATTGTTTTCTTTGTTTCTACTTTATTAATTTCAGCTCTTAATATGATTATTTCCTGGCATCTACTCCTCCTGGGTGAGTTTGCTTCTTTTTGTTCTAAAGCTTTCAGTTGTGCTGTTAATTCTCTAGTGTGACTATTCTCCAGTTTCTTCATGTGGGCACTTAGTGCTATGAACTTTCCTTTTAGCACTGTTTTTAAAGTGTCCCATAAGTTTGGGTATGTTGTGTCTTCATTCTCATTGAATTCTAGGAAGTCTTTAATTTCTTTTTTTATTTCTTCCTTGACCCAGGAATGGTGCAATTATGCATTGTTCTATGTCCATGAGTTTGTAGGTTTTCTGCAATTTGTGTTGTTGTTGAATTCTAACTTTAAACCATGGTGATCCCATAGGATACAGAGGGTTATTCCAATTTTTTTTGTATCTGTTGAGGCTTGCTATGTAGCCAAGTATGTGGTCGATTTTAGAGACGGTTCCATATGGCACTGAGAAGAAGGTATATTCTTTTGTGTTTGGATGGAATGTTCTATAGATGTTTGTTAATCTCAATTGGGTCATAACTTCTGCATGGTCCCCCGGAGAAGGGGAAGGGGACAGGATCTCCTGAGAGGATTAGGAGCATGGTAGGAGGAGAGAGGGAGCTGGGAGAAAGAGAGGGGATGAAGAGGGGAGAGGAGGACATGAGGGAGCAGGAAGGTTGAATCAGGGGAAGAATAGAGGAGAGCGGGATGAGAGATACCATAATAGAGGGAGCCATTATAGGTTTGATGAGAGATCTGGCACTAGGGAGATTTCCAGAGATCTACAAGGATGACACCAACTGGCAATCTAAGCAATAGTGGAGAGACTATCTTAAATGCCCTCCCCTGATAATGAGATTGATGACTACCTTATATGCCACCCTAGATCCTTCATCCAGGGACTGATATAAGCAGAGGCAGACACCCACAACTGAACTCCTGTAAAGAGCAAAGGGGTCAAGACCGAGCTGCTGAAATTCACAGAAACAGCTGACCTGAACAATGGGGAGCTCATGGACCCCAGACTGATGGCTGGGTGGCCAACATGGGACTGACCCAGACCTCCTAAACATGGGTGTCAGTGAGGAGGCCCCGGCAATCTATGGGGCCTCTGGCAGTGGATCAGTATTTATCCCTGGCGTATGAATGGACTTTGGGAGCCCATTCTACATGGAGGGATGCTCTCTCAGCCTGGACACATAGGGGAGAGTCTAGGCCCTGCCCTGGATGATATGGCAGACTTTGGGGATCCTTCCTGGGAAGTAGAGGGGTGATAGGGTGGGGGAAATTGGTGGGGTGGGGAGGAGGGGAGGGAGAGGGAGCTGGGATTGTTTCTAATTTAAATTTAAAAAAAGGAGGTCATAAAAAAGAACAAAATTTACATTTATCTCTTGTGCACTGGGAGGCACATACATGGTATACATATGGGGGTCAGAGGAAACTTCAGGAGTAGATTCTCTCTTCCCACCATGTGGATTCTAGAGATGGGACTCAGGTTTACCTACTGGCTGACATCCCTGTGAGGGTTTTGTTCTTTAATTGAGAGTAATACATTATTTGCTTCCACTCTACTCCCAGCCAAAACCATGTTGATGGGAATCTTTCTATGTAGTATAGATTGGTCTCAAAGTGTCTATGTAGCTGACACTGGCCTCAAACTCCTGATCCTTCTGTCCCAGGCTCCCAAGTATAGGATTATAGGCCTGTGCCACTTTGCCTGGTGAATTGTCAGCTTTATTTCTTCTCCTCTTCCTCACTATGTAGGTGGAGATAACCTTAAATGTCTTATCCTCCTGCCTCAGCTTCCCGAGTAGAGGCCTTAGTTTAGCACAGCTTACTTTTAATCTCTCATTCTCCATCATGTAGGAGTTATTTTATTGTATTTTAAGACAGCATGTCACCATTTAGCACTGGCTAGACTGGAGCTTGCTATGAAGTCCAGGCTGGTCTTGAATTTGTGCATGGCCCCCTTATTCAGGAAGTATTTTAAAACACAGATCATAGGCCATGCACTTAATCAATAATAAGAATCTTTGAAGGTGAAACCCACATTTAAATTTTTTTAAGATTTACTTTTATTTTATGTGTGTAGTATTTTGTTTGCATGTACAACTGTGTACCACATATGTGCAGTCACATAGAAGGCATCAGATCCTCTGGAACTGGAGTTACAGACCTTCTGAGTGCTGGGACTTGAACCTAGGTCCTCTGGAAGAGTAGCCAGTATTCCTAACCACTGAGCAATCTCTCTAGCCAAGGAGATTCTGAGTTCAAGGCAGGCCTGGTCTACAGAGCAAGTTCCAGGACAACCAGGGCTACACATGTGGTGGCTCTTGCCTTTAATTCCAGCACTCAGGAGGCAGAGGCAGAGGCAGGTGGATCTCTGTGAGTTTCAGGCCAGCCTGGTCTACAGAGTGAGTTCCAGGACAGCCAGGGATGTTACACAGAGAAACCCTGTCAAAAAATATCATGGTGCAGTCCAGAGTTTCTCAAATATTAACATGCACAGGAATCACTTATATATTATATTATATTATCAAGTGATCACTTACATAGTCACTTGATAATATACAGAGTTTACTTTAACATGTCTGGCTGGGCCTTGAGACTGATTTTCCAACAAACTCTCAGGGATGCCAGTGTTGCCAGCCATGGCTCACACTTCTGTAGCAAGAATATGAAAAAACATGGTAATTTTCTGGGTTTTAAAGATTATATGGAATCCACTGATGCAGCCATTTTTGCCCCACAATATTTTCAATACCGAATCTCATTACTTTTCAATCAGTTCTATTCAAACTGTTGTCTGTTTCAAGTTCCAGGGTGAGCTAGGCCTGGTGGTATAGGGCTCTAACCCATTACTGGGGGATGAGGAAAGAGGATCACGAGTTGTTTGCCTAGGCTACACAGTGAGTTTAAGGTCAGCCTGGACAACTTAGTAAGATGCTGTTTCCATACCCTCAACATAAATAAGGAAAAAGAACTAAAGTGGACTGTGGATGTAGCTCAGAGGTAGATTGCCTACACAGCATGCAGGAGGATGCAAAGCACCGAAAAAGAAAAGTTGCTGGAAGGTAATCTCAGAAAGCTGCAGAGATGGACTCCTGGAGACAACCGTAGAGTTAACCTTCTGTTGGGGTTGGGGAGGTGTGGTTTTTTGTTTGTTGTTGTTATTGCTTTGTTTTTTGAGACAGGGTCTTTCTATGTGGCCCAGATTGGCCTCGACTTTGTGGTGATCCTCCCAAGTCCTGGTATTACTGGACTTGGAGTGCACCACTGTGCCCAGCTCATTTTTAAGCATTTATGTGTATATGTGTATCCTCATGAGTTTGTATGTACCATACCCATGCAGAGACCAGAAAAGGTCATCTACCTGCCTCCACCTACCAAGTGCTGGGATTGAAGGTGTGTGCCACCATCCAGCTGTTCAGCTGTTTTAAGAGACAGGTTTTGCTATGAAGCCTATGCTGTCCTGGAACTCACTATGTGGCCTCAGATGTGCCATCCTGTCTTAGTCGCTTTAGTGCTGAGATCTCAGGTGTGTGCCATTATGCTCAGCTGATATCATTAATCAGAAAGTATCATCTATGCAGAAAGTAAGGTCCAAAGATGCCCTTGAGTGACCTCTGTCTTGCGCACATCTTCTACAATTCTGCAGTTCAGGCAGTTGCTCTGACATACATGTCACATGTCCTGACAGTCAGATGACTTTTGTGATGCCCAGGGTATTCCTCCATGACCCCTAGGGGAAATAATTTCATTAAGGAACCAAGCCTGATGGCCAGAGAGATGACTCATTGATTAAGAATTCTTCCTACCCTTGCACAGGACCAGAGTCCCCATCCTAGGACTAAGTCAGACAGCTCACAACTGCTTGTCATTTCAGCTCTGGGAGATCGGATGCTTCCAGCCTCTGAGGGCAACTGCATTCACATGCACATAACCCATACAGACATAAACATGTACATACACACACAACTAAAAAATAAGACTCTACAAACAAACAGAAAGAAAGGAAGGAAGAGGAAGAAAGAAAGGAAGCAACCAAACCAGGCACTATGGTACACCGTGCATGCCTATAATCCTAGCACTTGGGAAGTGGAAACAGGAGGATCCGTAGTTCAAGGTCATACTGGGCTGCACAAGACCTGGTGTCAAAGAACCAGTGGGAAACAGGGCTGAGGAGCCCCAGATGTTGTTACTAGGTGGATGGGAGAAAACACGTTACCCAAAAGCTAAGTTTTGGAATTCAGATATGTCCCTATAGGGAGTCAGACATAGATTTTGATCTTCAAACACTTCATAGACCTACAGAAAAATGGCATTTAAATGTTTTAATATTAGTACTCTGTTGACATGAGACACATTTGCTCCTGACAGCACCAAGCTATTCCCGAGAAAATGTTGGGCACCGATGTCACTCCTTCTGGAATCCGGTTCTCTCATCGGCTAGTGGCCTCTTGGGCAAAGAATTGCCCCCATTTTGACTGCTGACTTCGGACATGCTGTCCTACTGTGCTTGCAGGAGATAACCTTGCCAAGTCAGGGTGAGACAGCCTTTCAACCTCCCTGCTTCTGTTGGTCAGTCAGATACTCTAGGCCTTAGCCAAAGCTGGTTGACCCTACACTGTTGTGAGACTTTGGGTGACTGTCTAGGTAGCCTGCTGTTTCTGACTTCACTGCACTTTTGGAAGTTGCTCCCCTGCATTTCCTGCCTACCCTAGTTTTGTTATCTTCCTTTTCAGGAGTTTGATGAGGTTGAAGATTAGACTGCCACAATTATTGTTCTCTCTCCCTAGATAGAAATATTAGATACGAGACTTAAACTTTATAGCTTAGTACAGCTCTATAGCAATCTCTGTTATGACTTTACCCTAGGACCAGATATGTAGTTCTTGCCATTTGCTCTTGTTGTTTTACTGGCTTTAGATCTTGAGGGTATATGTTCGTGCTTTTCCTTTTCCTAGCACATACTTGATTTTTGCCATCTTTGTATATAGTTTTGTATCAAGTCTGAATCTTTTCTTTAGACAAAAAAAAGGGAATTGTAGGGAGAGATCTTACTAGGTACCTGTAGTGCTGACCACACCCACAGGTGTGTATGGGGGCTTGTGGGGTCTCGGAGAGCTGAGACTGGATGCTTGGAGCGCCGACCCTGGGTTATCGGTTTCTCATGTAAGTGATTTCTCTTCAATAAAATAACCCACCATACTCTATCCTGTGTATGGCAATCTTCCTCTACATGTCCCTCTGAGAATTATTACTGGAGTCTCAGGAATGCCCCTTTCTCTATCTTCTTAGCAAAATACCCCAGCCCAGAGGAGGTCCTCCACCCCTGACCTGGGGGAGTGGAGGACAGGACCTGAGCTGATTTTTGCAGGAGGTCTCTGTGAACTGAAAGATGTCTGTGAAAACAGCTGGCCTAGAAACCATAGGCTCCTGGTCCATTCCTAGGCTAGTTACCCTGGCTGTCATCATACCACACTTGAGACTGGGTGGCTGAAACAGCAGAAGGCTGTTTTCTTAGTTTTGGAGACTTCTATCTGCTATCGGGCAGCTTTGTTTTCTCCGGGGGCCTGGCTCCTTGATGTACCCAGCGTCACTTGCTTACTGAGTCCTTAATAGCCCTTTGTCTGGGCACATGTGTCCCGGTGCCTCTTCTTCTGAAGGCTCGAATTTTATTGGATTAGGCCTCCAGACTTCTGACCTCATTTATTCTTAATTACCTCCAGTCACCATGAAGTTAGGGCTGCATGGTAGGAATTTAAGGAGGATACAGTTCAATTCACAACAGAGCCAAGTGAATCATTGCATCCCTGAGGATAAACAGAGGCCTGACCTGTAAGTCCTGATCAGGAGTATGCTGAATCACCTCCAAGCTCCCATTCCTAGTTTGTCCTTCTCTTTTATGCCACAAAGGTGTCTCAACAATCTCTTTACAGAGTTCTTTAAAGTCAAATTCTCTGGAGAGGCCACATCCACCAGAGAACCTGACGGCTGTTTGTCCCTGACTCATGAGATCATCATGACTGTAGAGAGATATAATGAAGCAGACCCAGAGCTGCAGGTACCTTGGACTCTGCTAAACCCTTCCAATACTCACTATTATCAGCCTCTGAATCTCACCTAACATCCTTGTGTCCATCAGAGGGGGGGGGAGAGGTTAGAGAGGAGAAAGGGAGAGGAGAGAGGGAGAGAGAAAAGAGAGGGAGAGGGAGAGAGAAAATATTTAAAGAGCAGAAATGTCTGTAGCCCAGCAAACTGGTGATTCTATTGACCATTTGGGAGACACATTGTTTTCATAACATGTCTTTGTTTTGTTCTGTAACTATGAAGGTTCATGTCATTTCTTCCACGGTGGAGCTTGTCATTCAAACTAACTTGAATCCATGCTCCTCGCCAGTGGTTCTCAACCTGTGGGTTGTGACCCCCACAGGAGTCACATATTAGATATCCTGCATATCAAATTTACATTATGATTCATAACTAGAAAAATTATAGTTATGAAGAAGTAGCAACAAAATAATTTTATGGTAGGAGGTCACCACAACATGAGGAACTGTGTAAAAGGGTCCCAGCATTAGGAAGGTTGAGAACCACCGTCCTAGGCCTAGGCTAGTCATATTTGACCAGAATAAATTATTTTCTTATTTCTGTTAAAGCTTCTAGGTGCTGTGCCAGTGCCAAGGACATGGGTATTGACTTTAGGAACTGACTGCAATACAGTGTGACAGAGGTGTGGCCACAGTTGGGCACAGGCAGTGAGGAGGGGGTTCCCAGCCAGACTCTTGATAAGATACACTGTAGACACAGGCATGGAAGGGGGCTTCCTAGAAGGGGTGACACTGGAGCCCAGTTCTGAGAGGGGTCATGCAATTATCCAGTAGAAGATTGGTTTGGGATCTGTTTAACCAGTGGGCCTCCAAAGGGCCCTCATTTGACAAGACCAAGGCAGAAGAGAACTTAGTTTACTCCATGTGGGTCCACAGTTCAGAAGAATTGCAATTGTGCTGCAGCTGTACCTCTGTTGATGTGCTTGCAGAACATGCATGAAGCCCTGGGTTCAATCCCAAGCTCCACATGGACTGGATGCAATGGTCATGTCTGTGATCCCAGCACTCTGACAGAGGTAGGAGGATCAGAAACACAAGGCCGTCTTTGGCTACATACCGAGATGAGGCCAGCTTTGGCTATGAAAGACCATGTTTGGAGGAAGAAGTAGAGGAAGAGAATGAGGAGGAAGTAGGAGACTCTTAGATAAGAATAAAGAATCTCAGAGTCCATTGCAGATTTACAGAATCAAAAGCCACAACCAAGCGGGATTCCTAGGGGATGGTGAGCACTGAAATGTGGGAGCTGGAGATGAAGCTTTGTCTCTGGAGCATCTGCTTAGTGTTCTCCAGGCACTGTGTAAACCAGGTATGGTAGTACATGCCTATGATCCTAGCACTGGGGAGGTCGAGGCAGGATGATCTTGAGTTCAAGGCTATTCTTAGCTCCAGAGAGTTTAAGGCCAGCCTAGGGACAAGAATCCTTGTCTTGTTGGGCAGTAGTGGCTCACGCCTTTAATGCCAGCACTCAGCAGGCAGAGGCAGGCAGATCTCTGTGAGTTTGAGGCCAGTGTGGTCTACAGAGCAAGTTCCAGGACAGGGATATTACACAGAGAAACCCTGTCTCAAAAAACCAACAAAACAAAAAGCAAAAGTCCATGTCTTAGAGAAGAACCACCAAATTCTATGTGGGTCTTTCTAGTTCTTGTTGACACTTAGCTCCTTGTTATCTGTTATGACTCAGTGCCCAGCTCACTGTCTTCATACCCTTCTCTGTTTTCCTTCCTCCCCAGGGATATGACACCCTCTACTGGCCTCCACAGGCACCAGGCATACATACACACAGGTAAAACACCCCTACACATAAATAAAAATAAATAATTTTTTTTTTAAAAAATGCAACTTGCTGGGCTGGACCATACAGAGTTCAAGACCAGACAGGGCTACATAGAGAGACTCCAAAAATAGACCAACCTAAACTACAGAAAGATCATGAAATAATTAAATGAATATTTTAGGGAACCCAGAAATGTGTGAGACAGAACAGTACAGGTGGCATTTTAAGCAACCTTCGTATAAGTGACTAGGAGTCTAGAGCTGCAGCAAAAGGGACAGGAGTGGTCTACAGGTGAGCCCCTTCTCCTTGGTCTCAAAGACCCAGAATCACAGGGCTGAGCCCATCTCCTTCTCACCCTTGGTGCCAATGTTTCTTCTGCACGGGCCTTGCTGTTCTGTCATTTATTTTCAGAAGGTCTTTATTCTGTAAGGAAATTAAAATCCCATGTTTATTTCAGATTTCACATTCACAGCAGGCCCAGATTTAGACAAAAATATCTAATTCGGTGGTGATAAAAAGAGTTCTATGTTTTCTGGCACTGCTGATATTAGGGGCATATGGGACAGACAGAGAACAAATCCTTCTTGCAGTATGAGCTGCAGGCCTCCCCACTCAGTGGTGTGGTTCCCATGGCACAAAGGTGCCTGGAGGTGAGGGCCTGAAAATTGCTGAACAACCCTACCCAGAGAAGGCCTAGGTAGCAGAAAAGCACCTTTTGCCAGAAGACCCCATACATTTGGCCAGGGCAGACTCTTGAGTGTACTTCACAAAGACAGTCAAAGACAGGTAATAGAACAGGGTGTGTGTGTGTGTGTGTGTGTGTGTGTGTGTGTGTGTGTGTGTGTACAGGCCAGTCAGCAGGTTCACCCACTGAGGGGTCTTATGCCATCCTAAAGCCAGGAATGCCCCAGCAAACACAGTGTGTGTGTGTGTGTGTGTGTGTGTGTGTGTGTGTGTGTGTGTGTACAGGCCAGTCAGCAGGTTCACCCACTGAGGGGTCTTATGCCATCCTAAAGCCAGGAATGCCCCAGCAAACACAGTGGCTGGTCCCCATCACCTTCCTAGTGGAGGTTCTCGTGTTGGGCAGTTTTGGGTTGTCATTCCAGGAAGAACTGAAATACCTGGTATTCCCTTCCCTTCCCCAGTGGTTTGGTGCCTCACTGCTGTGTGCTGGCACTCACATGTCAAGGGAGAAGAAACCATGTTGCCATGTTGCAGAGGAAATCCCCTCATATGAAGTGAACACTCTGTGGGAATGTTCTAGGCTCAGCTCCTCAGATGTCTTGGCTGACTTGGAAAGTGTCTTGCATGGCTCAGCCCTCCCCATGGCACTCACTAGTCTGCTGTACAGTGCTCCTTTTTCTTTTCATGAGGCAGGCTCTCCAGTGAGACATACTCTGTCCCAGAGCTCCCTATCCTCTTGCTTCAGCCTCCCTACACTGGGATTACAAAGCCTGAGCCACCATGCTGGGCTCTGTTACTATCACTCCTATTATAGTCAACATCTTTTTTTTTTTTTTTTTTTTTTTTTTTTTTTTTTTTTTTTTTTTACGAGTGGGGAGGAGTCTCATCATGTGACTCCAGGGGTTCTGGAACTCCCTATGTAGACAGTCTGGCCTCACACTCACTAAGTCCCTTCCTGTTACCTGGATTTCCAAACATACCATCTCCCTCCCTCCTTTCTTTTTGAGACAGTCATCCTGGCTTGGAATTCACTGTGGAGCAGGTCAGTCTCCAATATGCAACCTTTTCAAGTGGGACCTCATGCAATTAAGAAGCATCTGACCACACAATTAAATGAAGAAACAAGCCACAGAATGGAACAAAATATTTGCTAGCTAGTCATCTGACACAGGCCTGATGTCTGCAATATAGAAAGAGGGCTGGAGAGGGTGCTCAGTGGTGAAGAGCACTTGTTCTTTCAGTGAAAGCGAATTTGATTCCCAGCACCTGTATCAGGTGGCTCATAACCACTTGTAAATTCCAGCTCCAGGGAATATGACGCCTCTGGCCTCCACAGGCACCTGCACTCATGTGCAGGGACACACACACACACACACACACACACACACACACACACACTTTAAAAAGAGAAAAAATACATTTAAAAAAATATACAAAGAGCTAAAAACCAAACCAAAACAACAACAACAAAAAATCCCACCCCACAACAACTAAATGACAAGATGTCAAACATAGTTACTAAATGGGCAAGTAAAATGAACAGATAATTCTCAAAAGATAAAGTACAGAGCTTGGAGATTGCTTGGCCAGTAAAGTGCCCGCCCTGCAAACATGGGGGTCTGAGCTCCATCCCCAGAACCTATCTAACAATCCGAGGGTGCTTGTCATCCCATTGCTGGGAAGATAGGGACAGAGGATCCTGGCACTTATTGGCCAGCCAAGCTAACCTAATTAGGCCCTGCCCTCCCATATCAATCACTAATTGAGAAAATGTCCTACAGGCTTGTCTGCCTATAGCCTGATCTTACGGTGGTATTTTCTTTTCTCCCCATCCCCTCGTGTTTTTTTGTTTGTTTGTTTGTTTTGTTTTTTTGAGACAGATTTTCTTTGCATAGCCTTGGCTGTACTAGAACTTGCTCCATAGACCAGGCTGGCGCCAGAACTCAGAGATCTGCCTGCCTCTGCTTCCCGAGTGCTGGGATTAAAGGTGTGTGCCACCACCACCTAACCTATATCTAATAAAATATTTGGTTTTAGAAACAGAATATAGTTTATAGGAAATATTTTCTTCCTAACAGAAAACATGGCCCTGCAAAGCACCCTTTGCTTTCTTTTTCCCCATTTTTCTCGAGTGGCAAATGTGGAACAGGAAACCAGTTACTATCAAAGAATACTGGAGCCAGGGTCAGAGCTCAGCTGGTAAAGGCATCTTTCATCAAGCCTGAGGATCTGAGTTTGAGTCCTGGATTCACACAAAAGAATACTATGAATAATGTGTGAGGCAGACTGATATCCAAGATACAGGCCTGCCCTTGCTTTGCCTTCATCACAAGCAGCAATGGAATACACCTGCAGAGTTATTTAGCAATAAAAAGAGGTTCATGGAATATATATTATTTATCCATAGGGAAGAGCTTCAGTTCATCCATTAGGTCCCTCAGGTATTTATGTTCTCCAGTGTGTCTTGAGGCCTTACAGACATCACAGAGATTGCCCACAAGGTGAAAATTTAGTTGAAAGCCAACTGACTTCAGGAGACAAAAGTAGATTGAATGACGGGTAAGAGCATTTTCATTTTGTTTTGTCCAGTGAAGTGCGAATTGATCTTACCAGGTGAAGTTGGCCTAGAAAGCACATTTGTAACGAGACTGTCCTTATTCTTCAAGGACAATGAAAATGGTCCTTGTGTAACTAAGAGGGCAGTAGAAGCTGGTTGTGGTGGTACACACCTTTAAACCCATCACAGAGGCAGGGGGATTTCTTCGAGTTCAAGTCCAGGGCCAAGAATACATGAGATATTCAAAAAAAAAAAAAAAAAAAAAAAGTCAGTATGAACATTGAGCATCTCTCGCCACCTTGTGGTGGCCTGTTCTCAATCCCAGGTATTTACAGGGGTTCCGAAATTAAGCCTTCTTGAAGCTGGGTTTGAGCTGTTTGGAACATATGGACACAATGATCATGTGGGAGGTTGTAGGCAGAAGGCTAGAAACCTTAGAAATAACTAGCAGTTGACTGAATTTCACACTCTTTATGCTTTACAGTATGGGCAAAGCTCTCTGATGTGGATGGTCTCATTTAGTCCTGATGGCAGCCCTAGAGACCTTGGTCTTGAACATGTGAGTTAGGTGCAGGGGCATGGCTAATTACATGGACCAAGTCCTCTATTTGCTCCTGGATGGTCAAACTCAAACCCTGTTAATACTAATGTGTGCAATCTGTTTAACCATACCACAGAGCATAAAATTACATGTGTGCTTGTTGTGTGGTATATTTTACACTGTACCTCCAACTCTACTAGTACTACACACACACCATCTTCTGTGGTAGTGTTGAGCAGAGTTCACTAGGTCTCTGGGGCTGTTGTGTGTGCAATGGTAATGCTGTAAAGGTTGGCTCTTCAGGGAGATGGCTCAGTGTAGGGGTACTTACTGCCAAGCCTTATGACCCGCATGGTAGCAGGTGAAAACCAATTCCAGCAACTTGGCCACTTAACTTCCACACATGCTTCGTGAAATATGCATACCTACCCACATGTATACACATAAATAAATAAATAAATGTGTAATTAAAAAAAACTTTGTCCACTCACATCAAACCCTCACTTAAAAAATGATTGTTGTGTGCATGTGTCAATGTAAATACATGGGCCCAAGTACCGTGGTGCACATGTGGAGATCAGAGAAAAACTTTTGGTGGTTGTTTTTCTCCTTCCACCTCATCGAGGAGCTTTCTGGTTTCTGCTGGGCTGTTTATTCCACACTAGCCAGCCTGACGGTCTCCAGGTGATTCTCCTCTTACCTCCATTTAGCAGTGTTGGGATTAGAGATATGCACCACCACACCAGCTTTTAACTTGGGTTCTCGGGATGTGCTTGTGTGGCAAGCCTATTTATCCATCTCACCAGTCTCTCACTTTGGTCAGAGGATTGGCAAGATTGCCAGGCCATCACCAGTACTCAGGGATTCCCATCTCCTTTCAGCCATCTCCGCCAGACCAAATACCTGTTTAGACCCCTGACACTAGCCAAAATGACAGTGGCTCTTGTGTTCATTATTGGTGAAGTTGTCAAAGGTGCTACAAGGAGGGAGACACAAGGCATGGGAACTCAGGAGCAAAGGCCCCGGGTTTCTCTCCAGTGAGAAAGTGATGGCTCCCTCTCTAAGAAACCACATTTGTAACTGATCTAGCTTCTAAGATCTCCTAAGTACAAGGCCTTTACTTAGCTTATGCTATTTTTGAACTCAACTTCCTTCATTCTCGTTTCCTTAGAATTTACCTCAAGCCTTTAATTCCAGCACTCGGGAGGCAAGGGCAGAGGCAGGTAGATCTCTGAGTTTTCGAGGCCAGGCTGGCCTACAGAGTGAGTGCCAGGACAGGCTCCAAAGCAATACAGAGAAACCCTGTCTCGAAAAACTAAAACAAAGTACTAAATATCTCAGCTAGACATGGTGGTGCATGTTTTTATTCTCAGCAGAGGCCAATCTGATCTACATAGAATATTCCAGGCCAGCCAGGGCTGCATTGTGAGACCCAGTCTCAAAAGTAACAATTGTTTTTAGATTTATCCAGGTATATGAATGTTTTGCCTGCATATATGTATGTGCAGCATATGAATGCCTGGTGTCAGAGAAAGCAGGATGATAGTGGTAAATGTCCTGGAAATGGAGTTACGGATGGCTGTGAGTGCACACACACAGAAGAATCAGGCAGAAAGCCATGATAGGTTCCTTCAGCAGAGGACAACAGTGTTTAGAACACTGGTGTTAAAGAAATACATAAATGATTTAGAGAGAAAATGACAAACAAGAGACACCAGAAAAAGACCAATTAGGCTAAAAAAGTATGAGCTGTTTCAGTCCTGTTTTCCCCTTGTGTTGTCTATTGTGTGGCCTGAAGACACACAAAGTCCCATGAATAACGACAACAGTGTCTTTATGCCCCAGCCTTTTAAACTGTGGGTTCTGATCCCATACAAGGTCAGATAACTAAATGTGAGGGTCATAAAAACGTTCTAAATGTTCAACAACCAAACAAGCTAATTCAGAATCAAAGGTGTAATGAATCCAAGGCCATTCTGACAATGCTTACCTGTGATGCATTGTGTAATGATCCTGCAGCTTGGCTGTGACACACATGTACACCTTACCCACTGCATGCAGTCATAACACATACCAACAACATTGGTTAAAACACTTTAGCTTACTGTGTATTACGAACTGCAGTGTTTTGTTGTTTTCAAACTGTTTATAGTTTTCTGTTCTTACAGTGTGTTGGCTGATTTTATATCAGCTTGACACAGGCTACAGTCATAAGAGGAGGGAACCTTGATTGAGAAAGACTGTGCTGCAGGTAGGCCTAATAGGGGATTTTCTTAGTGATTGAGGGAGGGTCCAGTCTGTCTCAAGGTTTCTATTGCTGTGAAGAGATACCATGACCAAAGCAACTCTTATGAAGGAAAACTTTTAATTGGGGCTGGCTTACAGTTCAGAGGTTTAGTCCATGATCATCATCATAGACACAGATTCCTGGGGTCACACCTTTGGTGGTCAAGCTTGCACGGCTAACACTTTACCTGCTGAGCTATCTCCTCACTTCTTAATATAAAACTTACAAATGTAGTTTAAAAAATTTGGAATATAAAAGTATATGAAGGAGTTTAAAACATTTTTCTTCAAAGTGAAGTAGAGTCAATGGTAGGGTCTGTCCTTTGGAGGCTTCCGGAACTTGCTCTGAAGGAAAACTCGTGGCACACACAGGCCTTCTTTTTTGTTCACTGTTTCTCGAAACACATATTCGTTTGCCACTTCTTCATAACCTGCATCCACAAAGAGCTTCGCCAGGAATTCTAGAAAGCAAGCAGTGGTGAGTTCTGAGGGGTGAGGACTGAGATGGGCTGCAGGGCTTTTTGTTGTTGTTGTTGTTGTTTTCTGTAATGAAAACTTCAATGCTAAATTTCATTTCATTTGTTTTTAAATGTTTCTTCTTTGATTTCCCCTCCTTGAGATAGGATTTTACTTTACATGTCTGGCTGGCCTGAAATTTTTAATGCTTATGCCTCAGCCTCTTTAGCGCTTTCTTTCTTTTCCTTCCTTCCTTCCTTCCTTCCTTCCTTCCTTCCTTCCTTCCTTCCTTCCTTCCTTCCTTCCTTCCTTCCTTTTTTAAAAACACATTTCTACTTCTCATGGTCTGAGGACCCAAACAGAAACTTCCAATAAAGCTTCAACAAAGGTGTACCTAACTTGGCTTGTTCATGTATTAGTAAATACAAATCTGAGTAGAAAGAAACAACTTACAGAAAGGAAGAATATCTGTGACTAGAATGAGGAATCACCAGGTGGTGTAAGAGCCTGAGGATAATTTCACCCCAGCAAAACATCACACAGATGAAATGGACCAAATAAGTAGAATCAAGAGCACAGATGGACTCCTACTCAGGGCATCACCGAGGAGGCTGTGCCCTGGAGCTCTATGCAGATACCCGGGGCTTCCTAATCACTTCTAATGGGTTAACCACATGTGGCCATTTCAGAGCCCTTAGTCGTCTTCATTTTCACCTGACATTGTATATTTACGTGTAAACACTCACTTTTTAGTTTATATCTAAAATAACATTTCAAGAAATAGAAATGTAAGTTGGGTTGTATATACCTATGAGGCAAAAATAGAACTGCTGTAAGGTGAAGGACAGCCTTGGTTACAGACTGAGATTTTGTTTCAAAATACTAAAAGTTATGGGGCTAGAGAGATGGTTCAGCAGTTAAGTGCACCTGTTGTTCTTGCAGAAGATCCAGGCTCAGTTTCTGCAGTGGCTCACAACTATAACTTCAGTCTCAGGGAATCTGACACCATCTTCTGACCTCCACACACACCAGGCACGCACATGGTGCACATACAATGCAGGCAAAACACATACATATAAAATACAGTTAAAAAAATTTCTAAAAACAGAGAAACAAACAAACCTAACCCTAAAACCAAAAAGCAGCTGGGTGGTGATGGCACATGCCTTTAATTCCAGCACTCTGGAGGCAGAGACAGATGGATCTCAGTGAGTAGGAAGCCAGCCTGGTCTACAGAGCAAGTTCCAGGACAGGCTCTAAAGCTACAGAGAAACTCTGTCTCAAACAACAAAAGCAAAAACCAAAACCAAAACCCAAAAGCAAAAGAACTAGGGATACAGCATAGTGGTAGAACACTCTCCTAGCATGCTTGAAGCTCTGGATTCAAGCCATAGCAGCACAAAAAAAAAAAAAAAACCAAAAAAAAAAAACCTCCAAATCCACTAAGCTATAAAAAGATAAAGGATCTTTTCATCCAGATTACTAGGCAGACTTAAACCAATGTTTGAAACACCTAAAAATTGAAATTATGTTCAGCATTTTCTGATCCAAAATGACCTTTAAAGTATTTTCTATTATTGTCTTGTTTGTGGGATGTTATGTGTTCATGTGTACACATCTGTGTGCAATAGAATCAATATTTCTTCTATTACACTCTCCACTTTAAAAAAATGTTTTTATTTATGTTCACCAATCTTTTGTCTGTATGTGTACTACCTGCATGTCTGGTGCCTACAGCAGTCCAAAGAGCCTCTGGAAATGAAGTTACAGATTTCATTTGTGGCCATGTGGCTGCTGGGATTCAAACCTAGGTCCTCTGGAAGAACAAACAGTGCTCTTAACCAATGAGCCATCTCTCCAGCCCTCCACTTTTTTTTTTTTTTTTTCCCCCTAGAGACAGAGTTTCTTTTATAGCCCTGGCTGTCCTTGTCTACTTTACTTCTTGAGACAAGATTTCTCACCAACCTGGCATTGCTAACAAAAAACTAGCTGACCAGTAGCTCCAGGGATCTTTACTGTCTCTGCCTTCCCAGCATCAGGATTACAGGGACATGCTACCACACCAGGCTTTTCATAAGGGTGCTGGGGTGCTGCAGCAAACACTCTACTGAGCCATCCTCCCAGATGCAACCATTTTATGGAGACAGGGTCTCATGTAGCCCAGGAACTGCTGAGGGAGAGAATGACGTTGAACTGTTTATTTTCTGTGTATGAGTGTTTTGCCTGCATGAAGTATGTGCACCATGTACACACCTGCTTACCACATGGATCAGAGGAGGTGTCTGATCCCCATCCCCAGGAACTAGAGGTACAGATGGAAGCCACCATGTGGGTGTGGGAAATTGAATCAGATCTCAGGAATTATAATAGGTGCTCTGAACTGCTGAATTATTTTTCCAGCAGGATCTTTGATCATCCTGCTTCTGCCTCTGGATTGCTGGGGACTAAGTCCTGTGTGCGACCATACCAGTTTATGCAGTGTTGGGGGGACTGAACCCAGAATCTGACCCATGCTAGGCCAGCACTCTATCAACTAAGCTACATTCCCAGTATTCTCTGATAGCAAGTTTGTCTATTTGAAAACAGATCTAATCACTTTTATTCAAGAAGGATTTGCCTGCGGTCTGGGAAAGTAACCTCTGTCACCACTAGCTTAAGGCTCTTCCTGTTGGCATCACAAGACATGTCTGAGGCCTGTCTACTCTCCCAGGCTTACTCACTAGCCAACATCAGCAGAGGCTTTCAGGTTCCCCTATAGATGGATTTTTCTGTCCCACCTGGTCCTGCAGCCATTCAGACCCAAATAAACACACAGAGACTGATATTAATTATAAACTGTTTGACCGATTGCTCAGGCTTATTACTAACAACTGCCCCCCCCCCCCCCCCCCCCCCCGCCAACACACACAGGGTTTCTGTGTATCTTTGGAGCCTGTCCTGGAACTCCCTCTGTAGACCAGGCTGGCCTTGAACTCATAGAGATCTGCCTGCCTCTGTCTCCTGAGTGCTGGGATTAAAGGTGTCCACCACCAAGGCCCAGCCCTACTAATAAACCCTTACAACTTAAATTAAGCCATAATTCTTATCTGTGTTTAGCCATGTGGCTTGGCAACTCTTTTCAGTATGGCATGCTCATCCTGCTTCCTCTGCGTCTGGCTGGCGACTGCTTCTCTGCCTTTCTCTTCCCAAAATTCTCCTAGTCTGTAGCTCTGCCTATACTTCCTGCCTGGCTTCTGGCCAATCATCATTTTATTAAACCAATATGAGTGCCAAATATTTACAGTGAACAAGAACATTATCCCACGTCACTCCCCACAAGCCAGAGCCGAGTCTGACTCAGCAGGTACTGGGAAGTGGTGTGCGTCAGGGTTTGCTCTAAGGACTTGGGACTTGTGCTAGCATGGCCACACAGTTGCCCAAGCAGCACTCCATTGATGATGCAGTCAAGTAAACAGAGAATGAAACACCGAGGAGATACTCCATTCCTCTTACCATCAGTAAAAAAATAGGATCTGGTTCCATCTTGTCTGACATAAAAATTTTTTCCAAGTTTGCTTCCAGCTTTAAATCTAAGCATGGCATGATCATGCAGCCCATAGTCACGGAACAAGACACTTCTGCCTGGTTTTAATACCTACAAAAGTAAAGGAGATTACATATAACTCAGAGGAACCCAGTCAAATAAAATACAATCTGATGACATTAGGAATTAAAACACAGACCTGTGGTAGTTATGAAAGAAAGCATTTAAAATACCTTTAATATGAATGGTTGCTTTTAAAAAACATGTCAGGCATAGTGGTGCACACCTGTAATCCCAGCACTCACAAGGTTGAGGCAGGAGTATCATTCTGAGTTTGAGGCTAGCCTGGCCTACATAGTGAGTGCCTGGCCCACTAGGGCTACATAGCAAGAGGACCCTGTCTCCAAAAACCAAAAATAAATACAATGCTTAGAAGTTATTTTTTGGTTGTAATGGATCATAGCGTTCAAGCCCCACATAAGAGTAAGCACACAAGACATACTCTGCCTTCCAGAAGGCATGAGTCATCTCCCTCATTAGACTGTTTCCAGCTATCTGCTTCTGACAACTTAGCTCTGAAGGGCTCCTGTGTGAGACTCCCTGCTGGATTCCAACACTGCTCCCCTGCCCTCAAGTGCTGGGCTCTGGCCCGACCCTCTGCTCTTTGGATCAGAAGTCTGTCTGGGAAGAATAAGGAAAGTCATCCTTTCCTCAGAGCTTGCCTTCTATCTGTGCTGTAGACAGTGTGTACACACCTACTCTATACCCCAAGAAAGTTCCACAGACAGGTGTTCCACAGACCCACATCATCTCGAAAATAACACATCTGTTTTAAAATGACAGATGCCACAGGTTTTGTGACAGGTTTTGTCTCCTATGGAAAAGAGTGAGCTGATGCACTTGCATAGTCATATCCTCCCCCAACCCTCTATTTTTATTTATTTATTTATTTGAGATTGTATTGTTTTGGAGCCTGTCCTGAAACTGGCTCTGTAGACCAGGCTGGCCTTGAACTCACAGAGATCCACCTGCCTCTGCCTCCCCAGTGCTGGGATTAAAGGCGTGCACCACCAATGCCTGGCTCACCCAGGCTAATCTTGAACTTATAGAAATTCTCCTGCCTTAGTTTCCTGAGTGCTATGATTATAGGTGTTTGTCACCACACCAATGATACAAAGAAAATCATTCGAAAATGACTACAGTGTCTACATGAATGCTCCACTGCAGCTCTCCAAAGCAGTGACATCACTCACTTATATTCTCAGATTTAGCACTAAGGAAACAGGTAAAGCTTTTACATTCTTTTTGTTGTTGTTGTTTTATACTTAGAGAGTATAAAATAACTCAGGCTAGCTCCAAATTTTCACTATAGATGAGAATGACCTTGAACTCTTGACCTTCCTGAGTGCTGAAGCTGTATGTCATCATGCTGGCTTATTTTCAGAAGAGTCTATAGCTCAGGCTGGCCTTGAACGCATGGCAATCCTCCTACCTCAGTCCCAAGTACTAGGATTATAGGCATGCTACAATAGCCTCCTGGTGTCCACAACAGTTCAGGTTCTTGCCATCCTAATAAGAATACTGTTGGCAGTAGTAATGTAACAATGGCTGGCTTTGTGGAACACTTAGCAGAGGGTAAGCACAGTGCTGGGCCCATGCCATACATCTTATTTAATCTTCTTCAACTGCTACCATCTCATAAGCATTAACCAACATTTTTCAGGTATAGAACCAGGCTTGAAGTATTGAAGGAACTTGTCCAAGTAGTGAACCCAGCTTAGAATCTAGGCCTTTTGAATGCACTTCCCACTTAATCACATGTCATCTCACTTTGCGGATCCCAGGTAACTGCAGCATCTTCCTTGCTCTGAAGTGCAGCCACGGCACTGTACAAACCCAGAGCTACAGTGGCTGCTTCATGCCAGAGAATCCCTCCCCCATGCAAGCTACAGTATACCCCTGAAAATGGGAAGATGCTGGGACTGCAGCACACAAGCCTTACAGAGGAGGAGGCAAGTGAGCCAAGGTGGCCAACCCTCACATACAGACATCAAATCACTAACCTTGTACACATTTAATAAGACAAGGTGCATCTTCTCAGGGTGAATAGCTGAGAGCACAAAGATCAATGTGACCGCATCCACAGACTCTGGTGGGATATGGTCAAGGAGGTCATCTTTAGTGAGGTCACACTGGAATACTTTGCATCTCTCTGTATTATACAAAGGATTTTGCTAGAAAGGGAAAAAAACAGAAAGAACTTAGTATTTTAATTAACCACCCTGCTGATACAGGTATGAATGTACAGCACTGAAGAAAAATCCTGTCTCTACGTATTTACTACTACACAGAATGGTCACTTGCTATTGGGGGGGGGGGGAGTAATGTCTGATATTGTATATGGAGCAAGGCAGCATTTCATCAAACTGGTTTTTTTGGTTTGTTTTTCTGTTTTTTGAGACATGGTTTCTCTGTGTAGCTTTGTAGAACAGGCTGGCCTTGAACTCAGAGATCTGCTTGCCTCTGCCTCCTGAGTGCTGGAATTAAAGGTGTGCATTGCCACTGCCCAGCTCAGCAAACTGTTTTTACCTGAGGGCAGAGTATAGTTTGTCACTTATTTAAAACCAAGTATTTCGCTGGGTGGTGGTAGTGTATGCCTTTAGTCCCAGCACTAGGGAGGCAGAGGCAGGTGGATCTCTGTGAGTTCAAGACCAGCCTGGTCTACAAGAGCTAGTTCCAGGACAGCCTCCAAAGCCACAGAGAAACCCTATCTCAAAAAACCAAAACAAAACAAAACAAAAAAAAAAAAAAAAAAAAAAAAACCAAGTATTTCAGAGGCCTGTTTTTCCAAAAGGATAATATAATACAAAGTTGGCAGCTGCTTCCTAACCCTCCGTTGGTTATCCCTGACAAGCTTACACTCTATGAGAAGTTCTTCCAGTTCACCCTACTGATACAGTTCACCCTGCCTCCATAGTTCTTATGTGGCACATTTCCTAAAGATAAAAGACTAAAGATCCTAACCTACCTTTCTTTCTCCCATCCAAGTACTAACCAGGGCCAACCCTGATTAGCTTCCAGGATCAGGCTCATTCAGGGTGGTGTGGCCGTAGACCCTACCTTTCTTTCTAGCAAGTATATTCCTGGTACATATTTTGGTTGGTGAGTAGGTTCCAGCACATGTATCATCAAGGAAGAGAGTAAGTTTTTTAATCCTGTAAACAGGGACCCGAATAAATTAATTTGCAAGGTTACTGGGTGGGAATGTTTAGTATTAAAAAAGATTCATTTATTTTTTTTATGTTTACCTATGTACATGTAAGTACAGGTGCCCTCAGAGGCCAGAGGGCATTGAATCCATTGGTGCTGGAGTTACAGGCAGTTGTTAGCCACCAGATGGAGGTGCTGGGAATCAAACCCAGGTCCTCTGTAGAGCAGTAAGCACTTTTAACTAGTGAATTGTCTCTCCAGCTCTGCAAGAGTCAATATTTTTCTCTGTGTAGCCCTGGTTGACCTCTAGAGATCCACCTGCCTCTGTCTCCTGGTGCTGGGATTAAAGACCACTGCCCAGCATAAAAGTAAGTTTTTAAAACGAATAAACTAGATGTTGAGAGTGACTGTTCTTCAAGCCAAGCAACTACTATGTTGGGGAATTTAGCTGTGCACCCTTGCAAAAGGATTATCGCAGCCAGGCTTGTTGACTATGTACACCTCTTGGAAGGGTGGGGAGGGTCACCAGACCTTCACTGGAATATTCAGCTGCTCCCTACTTCAGGGGCATGGGGTAACGGAGGGGATGCTCCATTAGAAGGATACAGGAAAGCCCTCATCCCTGCTTGGTAAAAGCTTTACAAGTGTAGTCTGTTGGGTGTGGAGCACTCATAGCACTGTAAGCAATCCCCCACATATGCTCTGTAAGAAAGCCTAATAAACTCATTGGTTTCCAGAGTGAACTTTGTCTGACTGTGCTTCAACGGGCAGCCCTCACTTATGACTTCCCTATAAAGAAATTTTAGCAATAGAAGGAAATACAGACATCAAAATATACTACAAAATATAGTAATAAAATAATGTGGTTTGAGAATGATGACAAACAGTTCACCAAGACAGAAGATTTTCAAATAGACCCACGTATATATGTGAGAATTTAGTATTTTATGTCAAGATGAAGATGACAGTCAGATGAATAGGTCAATAATAATGATAATGAATACTCCAATGTGTTGTGTTCGGGAAAACCAGCTGCCAGATACATTAAAGATTTCTAGTTTTAGCTTAGAGATGAACTCAAATGGAAAGACATGGTTCCCATACTAGGAAAAAAAAAAAAAGCCACTAGGATAGTGGCATGGCATGTATGTGTCTGTGAAACCATCAAATAAGAAAAATCACAGAACCCATGACCCTAAAATCTAGAGAGAAACAAGTGTCTTCGGGGAGATCCAAGCCCCAGGTGTTTGCTTACCTGAGGCAGAGATTGCAGTCTGGAAAGACAATGTTGAAAAATTAGCAACTGGTTTGGGACTGACAGTGGTCACTAAAAGATGATGCCATAGGGGCTGTTTCGGATGAATGTGTTTCCACCAGAGATACTGCCAGGCTCTCACAAAGAAGATGCTGCTCTTTCTAGTGCTGGCTTTTCCTCACATCCTTTTAGCAAGAAAAGATGTCTCTGCAGGAGAAAAGCAACCTAAAGTTGGAGCCTATGACCACCAGTAAAGTACCACTGTAACTCCGGGAAGAAGGTGGTGAGGACCTTCTCTTCCTAAACCCAAGATTACAGATACTCCCACAGTTGGGAGAGGGTGGGCAAGAAAAGAAATAGAAATTTTCATGGGACTGGAGGGATGGCTCAGAAATTAAGAGCACTGGCTATTTTTCCAGAGGACCTAGCAATGATTCCCAGCACCCTCATGGCAGCTCACAACTGTCTTCTGACCTCCATGGGTTTGAGCATGGTGCACATACATACATGCAGGGAAAATACCCATACACATAAAGTAAATAAATCTATCTTTTAAAAAATAGAAAAGAAAAACTTAGAAAAGCCACACTCTGAGATACAAAGCTATTGCACAGTTCAAAACCAGAGGGGCAGGGCAAGAAGGATATGCACTATTCACCCCACCCAAAAGTCTCCAGAAAATGAAATTACAGCAGCTAGAAACAGGCAAGGCACAAAGAGAACCAGAGCCAGCAAGACAAAAGTCACCAAGGGTATTTTAAGTGTCCGGTACTCAGAGCGACAACAAAATATAACAGAAATTGTACCAACAGTATCAATACAGCCCAACTCCTGATTACAAATCCCTATTCACTTCAGTATCTACTGACCCAATATGTGCAGTTTCAACAGACATTATTTTTTCTGGAAGATTGGCAAAAACAAAAATATTGAGGAAATAGAGGAAAGAGTACCTTTATATTACTGGTAAAACTATAAACTGGAAGCCAGGCAGTGGTGGTACATGCATTTAATCCCATCAGAGGCAGGAGGATCTCCAGTTCAAAGCCATCCTGGTCTACAGAGGTAGTTCCAGGACAGCCAGAGCTACACAGAGAGTCTCAAAACCACCTCCCCAAATATATATACATATGTTGGCATAATTTTTTAAAGGGAAAAGTGGCACTATCTATTAAAATTTAAATATTCACATTCTTCTAAGGGATTTTTATTTCCTCCATTATTCATCACAGAGGACTGTGCATATGAGTTTTGAGAAGCATATGCACAACACTGGTCACATTAACCTGACTCACTAATGCAAATTAACAGAAGCAAATCTATAAAGCAGATGATATGAATGAAGCACAGAGGCACTATTTAGTATTTTCTTTCTTTGCTTTGCATCAAAATGTTTTTACATGAACATTAAAAAGAAAACGACATTTTTGGTAATCATAGCTGGTAAGCTACTAGAAGAGGACTGGAATTAGACAAATGGTCTAAAAAATCACAAAGAGCAGAATATGGTGTACCTACCTTAACATAGTCAACTGCCCTTGGAGAAAAATCACAGGCATAGGCAAAGATATTCAAATCTTCTTCTAAAAGTGGGAACAAACAGTTCCCAACCCCACATCCAGCTTCCAACAAAGTCAATTTTTGATCTTCATACTGAGGAATGAACACAAAAGTTACAGCACATTACATTTGCATAACGAAGAAATACACCAAGCTAAAAGGTTTAGCAAAAAAAAGAGACTTTTCTAACCTCATGAAGCTATTAAACAACATAACTAGTAAGGGAAAAATACTGGTACCTCATTTATAATTACCCAACACTGGGCAGTTTAGTATTAAGAACAACAACAACGCTGGGCAGTGGTAGGGCATGCCTTTAGTTCCAGCACTTGGGAGGCAGAGACAGGAGTTCAAGCCTGGTCTATAGACCTATAGCCAGGACAGGCTCCAAAGGTACAGAGAAACCCTGTCTCAAAACAAAACAAAACAAAATAAAAAACAACCAAAAACCCAGCCATTAGTACAGTGCAGATACTATGGGGCTAACTTTCTCCTCAAATCCCAGCTGCTCTTTTGCCCCTGTATTCTACCCTTGGGTAACTCATTTCTGCACTCTGTGCCTTGAGTTTTTCCTTCAAATGAGAATGCTAGTGGACTTCATAGAGTTGCTATGAAGCTTAAATATGTAAAATTCTTAGAAAAGGGTTACAGTGAATGGTTCATTAACTAATACCATTAACTATTATACACAGCTTCAATCTGTCACTAAAGTTTACTCAGAATATTTAATATTTCGAACTTTCAGATTGGTTTTAAATAAGTAGAAAACAACATTAAGGGGCTGTAGCCACTGCTCTGTGGTTAAGAGCATGTGCTGCTCTTTTCCAGAGGACGCAGGTTCCATTGTCTGCTTCCATATGGCAAGTTAGAGTTGTCTGCGATTCCAGTCCCAGTGGATCTGATGCCCTTTTCTGACCTTCACTGGCACCAGACATGCATATGGTACACAGACATAAATGCAGGCAACACACACATGTAAGATAATAAAATAAATAAATCTAAAAGGGAAACCTTAAAAGCTCTTTCCTATTAAACAGCCCCAGAAATTGCCAAAATTACTCAAAACCAAACATTAGGTACATTTTGATAGGCTTCATAAATTTTCTTTAGGATAGTGCAGTCAGTAAAGTGCTTGTCACACAACTACAAGGACCTAAGTTCAACCCTGGGCACTCACGGAAAAAGCTGGGCATGGTGAAGCATGCTTGGAATTCCAGTGCTGGGAAGGCTCTCTGGGGCTTACTGCCATCTAGCCCAAGCTAATGAATGACACCCAAGGTACATAGCTGGGAGCACACACTACATGCAATTAAAAGATCTCTCTTCTACTCAGTGCAAGTGAAGATAGCTCAGGGGCTGGAGAAACCCCAGCCTACCTCCCTACATGATCTTAGCTCCTCAAACTCTCTGGTGGTCCAGTGTCTGTCCTTGAAAAAATTGGTACTGTTTCTTTTGTAAAAAAGGTCCCAGTTCTTCTGAGCCTCCTTTTCCAGTTTTTGCTGTTTAAAATCAGACACCAAAGCTTGGTCTCTTTGCAGTTTCTCTTCTTCTTCAGAGCTTAGCATCCTCGCTTGCAGTCCTTTCCTTTGGAAAGAAGCCATTGCAGTTGCTTCAACTCTGCTAAAGATTCTCTGGTCTTTGACCATCTGAACAATTGGTGCTGATCCTGCAGACACAGGATTTTTTCTGGTGCATTTTCCCCAGGTGACTTTCCAGCTTCAGCAGCGGACGATGCTACTCAGGAAAAAAAGAAATTCTAGTTAGTGATTCTGTAATAGCCTGCCCACTCCCCTCCCCATCCTGTTTTTCTGTTAGCCAGGGTCTAGTTATGTAAAGTTAGCTTTGAATTTCCTCTGGAAGAAACCCAGGCTGTCCCTTGAACGTATATCCTCCTGCCTCAGCCTTCCAAGTGCTGTGACTGTGGCTATACCGACTCCCCGAGCTAGAGCTTCCTTTAGAACTTCTAGAGTTTGGGTTCTAAAATGGTCCAGGACTCTGGGGGAAGAGGTTCCTGACGAGCTCTTTAGGGCGCTGGGCTCAATTCACCAAACACTCACCAGATGCTGACTCTACCCAACACCCTGCGGGTGGCGGGAGAGGTCACAAAGACCAAGTCAGTCTACTGCACAAAGCTTACTGCATTCAGAGACCAGAACTCTCATTCAAGTAGCGGACTCCAATTCAAACCACATGAGTCAAGTATTACAGGAAATAGACGGTGCTGGGGCAAAGGCACGCTTCCACGAATCGATTGAGAAAATGTGAGGAGAAAATTCTCATCAACGTTCAATCAATGCCCGTGGAAAATGAGACTTCAAAACAACAACAGCAGCCTGAACTGAAAGCAGATAGACGATTGACAGACAAAAGAGGGACCACATTCGCTGGGACCGTAGCTTCATGGTTTTGGAGGCGATGGAGCTAACCCCGAGAGGCCGGAGTTTCTGATCGCACCCACAAAAGGCTACAGCACCAACCGAAGGAGGAGACGCCGGCCAAGAGCTGAAACCCTCACACCGCAACCATGGAGCGAAGCAGGGAGACCGAGTGACGGGTCGCTGAGTTCCCGAGATCCATCATCATCTCTCTCAGACCCGCAGGATAAACTGGACCGCTAGGGTCTCGGGCATGTCTAGGGCCGTGGATATCAACGCTCAGACTCGCATTCACTCAGTCCCCACGCTCGGGGCTCCCGGCTATCAGCTGACAGCGTTACCAGCAACGGATAGCTCAGGGCGCACTCACCTGTCTGTCAGGCCCTCGGGGGTACAATGTTCCAAATGAAGCGTAAAGACTAAACCAGATACTTACTGCCCGGGACTATCCATTTCAGTTCTCTTGGGGAACTCTCTCTCCATGGCACTTCCCCCGCTATTTCCGTTGGGGAACCGGAAGTCCCTCCCCAATGCCGGAAGCGCAGCGGCCTTCCTTCCTCAGAGTCTTTCTAGACGCGGTGGAGACTGGTTTCCGGCCCCGGGTGGGCGCGGACTTGGCTCAGTGCGCGCTCCCGAGCGGTGTCCCGGGAACGCGGTCCTCCGGGCCGCTTGCGCGGGGGGCCGGGACTGCGGCCGCGCGAGGAGAACGCCGATCCGGGTGCCAGGAAGGTGCAAGGCCATGAACGGCACGGCGAACCCGCTGCTGGATCGCGAGGAGCATTGCCTGCGTCTGGGGGAGAGCTTCGAGAAACGGCCACGGGCCTCCTTCCACACTATTCGCTGTGAGTGAGCGCTCCTCGGGGATCACTTCGGCCTCCATGGCCGCCACGTGCCATTCCCGAGTCCCTCCTGTCCAACCTCGGCTCTTCGAAGTGTCACTTTCCTTATCTCTCACCCGAGATCCCCTGGGACTTCGATCTGTTCTTTTATTTTCATATCGCTCCTCTCAAACCAAACCTCTGGTTGCTGCCACCTAACTATTCTTTTTCCTTGCAGTTCAGAAGGTCATGGGCCCTTTAATTAAAATCCCCCTTTCCAGCCCTTAATTAAGCCCCCTTTCCAAACTTTACCCCTTTGGAGCGAGGCCCCTTTCTTCTCCCTCGTGTCCCCTTTGTCGAATTATTCTATTCCATCAGGGTTCACACCCTGGAAAAGACTTCTCGTTTGCCACGAGCGTCATTTACAATGTCTCCTCCATTCTCTTCTTAGCTTTCCTTTCCCCTTAGGGCTCTTGGTCCCCCCACAGCTAGGGAATCTGCATTCTTTGTACCATCATTAAGGTTTTCTCTTCCTCTTTCTGTGCTTCTTTTGACACTGATTTTGTTGTTGTTGTTGTTTTGAGACAGTGTCTTCCTGCAGGCTATGCTGGCCTAGTACTCATATAGCTCAAGTCCACCCTGAACATGCTGCAGGCCTGCCCCAGTCTCTGTAGTGCTCAAATTATGGGCCTGATCCACCATACCTAGCTGACATTAATGTCTTTTGGTCTCTTTCACCACCTTGACTTGTGGGCCAACTCACTTGTGGGTGAAGAAAAAAATTAGTTTGTGAACCTGGCATAAGTTAAAGCTTGATCTATGTTTGGAAAACGAAGACAGCAGCTTAAGGAATGTGGGAATAGTCATTATGTTGGGCCTTTTTCTACATGATTATAGACTCTGAGTGGGGTACTTCCACTGTGTGCCCTGAGTAAAGATTTGGCTGACGGAGCACATCCCTCTGTGATTCACAGGCTTCTGGTTTCCGGTAGCATTAACACCAGCTAAGACATGCTTTGTCATGGGAGTAATAGATGTGACTCAACACATAGGAAGGAGGTGTGTTAGATATGAAAGTCCCATCTCTGTGTGGCCACTTGTCATTTCTGTGCTTCCCACTGACAGCAGCTCCAGATGTTTCAATGAGACAATATTGGGGAAATGATAAGACTATCATTTTTCCCCTACACTGAAGAGCAGTGTGGGTTTTAAGTGAGAGTCTGCACATGTGCACCTGGCCTGCAGTTTGAGGCAGGAGTGTGTTAATATGAGGTAAAACGGCTCTTTTGATTGTATAATTTGTAAGGATAAGCAGGGTAACTTTTGGAGTTTGCCCGTCTGCTTTGAACAGATCTTGAAGTGTCTTTTTCAAAATGAAAGAACTTAAGTGTGGTAGATTCTACCTTTGAACCTTTCTGTTCAACCTCACGTAGCCTCCTGTGTCTCATGTAGATTTATAGTCAGGATGTTTGCTCTGTTGCTTCTATGCACACAGTTCTAATAATTACCTTATTATGGATGGTAGATGTTAACTGTTATCTGTCACATAGAATAAGGAAATATCATTCATTAATAAAAGGGTGTAAGAGTTCCAGCTCCTTGTGCCAAAATATAGTATAGTTGAAGGCAACATAATTAGTGGCCTTCCTGAGTTGGTGATTACTGAATTGGATGAGGGTTTTTGGGGCTCATTGTACTTATTCTCTCTACTTTAGCATATATGAAGTTTTTTTTTGTTTTTTGGTTTTTTTGGTTTTGGTTTTTCGAGATAGGGTTTCTCTGTGTAGCTTTGGAGCCTACCCTGGCACTTGCTCTGGAGACCAGGCTGGCCTCGAACTCACAGAGATCCGCCTGCCTCCGCCTCCCAAGTGCTGGGATTAAAGGCTTGCACCACCAATGCCCGGCATATATGAAGTTTTGTATGATGAAGTTTTTTTTGTTTTTTGTTTTTTTTTCTTTGAATTTTAAATGATGGGCCTGGGGAGTTAGCTCAGTTTGTGAAATACTTGCCATGAAAGCATGAGTATATGATTTGGATTTCTAGAACCCACATAAAATTGCCACAGTGTGGTAGTAAACAGTTATAATCACAGTGCTAGGGATATTGAGACAGGAGGATCACTGGGGACTCACTGGCCCCCAGTGAGCTCCAGGTCAATGGGAGACCCTGTTTGAATAAACAAGACAAGCTAGGTAGTGGTGGCGCACCCCTTTAATCCCAGCACTCAGGAGACAGGCAGGCAGATCTCTGTGTGTTCAAGGCCAGCCTGATCTACAAAGTGAGTTTCAGGAGCCAGGACTACTCAGAGAAACCCTGTCTTGAAAAACAAACAAGCAGGCAAGCAAAAAACCTAACAGTATCTGAGAGAGTAATAAAGTGCTGCAGATATATGTACACATGGACCCGTGTACATACAGGGACACACATACAAGAAGAATCCTCAACCATCTTTATTTGTGTAATACTGAAATTAAAATGCCCAGGAAGTCCTTATTTTTAGTCATCCATTGGGAAAATTCTTTCTTTCTTTTAGATGACTTTAAGCCAGCATCGATAGATACTTCCTGTGAAGGGGAGCTCCAGGTTGGCAAAGGAGATGAAGTCACAATTACACTGCCACATATCCCTGTAAGTTGTTTCCATTGTGTAATGAATCCTTGTGTTTTATTTACAGTTTGAATTTCCTTTTATTTAATCTATTTTTATTTTTATTTTTTTTTTAAAGAGCCAACATAAGTAAATTAGGAATTTAGGGGTTGGGTGGGCAGTAACACATGTGTCATGGGGCTTGGTTTAAGGTAGTTCTTTGTCCTTGTTCCTGAGCTCCCCTCTCTCCAGTGTGCAGTACAGTAGGGAAGTTTCCATCTGGACAGCTGTGCCTCTGCTAGAGTTTATCCCAAGTTCTGGAGAGAAAGGCCCTGTGTGTCTTGTGTAGTCATAGCAACTTCTGAACACTGGGCAGTCAGAAGGCAGGTAGGAGCCAGAAGGACATGTTTATATATGGCAAGGCATCCAGTACAGGCTGATGGTCCCAGGCAGGAACAAAAGGTTTGGAATATTGCTAATTTAAGCATGAAGAACTCAGTTAAAAGCTGCACTAAGAGGGGCTGGAGAGATGGTGGCCCTTCCAAAAGTCCTTAGTTCAATTCCCAGCAACTGTGTGGTGGCTTACAACCGTTTCTAATGAGATTTGGTGCCCTCTTCTGGCATGCAGGCAGAACACTGTATACATAATAAATAAATCTAAAAAAAAAGCTTCACTAAGGACTTGGAAGAAAATATTTTGTAAAACTATCTTCAGGGCAGCATTTTGGGTCTGGGTCTGTAGCTTGCCTTGCATGCATGAGGTCCTAGGTTCATTCTCCAGTACAGCCAAAGGAAAAACAGAAAGAAAACCTTAACTCAGATTTGCATTAATAATACTTTGATCTGGAGAGATGGCTCAGTGAATGAATAAACTGCACAAATACGAGGACTGGAGTTTCAGTCCTCAGAACCCATGTAAAAAGCAGGACAGGCGTGGCAGCTGCCTGTGGTCCCACATTTAGAGAAGCGGGGACAAGGTATCTCTGGGGCAAGCTGGCTAACTAGACTTAGCTGGGTTCAGCAAGAGACCCTGCCTCCACAAAGAAAAATGGAGAGCAATTGAGGCGGATACCTGATGTTAGCAGCCTCGAAGTGCATGTATGCACACATGCACCTACACACATATGCCCGCACACAGGGAAAAAGCATACATGTAAGCACAACACACACACACACACACACACCCCAAGAAGCAAAAGGGTTAAAATAGAAGAGGTTCTTAGCACATTTCACAGCTTGGTCTTCATATGCAGTAAGCTCTGTGTAACTGGCGACAGAATGAAGAGTCTGGGAAGCAAGGCCTGCCAGCCTCTTAGCTGAGGAAAAATAGTCTGTTCATGCAGACACCTCTTTATTACATGTTACTTATGGCAGGTTACATCATCTCCCATTGGACCTTAGTTTCCCAAATGAAAAATGAAGGGGCCAGGTAAATGGTCCCTAAGCTACCTTTCAAACCTAAATTTTTACTTCAAAAATAAGGGGTTGAAGAGCCAAGCAATTTTTTTCCTAAGTAAGAAATTAAATCCTATATTTAACAAATATTAAATGAATGTTCAATGTACTAGCCCATTTCTAGGCTCTAAGGATTTAACCTTAAACAAGTACATTTCACAGCTTAGGGTCTAGAATTTAAATATGGGAACATATAATCATTGCTGGATATGATGCTTTCCTGTAATCCCTACATTTGAGAGGTAGAAGCAAGGTGATTGAGAGTAGAAGACCAGCCTGGGCTATGTGAGACCCTGTCTCAAAACCAAATCAAAACAAATACTTACTGTGGAAAGCTGGAGAAGAGTTTCCTAACTCATCTTTGGACTTAGCAGAAGGTAGAAAAATTTAGACAGGAATCAAAATATAGCAGGTAGGAGCCCAGTTAAGGCCCTGAGGCAAGAATAAGAGCTTCTTGTTTTCTGAAGACCACATAGCCACGGGATGGGTGGTGGAGACAGGGGCCACCTTAAAGATGTTATCCTTTGGCCCTAGAACAACATGGGAGCGGTTGAAAGGCTTGGGTAGATGACTAGCATGGGGTAGTTTCTGCTCACCAAGTTGGTGGTTTACCCATGGAGAATGCTATGTTGGTGGTCATTTGCATGATGGGGAAGCCCTGAACTCTTTATTTGGAAAGAAATACAGAGATTACTCATAGCGATAGCTTTCTGTAGTGTAGGGGAAAGTTGTTTTCAGTTTGTGTATCACTATTCTTTAAACCATTTCCCCTACACTGTTAAAAATGTGCCTAGTAATTTAAAAATTTAATTTAATTCGAGACTACCTAAAACCAGATGTTTGCTATGTTCTAACTGTTCCTTTCCTTGTGCTTTGAATGCCAGAAGAGTTACAACAGATTGGTCATTTGTTTTTGAGTAGCTCTGATGAAGGATGGATGAGGCAGTGTACTTTGTAGAGGTAGGCTGTTCATAACTGGTGTGTTTATACTTTGCTTTTGTGGCAAACAGGGGTCCACACCACCCATGACCGTGTTCAAAGGGAACAAACGGCCTTATCAGAAAGACTGTGTGCTCATTATCAATCATGACACTGGGGAGTATGTGCTGGAGAAGCTCAGCAGCAGCATTCAGGTCAAGAAGACGAGGTATGTCTGACTTCATGTTCTCCCTTCCTCTTGCACTGTGGGCGGGTACTCTCCTGAAGGATATTCTTAAATGTCTCTAAGTCTTTGTGGCATTTAGTCCAATTTTATAAAGGTGCAAACACCTGCTTGTTCATAGTGTCCCATCAGTAATGTTAGCCACTTCTGTCTCGGACAGAAATGTACATTTCCCTCAGTAAGTAATGCTTTTTTAAGAGCTAAAACATGAAGTCACTGGGGAAAACAAGGTATTTATTTATTTATTTATTTATTTATTTATTTTGTTTTATTTTATTTTATTTTTTGAGACAGGGTTTCTCTGTGGCTTTGGAGGCTGTCTTGGAACTAGCTCTTGTAGACCAGGCTGGTCTCGAACTCACAGAGATCCACCTGCCTCTGCCTCCCTAGTGCTGGGACTAAAGGCGTGCGCCACCAACACCCGGCAAAACAAGATGTTTATAATTAAGCCAATTTTGTGGATCTTATAATTGCTCTTATACTACCAAGTGAGGAATTTGATTTTTATGTATAGACTTAAAATTACAAAACAATTGCATAACTTTATTAGAGTGAATTACTGCTTATAAATTAGGATATACTTGAGGTGACTATACTATCAAATAAAACCTTGCTGAGTATGATGGGTCACACCTGTAAGCCTAGAATTTGAGAGTCGGAGGCAGCAGGATCAAGAATTCAAGGCCATCTGCAGCTATATAGTGAGTTTGAGGCTAGTCTTAGTTGCATAAGACCCTGTCTCAAAACAACAACAGGAACAAAAACGTCTTGCAAGATTGCTCAGTGGGTAAAGATGTTAGCCACCAACTCTGATGACCTGAGTTCAATCCTCAGGACCCACATGGTGTATAGCATAAATAAATAAAATACAATTTTAAAAAATTAAAAATAATAAAAATAAAATGTTTCCCTTTTTTTTAAATAGTGAACTTTCTTAATAGTTCATTTAACATTAGAGTTTATCTGAATGTCAATTCATTATATAAATACACTTTGATACAGTATTCATTGGTAAGATAGTGATTAAGGTTCTTGTGTTGGGGGGGGGGGGCAGTACTAGGCATCAGATCCAGAGCTTTGCACATGGTAGGTAAGTGCTTTTACCCCTGAGCTAAATCACAACTCTGCTAATTAAGTTTTAAGAGACTATTACAACCTGATGTCTGTTTATGCCTCCTTGAGCTATTTTTCTTCTTTTTCTCATTCATTGAGATTTTCATCGGCCAGTATGCTGGATGTTTTAGATTTGGTACCTAATTTTTAGAGTTTGAGGCAGGGGATGAGACTGGGGGTTACAGAAGCTGTGGTTTACATAATTTGACTGCTAGAGCTGAGACCCCACCTTAGGCGAAGTGTTTATAGTGCCTGCTTCTGTTCCATCCCTTTGTTCTGTATCAAGGCCTAAGGTAAACCTGACGCTCCTGTGATACCAGTGGTGCTCTATTCCCATTCTACTCTGTGATTTGGAAACCAGCAGCATACCTCTTGGGTACTTGTTATATATATTTGAAGAATATCAAGGCCTACTAGGTCAGAATCTGGAGAAACCTCCAGGGGATTTGTGCAGATCCTAATGCTAAGCACTAGCCTAGTCAGTTCATTTGCAGAAGAAACTATTATTCTTTTTTTAGTATACAGATACCTTTTATTGGTTATTGAACCATATATCTTTTTCCATCTTGTCATTTTTGAACATTTTTACTTATTTAGTTTTTATTCTTCTCATATAATACATCCCAACTGCAGCCTCCCCCCATCCACTGCTCTCCATTTCCCTTCAGAAAAGAGCAGACCTCCCGGTGATATCTACAGAACATAGTACAACAAGATGCAATAAGACTGGGAATAAACCCTCATTATCAAGGCTAGATGAGGCAACCCAGTAGGAAGAAAAAGATTACAAGAGTAGGCAAAAGAGTTGGAGACACCCTTACTCCCAATGGTAGGAATTCCCCATACATCTCAAGCTCCCACAAACAACTACAGCATGTATACAGAATAATAGGAGAAATTATTAATGAATAAAATTTTCTCAATTGGAAGTAGAACCCAGTAAATAATGTAAAAACTTACAAGCTGCCAGCATTTCAAAATCTAGTTTATTCAGAAACTTCTATATTTATTATTGCAACTGTATATTGAATTTAAGTCATATTGTGATATTTTCTTAGAAACACATTTAATCACATTGTGTCTGTGTTTTATCTCCTTGCTGAGGTTTTTGGATGTGGCACATCTATAATCTTAGATCTTGGGAGGCTGAGGCTGTCCCAGGGTACATAGCTAGACCCTGACTCAGAAAGGAAAAAAAAAAGTACACTCCTTGGAAATAGAGGGTCATTTCATTGTCTGTGTTGCTGATGCTTAGTAGATTCCTGGGATGCAGTAGACACATGGAGGTTGAGTGTGTTCTCATGGTGAAATTACGAAGATCAGATTTTTCAGTCACTTGGACAGTACACTGGGTTCAGCAGACACTGCCTGGGTGCTTGGTCATCTTGAGAAATACTGTTTTGCCTCTTGATTTAATGTCTATTTCAGAGCTGAGGGGAGCAGTAAAATCCAAGCCCGAATGGAACAGCAGCCCACTCGTCCCCCACAGCCATCACAGCCACCACCTCCTCCACCACCCATGCCATTCCGAGCCCCAACGAAGCCTCCAGCTGGACCCAAAACTTCTCCCTTGAAGGATAACCCCTCACCTGAGCCCCAGCTGGATGACATCAAAAGAGGTAGAGAGCTGGGCTGTCACATGGGGTCAGGCACTGGGTTCTCGGAAGCTCACAAAGCTCACTACCTTACAGACATGTCATCAGAGCTCCTGCTCTAGAGCTGCTGAGGGCTGACACTTTATCACGGATGTCACTTGACAAGAATGAGTCCAACTTGAGTGGGATTGTCTTGGCAGCATTCTTAGAGGCTTAGGGTTTAAATAAACATTACTATCAGCTGAAGCTTTACAGGGCTTTAGGCTCCCAGAAAAAATATCCTCGGTGTTTAGTTCACCTATTAATTAATGTATGCAAATATAAGGGCTTTATTAAGGGAACTCTAAAAATGCCAATGCTCTTTGCTGTCCCAGAGCATGTAATTCTGAAAGGCCCTGAGGCCAGAAGAGATGGAATCTGACACAGAAGGACTTAGACGTCTGACTTGAGCCTTTCCTTTGCAGACTTGAGACAAGCTTATCCTGGCTTTCATCCCACACAGTAGAGGGTGCTGGCCCTCCAGACTCTCAGGCATTATGGGGCTGATTATCATATTTCACATTTATAAGTTTTGTGGAACAAATGCAACCCCTAATACTAGAACACAGGAGGAGTTGAAGGCTTCCTGGGAGTTTGCCTTTTTTACCCTGTAAAAATAGTGCCTTCTCAAAGTCACCCTGAGTTTCACACAGCTGCTACATCTCTTGATTATTTTCCCGCTTGGATTCTAGAATGGAATAGGAATTAGGCCAAGAGTGGCCAGTTGTTGCCAGTTGCACTTAAAAGGAGTCATAGCCATGTATGGCCACAGTGATTTTTGGACAGAAAAAAAATCTGTCAGCTGTCTTCATGTATTTAGGGACAGTGGATTGGTTAGGGAAAACATGTTTTTCCACCTCTACTTTACATTCATGAAGAATGCAGAACCTGACAAGCATAGCCATGATCAAATGTGTGAGAGTCAAAAGAGATGACATCTCACCATTTGGCCTCCCTTGCCAGGGTTTTTCTTATAGGCTTTCATGGGAGTCAGAAAGGACTCAGGCTCACACAGGCTATTCAGCTGTCTTTTTTCCTTGGTGGCTTTGGAAATCCATTGACAACGACCTCACTACTGGTCAGCAGTTGTGTGTGTTCCTTGGTGGCTTTGGAAATCCATTGACAACGACCTCACTACTGGTCAGCAGTTGTGTGTGTTAATTGCCAACTTGGCAGGATCTGAAATCACCTAGGGATAAGCCTGTAGGCACTCCTCTGAGGAGCTATTTAGCCTGTGGGCATGGCTCTGATGGATTGTCTAGATTAGATTGAGGTAGGATGTCCCACACAAGTATGGAGTACCATTGGGTTTGGGTCATTGACCATATGAGGAGGAGAAAGTGAGCGAGCACAGACTTCTGTTGCTCTTTGCGAGTGGCTGCGGATACAGAGTGACTCAGTGCCTCAAGCTCCTGCACTGTGACTTCACTGATACACTCACTGTCCCTGGAACTGAGAGCTGTAATAAACCCTTGCTCAAGTCACAGCAACAGAAAGAGAAACTGAGACAGGAGGATCTAAAATTAGCCCTCAGACTTGCAGTTGCTTGATAAATATTTTTCTATTTTTTTCTCTTATTTGGGAATTTATACAGTAACTCCCATTTGTTTGCTTGTCTGTGTCAAGGTATCACTCTGTAGCCCAGGCTGGTCCTGAACTTAAGATCTTCCTAACTCCACTGCCCAAGGGCTGAGGTTATAGGTATGCACCACACCCAAATCAAGAGTCTTTATTTGAGGAAATAATAACCCTGATGTGTCTTACGCAGAAGAGTCATTCTGAAACATTGAGTGTTCCCATCAGCCCCAAGACAAAGTAGGTATCTTTGTCAGTTTGGGGGTTCATTGTGTTACACTCAAGAAACAGAGAAGATTGAAGTCTCCCTCACTGCGGTTGGTTTTGTCAGCTTCTGTTCATAGATGCTTCCTCTCATCTCAGAGTGGTGACTGTGCTGGTTATACCCTGTCATATCATTACAGAACTGAGGGCTGAGGTCGACATTATTGAGCAGATGAGCAGCAGCAGTGGGAGCAGCTCCTCCGACTCTGAGAGCTCCTCCGCAAGTGATGATGACAGCTCCAGCAGCGGAGGAGAGGACAATGGCCCAGCCTCTCCTCCCCAGCCTTCACACCAACAGTCCTTCAACAGCAGGCCTGCAGTGGCCAATGGAACCAGCCGGCCCCAAGGAAGCTCTCAGCTCATGAATACACTCAGTAAGTGTGTCCTCTTTTAGTAGCTGAGACGGGGAAGGCCATATACAGCTTATGTTGCCTTGTGCTGGAACCTATAAACTACAGGCATTTAGGGCACAAGAAAGGGTCTTGACAAGGACAAATTGGGGAGACCCCAAACTCAGTCTTTTCTTTTTTTTTTCTCCCTTTACTTGTGGCTATGACTTTTGCAAAATGCTAAAACTTGATTGTAGACCTTTTTGGTTTTCCATACACCAGGTTTAAGACATAGCCTGCCTATAGCTGGCTTTTAAAAGTTAACGTATTACCTCTATTTGGACACCTCCTAGCTTTTGGCAAGAGAAAAGACAAGATGTTGTCATGTTTGGGTAGCTTTTCCTACAGTTGATAAGGTAACACAGAGGAAAGCCAGAACAAAATTGGTTTTGTTTCAGAGTGGGGTGATTTCTGTGCTTGTACTCGGCCCCCGTCCCCCGTCCCCGTCCCCCGTCCCCGTCCCCCGTCCCAACCTTGCATGGTGAATGGTCTCTTTCCTAGTCATCTTTCTTTGAGGAAATGGAAGACCTGGCAGCGGAAGTGGGATGCAGACCTGCTTAGCCCTCCAATGTGGTCCAAGCAGACATTATTGGTCTCAATGCTATGGACATTCCAGCCTGGGTAGTTCATTTTTGCAGGGCTGTGTAGTGCCTTGTTGGGTGTATAGCAGCATTTCTGACCTCCACCCACTTGTGCCATCCCCTCCACCCCAACCAAAGCACCTCAGCATTTTGCCTGCTGTGCCCTGTCATCTGTATAAGTTGAGGTCCAGGGAAGAATTCTGTTCTCACACAGTCAGAAAAGGAAGTCCTTAGGGACTGGGCTGGGTCCTCTAAAAGGGTTGCAGGGACAGAGAACAGCTGGTCTACATGTAAGAAATATGGATTTTCGCTGTCATACAACTGCTATCAACTGAGCTTCTTTTATACACATTCTAATAATCTGGAGCTTTCTATTAAAGTAATCCTGGAGAGGGGTGCGCAGAGGAGACTTACCATGCTATAAGTGTAAACCGCACTCAGTTTCCATAATGGAAACTTTTTGTTTACTTAGTTTTTGTAAGCGGGGGAGTTATGGGGGTTGAGTTTGTGACCTTCCTGCCTCAGCCTCCTTAGTGCTGGAGTTATAGGCATGAGCCACCACACCTGACTATTTAATTTTTTCTAAAACAGTTTCATGAAGCTGCAGAGATGGCTTAGGGGTTAAGAGCACTTGTTCTTGCAGATGACCTGAGTTCGATTCCTAGCACACATGTGGCAGCTCACAACCACCTATATAACTCCAGTTCCAGGGGATCCAGTGCCCTCTTCTGACCTCCAAGGGTACCAGGCACCCACGTGGTCTATAAACATGCATGTAGACCAAACACTCATATACATAAAATAAATAATTTTGAAGCGATTTAATGTGAACGAGTCTGCCAAATGCTGTATGCTATTTCTGTTTTCTTAGCACATTTAAAACTGTCTTGCTGCTCCTCTTCAGTGGTAATAAGCAGCATCAAATTATGCTTTGTACATGCTAAAAGTAGTGGTTTTTTTTTTTTTTTCAGAATGTCGAATGCACCAGCCTTTTCAGTAAGGCAGATTGGTTTTCCTGCCTAATAAGTTGTATTAGCAAAGTTTTTCTGGTTTTTATTTTGTTTTTAAAATTTTAAATTAGATTTATTCTTTTTATTTTGTGTATGTTGCCTGTATGTGTTATGCCTCATGCATATTTGATGCCTAAGGAGGTCAGAGAGGGCATCAGATCCCCTGGAACTGAAGTTATAGGTGGTTGTGAGTTACCTGGGTCCTTTGCAAGAGCAACAAGTACTCTTAACTGCTGAACCCTCTCTCCAGCCCTGATTAGGGAGCTTTTAGTGTGGTGTGGTAAGTGAGCAGCCAGCCAAAGAATTTCAAGGAAGTCTTGATGTTTTAAGTGAAGGCAGAGTATAAGCATTAGAGTACAGAGAGATGTACTGTAGGTGCATTAACTGTTGTGCTCTCACCTTCACTTTGTTTTCTTTTGTAGGAAATGATTTGCAGTTAAGTGAGTCTGGCAGTGACAGTGATGACTAGCACCAGGCTTTTGAAATCGTCTTTCTGGTACACAGACATGCTGCAAGACTCAGCTACTTCTGTCGGGATTCCACACCACAGGAGGATGTTGCGAAGCAGAGCCTGTAGGAGGAGTTAAGGCCTGGAAGCATGCAGATACTCAGTCTTTAACTTGGTGGTGGTGGGTGATTTTCTCACATAATTCTTCAACAATCTCTTGTTTCAGAGTTTAAGTAGCTCTATAGGAGAACTAACGGAATTCTGTTTCCACATGGTTAACATTAGTAATGAAAAACTGACCAATGCACCCTGGTCTAGGGCATTCAAAGCCCATGTCTTCACCCGGCCAGTAATTCAGCAGTCATCGGTTTGGTCTGGTGATCTGTACCAGTAAAATAAAAGTCTTTGAGGGTTATGGAAAGAAAGGAGATCCTCAGACTGTGTCATAGAAATACGTTAAGACCACTTTACACCGTTGACATGAAGTTGTAAGGAAGTTCTGTTCTGATCCCAAGTTGACAAGGCTGTAGAAGAAGTAGACCTTGGCAGAGTCTTTGGGTTGATTAATGTGTGTGTGTGGGTGTGTGGGTGTGTGTGTGAGTGTGTGTACTGAAAATCCAGTAGCTTAGCTCAGTGCAGCTAGGAAAGGGAAGCAAACAGCAGGGAATGGCCAGTCACCTGTCCCTGGTGCAAGCTTGCTCACTACTTCTTTGAATTACATTTGCTGGCATCAGGTTTTTCTGCATGGAACTTTCTGTCAGATTCCAAAAGACAAAAGCATTGCTGGTGTTCAACTTGGATTCAGACTCAGGCGATTCCTTTGTATGTGAGGCAGGTTAAAGCAGCAGCTGCCATGCTGACTGACACACATCCTCAGCTTATGTGAGGCTTTTGGGTTCATGTGGATCCATCCCTAGGTGTTCTTCATTCCATGGATGTTAGCAGAGGTTAGGAGTCAAAGGGGGATGCAGTGAAGAAACGTCTGAGCAGATGCACCAGGAGAAAGCCTTCACAGACAAAAGTGAATCCAGAATGGAGTTCTGCAGTGTGGACTCTGTTTATGCTTTTGTGTCACTGTTTGTGCCTGACTACCAGACTGATTGGTATGTTTATAGAGGAGAATCACACGTTTGCCTTTTGTAGTGTGCCATTTCCGAATGACTGTTCTTGCTGGAATATGGTCACTAGTCAATGTTCTACATTGAGGAAGTGTGTGGTGACTTGTACATCACTGCCCGTCTCTGTAGTTAGAATGAATATATCCTAGGAACTTCCTGTCTTTGCTTTAAGACATTAATAATGCTTTTCTTTTCTTGGATTCCTTCGCTCACATACCCCTTTCTCCTGAGCTAGTGGAGGGAGGTGGTGTGGACCTAGAAAGGAAATGGATGGCCCATGGTGGGGGCTTAGGTTAGAGTTGTATCATATAGGCCAACTATTTGATCCACACAGAGATCAAAGTGAGCCGAGACTGGGCAGAAGCCACTGCCCAGCAGCACATCTCCACCACTCTGCCTAAGTGTAGGTGCAGAGTGTGCACTGGGACCTTATTCTGGGGTCTTAGCCCATTGGGGATCTCCAGTGGCAGATGGGAAACCTCTATAGCAAACTGATAATTGCTTTATAATTCTTTGGTAATGACAGCTCAGGGAAGATGAACGTCATGATTGAGTGACTTGAATTGTCACTGGATGTGGGAATTGAATTGTCTTACTGCTCTTAACCTGCTCTCACTGGGGCAGGTTCCAGGAACTTGAACTAAAAATGCCTATTCAAGTCTCCCTTTGCCCCACTTCAAAAGCCTTGGTTTGTGTATACACAGAACTGTGGTGTTGGCATGCTGGTCAGTGACTGTTTCTATAGGAAGTATTTGCATGTGGCACTGGGCTTGGTAGGTAAGTTGAGCCTTCTGAGCCCCAGACTCCCCGGTCACCTGGCCTACCCAGCACCACATTTTTTGTTGGCTCCAGGTTTTGCTCTCTGCACAAATCCTTCAGTGGTCCTATCTCCTTTCCCTACCACAGTAAGAAAGCCATTTTTGAAAATCCAGAATGTAGCCTCCTGTATCATGATGACAATGATGACTTCTCAGGGGTATCCTTGTGCCAACCAAGTGACTTCCTTTGTCTCTGTGCCTTTGCTGTCCCCTCTTCTGCACCTACTCAACCTTCTCTAGAGAGTCTCAGGCACCATCTTCACCATCTTCATTTCTTTCAACCTTGGGGTATGCCCTGGTGTGCATACAAACTGCCTTTCTCCTACCTGATTTCTGGTTGGTATGAGTACCTCAAAAGCAGGGACTGTCATCACAGAACTAGATATGCACATGCTCCTAGCCTGGTGGGGAGGAGACTGAGACAACTCACTAGTTAAAGACTGAGAATAAACATAGGGGAAACATTCCAGGCACTGAGACAATGCTGAAACTACCCAGGAAAGTCCCTACTGAATTCTTAAATTACCTTTTATTTGCTCTATGCAATGTTGACTGTTTGGGTAAGGTGGGAAAACTAGTTCTACAGAGAAGCCATGGCAATCCTTTGAAAAATGGGAAAATGCAATACACATAAACTAGAGATTTGTAATAATGCCACTGGTTAATCTATTTCTGTAGCAGAATAATTTTCTCTATGGTGGTGTGCTGCAGTAATAGGGAAACTTGAAAATTCCAAAGTCCTTCCTTCCCTTTTTTAAAGTGTGTGTGTGTGTGTGTGTGTGTGTGTGTGTGTGTGTGTGTGTGTGTGTGTGTGATATTTATTACATTATTTTGAAAGAGGATTATTTGTCTATTTGTAGATTATATATTAAGAACAGCCAAAGTGGATCTTTCTACTTGGCAAGGAACGTACACTTTCTAAGACTCAGGCCTTAACCAGTAGCTTGGAAGACCAACTCAAGTGCTAGGAAATGTGTATTTTTGTTGCCTCTGTTACTTCAGTCTTAGAGTCCTTGTCTCCTTTAATAATATTTAAAATCTTGTGCCTAAAAATTCATTTTGCTTAATTCTGATGTAGACATGCATGTTTACATTTATATTTGCTGTATAGTCTCTTTCAAGATAAATACATTTAAATAAAAATGAAGTTCAGCAATATATTTAATGTCTTCGGTTGTTTTGTTTTTTTTTTTAAACTGAAAATCTGTGTAAAATAGGGCTTTTTAAGAATTCTTTAGGCCGGGCGGTGGTAGCACACACCTTTAATATAAGCGCTTGGGAGGCAGAGGCAGGCAGAGAGCTCTGTGAGTTTGAGACCAGCCTGGTTTACAAGAGCTAGTTCCAGGACAGCCTCCAAAGCCACAGAGAAACCCTATCTCAATCCTGAGTGAGGTAACCCAGTCACAAAAAGGCAAACTTGGTATATACTCACTCTTATTTGGATTTTAGACATGGATCAGGGGATTGCCAGCCTTCAATCCATACCAGCCAGAGAGGCTGGAAAACAGGGCGGACCCTAAGAGAGACATGCATGGTCCCCCGGGGAAGGGGACAGGATCTCCTGAGCGGATTAGGAGCATGGTAGGAGGAGAGAGGGAGCTGGGAGAAAGAGAGGGGATGAAGAGGGGAGAGGAGGACATGAGGGAGCAGGAAGGTTGAATCGGGAAGAATAGAGGAGAGCAGGATGAAAGATACCATAATAGAGGGAGCCATTATAGGTTTGATGAGAGATCTGGCACTAGGGAGATTTCCAGAGATCTACAAGGATGACACCAACTGGCAATCTAAGCAATAGTGGAGAGACTATCTTAAATGCACTTCACTGATAATGAGATTGATGACTACCTTATATGCCACCCTAGAGCCTTCATCCAGAGATTGATGTAAGCAGAGGCAGACATCCACAGCTAAACACTGAACTGAATTCCTGCAACCCAGTTACAAAGAGGGAGGAGTGATAAGCAAGGGATCAAGACCAGGCTGGTGAAATCCACAGAAACAGCTGACCTGAACATGGGGGAGCTCATAGACCCCAGACTGATGGCTGGGAGGCCAGCATGGGACTGATCCAGACCCCCTAAACGTGGGTGTCAGTGAGGAAGCCTTGGCAATCTATGGAGCCTCTGGTAGTAGATCAGTATTTGTCCCTGGCATATGAATGGACTTTGGGAGCCCATTCCATGTGGAGGGATGCTCTCTCAGCCTGGACACATGGGGAAGGACCTAGGCCCTGTCCTGGATGATATGATAGATTTTGGGGATCCCCCATGGAGAGCCTCACCCTACGTGGGGAGCAGAGGGGGAATGGGGTAGGAGCTTGGTGGGGGAGTAGGGAAGTAGGGGAGGGAGAGGGCCTGGGATTGACAGGTGAAGCAGGCTTGTTTCTAATTTAAATAAAAATAAATTTAAAACAATTAAAAAAAAAGAATCCTTTAGGCTGGGTGGCTGTATTTGCTGTTTTAACTAAATATCTGTGTAAAATAGAGTTTTGTTTTTTTTTTTTTTAATCTGAGTTTGGTTTATTTTGATTTACAGTTATATCCATTTTCCTACAAATATTCTTTTTTATTTAAATTCTTTAATTACTATTCATATTTACATATCCACCCCCCATTCCCTCGTCCTCCCATCCTCCCATGTTCCCTACCAACCCTCCCACAACCTATCCCCAAGCTCCTCCCCAGGGACAGTGAGGCCCTCCACCAGGGACCTTCAAAGTCTGTCATATCGTTTGGGGGAGGGCCTAGGCCCTCCTTGCTGTATCTGGGCTGCAGTAGTATCCCTCCATAGGGAATGGGCTCCCAAAGTCTATTTGTGCTCTAGGGATAAAGACTGGCTACACTCTTAGAGGTCCCATAGACTGTCTTGGCCTCCAGAGAGTTTGGTTCGGTTCAATGCTGTTTCCCCAGCTTTATGACTAGGGTCTCCATGCTCTCATTAGGTCAGGTCAACTGTTTCTGCAGGTTTCTGCAGCACTGTCTTGACTTCTTTGTTCATCCCTCCTCCCTTTCCACAATTGAATTCCAGGGGTATGGTTCAGTGCTTAGCTGTGGGTGCCTGTTTTGCTTCAAACAGCTACTGGATGAAGGCTCTAGAAATGGAAACCGAGGTAGACACCAATCTCATTATAGGGGAAGGGCATCAATGGCATTTTCTTTACCACTGCTTTGATTCTTAGTTGGGGGTCATCCCTGTGGATCCCCTAACATTTCCCCTGTGCCAGACCTCTCTCCATACCTGTACTGTCTCCCTCCATCAAGGCATCTCCTTTCTTGCCCTCCTCTATTCCTCTCCTCTCTCAGGCCTCTTGTTCTCCTCCTCCCCTTCTTCCCTTCCCATCTCCTTCCTCTCCACCCTCTCTCCGTGCTCCCACTTTGTTCAGGGGTTCTTGTCCCCCTCCCTTTCTTCAAGGTACTATGCAATCTTCTCTTGGGGGTCCTCGTTTCCTAGCTCCTCTGGCAGTGTGGATTATAGACTGGTAATCCTTTGCTCTATGTCTAAAAATCATATATGAGTGAGTACATACCATGTTTATCTTTTTGTGATTGGGTTATTTCACTCAGGATGGTTTCTTCTAGTTCCATCCATTTGCCTGTGAATTTCAAGATTCCATTGTTTTTTTCTGCTGAGTAGTACTCCATTGTGTAAATATACCACATTTTCTCTATCCATTCTTCAGTTGAGGGGCATCTAGGTTGCTTCCAGGTTCTGGCTATTACAAATAATGCTGCTATGAACATAGTTGAACATATGTCCTTATTGTGTGAATGTGCATTCTTTGGGTATATGCCCAAGAGAGGAATTGCTGGATCTTGTGGTAGCACAGACATTGAGATCAACAATTAATAAATGGGACCTCCTGAAACTGAGAAGCTTCTGTAAGGCAAAGGACACAGTCAACAAGACAAAATGCCAGCCCACAAAATGAGAAAAGATCTTCACCAACCCCATATCCCACAGAGGGCTGATCTCCAAAATTTACAATGAACTCAAGAAGCTAGCACCAAAACACTAAACAATGCAATTAAAAAGTGGAGTGCAGAACTAAATAGAGAATTCTCACCAGAGGAATCTAAAATGGATGAAAGATACTTGAGAAAATGCTCAACATCCTTAGCCATCAGGGAAATGCAGCTCAAAACTACTCTGAGATACCGTCTTACTCCTATCAGAGTGGCTAAAATCAATAACACCAGTGACAGTCTATGCTGGAGAGGATGTGGAGAAAGGGGAACACTCCTCTATTGCTGGTGGGAGTGCAAACTTGTCCAACCACTTTGGAAATCAGCATGGGCGTTTCTCAGGAAAATGGCAATCAGTCTACCTCAAAATAGAGCTTTTTAAGAATCCTCCTTTTGGGGGGGAGGTCTCAGTTTGGAGTTCTGGACAAACTATGGGGCCTCTGGTATTGGATCAGTATTTACCCCTAGTACACAAATGAACTTTGGGAGCCCTCTCCACATAGAGGGATCCTCTCTCAGCCGAGACATACTGGGGAGGGTCAAGGCCCTGCTCCAAATATGACAGACTTAATTTGATGTTGGCTCTTAACTACCAGAAGGTTTGCCAGTATTTTATTAAGTATTTTTGCATCAATCAATGTTCATGAGGGAGATTGGTCTGTACTTCTCTTTCTTTGATTCATCTTTGTGTGGTTTGGGTATCAGGGTAACTGTAGTCTCATAAAAAGAGTTTGACATTGTTCCTTCTGTTTCTATTGTGAGGAATAATTTGAGTATTAGTATTAGCTTTTCTTTGAAATTCTGGTAGAATTCTGTGCTGAAACCATCTGGCCCTGGACTTTTTTTTTTTTGGGGGGGGGGTGGAAGACTTAATGACTGCTTCTATTTTCTTAGGAGTTATAGGCCTATTTAAATCATTTATTTGATCTTGATTTAATTTTGGTATGTTGTACCTTGGTATGTATGTATGTATGTATGTATGTATCCAGAAAATAGTCCATTTCTTTTAGATTTTCTACTTTTGTGGAGGTTTGAAATATGATCTAATGTTTCTCTGGATTTTCTTAGTGTCTGTTAATGTCCCCCTTTTCATTTCTAATTGTGCTAATTTGGATATTCTCTCTCTGCCTTTTGGTTAGTTTGGTTAAGGGTTTGTCTATCTTGTTGATTTTTCTTGAAGAACCAACTCTTTGTTTCATTGAGTCTTTGTATTGTTTTCTTTGTTTCTATTTTATTTATTTCAGCCCTTAGTTTGGGATTATTTCCTGGCATCTACTCCTTATGGGTGAATTTGCTGCTTTTTTGTTTTAGAGCTTTCAGGTGTGCTGTCAAGTTGATAATGTGAGATTTCTCCAAGTTCTTTATGTAGGCACTTAATGCTATGAAATTTCCTCTTACTCCTGCTTTCATAGTGTCCCATAAGTTTGGGTATGTTGTGCATTCATTTTCATTGAATTCTAGGAAGTCTTTAATTTCTTTATTTCTTCCTTGACCCAGTAGTGATTCAGTTGAGTTTTGTTCAATTTCCATGAGTTTATGAGCTTTCTGTAATTTGTGTTATAGTATTTCACCTTTAGGCCGTGGTGATCTGATAAGATACAGGGGTTATTCCAATATTTTTGTATCTGTTGAGATTTTCTTTGTGACTGAGAATGTGTGGTCAATTTTAGAGAAGGTTCCATGGGGTGCTGAGACTATGTTCTTTTATGTTTGGGTGGAATATTCTATAGATGTCTGTTAGCCCCCATTTGAGTCATAACATGTTAGTTCCCTGTTTCTCTGTTAAATTTCTGTTTGGCAGACCTGTCCACTGGTGAGAGCGGGTTGCTGAAGTCTCTCACTGTTAGTGTGTAGAGTTTGATGTGTGATTTAAACTTTAGTATTATTTCTTTTACAACTGTGGGTGCCCTTGTATTTGGAGCATAGATACTCTGAATTGAGACTACATCTTGATGGATTTTTCCTGTCATGAATATGAAGTGTTCTCCATATCTTGATTATTTTAGTTTGAAGTCTATTTTGTTTTGTTTTGTTTTCGAGACAGGGTTTCTCTGTGGCTTTGGAGGCTGTCCTGGAACTAGCTCTTGTAGACCAGGCTGGTCTCGAACTCACAGAGATCCACTTACCTCTGCCTCCCAAGTGCTGGGATTAAAGGCGTGCACCACCAAAGCCCAGCTTGAAGTCTATTTTTTTTTTATTTTTATTTTATTTTATTAGTTCAAATTAGGAACAAGCTTGCTTCAGATGTCAATCCCTTCTCCCTCTCCCTCCCCTCCCCCCAACATCCCACCTGCCCCTAGCCATCCCCCCTCCACTCCCCAGGCAGGGTAAGGCCCTCAAAAGGGGCTCCCCAAAGTCTACCACATCATTCTGGGCCAGGCCTAGGCCCTTCCCCATGTGTCAAGAGAGCATCCCTTCATATGGGATGGGCTCTCAAAATCCCTTCTTTTTTTTTTTTTTAAGACCTTACATATTTAATACAGTGCGTTACTCCTGTACAAATGGAAAGAAATTAAATTCAACATTTCTAGAACAATATGGCTGTTAATTTTTGTACAATGCCAACTAAACGCGGTAAACTGGGATACTTTTTCCAAAGTTGACAGCACAGCTAAAGTTTCCAAAAACTCAAATTATATATATATATATATATATTATATATATATATATATATATTTATATAAAAGACCAATAATGTTTGTTATGCATCAATAGCAGCAACAGCTTTTCCAGGTTCTGCAGTCATTTAAACAAAATTGTAGAGCTCTCTACAGCTGAAAATCTTGCCAAAAGCAATCCAGCACTCTCCATTTAAAAAAAAAAAAAAAGTAAAAACAAAATCCCAAAAAACAGCACAGTTCTGTTACTCTTGTGGTACCTGGCACCTTTTTTTTTTTCTAATTAGCTTCTCAATTATCATCTGGAAGGAAACCATTCTGAGAAACATCTTTAAAAACAGCTCTGATAAAGCACGGTCACTACTATGTATCATAAAGCAGGTCCACGTATGAGTGAGTACATATCATGTTTGTCTTTTTGTGATTGGGTTACCTCCCTCAGAATGGTTTCTTCGAGTTCCATCCATTTTCCTGCAAATTTCAAGATTCCATTGTTTTTTTCTGCTGAGTAGTACTCCATTGTGTAAACGTACCACCTTTTCTGTATCCATTCTTCAGTTGAGGGGCATCTAGGCTGCTTCCAGTTTCTGGCTATTACAAATAATGTTGCTATGAACATGGTTGAACAGATGTCCTTGTTATATGAATGTGCTTCTTTTGGGTATATGCCTAGGAGTGGAATTGTTGGATCTTGTGGTAGACTCATTCCCATTTTCTTGAGGAGTCACCATACTGATTTCCAAAGTGGCTGTACAAGTTGGCATTCCCACCAGCAGTGGAGGAGTGTTCCTCTTTCTCCGCATCCTCTCCAGCATAAACTGTCATTGGTATTTTTGATTTTAGCCATTCTGACAGGAGTAAGATGGTATCTCAGAGTTGTTTTGATTTGCATTTCCCTGATGGCTAAGGATGTTGAACACTTTCTTATGTGTCTTTCAGCCATTTTAGATTCCTCTATTGAGAATTGTCTATTTAGTTCTGTACCCCATTTTTTAATTGGATTGTTTGGTGTTTTCGAGAATAGCTTCTTGAATTCTTTGTATATTTTGAAGATCAGCCCTCTGTCAGATGTGGGGTTGGTGAATATCTTTTCCCAGTCTATGGGCTGTTGTTTTGTCTTGCTGACTATGTCCTTTGCCTTACAGAAGCTACTCAGTTTCAGGAGGTCCCATTTATTAATTGTTGATCTCAGTGTCTGTGCTACTGGTGTTATGTTCAGGAAGCGGTCTCCTGTACCAATTAATTCAAGGTATTTCCCACTTTATCTTCTAGTAGGTTCAGTGTGGCTGGGTTTATGTTGAGGTCTTTGATCCATTTTGACTTAAGTTTTGTGCAGGGTGAAGGGGTCTATCTGTAGTCTTCTACATGTTTGCATACAGTTATGCCAGCACCATTTGTTGAAGATGTTCTCTTTGTTCCAGCGTATATATTTGGATTGTTTGTCAAAAATCAGGTGTTCATGGGTGTGTGGGTGAAAAACTCAACCAGGGAACTCCTACAGCTGATAAACACCTTCAGCAAAGTGGCAGGATACAAGATTAACTCAAAAAAATCTGTAGCCCTACTATATATGGATGACACATTGGTGGAGAAAGAAATCAGAGAAGCATCACCCTTTACAATTGCCACAAACAACATAAAATACCTTGTAGTAACACTAACCAAGAAAGTGAAAGACCTGTACCGTAAGAATTTTGAGTCTTTAAAGAAAGAAATTAAAGAAGATACCAGAAAATGGAAAGATCTCCCATGCCCTTGGATAGGCAGGATCAACATAGTAAAAATGGCAATCTTGCCAAAACAATCTACAGATTCTATGCAATCCCCATCAAAATCCCAACACATTTCTTCACTGACCTTGAAAGAACAATTCTCAACTTTATATGGAGAAACAAAAGACCCAGGATAGCCAAAACAACCCTGTACAATAGAGGAACTTCTGGAGGCATCACCATCCCTAACTTTAAGCTCTATTACTAAGCTATAGTCCTGAAAACAGCTTGGTATTGGCACAAAAATAGACAGGTAGACCAATGGAATAGAGTTGAAAACCCTGAAATTGAAGTCTATTTTGTTAGATACTAAGCTACATCAGCTTGTTTCTTAGATCCATTTGATTGGAAAATCTTTCCCCAACTCTTTACTTAGAGGTAATGTCTGTCTTTGAAATTGACAGCCTGGTTTCTGTCCACAAATGTCTCTTACAGTCTCCCAAACTCAGATGGTGTCACACTATTGATCCCATACAACACTGACACATGAAACTAGTGGGATTCCAGCATTCTTGAGAGAATAGACATTGCACAAGCCACACCACCAACTCACCCAGGTGTCTTCAGTGTCCTGTAAGCCTGACTCCATGGGCTGTCTCTTCCCTCACACATTACCTACCAAATGACATTCACACTGGTGACAGCATCCACTTACCTTACCAAATCACATTCACACTGGTACCTTCTAGTGAACAGAACATATGTGTGAATTAAATGATGTCCTCTTCCCACAGGAAAAGCTGAAAGTTCTTGCATTTTGATTGTGCTTAAAATACTTTTTAACCTATTGATAATGTTGGAAGGGTAACAGAGGCCAGATGATTTGAAGAATGACTATGTTGATATTTTGTTTATGATCTAATAAAGCTTGCCTGAAGATCAGATGTAAAGCTAGCCACAGCCATAGAGGCCAGACTGTGGTGGTATACACCTTTCATCCCAGCAGCCACACTAGTTAGCCATAGAAGCTAGGTGGTGGTGGTGCACACCTTTAATTCCACCACTAGAGAGGACTATAAGACAGATGCTCAGGGGCTCATTCAGAATTCAGACTGCAGTCATGCTGAGGACAGGGTCTCCCAGCCTTGGCAGAGGTAAGAACTCTCTAGTGGTTGGCTGCTTTGCTTTTCTGATCTTCACTCTGAACCCCAATATCTGTCTTTGGGTTTTTATTATTTGTGTTATATTTGAACACTAACACACACTCTCTATATCTAAAAGAGCAGCAGGTTTGAAGTAATGTGTTTTTGTTTTAAAGGCCCTGTCTTAGTCAATGAGTAGTAAATCCTGTAAACCATTCTATAGCCAAGCTAAGATACCTCAAGTTTTTTGCTTCCAAAACCACTGTATTAAAAGAAGAAAAGAGAAATGATAGAGGACAAGCGAATCAAAGACTATGACCTACATGTTGCTAAATTACAACATATTTTTCATTTTGCTTTTTGTTTTGTTTTTTCCCAGCTCTGTAGGGAGACACCCTAGCCCCGCCCAATAGTCCTGGGACAGGTACCAGGTGGACCCGGGACTCGCCCATAAGTGCGTGGTGAAGGAAAGCCAAGGTGACGTAAGGGAAGCTTCTTAAAGACTGCACGTGGAGACCCTAGCCCCTTTTTTATGGCTGCACTTGCTGGGTTCCTGTGACCTCGCTCTGGCCTGCATTTTGCCCTGGTGCTTTCTTGAATTAAGAAATCTTACCATCACGGAATAATTCATTCTTCAGCGCACGCTGCAACCCTTGATCTTCAGTTGGCGCCCAACGTGGGGCTCGAACTCATGACCCTGAGATTAAGAGTCTCATGCTCTAAGAAGCCAATTGCTGTAATACAGAATAAATGAAGAATATGAGGACTATCTTTGTCTTTTCTTGGCTCTTTCTTTCAAGGCCTACACCCTCTCATAATTGTTGTTCTTCAAGGATTGCCTTTCCCAGTACACATACATGAATAAGCGAACATTTCTCTCATGACACTTATGTTTGAGTCCCATACAGCCAACGAGAACCAGCCCGACAGTAATCCCTGCATGCTCCGGAAAAAGAATTGGATTACACCTCCCCGACTGCACTGGATTCAACTCACTCCGTTTCGACTGACACTCCAACCAGAACCTCGAGTAATGACTTCAATCAAGTTGAGGATTTCAATGTAAATCTTCAATCAAACAAATCTCATCTAACATGGACTAGATATAACTCATTAGAGACTTTCCCTGTACTAGCATTTTTTTTCCACAGGGCCCCCACATGACTACCATCGTCCCATTTCAACAGGAAGTAACCTAGAAGATGCTACGCCCCCGTTCCCCATTATTGTTTATTAGGGTAGTGTAAGCCTAGTTAAGAATGACCTTCTTATTGTTTAGAGTTGGGATTGGAAGGAGGTGTTCAAGTTAGACACCTTTTCCACATGACTTTAAGACTTAGCTGGAATAGACATAGGATGTGTCATAGCAGATTATTGTATCTTCTTGTTACTTCACCTTTATGATTGTTAGTTTTAGATATTTTACACTATTAAGTTTTAATCCTCTTGTCTCCATGTGCAGTCTTTAAGAAGCTTCCCTTACATCACCTTGGCTTTCCTTCACCACGCCCTTATGGGCGAGTCCCAGGTCCACCTGGTACCTGTCCCAGGACTATTGGGCAGGGCTGGGGTGTCTCCCTACAATCCCCGCTGCAACCCTTGATCTTCACAACTCCATTCTCTGTCCTTTACATGATTATGGTTATTGATTTTACTATGTATATTAATTCACTATAAAGAAATCCAAGACCCCCACAAGAAACGGGTTCTACTTCAAGGTTTTGAAAGTGTTAAATATAGCAACACACAATAATTCAAAAACTCTTGGCATTCAATCTTTCCTGAGCATTTTAACCCCTGAAAAGCAGGACTAATAGATCACATGCTGTTAACAGCAATTAAATTGGATCACTTGGAGTTCCTGCAAGAATACACACCATGCATGCCAGTGATTCTTCCTTGGCAGTTTGTTTTCTTCCTTATCTAAGAGGATGGCTCCAATTCTCCCAAGCTCAGTCAGGACAAGTCTACTATAAATTCCTAGCAGTTCCCCTTTCCCTATACACAAATCAGTCACTTCCAAGTCAAGGCTACCGGGCTCCAAAGGGCAGCATCACAAGCATCAGTTGCCAGCTCTCCTTCAGAGAGAACTCAGCCCTCTGCTAAGGAAACTGAGCCCCATCAGCCGCTACTAGAATTTTCACATGGTGAAATGTAACGGCTTTACATTTTTTGGCCAGTCCATTTTAAAGGCAAGTGGGGAAGGTGTTGTGCATAGTTCACAGCAGATGTAGGCCAACTAGGAGTTGAGCTCCAGGAGGCAAGAAGGAAAGAGCCACAAAGAGAATTGACCCGTCCAGCAGGCCAGGTTATTTGTGGGTCTCGAGGGGGTATCACCTAAAAGGGGTCAATGGGGGCGAGAGAGGAGGGAGACCAAGCGGCACAAGAAAGGACAAGAGTCCGTCTGTGCAATGTCAAGGTCTCGATTTACTGGGGCTTAGAGTGGGCTTAAATAGCCCTGCAACAATAGAATTGGGGGGAATAATAGAAGGAACATCAGGTATTTGCTGGGACTGGAACATTCTTCTTGTCAGCCGGAACATCTAGTGGTCTTTCTTGGAACAGCGAACAGAAAAGCTCCAGACCCTTTCTCGGAACAGAAGCAGTTAGCAGTTCCGCTTGGCCAAACCGTATCTAATTACAGGTTACAGAAGGCTCACAGAGCTGGCTTTAAGCCGCAAACTTAAAGGTCATTAAAAGTCTTAACAAAGGTGGGCTTTAAGCCGCATAGTTTTGGGCCCACAGCCCCTTACAGAGAATAGCCACTTGTGATCCTAAATCAGAGAGTCAGCGATCAAAACTTAGGCCTTCTGCCCCTGGCATAGAATCCCACCTTGGTGGCCTCCTGAGGACCCTAATAGTGGCAACCAGGACAGGGAAGGAAAGGCTCTAGTTGTTATCCTTCCCAGAGAGAAGCAGAATAGAGGCAAGAGGTGTGAATTTGCATTAAGGGCATGGTTGGGCTGCCACAGTGCACTGAGGTCATAGGTGAGTACTGCATGGCCTCTACTGCCTGATCGACACCCCTTCTCTCTGCAGCTCACCGAGGGGGTCTAGGTAGTGGTAGTGACCACTGTTCTACCTGTATGGCAAGGGTGACAGTTTCTCTCTTAGCCCACAGGGGTGGGAATCAACTCAAAACAACTAAGAATGAGGCCTTATTTCCCAACAATTATGAACTGAGCACTGCTCTAAGCTTCCAGAGAGTAGAGGAAAAGGCTCTAAACTAAACATCCACTTCATAGTGGCAAGGAAGCCAGTATCAACCTTTGGAAAGCAAGGGTCCCCAACTCTGAAACAATTGCAAGTTTGTTACAAAACAAAACAAGGAGAATAACCACAACAAAAGTGGCTGAGGGTTCCGTACCAAGGCCTCTCCTTGGCATTGTATTTCTGGAATATTAAGGTTTAGAGAGATGGCCCCTGGCTGGCTCACACTGGTCTGAGAAAAACACTAGGAAGCGCTTTCAAGGTGAGAATTCTCACATCTGAACTATAACTAAGGCTTTCAAGTAAAAGAAGAGATGGAATGGTGTTCTTAGCTGCTGGTGCTTTTTCTTTTTGTTTTGTTTTTGTTTTTGCCAGAGTTTTAAACTCATCTGAGACCTAAACAAATGTTTGATATCTTTTGTTTTACCCAAATCATAAACTGCTCTGTGTGAATATTTTGTTAATCCATGTAAAAATTTTGTTGGCTTTTATTTATACAAGAACATTGTAATAATGATGATGATGATTGATGATGATGATGATGATTGATGATGATGATGATGATGATGATGATGATGATAATGTGAACTGAGAATACCCCAAATGGAAGGGGCCCCTTCCAGCAGAGTTCAAGTCCATGTGTTTGCTCTGCAGGGCATCTGAGTATGCCTGTAGCAGTGTCACCCTGCCTGGTGCCCCCTGCCAGCACCTCTCTGAATACCTTACGGTGCCCCCTTGGCTCAGTCCTGGGAGATGGACAGGAAGCTGAACATGGGCAGGCCATGACTATTGAGACTGCCTGAGCTCAGGGAGCAGCTCAGGCAGCTGCAGCAGTCCAACAGGGGGTCCTGGGGCTGGGGATAGCATGGAACTCATGTGACTTGGACAGACAGGACAGCAGCTGAAAGCCGTATGGTGACAAGGGATGTGCAGGAGCCGAGTGGGGCTTCCAGAGGGGGCAGCATGGGGTCCACCAGGCACTGAGCAGGCTGTGGTAGTAGGTGGAGTCCTTGCCCTGAGGAAAACTGTGGATCCAGATGGACAATGGCTTGATGAGGCTGCTCAGCTCCAGAGTCAATGGCAAAGACACTGTAGACACAGTAGGCTGCCCAGGAGGCAAAGCGTGGGTCTCCGGGGACCAGTGTATCCTCCTAGCTCCTGGGGTCATAGAGCATAGTGGCTGCTACTGCAGTAGCCACCTAGGTGCATCTGAAGGCATGGAATGCACTGAGGTGGAGGAGCAGGAACATGCAGACGAGGAACAGGATAAAGCCAAGGAGCATGAGGACAGTGGCAGCATGTGTAAAGTGGTGTGGAGAGCTGCACTTTGTCGGCCCAAAAGATGGCGCCGGCCTCTGCCTCCCACCATCCCGAGGGTGAGAGGTCTTTGTCCTGGACAATTTCTTATCTGGCTAAGGCTGGGCTTCAGGCCTGCTTCCGTGTATGTGGACCCTTCTGCTTTCGCCACGTGGCAGTCTGGGGTGGGCTACCAAGGGCCTTTAAGCAGAGGGTCGGGTTTCCTTGGGGCCCCCAGAAGAAGATTGTACAAGGCTCCTGAAATAAACTGCAGGAAGAAGAGTTCCCGGGTTGTGTCTTTCTTGCTGGTCAAGATAGGCCCAGCAACTGGTGGCCCATACGGGGAACCCAGAACTTCCTGCAGTCAGGGTGGTGCACCGGTAAGTCCCCAGGTAAGCAGGGGATCCGCGTCAAGAGCGCGAGACAAGGACTGCGACAAAAGCAGGGTTTTAATTGCTCCCTCTGTAGGGGTTTTTTTATTGCTCCCTCTGTAGATAAAGACAGAGCGAATTCGGCTCTCAGGCCTGGAGAGCTGAAAGTAAAACGGCTGATTCTGTTGATGGATTACTATCTACTCTTGGCCGTCTGGATACTCCTGAACACAGTGTTCTGGTATCTTTTTTTTTTGCTTGCTTTTGTAGGGGGTGTGTTGAGGATACCCATTGAGTGGATATGGGGAATTCTACTTCTCACCCAATTTTTTGGGCTCTAAATGAGCTGCTTCGTTCAAAAGATTTAAAACTTAAGAAAAGCACCCTAGAGAGGTTTCTGGAAGTATGTGATGCTAATGCACCATGGTTTGGACACTCCGGAAATCTAACGATATCTTCATGGGACAAGTTGGGCAGGGACCTTGATTTTGCCGCACAAGAAGGAACACTCAAAGGTGGTGTGAGGCCTTTTTGGAAATTAATTAGGAGCTGCCTTGAGGATCAAAGGTGTACTGATGCTGTAAAAAACGGGCAGGCGGCTTTGGAGATGTTACAGGAAGAGAAGTCTGAGTGCTCACACAGTGAAAGGGGGAGTGCTAAGGAGAAGGGAATCTACCCCAGCCTTAAAGGGACAGGCACCTCTAGCACGGAGGAAGATTCAGAGCCAGAGGAGGTACAGTTAGCCAGCAGATTGGAAAAAATAAAACTGGGAGAAAAGGGAAAGAATCACAAGGAGAGCCAGTTTAAGGGTGCGGCTGTCCCATCTGCGCCCCCACCCTACCACGCCATGACCGAGGACCCAGGCGGGGGCCAAGGAGCCTCCCGCTGCCCTCAGATTTGGCGGCAGGTCCGGTCAGAGATGCAGCTGGCATTTCCAGTGTTCACCGACCCACAGGGCCAGAGATATTATGAAGCCTTAGATTTTAAAACGATAAAAGCCCTGGCAGAGTCAGTGAGAATGTATGGAGGTCTCTGCGTCTTTTACCTTAACTCTTGTGGAGTCCCTCACCCGTCTTTGTGTTACGCCTACCGACTGGACAAATTTGGCTCGCGCCTGTCTTAGCCCAGGGCAATATCTGGAATGGAAGGCATTCCTTAGTGAGTTCGCTGAGGAGCAGGCAGCCATAAATCAAGCCATAGGCGGCCCTGAGAAAAGGGACTGGAACAAAGAAATGCTTCTTGGCCTGGGCCCCTATTCCAATCAACAAACGGGTTATCCGGTCCAGTTATTTGATCAAATTAATCAGATAGCGATTAGGGCTTGGAAATCTATTCCTAACAAGTGGGAGGTATCTGGAAACCTTACTAAAATTGTACAAGGCCCTATGGAACCTTTTTCAGACTTTGTCGCCCGGGTGCTTGAAGCAGCTGGTAGGGTGTTTGGGAACACGGAGGCTGCCATGCCGTTAATAAAACAATTAGTGTATGAACAATGCACCAGAGAATGCAGGTCTGCTATTACCCCCTACAAACATAAAGAGATTGAAACATGGACCAAGATCTGCAGGGAGCTTGGTGGGCCACTGACCAACGCCAGCCTTGCTGCCGCAGTAGTCCAGCTGACCCGAGGTGCCAAGGGGAACCCAGGCGCCTGTTTCAGGTGTGGCAAGGCAGGACATATAAAAAGGAACTGCCCAGAAAGAAAGACTGAGGGTGACACGGGAGGCAGCAGCTTCAGTCGCCGGCAGCCTGGCCTATGCCCAAAATGCAAAACGGGGAAACATTGGGCCAATGAATGCCGGTCAGTAAAAGACATTAATGGGAGACCACTTGAGGCAGAAGTTAATAGCACTCTGCCAAAAAACGCCCAGCGGGGCTGCCCTCAGGGCCCACAAATATATGTGGCAATGGAGACTCGGGAGAGATGCTGGGAACAAGGGGAGTGGCCGACCTTACAGCCGAGGAGAGCCACTACAGGCTCAGCAGGACTGGACCTCCCTCCACCTCCCGACTCGTACTAACTCCTCAGATGGGGACTGTTAGAATCAGATTTTCAGGGCCCCCTGGAGCCAGGCACAGTGGGGCTCCTTTTAGGAAGATCATCCATTGCCTTGAGAGGCCTTAGGGTACATCCTGGCATAATAGATCCAGATTACACTGGGGTAGTGAAGATCATGGTTGAGTCCCCTGCCATCTCCCCTGGAGATAAAATAGCTCAGCTGATACTTTTGCCTAGTCTGCATCAACATTTTACTGCAAAGGACAGGGAGAGAGGGGAAAGTGGCTTTGGATCCATGGGAACGGATTTGGCCTTTTTGTCCCTAGATTTAGATCAAAGACCAGTGTTAGAGCTTACTATAGATGGGAAAAGAGTCCTAGGGGTCCTGGATACGGGGGCAGATAGGAGCATCATTGCTAAAAAGGACTGGCCTGCAGGCTGGCCAGTGCAAGCCTCTTCTCAAACCCTACAAGGGCTAGGTTATGCAAAAGCCCCAGATATGAGTGCAAGACAGTTACAGTGGAAAGATGGGGAAGGACACTCTGGAGTCATGCAGCCTTACGTTTTGGAACTTCCTGTTTCCCTATGGGGAAGGGATCTCTTGAGAGACATGGGCTTCACATTGAGCAATGAATATTCCCCTACTTCTCAAAAAATGATGAAGGACATGGGATACCATCCAGATTATGGATTAGGTAAATATTTACAAGGGAGAAAGGAGCCAGTGCAAACACGACAAAGAAATCCCAGGCAAGGTTTGGGTTTTTCCTAGGGGCCGCTGAGGAGGGAATTCCCATTACCTGGAAGACAGAGGAACCCGTATGGGTTCCTCAGTGGCCACTGTCCTCTGAAAAACTGAGCGCAGCAAAGGTCCTTGTGGCTGAACAGCTGGCATTGGGACACATTAAACCATCAGTGTCCCCATGGAACACCCCCATCTTTGTGATTAAGAAAAGATCGGGAAAATGGCGCCTACTACATGACCTAAGGGCAATCAATAATCAAATGCAGGTAATGGGCCCAGTACAACGAGGGCTGCCATTGCTGTCTGCCTTGCCGGCATCCTGGCATATCATTGTGATTGACATAAAAGATTGCTTCTTTTCTATCCCCCTTTATGGCAAGGATAGTGAAAGATTCGCTTTCACCATTGCATCTCAAAATCATGAAGAGCCCGATCAAAGATTTGAATGGGTGGTGTTGCCACAAGGAATGGCCAATAGCCCCACCATGTGTCAACTTTATGTTGGGGAGGCTATTGAACCACTGAGAAAAGAATTCCCTGCCCTAAAATGTCTTCATTATATGGATGATGTGTTATTGGCTGCTAAAGAAGAGATGATGTTAGACAAGGCTTATATAAAGTTAGTTAAGCTGCTTGAAAGAAAGGGGCTGTTTATTGTCCCCGAAAAGGTGCAGAAAGAGAGAATGGTCACCTACTTGGGAGCAAAGATTATCCCACAAAAGGTGGAATTGAGAAAAGATAATTTAAAAACTTTAAATGATTTTCAGAAACTGTCAGGAGATATAAACTGGGTTAGATGTTATTTGAAGTTACCAAATTATGAGTTGAAACCTTTGTATAGTGTGTTAAATGGAGACTCAGCTTTAGATTCCCCTCGACAGTTAACTCCTGAAGCAAGGGGTGCCTTACAAAAGGTGGAGGAAGGACTACAAGATGCTTTCCTACAAAGATGTAGAGAAGGCCACGCCATCACACTGTGCATCCTTCCTACATACTACCAACCTACAGGCTTGCTTTGGCTAGAGGGCCCGCTGCTATGGATCTACCCTAAGATATCTCCTGCTAAATCCATTGAGCATTATCCCACTGCAGTGGCAAAGTTAGCCTTAAATGGGATCCAGCAATGCTTACAATTTTTTGGCATGGCCCCTAATATGATTGTGGTGCCTTACTCCAGTCATCAAGTTAAGGTTCTTTGCTCCACGGTTGACGATTGGGCCATCCTGCAATGTGGATTTAATGGAAGTATAGATAACCATTATCCCAGACATCCATTATTAGGTTTTTTCAGGGAACACCCTGTGATATTCCCAAGGATGACATCGCCTCAGCCAGTTGGGGGAGCCCCAAATGTGTTTACTGATGGTTCTAAGACTGGCTGTGGGGCCTACATGATATCAGGACGAGAGCCCGTGCTACATCAATTCCAGCCTGGCTCCCCCCAGATTGTAGAACTGAAGATAGTAATAGAGGTTTTTAAGGCATGCTCCTTCGCTTTTAACTTGATTTCTGATTCAGCCTATGTTGTTAATGCTGTTAACATCCTGGAAGTGGCAGGACCCATAAAAGGTACCAGTCCAGTTTGCCTTTTGTTTAAGCAACTTCAACACTTAATTTGGCAAAGAAGGGCCTGCTTTTCTGTCCAACATATCAGAGCCCATACAGGTCTGCCAGGACCACTGAGTGAGGGTAATGACAGGATTGATCAGTGGACCAGAATGGAATGCATATTTTTAAGTTCCACCTTGGAAAAGGCAAGAGATTTTCATAAGACTTTCCATGTAAATGCCAGGGCTCTGCAACGGAAGTTTCATCTTTCTCGAGCGGATGCTCGACAAGTGGTTCTAAATTGTCCTCAGTGCATAGTGCATCACCATCCACCCAGCTTAGGGGTCAACCCTAGAGGCTTGATCCCCCTAAAAATTTGGCAAATGGATGTCACTCATGTTTCAGAGTTTGGAAGTCTTAAGTATGTACATGTTTCTGTGGATACCTGCTCAGGCATTATACATGTCACGCCCTTATCCGGGGAAAAGGCACGCAATGTTATCGCCCACTGCCTGGAAGCATGGGCAGCGTGGGGCAAGCCACAACAGCTGAAGACCGATAATGGGCCGGCTTACACAGCTCAGAGCTTCACTTCCTTCTGCCAGCAGATGGAAATCCAAATTAACCATGGTCTGCCTTATAACCCTCAGGGGCAAGGCATTGTGGAACGTGCTCATCGCACTCTGAAAGATTGTTTATCAAAACAAAAAGGGGGAATTGGCCACGGCCGCACCCCCAGGGAAAGAATATCCCTTGCCTTATTTACTATCAATTTTTTAAATTTGGATGCCCAAGGCCGTTCTGCAGCTGATAGACATCAGGATCCACATGGCCCTACTAAAGGGATGGTAAAGTGGAAGGATATTGTGACAGGCCTCTGGCGTGGGCCTGATCCCATGCTCACATGGGCACGAGGTTCTGTTTGTGTCTTTCCACAGGATCAGCAGGATCCAGTCTGGGTTCCAGAGCGTCTGGTCAGAAAAGTCCAGCATGAAGAGCGCTCAGAATGCCAGCATGATGACCCTTCTGCTCCTCCTCTTGATGAGCCAGCTGGGGGGAACGGAGCCGAGATGGGGCATCCTCTCAGTGTTTCCAAAACCGATACCAGTGATGTATAGTGCTCAAGTTTTGCCCCGCTTTTTTGCTAGTAACAGAAGTTTTGGTCTGCCCTTTTTGCATTTGGATAGACAGTTGAGCCCCATAGAAGGAAATAGGACGTTTTCGCTAAAGGGCAGCCTGTGTTTTGTGTTGATTAGAAATATTAGTGAAAAGTCTCCCTTCGTGTAGCTGTATAATCAATCTGCGGCCTGGTTCGAAACTCCTTGGACACCAGCCCGGGCTTCTGTAAATGCCTCTTGGATATCTGGGTGGTGGCCTAGTAGAGCAGGAGAAGGATCTCCTCCTTCACAACCTATGTGGGCTCCCTTTTGTAGTGGGGATATTGAAGGAGATGGCAGGTTCCCCTGGACAGGCTGCCAGAGTAGAGAGATTGTCTGGGCCGTGAAGAATTATTTTTCCTTTTCCCCCCGCTATGAGTACTGAATTTAATAGATCTTATTCAGGAGGGAATTTTACTAATCAGGACCCAGGATACTTCTATGAGGTTAATCCCTTTGATTTATGGCTGTTATGTGGGATAAATGGTAGCTGCACAGATCTAGCCCCTTTTTCCATGATTGGGGGAGGTGCCCAGGGAGTAGGGCGATTTAACTGGACCCTCCATAGATCGTTTGGAGACTTTTTCAATCCTCGGCCTGTTGCAAGAATAGTCAAGCAGCCTGGCACGACTACACCCTCTTATATGGTTTTGGGAGCTGGAGAGGAACCAAGTACCTTTGAGAATTTGTATAGTGCCGAATATTCCCCTACCCCTGTGTGTGTGTGGCCTCCGTTTGTGTGGATAGTCAGTAATGGCTCTATGGAAGGGGATAGGTTGAATTGCTCACCGACAACCTGTTTTTATGCCCTTTGCTGGAATGCTAGTGTGTTTCAGCTGGCTGTGGTTGCTCGTCTGCCCAGGTATGTGCCTATTCCCGTGGAGGCTCCCAGCAGCATGACACTGCTTAGACCCAAAAGAGATTTTGGCATCACTGCTGCCATTGCGGTTGCCATCACTGCCGCGGCCGTCGGGGCCACGGTGTCTGCAGTCGACTTGTCTGGCACGGTACAGACGGCTTCTGCTCTGAATAACTTGTCAGCTAATGTGGCACATGCCCTGAACTTGCAAACATCTCTTAATTCTCAAATAAAAGGAGGGCTAATGATTGTTAATTAGAGCATTGATTTGGTTCAAGAGCAGTTGGATACCTTATGGCAGCTAGCACAATTAGGTTGTGAATGGAAAATGCCAGGACTGTGTGTCACATCTGTCCAATATACTAACTATACTCGAGCTGCAGAGCTGGCGAGGTCCCTGTCCGCTTATCTTTTCCAGAACTGGTCCCTGGAATTTGAAGACACTTTGAAAGAATTGAGGTTGGCCGTGGTGAACGTGAATTCTACCCGGGTTGATCTCTCCCTTGCCACGGGACTGTCATCGTGGCTGGACTCCGCCATGGACCATCTAAAAGAATGGGTGGGCTTGGGGGCACTGACAGGCCTCTTGATCTTGGTCTCGCTGATTTGCCTGTGGTGCATATACAAGATCAGAGTCACACAGAAACGGGATGCAGCCATGATTGCTCAAGCTTTTATAGCCATTGAAGCTGGAGAGTCTCCCCAGGTCTGGCTGGCCGCTATTAAAAGTTAAAGTGATATTTCTCCCAACCGGGGTGCAAGGCAGAGCACTGCACAGGGATCTGCTTGTGTGCAGTTAAGCAATCCCCGGGGAGCATGTCTGATTGCAGGAAGGTTGTACCCCAAATCCTTCCCCTGGAAAAAGGGGTACCGGACGGGCCAGGGTCACAACGGGCAGAGAGCCCGTGGTTGATTCCAGTGCAATGTTCCATGATTTGCATACCAGGGATCAGACCTCTGCTCTCACCCGTGTTGTTTTTAAAAATAAATAAGGGGGAACTGTGGAGAGCTGCACTTTGTCGGCCCAAAAGATGGCGCCGGCCTCTGCCTCCCACCATCCCGAGGGTGAGAGGTCTTTGTCCTGGACAATTTCTTATCTGGCTAAGGCTGGGCTTCAGGCCTGCTTCCGTGTATGTGGACCCTTCTGCTTTCGCCACGTGGCAGTCTGGGGTGGGCTACCAAGGGCCTTTAAGCAGAGGGTCGGGTTTCCTTGGGGCCCCCAGAAGAAGATTGTACAAGGCTCCTGAAAAAGTGGAACTGTGGAGATACAGGGGCAACACCAGACCTTTAGGCAGATTGTGGTGGCCCAAAGGGAAGCCCGAGAAACTGGCCAGGGGTTCCAGAAAGGGTGTGCCAAAAGCTTGCTGGTTTCTGGAGACACCCCTACCACCACCTCTCCTCTGCTTTGTGGATGAAATGGCAGCGTGGGCTATAGCAGCAGAAACTGATGTTGTGGAAGGTGTAACCCAGCTCCTCCTTGTACTTGAGATGCCAAGCGAGGCTGCACAGCTCCTGGAAGCCCTGTGGGAACTGACACTTCCCCCTTATTTGCATGTGCCACTCTCCTTGAATGGTTGGCACAGCTTGGTCTTGTAGTGCATGGAGCAGATCTGGGAGTCGCTGTGCTCCTGCTGCTGCTCGGCTGCTGCAAGAGCGGGAGGTACTGGCTGTGCTCGCCTTTCTCACTCAGTGTGCAGTCCAGGAATTTGCTCTCCTTGTAGACCAGTGCCATGCCGCTGCCCCCTGAAGCTCCTGAGCCAGCAGTAGGAGGCCAGGCTGCTTGTACCTGCTGTCTGCAACTGAGAAGTTAGGGTCTCCTTGGAACATTGGTGAGCAGCTGCCTGGACTGGGCAGGGGGCGGGTGAGCACATGTATATTGCTGGTCTGTTGGGAGGGGCACACTGTGAGGCAGGGCCTGACTCGAGCCAAGATTAATAAAGGAAAGGGGCAGGGAGGGATGCCCTTGCAGGGCATTGGAGGAGAGAGGAGGCTGCTGCATGGAGTGGAGGGCAGAGGAGACCCAAGAGTGCAGCTTGGCTTTTATTACAAAGAATTTTTTTCACTTTTTATTTTAATAGGAATGAAACCTTGTTTATAATAACAATGGCCATAAACTAAAACAATGAAAGGAGAAAACCAACAGGGAAGGTGAGAGACCCTCCCAGCAGAGTTTGAGTCCAAGTACTCAGCCTGGCCAGCATTTGGTCTGTGGCAATGTCACCCCCACCTGGTGGCCCCTGCACACTTCTCCTAACTCCTTGCAGGTACTCCCCTGTTTCAGTCCATGGAGATGGAGAGGTGTCTGAAGATGGGTAGGCACTGGCAGGGGTCCAGGCTGGGGGACTTGGAGCCACCGAGACTGCCAGATGTCAGCAAGCAGATCAGGCTGCTGTAGTGGTCCCTACAAGATCTCTCGGGAGGCCCTAGTTGTTGTCTTTTGCAAGCCATCCGCCGTGGCGGGTGGGTGAAAGACCTGAGCTAACATGGGGTTAGTTCATAAAAAAACAAAACAAAACAAAAAACAAACAAAAAAAAAAACAAAAAAAAAAAAACAATAAAGCCTCATGCAGTTTGCAGCAAGCTCTCGAATCTGCCTGGTGATTGGGGTGACTGAGGTCGTGGCCTGGGACCCCAGATACCTGAGTTTTCCGGGGGTCTAACACCATGAAGGTCACCAGTACTCAATCTCTTCCCCTCCCAAGATGGGATTCTTGCCATCTGGATGGCTCTCAGACACAGCCAGGGAAAGAAAACCTCAGTGTATTGTGTTGGCCCAGTCAACAGAAACTTCTCCCGGAAATACTGTTTGATCCTTAGTGTTTCTGGGGATTGTTTACTGATTATTGCCTTCTGAGTTCTCTGGTGTCTTCTCAGTACCTTGTCCCCTGTGTCTCCCCTCATCTCCCATGAAGCCCTAAATCTAGCAGAGTAAGGTTCAGTTGTGGAGGACAGTGTGCTCCTGCCACTTTATCTTCCTTCCAGAACATCACCTTTAGAGAGGAGTTTCTGCCTTTGTGCAGCTCTGCCTGCAGCTCACTCCTGTTGATCACAGGCTCTCTGCAGTGTGCATCTGTTTCCCGTGAAAAGATGTTTCTGGTTATAAGATTTAGGGGTTGAGGAGTTGAACCCAGGCAGGTTTTTGTCCTGTGGGAATAATCAGAGCCCAAACTACAGTGTTGTATAGGCTCCCCTAGCGGCTCTACATTCAGTTTCCCAGTTTCCCACATTCACCTGGTATCTAATCCAGGATAGGCATATCTGTTCTGAACTCAAATATTGCTGCACTATTACTTTTTCCCTCTAAATAATGTATCTATGCAATTGGAGAAATGGGCTGTATTTTCTTGCCCAGTACAGTATACTTTTCAGTTCATCTTCTAGTAGATTTTATAAGATGAGAAAAAAAAAAAATCCAGGTCCAGGTGCACTCTACCCTTTTCCCTTGGGGAATGCAGGCAATGCTCTCAGGTGTGGTTAGGAGCCCCTCTTGATGCTCCAGCTAAGCAGTGTTGGGAAGAGGCTTCAATCTAGCCAGAGTGGGTGGAGCCTGCACAAAAGCCTCTGATGAGGGGAATGCCTGTGCATGGCTTGGAAGGGAGAGGTTGTGGGGGACCAAAATAGTTCCGCTATGGAATATTTTGAGACCCAGCCTCCGGTTTCACTAAACAGGAGCACCGGAAAGCTCCGGCCCACTATTGTATTGCTAATGCCAGCAAGCCTACTATTGTTTAGCATAGCCTCAGTTTGGAATGCCTCATAGTTTGCATCTCTATGGGCCTAAGCAGCTGAATAGGCCTGCACCTGGGCGGAGGTGCTAGGTGTGTAAGTGACATGTGAGGACGGGGGCCATCTAGCAGAGAGGAGAACAGAAGGAGAGAAATGGCTTCCTCATGGCCATGGAAGCATGGTTAAGAAACAGCCAAAAAGATGGTAAATAAAGAAGAGACTCTAGTTTTACAACATGGAACTGAGAGCTCCCTAAAGATGACAAGATGCCTGTGTTTGGTCCTTATCGCCCCTGGGTTGCTAGGAGTTTCCAGGTCCACACCCCCCTACTCAGGCCGACCCCATCCATGGCTTAAGACTGAGACATGCCGGGTCACGACAAGAGGGTTTGTAGATGCTACTCTTTTACCACAGCAGATCTTAGAATGTACTGAGAAATGGTTTCTTCCAGATGCCTGCTTTATTCTTGTCAAGTTCCCCTGGACTGGATCTGACTTCTGAGACTGACAGGAAGTCAGAGAGTTAATGTGTGGAGGAAGTAATCCTGTGGGTTCCCAACTGGTGCTATCAAACCAGGGGAAAAAGAATCTACCCTTTTTTTTTTTGAGACAGTGTTTCTCTGTGTAGCTTTGGAGGCTGTCCTGGAACTCACTCTGTAGCCCAGGCTGGCTTTGAACTCACAGAGATCCTGTAAGACCCTCAGAAAGCTGAGGCTTCCAGAATCTTAGTCCAGGACGGCGGCCACCCCAAACACAGAATGGAGGCGAAAGCTTGATGCAAACTGCACGAGGCTTTATTGTAATTTAACGAGCTAACCCTATGTTAGCTCGGGTCTTTCACCCACCTGCCATGGTGGACGGCTAGAAAAGACGGCTCCTTGGGTCTCCCAAAAGATCTTATAGGGCAGCGTAAGGGGAGTGTCTAGGGGTACGCACAGGCTTACGCACAGGCTCACAATTGGTGTGCTTCCAGGCTTGGAGGGCTTTCCCTGTGTTGATTGGTCAACTGGTTGTTATGGCCCATAGGCCCTCCCAGGGTGGTTGCTATGCTCTCTATGTCATTGTCGTGCGCTTGTCCATAAAGCACACCCAGGGTCGTAAAGCATAGCGCCACCAGCTTGAAAGACCCCCACCCCCGGGCTGTAGCCTTTCTACTCTGGTCGGCAGCTGGCGGGGCGCGCGAATACATCCTTCCCTCCTTAGCACTTCCCTCCTTAGCACTTCCCTCCTTAGCACCCTCCCCGACCTTTTGATCTCTGCAGCTGCTGGCCCTCACTCCCCGCCCCACGCAAGGCCAACCCCCGCCGGATCGCTCGGTCCCAAGGCCAGCCATCTGGACCGGCAGGAGATAAGGCCATTTCGCCTGGCTATTAAACCTTGAGAAAATGCTGATTTGATGCTTTTCGCTTCTGTACTATGCCTGTTTTCCCTTATAAAAGGACCCTCCTTCCGGGGCTCGGGGCTTGGCAAAACAGAAGCTAAGCCCCGGATATCCGTGTTATTAATAAATCCTCTTGTTCTTACATCCAAAGTTCGTGGTTTCGCTGATTCCTGGGTGTGGGTCTTCTTCCACGAAAGAACCTCTCCGGGGGTCTTTCATTTGGGGGCTCGGTCCGGGATCGAGACCCCCGCCCAGGGACCACCGACCCACATTTGGGAGGTAAGTGTTATGTGGATCCACTGTCTTGTCTCGTCTGGTCCTGTCTTTCTGTCTGAAACCATTTCATGAACTGCGCGCCCGCGTTGGTAGTACACAGCTGCGTACATTTGTATTTGACGGGTTCGGACTCCCGACCCTGGCTCCAGGAGACGTCCTGGTAGCGATTGAAGCATTAGTGGGCTCACCTTTGTACTTTTGTTTTTGAGCTGAGATCTATGACTGGACAGCTGAGATCTATGACTTGGACAGCTTCCCAACCTCTTTGGAGAGGGTCCTCGGCTTGAAGGATTTGCAATCCTTACCGGGGACGAAGAAGGCTGGCCCCCTTCTTCAACGCCCTCTCAAATCTTACTATCGACTCTGTGTCGAAACCGCGTAGCGAAAGCCTGTTCTGTTTTGCTTAGTCTTTGTATCATAACCATTATCTGTGTTCTACTAAGTCTAGAAACTATGGGACAAACTATCACCACTCCCTTGTCCCTAACACTCTCACACTGGAGAGATGTGCAGGATTATGCTCATAACCAATCTGTTGATGTGCGTAAACGCAAATGGATTACTCTTTGTTCCTCAGAATGGCCAGCCTTTGACGTTGGCTGGCCGCGAGATGGTACCTTTAACCTCCAAACTATATTTCAGGTGAAAGAGAAGACTATGGATCCTGGACCACAGGGGCATCCCGACCAGGTGGCATACATAGTCACTTGGGAGGCCTTGGTTCAGGACCCCCCCCCCTGGATACGTCCTTTCCTACACCCCAAGGGCTCCCCCTCCCTTCCTCCCTCTAACCGCTCCAACCGGCCCATTCCCTCAACCCCTAGCCTTTCCAATCCCCAGCTCCCTCCCCACTCCAGCCTTTACCCTACAGCGGTAAAGGACGCTAAAGCTGAAGAGAAGAAGACGCCTGAGGTGCTTCCCCCGGGAGAAAACCTGTTGGCTGACCTATTGACTGAAGAACCCCCGCCATACCCGGCGCTGCCGCCCCCGCCAGAGGCAGAAGCGGCCCCCGCCGTCTCGGCAGAGACGGCTTCAGCTCCCCCACCTGACCCTTCCCCAATGGCTCACCGACTAAGAGGTCGTAGGGAGCAGCCCGCTCCAGATTCAACCGCCTTGCCCCTCCGAACTGGACCGAATGGCCAACCTCAATATTGGCCATTCTCAGCATCGGACCTCTATAACTGGAAAAATAATAATCCTTCCTTCTCTGCAGACCCTGTGAGGCTGACATCTCTCATAGAGTCGGTACTCACAACTCACCAACCTACCTGGGATGATTGTGAGCAGATTTTGCAGGTTCTTTTAACCTCGGAGGAGAAACAGCGTGTTCTACTAGAGGCACGAAAGAATGTCCCAGGAGCCAACGGGCAGCCCACCCAGCTGCCCAATGAAATCGATGCGGCTTGCCCTCTTGAAAGACCTGAATGGGATTTTACTACTGAAGCAGGTAGGACCCATCTGCGTCTCTATCGCCAGTTGCTGGTAGCGGGTCTCCGGGGGGCAGGACGCCGACCTACCAATTTGGCCCAGGTAAAGCAGGTAATACAGGGGGCGGAGGAATCGCCCGCCACTTTTCTAGAGAGACTAAAAGGAGCATATAGAATGTATACTCCCTATGATCCGGAAGATCCAGGGCAGGCCACCAGCGTTTCTATGTCCTTTATTTGGCAGTCAGCCCCGGACATAAGAAACAAGCTCCAAAGGCTAGAAAATTTACAAGGATATACGCTCCAAGACTTGTTAAAGGAAGCAGAACGTATTTTTAATAAGAGAGAGACACAGACAGAAAGAGAAGAACGTTGGAGAAAGGAAGCCCAGGAGAGAGAGGAAAGACTGAGAAAAGAAGCAGAGGAGAAAGAGGCTGCAAGAGACCGTAAGCGGAATAGAGAGATGAGCAGGCTATTGGCCACAGTAGTGACAGGTCAGAGACAGAATAGGCAGAGGGATGGCAGAAGGGGGCCCCACCTGGACAGGGATCAATGCGCTTACTGCAAAGAAAAAGGACATTGGGCAAAAGAATGCCCTAAGAACCCCCGGGCCAAGCCTCCACGGCCAAGAACCTCTGACCTTCTAAACCTAGAAGATTAGAGAAGTCAGGGCCAGGAGCCCCCCCCTGAGCCCAGGATAACACTGCAAGTCGGGGGGCATCCGGTCACCTTCCTAGTAGATACAGGGGCACAACATTCCGTTCTGAATCGGTCACCCGGACCCCTGAGTCACCGGACTGCATGGGTACAGGGAGCTACAGGCGGAAAGCAGTACCATTGGACTACAAATCGGCAGCTCCAGCTCGCGACCGGTAAGGTTATGCATTCTTTCCTCCATGTGCCAGATTGCCCCTACCCCTTACTAGGACGGGACCTATTGACCAAATTAAAAGCTCAAATACACTTTGAGAGGTCAGAAGTCAAAGTCACAGGGCCAGAGGGAATTCCCCTTACCATCTTGACAATGTCCATAGAAGATGAATACAGACTCCATGAAAAGAGGACTAATTCGAACAATCAGGAAACCCTTGATCACTGGCTTGCGGAATTTCCCCAAGCCTGGGCTGAAACAGGAGGAATGGGCCTTGCCATCAACCAGGCCCCAATTATAGTAACCTTAAAAGCTGCCATCCTTCCTGCATCCGTCAGACAGTATCCAATGCCTAAAGAAGCCCGCGAAGGAATTCGGCCACATATTAAAAGGTTACTTGAACAAGGGATTCTGGTGCCCTGTAAATCTCCTTGGAATACACCTTTGTTGCCCGTCAGGAAGCCAGGAACCAATGACTATAGGCCAGTACAGGATCTGAGGGAGGTCAATAAAAGGATAGAGGACATACACCCTACTGTCCCCAACCCTTATAATTTGCTGAGCGGATTGCCACCCAACTATACCTGGTATACAGTCGTAGATCTTAAAGATGCCTTCTTCTGCCTCCGCCTGCATCCCACCAGCCAACCTATATTTGCCTTTGAATGGCAGGATGCCGACCTTGGAATCTCTGGGCAGCTAACTTGGACTAGGTTACCTCAAGGGTTTAAGAACAGCCCCACCCTTTTTGATGAAGCTTTACATCAGGATCTGGCAGGATTCCGGGTCCGGTACCCCGCGCTAATCCTCTTACAGTATGTAGATGACATCCTCCTGGCAGCCAAAACCAAGGAAGAATGCAAGGAAGGCACTCGAGCCCTCCTCCAGACTCTTGGGAGCCTAGGATACCGGGCATCCGCCAAGAAGGCCCAGATATGTCAGAAACAGGTGACCTATTTAGGATACAAGATAAAGGATGGACGGCGATGGCTAACGGAAGCCCGTATGCGAGCCATCTTAGACATTCCCACCCCACAAAATCCCCGCCAACTGAGAGAGTTCTTGGGAACGGCAGGCTTCTGCCGCCTATGGATCCCCGGGTTTGCCGAAATGGCGGCTCCCCTCTACCCCCTCACTCGGCCAGGGGTTGCTTTTAAATGGGAAGAGCCCCAAAAGAAAGCCTTCACCAACATCAAAAAGGCTCTCCTTGAATCACCAGCCCTGGGTCTACCGGACTTAGCTAAGCCATTTGAACTCTTTATAGATGAGAAAGGAGGCTATGCCAAGGGAGTCCTCACCCAAAAACTGGGGCCTTGGAGAAGGCCCACTGCATACCTCTCCAAGAAATTGGATCCTGTAGCATCGGGATGGCCACCCTGTCTCCGAATGATTGCCGCCATAGCCCTGCTAGTAAAAGATTCTTACAAGCTAACCTTGGGGCAGCCTTTGACCATACATGCCCCTCATGCGGTTGAGGCAGTCATCAGACAGCCTCCAGACAGATGGCTCACTAATGCCCGAATGACTCATTACCAGACTATGCTGTTGGACAAAGACCGGGTCCACTTTGGGCCTCTGGTGACTCTGAATCCAGCCACCTTGCTCCCTCTCCCAGGGGAGCCAGAGGCTCATAATTGCTTACAGGTACTGGCTGAGGCCCATGGGGCGAGACCCGACCTGACTGACCAGCCTCTACCCAGCCCGGACCACATCTGGTTCACGGATGGAAGCAGCTTTTTGCATCAAGGAAAACGAAGGGCGGGCGCAGCAGTCACCACAGAGAATCAGGTCGTCTGGGCTCAGGCACTCCCTCCCGGAACCTCTGCGCAGAGGGCAGAGCTCATTGCCCTCACGCAGGCTCTAAAATTGGCAGAAGGTAAGAGGCTCACCGTGTACACAGACAGTCGTTATGCCTTTGCCACTGCCCATATACATGGAGAAATTTACAGACGGAGGGGGCTGCTTACCTCCGAAGGGAAAGACATTAAGAATAAGGAGGAAATCCTCGCTCTCCTAAGAGCTCTTCATCTGCCCTCCGCCTTAAGTATCATACATTGCCCCGGACATCAAAAAGGGGATTCTCTTGAAGCCAGGGGCAATCGGAGGGCAGACTTGGCTGCCCGAGAGGCGGCCCTGACCACAGACACCACTAGCCTCCTGGCTCTGGAGCCCACCAACGACCGTCCCTCCCCCTCATGGGACTATGAACAAAGAGACATCCAAACCCTAGAGAAATTGGGAGCCACAAAGGAACCAAACGGGGATTGGACTTATGAAGGAAAGACTGTCATCCCCTACCGGGTAACCAAGTACCTAGTGACATTTTTACATAAGATGACACATCTGAGCTCCAAGAAGATGCGGGAGCTCCTCGAACGAGAAGAGGAATTCAATTTCCTTTTGGGGAAGAATGACATTTTAAAACAGGTAACTGAACAATGTGATGCGTGCGCCCGAGTCAACGCATCCAGACTGAAGCTTCCTCCTGGGAACCGGGTCAGAGGCTACCGGCCCGGAACACATTGGGAGATAGATTTCACTGAGATTAAACCAGGTAAATATGGATACAAGTATCTATTAGTTTTTGTAGACACCTTTTCAGGATGGGTTGAAGCCTTTCCTACTAAACATGAAACAGCCAAGATCGTTACTAAGAAATTGCTTGAAGAAATCTTTCCACGTTATGGGATGCCTCAGGTACTGGGAACAGATAATGGGCCCGCCTTCACCTCCCAGATAAGTCAGTCAGTGGCCACCTTGTTGGGGATTGATTGGAAATTACATTGTGCTTACAGACCCCAAAGTTCAGGACAGGTAGAAAGGATGAATAGAACAATCAAGGAGACTTTAACAAAATTGTCGCTTGCAACTGGCAGTAGAGACTGGGTCCTCCTACTCCCCCTAGCCCTCTATCGTGCTCGCAACACCCCTGGGCCACATGGGCTCACACCTTTTGAAATCCTGCATGGAGTACCTACTCCTATCATTAACTTTCTTGATCAAGATGTCTCAGATTTTGCTAACTCCCCTTCTCTCCAAGCTCATTTACAGGCACTACAATTAGTACAACGGGAGATTTGGAAACCCCTTGCTCAAGCTTATAAAGACCAGAGGGACCATCCCACCATCCCCCATTCCTACCAGATCGGGGACACCGTTTGGGTCCGGCGTCACCAGGCCAAGAACCTTGAACCCCACTGGAAGGGACCCTACATCGTTTTGCTTACCACTCCCACCGCACTCAAAGTAGACGGCATTGCCGCTTGGATACATGCTTCACATGTAAAGCCAGCCCGACCCACCGATTCAGCCACTACATCAGAATGGACCGCACACCGCACTCAAAATCCTTTAAAGATAAGACTCTCTCGTACACCCTCCTGTTGATTGGTTGTCTGTTTACCCCCCATGTAGCAACTAACCCCCACAGGGTTTATAATATCACCTGGAAAATAGCCAACCTAGGGACCGGGGAAATAGCCAACCTCAGCACTTATATAGGGACTCTACATGATGGGTTCCCTCCTCTCTATGTCGACCTATGTGACTTAGTAGGGTCTGATTGGGATCCCTCTGACCAGGAACCATTCCCAGGGTACGGATGCCACCACCCTGGGGGAAGGATAGGGACAAGAAGCAAGGATTTTTATGTTTGTCCTGGCCATAGACCAACTCATGACTGCGGGGGGCCACAGGAAGGGTACTGTGCAAGCTGGGGATGTGAAACCACAGGGGAGGCTTACTGGAAACCCTCTTCCTCTTGGGATTTCATCACTCTCAAACGGAGGGAGATCCCAGGGTACACAGGGAAAGGACCATGGAGATGTGGGCAAAGAGCCTGCGGACCCTGTTATGATAGTGCCGGAGGGGGAGGTTTTCAAGGCGCCACCCCCGGAGGAAAATGCAACCCTCTCATCCTAAGGTTCACAGATGCTGGAAAAAGGACTACTTGGGATAGTCCTAAAGTCTGGGGACTCCGGCTGCACCGAGCAGGGAAAGATCCGGTGACCTTATTCTCCCTGTACAGACAAATTACTCCCCTAAGCCAACAATCAGTCGGGCCAAACACAGTAATAGCGGACCAGAGGGCCCCAACCCAATTCCAAGTCCCTGAACCCCCTACCGTTCCTAAAGCTATCACTCCTACCCCAGATGCTGTCATCTTCTCCCCCACCCCAGACGCCCTAAACATCGAGTTAACCAGAGACCCTCCAGGTACCGGAGATAGATTATTACAATTAATCCAAGGAGTTTACCAAGCCTTAAATTTTTCAGACCCCAACAAGACTCAGGAATGCTGGTTATGCCTAGTTTCCCGGCCCCCATATTATGAAGGCGTGGCAATACTGGGCAACTACTCCAACCAGACCTCAGCACCTACCAGTTGTGGAGCTGCTATGCAGCACAAGCTCACAATATCTGAGGTCTCAGGAAAGGGGCTATGCATAGGCAGGATCCCTCCCTCACATCAAGAATTATGTAACCAAGTAGAGCCATTATCTCAGGACAGCCGATACCTTGTTGCCCCTTATGGAACTTATTGGGCTTGCAGTACTGGGTTGACTCCCTGTGTCTCTACCACTGTTCTCAACACCACCATTGATTTTTGTATATTGATAGAACTTTGGCCCAAAGTCACATACCACCAACCTGAATATGTTTACAGCGTACTAGGGAAATCAACCCGATATAAGAGGGAGCCAATATCCCTTACCGTGGCCCTATTATTAGGAGGAATAACAGTGGGGGGCATAGCAGCCGGCATAGGGACCGGAACCGTTGCCCTACAGGGAATTAATCATTTTAAGCTTCTACAACAAGCCATGAACACGGACATCCAGGTCCTGGAAGAGTCAGTCAGTGCACTCGAGAAATCCTTAACATCACTCTCTGAGGTGGTCCTGCAGAACAGACGAGGATTAGATTTATTATTTTTACAGGAAGGGGGGCTATGTGCTGCCCTCAAGGAAGAATGCTGCTTTTATGCAGATCATACAGGAATAGTAAGGGACAGCATGGCCAAACTTAGGGAAAGGCTAAAACAGAGGCAACAGCTATTTGAGTCTCAACAAGGATGGTTCGAAGGATGGTTCACTAAGTCCCCCTGGATCACTACTCTGGTATCTACTCTCATGGGACCTCTGATTATTCTATTATTAATCCTTATACTTGGTCCCTGCATTCTGAACAAGATAACTCAATTCATTAGAGAACGATTATCTGCCATACAAACCTTAGTTTTAACTCAACAATACCACCAGCTAAAGCAGATAGATCCAGAATATCCAGAGACCTCTGAATGAAAGATTCCATTCAGTAACAAGAGAAATGGGGGATGAAAGACCCCCACCCCCGGGCTGTAGCCTTTCTACTCTGGTCGGCAGCTGGCGGGGCGCGCGAATACATCCTTCCCTCCTTAGCACTTCCCTCCTTAGCACTTCCCTCCTTAGCACCCTCCCCGACCTTTTGATCTCTGCAGCTGCTGGCCCTCACTCCCCGCCCCACGCAAGGCCAACCCCCGCCGGATCGCTCGGTCCCAAGGCCAGCCATCTGGACCGGCAGGAGATAAGGCCATTTCGCCTGGCTATTAAACCTTGAGAAAATGCTGATTTGATGATGCTTTTCGCTTCTGTACTATGCCTGTTTTCCCTTATAAAAGGACCCTCCTTCCGGGGCTCGGGGCTTGGCAAAACAGAAGCTAAGCCCCGGATATCCGTGCTATTAATAAATCCTCTTGTTCTTACATCCAAAGTTCGTGGTTTCGCTGATTCCTGGGTGTGGGTCTTCTTCCACGAAAGAACCTCTCCGGGGGTCTTTCAAGCTAACTTCTGATTGGTTCCTTGTCACAAGACAGGCATCTGACCTCTAAGTGACCAAGGCAGGTATATGGCAAGCACGTGTTCGGCTGTTATGGCTGCCAAAAGGGAAGCCGGTTCCTTCAATCCTCCTGCCTCTACCCCCCCCCAGTGTTGGGATTAAAGGCATGTGCCACCAATGCCTGGCAAGAATCTACTCTTAATTAATGAAGGGCATGTATACATTCAGAACATTAATATAGATATAGCTTGTTCAATCCCATGGATGATGTGATAAGCCGGAGAGATGGCACAGTGGGCAAACCGACGTGCTGCCAGGCTTACAGGCCTGAATTCCTTCCCTGGGGCTCATATGACTGAAGGAAAGAACAAAGCTCTAACAAATTTTTCTCTGATATTCATGTGGGTCTGGGTGCCAGGTTGAAGGTACCAGCTCCCCATTTCGGCAGCCATAACAGCTGAACACGTGCTTGTCTGACCTTGCCTTGGTCACTAGGTGGTCAGATGCCTGCCCATTTCGGCAGCCATAACAGCTGAACACGTGCTTGTCTGACCTTGCCTTGGTCACTAGGAGGTCAGATGCCTGCCTCATGGCAAGGAACCCATCAGAAGTTATCTGGTGGTGCTAAGCTTTATGGCTCTGGGTGTGCTTTATGGACAAGCAATGATGCGCAGAGCTTAGCAACCACCCTGGGAGGGCCTATGGGCCATAACAACCAGTTGACCAATCAACACAGGGCAAACCCTCCAACCCTGGAGGCACACCAATCCTGAGCCTGTTCATACCCCTAGACACTCCCCTTACGCTGCCCTATAAAATCTCTATGCCGTGGTTTCGCCACTGTTTTCCTAGCCATCCGCCATGGTGGATGAATGAAAAACCTGAGCTAACATGGGGTTAGCTCATTAAACAACTCCAATAAAGCCTCTTGCGTGTTGCATCAACTGGACTGGATATTGAGTTCTTGGGCGACTGTCCAGGTTGGAGATTCCTCAATCTGAGGGTCTTTCAAGGTCATGGCCCACAGAAGCTGAGACATCTGGCTTTCTATTCCTCACCCTAGAATATCTCCATCTCATGCATTCATGTAGTTATATTATTCTGCATTCCTTTGAGATATTTGTGACCTTTGCTATTTTACTCTTGTTGCTGAGATGTTATAGCAACAAAGAAGGCCAGCATCAAAGCATCACCTGATGCAGGTAAAGGGAATGGGCCATTGGGAATTTGTTACTAAGCTGAGACCCAAACTGCACTAGAATGTCCTCTCTACATGCCTGGTGTATGAGTCAGGGGCTCTCTAGAGTAACAGAAGTTATAAAATGAATCTATATATACAAAGGGGATTTGTCAGAATGGATTACTGGCTGTGCTCTAGTTAAACCAACAATGGCTAACTATGAATGAAGTCCAAGAGTCAAGTAGTTGCTCAGTCCACAAGGCTGGGTGTCTCAGCTGGTCTTCAGCATATGCTAGAATCCTAAAGAAGTAAGCTGTAATGCTAGTGAAGGAAGGAAAGAGCAAGCAGGCAAAGAGGAAAACCTTCCTTTTTCCATATCCTTCTACTAACTTCCAACAGAAGCCATGGTCCAGATTATATATGGATTAAAGGTCTCTGTTAAAGGTGTGGCTTCTTACCTCAAAGATCAAGACTAGAAGTAGATCTTTCTCCTTCAAGTGAAGCAGAAATCTCCCTATAGTTTTTAGTTTTAGTTAATATCAGATGTAGTCACGTGGACAACCAAGAATAGCCATCACAGTAGTATTGCAGTCTTCACTAATATTCTCGAGCAATGGCTCCTAGGAGAGTGAAAAGAAGGAGTGACAATAATCAGAAGTTACATCTGAGTCAGCTGTAGATCTCTTGGTTATGATGACTTTTATTGGCCTCCTTATGGCCATGGACAGTTCAAATAGGACTAAATACCTGTCTCTGGTTTCTTGGGTAGGAAGGGATCAGCTAGAAACCCAGCTACAAAAGTCTGTGACCTTTCTCTACAACTGGAGATGTGAAATTCAAATAAGTATGATTTGCCTGGTAGTAACTGTGGAAGAAAGGGGCCCAAGAGGGGGAAATGGGTATTCTTAAAAAAAGGGAGGGGGGGCTGGGCAGTTGAAAGGTTCAGGCATTATGCTGGCCTGCCTCTATTACCTGGCGGAATCCACTTAGGCAGTACCCTGGTCAGCCCAGGGTTCCATGGGAACTAAGTCTGCATGCAGGTGTAAAGGACCCCTTTAAAAGACAGATCCCTGTCCACTTACTCTCTCTCTACTCTTCTCTCTGCTTCTGCTTCTCTTCTCTCTGGCTCTTCTCTTATGCTCTGCCTTTCTATGGCAACCGGCCATGGTGGTCAGCCGTTAACCCTGTTCCTCTTCTCTCTTAGTCTCTTTACTCTGCTGGGCCTATAATAAACTGGTTAATCTGACTAATAGTCTCATGTCTCATTTTGTGCCCGCTCTTCTTTTATATAACAGTGGTGGTGGCACACCCTTTAATCCTAGCACTTAGGAGGCAGAGGCAGGCAGATCTCTGTGAGTTCGAGGCCAGCCTGATCTACAAAAGCTAGTTCCAGGACAGCCTCCAAAGCCACAGAGAAACCCTGTCTAGAAAAACCAAAAATAAATAAATAAAATAAATAAATAAATAATAAATAAATGGGGTGGGGTGGGGTGGGGGGAGAAAGGCCTCTCAAAGCAAACAGGACCTATCATAAAGAATGGGGTTTCTTGGCCACTTGAATTTGGACTTGAATTCCTCCAGACAGCTTCTAGCTCACCCTGTGTATCCTAAGAAGGAAAAAGAAAAAGAAAGAAGAACACACTTAAAAACACCCTCTTAAATAGGAGGGTCCATGAAAGAATTCTGTGGGGTCTTCATTGTAAAGAACAGTTAGAAGTATCCCATTGCTTTTAAAGCAAAAATGGTTTATTAGAATTTGAAGTTTCTTTGAGGGTCACAGAAACAGTTTGTTGGCAATAGCACCGGTAAACAAATCATACCCCAGACATCACCGCAGACACTACCAGGATAAACATAGCCACTGTAGTGTGTGTCACCAAGGATACTGGCATTAGACAAAGTGCCTGGTGTTGGTTTAGAAGATTGCAACCTCTGTGGCTCTGTAAATGGGACACAGACTTCTCAAATTATCAAGCAGAATGGACTCCTCCATTTCTTTAGGACATAAGCTCTGGGATGCATTGACGACTCGGGCTTGTATTTGAGACCTGGCCTCAGTAGGAAGGGGGTAGGGCTTCTGATGGGAACACTTTCACCAAACCACTGCAAGGATGGTCAGAGATGCTGGCAGCCAACAGCCACTCCCCATGTCCACCCTGCAGCCTCCAGAAGAGGGCTTAGAACTCAAATTTACCAGCCTTTCTTTTGTGGCTTGGGCACATTGTCACTCATTATTTTAAATGTAGCATCATTTTCTTACATATATCCTTTTAAATTATTCTTCCTACAATTGGATGTTCAATAGGGACATCAAGTTCTCTTCATGAAGAGTCAATTTTATATACAGTAAGCTGAGGTTTATGTTTTCCCCTTTATGGCTTGCTGTGAAAGCTAATCTTGGCTAATTGACACATAGTTGAGGAACTGACATCATCAGACTGACTTGCAGGCATGTTTCTTTGGCATTTCCTCAGCCCTTTATGGGTAGTGCTTTCTCAAGGCAAATCAGCCTGCCTGGGCCTTACAGGAAAGGTAGCTGAGCAGAGCAGTGAGCACCTGTTCTCTGTGGTTTCAAGCCCCTCCCTTCTGGATCTTGCCTTGGCTTCCCGTGATGATGAACTGCAAACTGTGAGATGAATAAACCCTTCACTTCCTCAAACTGACTTTTTCGACTTTTATCACAACAACAGAAAGCTAACTAGAACATTTGGACATGCGCTGATGGTCCACTCTTTTTTACTGGCCTGTATCCTTTTTTTCACCAGTGTACAGAGTTTCTGGACACTGAAATTTGTTGCAATATCTACTCTGCCAATCATTCCCCACTGCTAACATAACTCTATTACAGTATTTTGTTAATTTGATATGACATGTTTCTCTAATATGGCATGGTTTTCCCTCTTTAAAATTATGGGTCTGGATTTTCCTGTGTTTTCCCCTTTTAAATATTATCCTTTGCCCCACAATAGAACATTTATGACAGATTATTAAGTTCCACAGAAATGAGTGATTTATTGTACTAACATTTAAAAATTTTTTCACATGCCAACCCCTTCTCCCTCTCCCTCCCCTTATCCCTACCCCTCATCCCCCACCCCACCCACCCCCCACTCCATCCACCCTCCACTCCCCAAGCAGGGTAGGGCCCTCAATGGGGGCTCCCCAAAGTCCACCACATCATCCTGGGCTGGGCCTAGGCCCTTCCTCATGTGTCCAGGCTGAGAGTGCATCCCTTCACATGGAATGGGCTCTCAAAGTCCTTTCTTATACCAGAGAAAAAAATACTAATCCACTACCAGGGGCCCCCTGGAGTACAGAGGCCTCCTCATTGACATCCATGTTCAGGGGTCTGGAGCAGTCCTGTACTGGCCTCCCAGACAGCTTCTGGGGTCGATGTGTTTCCCCTTGTTCAGGTCAGCTGTTTCTGTGGGTTTCTCCAGCCTGGTACTAACCCCTTCGATCTTCATTCCTCCCTCTCTGCAACTAAGTTCCAGAGTTTAGTAAAGTGTATATCTGTGGATGTCTGTCTCTGCTTCCATCAGCCACTGGATGAGGGCTCTAGGATGGCATAAAAAGTAGTCATCAATCTCATTTTAGGAGAAGGGCATTTAGGTTATCCTATCCACCATTGCCTGGATTGTCAGTTCGTAGCATCCTTGTAGGTCCCTGGAAACCTCCCTAGTGACAGATCTCTCCTCAGACCTATAATGGCTCCCTCTAATATGGTATCGCTCATCCTGCTCTCCTCTATTCTTCCCCCAACTCAATATTTCTACTCCTCCATTTCCTCCCCTCCACTCCTCTTCTCCTGCTCTTATTCTGGCAGCTCCCTCTCTCCTACCCTCATGCTCCCAATTAGCTCAGGAGTTCCTGCCCCTTTCCATTCCTGGGGTCCATTCATTTATCCCTTAGAGTCCTTCAGGTTTCCTAGTTTCTTTGGTGAAGAGGATTATAGGTTGGTAATCCTTTGCTCTATGTCTAAAATTCATATATGAGTGAGTACATACCATGTTTTTTGTCTTTTTGTGACTGGGTTACTTCACTCAGGATGGTTTCTTCTGTTTCCATCCATTTGCTGAGTAGTACTCCATTGTGTAAATGTACCATATTTTCTCTATCCATTCTTCAGTTGAGGGGCATCTAGGTTGCTTCCAGGTTCTGGATATTACAAACAATGCTGCTATGAACATGGTTGAACATATGTCCTTGTTGTATGAACATACATTATTTGGGTGTATACCCGAGAGAGGAATGGCTGGATCTTGATGTAGACTGATTCCCATTTTTCTGAGCAACCGCCATACTAATTTCCAGAGTGGTCTTATAAGTTTGCACTCCCACCAGCAATGGAGGAGTGTTCCTTTTTCTCCACATCCTCTCCAGCATAGATTGTCACTGGTATTTTTGATTTTAGCCATTCTGACAGGTGTCAGGTGGTATCTCAGAGTTGTTTTGAGTTGCATTTCTCTGATGGCCAAAGATTTTGAACACTTTCTTAAGTGTCTTTCAGCCATTTCAGATTCCTCTGTTGAGAATTCTCTATTTAGTTCTGCACCCCACTTTTTAATTTCATTGTTTAGTGTTTTGGTGGCTAGCTTCTTGATTGCTCCTTGTATATTTTGGAAATGAGTCCTCCGTCAGATGTGGGGTTGGTGAAGATCTTTTCCCATTCTGTGGGCTGTTGTTTTGTCTTACTGTGTCCTTTGCCTTGAAGAAGCTTCTCAGTTTCAGGAGGTCCCATTTATTAATTGCAGACCTCAGTGTCTATGCTACTGGCGTAATGTTCAGGAAGCAGTCTCCTGTGCCAATTTGTTCAAGGGTAACTCCCACTTTCTCTTCTAGAAGATTCAGTGTGGCTGCATTTATGTTGAGATCTTTGATCCATTTGCACTTAAGTTTTGTGCATGGTGACAGGTATGGATCTATCTGCAATCTTCTGCATGTCTGAATCCAGTTGTGCCAGCACCATTTGTTGAAGATGCTATCTTTTTTCCATTGTATAGATTTAGCATCTTTGCCAAAAATAAGTTGTTTGTAGGTGTGTGGGTTAATATCGGGGATTTTAATTCGATTCCATTCGTCTATCTGGATATTTTTGTGCCAATATCAAGCTGTTTTCAGAACTATGGCTCTATAATAGAGCTTGAAGTCAGGGATGGTGATGTCTCTAGAAGATCCTTTATTGTACTGAGTTGTTTTGGCTATCCTGGGTTTTTTATTTTTCCATATAAAGTTGAATATTGTTCTTTCAAGGTCTGTGAAGAACTATATTGGGATTTTGATGGGGATTGCATTGAATCTGTAGATTGCTTTTGGCAAGATTGCCATTTTTACTATGTTGATTCTACCTATGCAAGAGCATGGGAGATCTTTCCATTTTCTGGTATCTTCTTTAATTTCTTTCTTTAAAGTCTCAAAGTTCTTACTGTACAGGTCTTTCACTTTTTTAGTTAGTGTTATCCCAAGATATTTTATGTTGCTTGTGGATATTGTGAAGGGTGATGTTTCCCTGATTTCTTTCTCATCAGATTTATCATCTGTATATAGTAGGGCTACTAATGTGGGAAAATACCAATACAGAGCCAGGTAGAAATACAAGGGATTTTAATAGGGAAAAAGCCTTACTTAAAGAGAGACCTAGCCAGTCAGTGGGCAGCAGTCTGTACAGCAAGCCAAAAGTGAAACAGAAACCAAAACCAGCCACCTGACCTCCTCTCACTCTATGTCACCCTGACCACGCCCTCGCAGGTCAGGCACACTAATATGTTGTGTTGAATTTACTTATACTTTTCATAGCCATGTTAATAGGTGAAAGTGTACCTATAACTTTATTTGGTTTTCTTAATTTTGCAAACAATGCTAACCTAGCTTCAAGAAGAGAAGATGAAGAGCCAGGCATTGTGGCACATCCCTTTAAACCCTGTCTTGAAAAACAAACTGGAGTTGAGGTACAGTTTTTTTTTTTTTATGTTTGGGGCAGCTTTCCTTGAGGGTGCAGCTTACTGGCCCACTCAACACAGCTTATTCAGCCTGCTTTCTTATAGAAGCCAAGACTACCCGCCTAGGAATGGCCCTGCCCACCATGGCCTGGGCCCTCACATTGCAATCAATACCTAGGAAAATGCCTTACATGCTTTCCAACAGCCTGATCATACGGAGAAACTTTTTAGAAATGTGGCTCCCTCCTCTCTGAACTCTAGCTTTTGCCAAGTTGACATAAAATTGGTCCTCATAATATGTAAGCTGTGGGATATGAGTGCCCATCTTCACACACACACACAAACACACACATGCACACACTCATACACACTCACACACTCATAAATACATTCACACACACTCATGAGCACACACACATACACTCATATAAACTCATACACACACTTCTTCACACACACTCACACATACACACTCATGCACACACATACCCACTCATACACAGACACACACTCATACACATGCACACACATTCACACTCACAATACACACTCATACACACACACTCTCATGCACACACACACTCATACACAATCATGTACACACACACACTCATATACACACACTCAGGCACACACTCATACACATACTCAGGCACATACACACTCATACACACACTCATGCACACATACACACACACTCCCATGCATCCAACACATATAATGTTCTAATTTGCTTTTCTAAATATTGAATTAGAAAATGTTAGTACAAGCCAGGTGTTTGTGGCGCATGCCTTTAATCCCAGCACTCGGGAGGCAGAGGCAGGCATATCTCTGTGAGTTCGAGGCCAGCCTGGTCTCCAGAGTGAGTGCCAGGATAGGCTCCAAAGATACACAGAGAAACCCTGTCTTGAAAAACAAAACAAAAAAATGTTAGTACAAATTGACAGAATAACTGAAAGCTTTAGAGCAAAAAGAAGCAAACTCACCAAGGAGGAGTAGATACCAGGAAATAATCAAACTGAGGGCTAAAATTAATAAAGTAGAAACTAGGAAAACATTACAAAGAATCAATGAAACAAAGAGTTGGTTCTTTGAGAAGATCAACAAGATAGACAAACCTCTATCCAAACTAATCAAAAGGCAGAGAGAGAGAGAGCATGCTAATTAACAAAATCAGAAATGAAAAGGGGGATATAACAACGGACACTGAGGAAATCCAGAGAATCTTCTGGTCATACTTTGAGAACCTGTACTCCACAAAATTCGAAAATCTAAAGGAAATGGACAGTTTTCTGGATAGATATCACTTACCAAAATTAAACCAAGAACAGACAAGCAGTTTAAATCGATCTATAACCCCTAATGAAATAGAAGCAGTCATCAAAAAAAAATCACAACCAAAAAAAAGCACAGGGCCAGATGGCTTCACTGAAGAATTCTACCAGAAATTCAAACAAGAGCTAATGCCAGTACTCCTCAAACTGTTCCACACCATAGGAGCAGAAGGGACATTGCCAAACTCTTTTTACGAGGCTACAATCACTTTGATACCGAAGACACAAAGATACAACTAAAAAAAAACAACTACAAACCAATATCCCTCATGAACATCGATGCAAAAATACTCAATAAAATATTGGCAAATCGAATCCAAGAACACATCAGAAAAATCATCCACCATGATCAAGTAGGCTTCATCCCAGGGATGCAAGGATGGTTCAACATACGAAAATCCACCAATGTAATCCACCATATAAACAAACTGAAAAAGAAAAACCACGTGATCATCTCACTAGATGCTGTTGAGTCAAAGAATAAGCAAGCTACAATCTGTCTAACCACAGGTTAGGTATAGAATAAGGGACTAGAGTGGAGGGACAGAGCTGCATAAAGGGAAATAGAATAGATTGTTATGGGTGGATGAGGAAAGAGGAACAGGAAAGTCAAATCAGAAGGCAGACAGAAGAGGAGGGACAGCTAAAACTAAGAGCCATTTGAGGGATCTTATGGAAACCTAATAGAATAGAAGCACACATGTGTGTGTGTTTGTGTGTGTGCGAGAGAGAGAGAGAGAGAGAGAGAGAGAGAGAGAGAGAGAGAGAGAGTGAGAGAGAGAGAGAGAGAGAGAGATCTAGATAAAATAGCCAAAAAACAAATGAACAAAAACAAAACAAACAAAAAACAAACTGTGGGGAGACAAAGCCCAAACTTGATATCTCTTGTCACCAAATGAAACTTGCAGTACTGGCAAAGGGTTACATCTAGTCAAGTTGTAGGTGAAAGAGGTCCAATAGGGACCCCAAATAACCCAAGTTATTTCAAGGCTACTGGTTGCTCTCTAAAATCTGACAGGAAAGTTCTAGTCTTGAAGATGACATTAATACGAATCACTGAACATGGAGAAGTCAAGCTGATGTCTCTCTAGGTCCTTCCCCACTTATGGACTAGATGCCCATGGCACTGGAAGGTATCAAAGGAGAAAGGTAAACACTGCCCTAGCTACAAAACCTCCAATCTAGAATGGTGACCTGCGTCCAAGATATGCTGGTGCAATAGTAGAACAAAGCTTGTGAGAGTAACCAACCAATACCTGACTTCATTAAAGGCCCGTTCCATGAAGTGGAACCCACACCCAGCTTTGCTTGGGTGACCAAGAACCTGAAACTATATAGGCCATGGTAGACAGGGAAAACCAAATACTACTGTTTTGCTTAAGAAACACATCAATAAAATGACTCCTAAATACAGTCTGCTATACTCATAGATAATGCCTTTCTCAGCCAGCATCAGAGCAGCTTCCTCATGCAGCAGATGGGAACAAATACAGAGACCCTCAGCTAGACAAAATGTGGAGAGAAAGAGATCTTGGAACACTCAACCCTAAACATGACAGCTCTAACCAAAAACCTCACCGCAGGGCTCGGAGAACCCTGTGGAAGAGGAGGTGAAAAGAGTGCCACAGAACACTGCAGATTCCAAGATCATGGTCCATCTACTGAGGTGAAGCACAGATACAGGGAGAAGCCAGACTAACCCTGAGAAAAGCTGAACTGCGTGTGTTGTGTAGGGCAGAGCTGGAGAGGTAGAAATGCCCGATCCATTTGGAACCCAGAAGATTACATGAGAACCAGATACTGGACATTGGACCTTAGGATTTGGATTAATACAGCTGGATTTCTGTATTGTTCCCATGAATATTTCTGTGCTCCATTCTTCCCTTATGGAATAAGAAAATATGTTGCCGGGCAGTGGTGGCGCATGCCTTTAATCCCAGCACTTGGGAGGCAGAGGCAGGCAGATCTCTGAGAGTTCAAGCCAGCCTGGTCTACAAGAGCTAGTTCCAGGACAGCCTCCAAAGCCACAGGGAAACCCTGTCTCGAAACCCCCTCCCAAAAGAAAGAAAGAAAGAAAGAAAGAAAGAAAGAAAGAAAGAAAGAAAGAAAGAAAATATGTCATATCTTTGGTTTGTTTACCTGGCCTAATTAATAGACTTTTTTTTACAAGAGACCTTGGACTTTTTAAGTGTTGCAATTTTTAAAGTTTGTGGGGTTTTTTAAACTTATACTGTGTTTTACATTATGATAATAACACAATAATTTGTGGAACAAGCAATAAATGGTTATGCCTTTAAGTGATGTGTTTGAGTGTCATACTCACAAGGAATACAAAGTCCTAGTTAACTTTATCTGTCAACTTGAAACAACCTAGCAACAAAGGAGATGAGAATCTCTATTGAGAGCCAGCCCAGATCAGACTGGCCTGTGGGCATGTCTGTGGGGAATTGTCTTGATTTTCACTGACTTAGGATAGTCCAGCCCATTGTGGGTTGTGTAAGACAGCTAGCTGAGCAAGCCATCAAACAGCATTCCTCCCTGGTTTCTGCTTCAAGTCCATGCTTTTGTTTCTGCCATGGCTTTCCTCGATGATGGAATGTAACCTATAAACTGAAATAAACCCTTTCATTTCCTCAGAACAAACACTAAAGCAGTGTTTTGTTTCTATGTTCCTTTCTCATTCATATATATTTCATTTGATTTATTAATCAATTGGTTGTCTTATCTGTTGCATTATTACAGTAGCAGAACCTCTATTATTTGCTAAGATGTTTTCTTAATCTATGAAAGGAATGTATAATGTACTCAGAAAAAGGTGATTGCTATTAACATTTGGCACACAGACTTCACCATATGTACGAAGCTCTCATCTGCTCTTAGTTTCCTTAGAAAATTTTTATCAAATGCTTCATGTGTATCTACAGACACAATCATGTGATTTTCTCTTTATTTTTTTTCCAAGTGATAATTCACATTGATAGATTTAGTATTTCCTAATATTGTTTTCTTGTGATCACACTAAAATATCCATTCTGCTTGATGATTTGGGGAAGAGAGTATCCCATTTTCAGAGCCATAGATGTTGCAATCATCTAAAGCAATGTCAGGCACATTGTCTAAAGTCAGTATTCTTAGTGACACACACTGCAGTGCCCATATTCATCATGGTAGTGTCAGTGGTGAGGTCTGCAGTATGATTTGGCTATGGAGTATGAAAGTTTCCGGGTGTGGCTGCCTCCAAATCCTGCCTCTTTGACTCTCACAGAAACTTCAAATCCTAATAAACTATTTTTCTTAGAAAGCAATTGGAAGTTCCTAGCTGTTTTTTTTTTTTCCAGTGGAGACCATGAAGAAGTCTTCCCTGGGTCCTCCTGTTTTAAGAAAGAGTGTTTTCCTTTCTCAGGTTGCAAGAAGTTAGCAAGATGTGGTCTGTAGATATTTAAGTCCAAATTCACATCGCCCAGACACCTACTCTTTCTGGCATGCCTACTATGTTTGCTCTCTTAGGCCTTTTCCCCCCTTTTCTTTTTTTGTTCTTTTTTTTTATTAGAAAGAAAATTATTTTACATGTCAATCCCAGGTCCTTCTTCCTCCCCTCCTTCCCTGCCCCCCCCCCCAAACTAACGCCCTACCTATCCCATACCCTTTCTGATCCCCAGGGAGGGTGAGGCCTTCCATAGGGGCTCTTCAAAGTCTGTCATATTCTTTGGGATAGGGCCTAGGCCAACCCCCTTGTGTCTAGGCTCAGGGAGTATCCCTCCATGTGGGATGGATTCCTAAAGTCCATTCCTATGGTATCGATAAGTACTGATCCACTACAAGAGGCATCATAGATTTCCAAGGTCTCCTCATTGACACTCACATTCAGGGGGTCTGGATCAGTCCCATGCTGGTTTCTCAGCTATCAATCTGGGATCCAAGAGTTTTTCCTTGTTCAGGTCAGCTGTTTCTGTGGGTTTCTCCAGCCTGGTATGGACCCCTTTGCTCATCATTCCTCCTTCTCTGCAATTTCCCTCCTCATAGACTCCTTTCCCCCACAGTTACTACCAGACATAGCATAATTATTTGAATTTCAAATTTCTAGCTTTGGAAGGAAGAGATCTGAATGGCTCCCCATGTGCCATAGCAGAGACTCCTGGAAAGGAAACCTCAGCTTCTGGTCAGTTCAGGGAGAACTCATTAACAAGGAGGCAAAGGCTGTGCCCCATGACATCAGCAGGCCCTTCTATGGACATTCCTTTGTATCCTGGAGAGCTCTTGGAATTCGCTGTGATGTCACTAGTGTTGTAGCAACACAAAGCTCCCTCAGGACAGTCGTTCAGTGACCATAAGGTTCGCCTATAGACATGGTGTCAAGACTAAGACGTCTACTTGGGAGAGCAAGTGGACACCATGGAGAGACCAGAGTGAGGCAGAAGGAAGCAGGCTCCCAGTCTCACTGGAAAAATGGAGAAACAAATGGTCCTGGGGAAGACACAGTGAGTTCAGGAAAGGGGCTGTGGAGCTTTCTGGATGTGGTGGGCTTGAGCCTCCAGGGCTAGGGCTCAGGAACTGGGAAGCAATAGGCCTATCCTATTTCTCTGGGTTCCTAAAAAGGAGAGCCAGATCAAGGATTCATGATGGTAGTTTGGCAGAGTCAGCAATTGACATGGCTATAGCCCTGCTAAGGACCCTCTGCTTTCACTCTGAGTGGAGAAAGAGGCACAGAGACATTATTGAGATTTCAGTACTGAATTCCACCCCACTGCAGTGCTTTAGGTTGTGTGTCAGTAATAGTTGGGACAGGAGAGTGCCCCGACAAAGCCTGAGGTCCTCATAGTTTACATGACAGTCGCTGACAGGGCAGCAGCCACCAAGTACTGCTGTCTTCCATTGACCCCTAAGATTTCTGAGTTCCCAGCTGTTGATGGCAAACAGATCTCCAGTTCAGCCCGAGAGCTGTTAGAGCCAGTGGACCTGGACTGAGACTGTCCCCTTTCTGCCAGCTCTGGGTGTCCTGGGTTGTCAGTAAGGATGGCTTTGTAAATCTCATGACTCTGTTTGGTCCCTGCATGGCTTTTCTATTAACAGAAGACTCTGAAGTATAGAACAAGTGACTTGGGCATCCCTACATCACCTGAGTGATTGTGACAGTAGCAATATTCTCCTGGATTCGAAAACACATGGCTCTGAAGGGTTCTGAAGCCAAGGTACTTGCTCTGCAGCTGTGAATAAGCTAGAGTAGGCTGTCCCATTGGTTACCTCATGCAGGCAGGCCATGGAGACCAGCTCACTTCTGAGACATCCACCTCAGTAGGAGACTCAATCTGGGTTTGCAAACCTGCTAGGGTAAAGTCTCATCTGTCAGACATTTCCTGTGCATCCTTCAGGGTGTCAGGTTTGACTGAGATGAAGTAGTGTGTAGGCCAGGCACTGTCCCTTGAACTCTAGAATATGGTATTACTGAGATAGCTAACCTTGTATGGCATGGCTTCTCACTGTGATATAACATCTGAAAGGACAGAGTTTGCCCACTTAACTCATTTGTTCTGGGATCCACCAAGTACATGTATGAAGCCATGGTCCAGACATCTGGAGAATTTACAATCCAGGATGAACATGATGCTAGCTGTTTATTTGAGGGTTGTCAGTAAATGCAAAAGTGTAAAGTGGGCCTCTGGGAAAGCTGTAGTGCAAGTGGCCCCTAATAATCTGTCCTCTTGTGCCCTTTGCCTGGCCTTCTCATGCTCCAATGAATATTGTAATTTAAGCTGGCTGTGGTACCATTCCTAAGAGCAAGTGCCTTGTCACAGGTAGCTCCAGATCAAGGAATTTGCTCTTGTGCAGCTCTTGGTGAAGCTCTGTAGCAATGAAACACTACTTACCCTCCCCATGACTGTGACACATTTGATTTTCCCCAAAATGCCTTTCTGTATCTGTGTCAGGCCTCTCACTAGCCATTCTTCTTTCCTTAATCTTGAGTGCAGGAATGGACCATCACTCTTCCTGGGAGTGTTCGCTCTTGTGTCTGAGGGCTCACATGGAGAGCCCCAGTCCTTGTCATCTCCACTCTGACATGTCACTAGTTGACCACACATTTGCTAACATCATGATGGCTGGACAATATTCTGCTGATGATTTAGGGAAATTTCCTCATTAACTCTGGGATTTTTCTTGTTTTCATAGGACACCTACAATTTCCCACCACACCCACATGCTGTTACAACCTTGTGGATTCTTCATAATGTGCTTGTTCACATCAGAGGACTATTCTTTCCTTCCCACCATTCTGACCTGATTCTCTAGCAACCACTGTTTCTCATGTTATTAATTAGAGATCTCAAGAAGTGATGAGCCATTTCCTGGCCTGTGCTTGGAGCAGAGTGTTCAAATTCCCACACTTGAAGTAGTGAAAATATTCTGATTAAGCACAGAGATCTGTTGCTGTGTAAGGGGGAGATACTGAGGTCTTCCCTTGTGTTATGGGAAGGCTCCTGGTAAGGGCCACATGGCTTCAGGTGAATTGCAGAAGAGCCAGTTAGTAGATAGGTGAGTGCTGCTGACTCTGACCCCAATAGTCCCTTCCCTGGAGATTCTACTGTATCTTGGGGGGGGCCTGGGTATTTTCTGTGATGTCACCAGTGTTGTGGCAACACCAAATGCCTGTGGATTATTTATTCAGTGCCCATCGACATGTTGGCAAGACTGAGAAGGCTGCTTGGGAGAGAGAATGGAGAACATGGAGATATGAGAGACTGGGAAAAGGAGCTGGCTGTGGGTCTCATGTAAAACATGGAGAAATACATGGTTCTGGGGAAGGAACAGTGAATCCTGAGCACAGGATTGGGAGCTTCCTGGAGGAGGTGAACTAGAGCTGGACCTTCTGGTAGTGCAGCTCAGCTGGGACTTTGGGAAGCGATGGGCTTATCCTCTTTCTCTGGGTTTCTGGTGGTTACTTTAGGAGAGCCATGAATTTTCCAGACTGAAGCTGCTTTTAGGAAGCTCCTTCATTTCTTTCTGAGTAGCATATTGGGGCAGGAGGAGCAGATTGACCAATTTGATGTCCCTCTCTGGGTAGGGCATTGCTTCACTTCATCCTAAGTGGATTCATTAAGTTTCCATGGGAATCTGATGCAAATAAGAAGGAAGAGAAACTTCCCTGGACACTTTGATATTCTGATGCCTTGGTCCTGGACACATGGTCAGGACATGGTGCTGCTAAGCTCTAGGGACAACAGGATTTACCTGCATCACATCAGATATGACATGACACTGAACTCCAAATCCTTGTGACCAGGCTAGTTATGTCTACCAAGGCTAATGGACTGCATTAGGGAGTGAGGCATGTGCCTGTCCATGGTGTTTGACTTAGAGACAAATCTCGGACCCCAGTTTGAGCATAGCTGCCCTAATCTTTGCAGCCATCACTGGGTCTCTAGTACTTCCTCTTCTTTGGGCTTCCTTGTGGGACTTAGCATGAACTCAGCTATATTCTAGCTCTATGCCATTTAAGAATACAAGTTCACTTGTCTTTATCTACCAGCAGGGACTATTGGGGAGGCACCATCCCGACTCTCCACCTTCACTGAACAGGAACAGCAGATGACAGATTTGGAGAAACTCACCATTCAGCTACAGAGTATGACATATGAGCAAATTTAGCTGTGTGGAATCCTGGACAATTATATTAACAAGGATTTGAACAACAGGTAGTCATTATTTCCAGTTCTCTGCTGACCATCTTGACCCACACTGTCAAGCCAAGCTTTCCTGAGGAACAGGTGTCCTGGTGCCTAAACTAATTTTTCTGAGTGCATCAGAGAGGCAGAACATGGAGCCTGGGTAAGAGTGTTGTGGGTACATAGGCTGTTCTGTTTCTTCAGAGCCTATGGTCTGAATGACAGTCTTGGGATGAGGCAGTAGTGTGTGATCTCTCATTAATGCATTTCAAGAGGCCTTGAGAGGTGTTGGCTTGTGCAAAGGCAAGACCCTGTGAGTTTGTGGTGATTCTTTGTACTTGATCAACTGATTGTGTGGGGAAAGCTCCTGGCCATGTCCCATTCATCAGTTTCAGTTTGTGGCTGCAAGGCTTATAGCTCATACTACTGCTCTCTGGTTTTCTTCCTTATACTCTGAGAAATGTCACCTCCCTGCATTTCATGGGCATTCTGATTGTATATGGTTTGTGGGTGGAGGTAGTGGACATGCATGTATGTGTGTACTCCTGGGAATCTGGGGTCTGTGGCAGGGCCTGAAGATTTGCCATTATTACAGTTTCTAGGGGATGCCAGGCTGAGGCCAGAGGGCTCCACTTTGGACAGCATAACTCTTGGCCACTGTGCTCACCATGATGGAACACTGGAATCCCCTGTGGGGTTTATAAAGCCATTCTGAAGTTGGGACTCCTCCCTGAAAATACTAATTGTGTGCTGTTGTCCATTGTGTAGCAATTGGCACCCAAAAATGAGAATACCTGTTCTGCAGATAGGAAGAATGTTACAGATTTTTGGTGGGCCAGATAGCTGTCACAGACTCCTGGGAACTTTCTACAGAGCTAATCTATAGCACAAAGCCCATTGAGGGTGCCCATTGAGCCCTGGATAACTCTCTTAGGATCCCCTGCCTCTTTTGGCCTCGGGACTGGATATTAACTTTAATAAGCACCCAGTGTATAGGTGCCAGGCTGTGGCATCTACGGGGCTTGGGTTGTCAAGGACACACCTGTTTTCATATGATCCTTGAGTCCTGTGTTCATGGGGTTCTTTTCTGTGCCACAGGCTGAATTCTCTTGAGATGCTGACAAGGGAGCATAAGCAGGTGATGTTGGACCTGCAGAAATTACCCATTGAGATCGGTGAGGCCTTGAACAAGGGCAAGCGGCTGATTGAGGAGAATGAGTCCTACATGTAATTGCCTGATGCAGCTTGGGAGGGACTGATTCTGCCCTCTTTGTGTTCAACCCAAAGTGAGGTTCTGGTTCTAGCCTGTCTGCCTGTTAGCAAGCAGCCTGCCTGTGGACCTTGGACTTGTGCCTCTTGTACTCAAGTTTTGTTAAGTGTGGAAAGACACTGAACCCCTCCCAATGTTATCCTGACAGCTTCAGGATCCCTTAGATAGAAAAATGGTTTACATCATGAAGTTGATATCAGGAAGCCAAGTGCCTCAGGGGCACTGGGAGGGGCTTCACAGATCTGGTTTCCATGGTACCCATAGCCTGCATCCTGTTCTCAGGGGCACAGTATCACTTTTGGTGCCATGTTTTCAGAAGTAGTTTCAGTCTTTCTGGAATTTGGTTATTCTCTGGATTTGTTCTGCCTCTGTGAGATGCTGCCTTGGCTACTGTGAGCTCCAGTCTTCGGCTATCTGGGGGTCTGGGACTTTTCTGGGATGGTGGTATTTGGAAGTAGGGATGGCAAATGGAAGCTGGATGGGGCTCATCATTTTTGGATGGTTGTTCAGTTTCCTCAACAACCTAGTCCTACAAGATTTGACTCCACTGAAAAAAAATGTACATGTGTTGAGACTCAAGAACAGAAAGCTGTTAGAGGAACAGACTGGCCTGCAAGAGTCCTGTGAGGAGGTGAAGAAGTTCTTTAAGGAGGTCCATGAGAAGATCTGTGACCCCTGTTCTGAGGAGCATCAGGTAGGTTGATGCAGTGGGGGCAGGCTGCCCACCTGCTCAACCTTAAAGAGACACTCATGTAACCATCCACTCAGAGTCCAGACTCCCACCTAGGTACCATTCAATTATTCATTTCTGAGATCATTTAAAAGTCTCTCTAGAGAGTTATCTTCTTCAAGAACCTGGATGATTGGCAGGGAAGCTGCAGTCCACTAAGGGAGATGGGTCAGTCACATATCACACCTACATGTCATTATGTTAGGAGGGCTGCTATGCAGGGAACTACCTAGGGAATAGCCCAGAGATTTCATGGATGAGGTCAGTGGTCTGTGGCTCATGTGCTTTGCAGGGGTCACGTGATATGGCATGTAGGAAGCAGCTTGCAAGGACTAGTGCCCAGTGCTAATGGCTAGTGAGTGGTTCTCCTTGTCAAATTTTGGGGGAGGCATGTGGTCTTCTCCTTTCTTCCTGCATCTCAATGTCTTCTCCTCCCTTTGCTCAACTCTTGGTTCACAATGACAGAATCACCTGAACATAGTCTGACTAAGCTGTGTGCTCCCCCTAGAAAATTTTAGTCCCTGAGGGATGGATAGCAGTGCTGTGGGGCTCAGTTGAAACACCTCATGTGCATAGTCTAAATGAACTCTTTATTCAGCATGAGGGCCTCCTCAACACCCTACCTATCTCATACCCTTTCTGCTCCCCAGGGAGAGTGAGGCCTTCCATAGGGGGGGTCTTAGGAATCTTTCATATCCTTTGGGACAAGGCCTAGACCCTCCCCCATGTGTCTAGGCTTAGGGAGTATCCCTCCATGTGGAATGGGCTCTCAAAGTCCATTCCTATGCTATGGATAAGTAATGATCTACTACAAGAGGCCCCATAGATTTCTGAGGCCTCCTCACTAACACCCATATTCATGGGGTCTGGATCAGTCCCATGCTGGTTTCCCCAGCTATCAGTCTGGGGACCAAGAATTCTCCCTGGTTCAGGTCAGCTGTTTCTATGGGTTTCACCAGCCTGGTCTTGATCCCTTTGCTCATCACTCCTTCTCTGCAACTGGATTCCAGTTCAGTTCAGTGTTTACTTGTGGGTGTCTGCTTCTAATTCCATCAGCTGCTGGATGAAGGCTCTAGGATGGCATATAAGTTAGTCATCAATCACATTATCAGGGAAGAGCATTTTAGGTAGTCTCTTCTTTGTTGCTTAGATTGTTAGTTGGTGTCATCCTTGTAGATCTCCAGACATTTCATTTCCCTAGTGCCTGATTTCTCTTTAAATCTATAACGGCTCCCTCTATTATGGTATCTCTTATCTTGCTCTCCTATACTCTTCTCCCAACTCAACCTTCCTGCTCCCTCATGTCCTCCTCACCCTTCTTCTTCTCCCCTTCTCATTCTCCTAGCTCCCTCTCCCCTCCCTCCATGCTCTCAATTTGCTCAGGAGATCTTGTCCCTTTCCCCTTCTCCGGGGGACCATATATGTCTCTCTTAGAGTCCTCCTTGTTTCCTAGCTTCTCTGGCGGTGTGGATTGTAGGCTGGTAATCCTTTGCTCTATGATTTATTACTTTTATTATAATATATGGGTGTTTTGCCTGCTGAGGGGGCTATACACTTCTTACATGCAAATCCAGCAGTGGACAGAAGTGAGCGTCAGGTTCCACCTGAAACTGGAGGAGCCATCTCCCTAGCACCTGAACTTGACTTTTGTCCTTCTATCCAAGTGTGCTGTATTAGTTGTCCTGAATCACTCCCAAGCAAAGAGAGACATTTCAGGAGAGCAGTAGGGACATATATAATGTAGGCATGCTAATTGTCTTAGGATGCCAGACATCCATGCAAGAAATTCGTGGGTTCAAGATCCTGCCCCAGCATCACTTATTGTCAGATTTGGAGCAGATGTCTCATATCTCATCCTGGATGATAATGTAGATGAGGGCCATCTGATGAAAAGCAGAATTGAGAGACCCTCCTGGTGGTGGAGGTGTGGTTAGTAGCCCCTCTTGATGCCCCAGCTAAACAGTTTGGAGGAGGCTTCAGATTTGCCAGAGTGGATGGAGACTGCAGCAACAGCCACGTGTCTCTGATGAATAAGGCTGAGAAACTCCTAAGGTCCATTCAGGCTGACAGAACTCTCTTGAGGATGTTATGTCTAGTCTCATTGTCTTCCCCAACTTTATTAAACTTTAGCTATTTTTAAATCCTTAGAAACTGTGGTATTCTATAATGATTCACATTGAAAATAAACTTAAATTGTATGACAGTATTATTTATTTAAGTTTTATATTTGATGTTAAACAATCTATATTAAATATTCGACACAAATTTTTAAGACAAAACCTCAACAGGAATAAAATTTTAGAATCCTAATCATAGAAAAAGTTTCCAACTTGTTATAAACTGTTAAAGACAATTTGGCCATATTAGTTAATGATCAGTCAACATATAAATGATCAAATTCTGTAATATGCTCAGTTGTGGAAAATGATTTTAAGGTGTGTTTCATTTGTTTATGCTGTAGAACATTTGTTTTAGTGATGCAATGATGTGTTGCATTCTTTTATGTTGCATTTTTGACTCTGTGAAGCTATGTTACTTTTCCTGTCTAAAACATCTGATGGTTTATTAAAGAGGTGAACAGCCAATAGCAAGGCAGGAGAAAAGGCTGGGCTGGCAGGCAGAGAGAATAAATAGCAGGAGGAATCTGGGAAGAGAAGAAGAAATGAGAAAAGGTTGAAAGAAGAAAGAGAAGGAGAGGAGGACTCTAGGGGCCCAGATACACTTAAGAATTGTTCAACATCCTTTGACATCAGGGAAATGCAAATCAAAACTTCTCCAAGATTCCACTTTGCCCATCACAACGGCTAAGATCAATAACACTAATGACAGCTTACATTGGAGAGGATGTGGAATAAGGGGAACTCCTTGACTGCTGGTGAGAGTGCAAACTTGTAGAGCCACTTTAGTTTCTCAGAAAATTGGGAATCAATCTGCCTCAAGACCCAGCTATACCAATCTTGGGAATATTTCCAAAGGATGTTCCATCATACCACAAGGACACTTGCTAAACTAGGAACAAAGCATTGTTATTCATAATAGGCAGACTCTGGAAATATATTAGATCCCCTGTAACTAAAAAGAACGGATAAAGAAAAAGTAGTACTTCATGAAATTTACAGGCAAATGAATGGAAGTAGAAAAATAAATCATCCTGAGTGAGGTACCCAGATCCAGAAAGGCAAAGATGGTATGTCCTCCTCATAAATGGATATTATGTGTAAAGAAAAGGATAACCAGGCTACAATCCACATACCCAGAGAAACACGGTACCAAGGAGGACTCAAAGAGGGATGCATAGGTTTCCCTGGGAAGTGGAAATAACGATACCTCCTGGGTGGACTAGGGGTGAAGGGAGAAAAAGTGACTATTGACATGAGGGATTGTGTTGGGTGTCTTGGTGGTCAGAAGGAGGGGGAGAGTAATGAAAGAGATATCTTTATGGGAGGCATTTCAGGATTAGGGACAGGCCTGGTGTAAAGGAATATCCCAAGAATCCACAGGATGACCCCAGATCAGACTCCTATAAATAGTGGAGAGGGTGCCTCAATGGGCCATATGCTGTAAACATACCTTCATAGTCATCAGAGATCCTTCATCCAGTAAACTATTGAAGCAGATGCAGAGGTCCAGAGGCAAGCACGGGACAGAGCGCCAGAAGTCTTGTTGAACAGAGGGAGGAGGGATTGTATGTTCCAGTGGGGGGTCAAAATCATGATGGAGAACCCCACAAAACAGCTGAACTAAACTCATGAGAACCTACTGACTCTGAACCAACAAACAGCAAGGGAGCCTTCATAGGGCCAACCTAGGTCCTCTCTATCGGTATGACAGTCTTGTAGTGTGGACTGTTTGTGGGGCTCCTTGCAGTGGGATAGACCAGGATCCTTGTACAGGACAGGACCTGTCCTTGGTCCTTGAGCTGAATTTTGGGAACCTATTCCTCATACTGGATTGCTGTGCCCAGCCTTGATATGGAGGTGGGGGGAGGAGCTTTGTCGTGCCTCACCTTGCTGTGCCTTGCTTTGTTTACACCCATGAAAGGCCTGCCATTTTCTGAAGGGAGATGTAGGAGGAGTGCGTGGGGGGGGGTTACAAGGCAGCAGATAGAGGGAATAGGAGGAAAGGAGTGAATGAATACCGTGCCCAGGATGTAAAAAAATGAAAAAAATTATTAATGAAATATGTAGAACAAAAATAGAAATTACAAAAAGTTTAGAGGTTTTCATTTCTTCACAAATCTATTTTTATATTCTAAACATTTTGTTAAAATTCTTTTCTCTCAAATTTGGCCATTTTCCATTTTTAATGTGTGTCTATCCTTCATGTGCACATGTATGCAGGAAGTGATTTAAAGTATCCAATGGGTCAACAATGTCTAATAAAAGCTGAATTTATCCAGTTCAGACTATAGAGCTATGTAACAAAGGGAGACTGCACAATCTTTTGTGGAGTATGAGTACTTTGGATACAAAATACATGTTTGTCATCCTTTGCACAGACATCTGTGAAAGCATTAATAGCAACACTTAGTGCAATTTTAGTTGTAATTTTATGTATAACTCATGGTGTATCATCAAAGACTTTTCAGAGTGGATCCTTTGCATAGTGATCTGCTCTAGGTCCCAAGTAATTATGCTCAAATAATGCCAGTGATCATCCATGTGGAGCAAATGAGCTACATCTTACCTACTGGCAAAATAATTTCTTTAGACTCTTTCCTAAGAAGTTGTTTAAGAAGATTCCTTCTCACCATCAAACCTATAATTTCCTATAAGAATGAGATTTTACCATAAATAAATTTATCTAATATCAATACCTGGTACATATATAATTTCAGTAGGAGACAACAGTGAGTTTCCCATGTGGAAAGTACTAAAGGTAAACCACAGAGTCAATCACAGAGATCTCTGGTTTTGGAAAGAGGAGGTGCTGCAGGTTTTGCCTTGGTCCCAGGAGAGATTCCTGGATAAAGAAACCTGACTTCTGCTGAGTTATGAGGAAGCTGGTTAGCAGGGAGGCCATGTTTGTTCCACATGACCTCAGTGGCCCCTTCCCTGAACATCCTCTCATATCCTGGAGACCATGGAATCCTGTGATGTCATCTGTGTTGTAGCAACACCAACTGCCTTTGGAGAGTCCTTCACAGTGCCATTACGGTTCAACAATGAACATGTTAGCAAGACTGAGGAATCTCCTTAGGAGAGAATATGGAGAAGGGAGACAGACCAGAGACAGGCTGACTTTCAGCCTCAGTTGAAACCATCAAAAAGGAAATGGCTCAAAAGGAAGAACAGTAAGTCCTGGGCAGAAGATGGGGAGCTCACTGGAGAAAATTGCCTTTAGCTAGGACTTTGGGTAATGGGGCACAGGAATAGGGGTTTCTGGGAAGAAATTGGACATCAGTGCCTGATAGGGCTCCTGGAAGACAAGGATTCCAGGGTAGTTATTTGTCTTTCTCAGAAGTCAGGAACTGCTAAGGCAAAAGCTAATGTGCTGGGACCACTTAGATTACGATCTTGCCATACAGTGAGGATTGTTGGAGAACCAGGATTGAAATGAGACCAGCCTGAGGGAGGGCTGATGGAGTGTGCCCAACTCAAGGCAGGTCATCACTGTACTTCAACAACAGTGGATATCTTTAAGTACTGTGCACCTCCTCTGTGTCCCCTGAGTTGTCAGTGAGGTGACTTGGTGAGGCTGGTGACCATGTTCTGCCCCTGTATGGCTTCTCCATCTATAGCCATGTACTTTGAATGACATGTCAGGATATTTGGGTTCTCAAAAAGACCTGAGTGCCTGTGGATGATGCTAATTGCCTCCTAGCTTCTAAACACACAGACTTATGAATTCTACAGGTAAGTTGAATGGAGAGACTGCAGCTGTGAATGAGCCTGAGGAATTTCTTTCTTTGTTTACTTACTGTATGTGCTGAATGGGCAGAGGAAACCAGCTGGCTGAGATACTCAACTCCCTTCAGAGAAGGGAGAGCTGAGATTCGCCTGGAGGAGGAATTCTCAATAATTTTTTTTTAGGGTTCAGAGAGATCTGTGTATCCTCTATGGCTTGTCACAATGCTAGTTTACTTGTGTTCTCCACAGGGGCTGCTGGAAAGCCATCAACTCCCCCAACACTCCTCACTAAGAAGGAGGTGAATCAGAAAATGTAGATTCTGACAGCCAGCTAGAGAAGTGACCAGAGAAACAAAGGAGCTGCGGGATTGCCTCAGCTCCATCACGGAAGGATCCCCTGACAACAGGTATTCATTGTTTCCAACACCTTGGTGACCAACTTGGTTCGACAATTTCACCCTTAGTTTATTTCATCTAAGATCTGGGCTTCTGGGATTCTACACCTTCATGATGTCCCTTTGCCCGACAGCGTGTTTCTATATGCTTCCCAGAAGCAGAACCTGAAACCTGGGCAGGAGTGAGATGGAGACAGACTATTATTCTGTTTCTTCCAAAAGAAAACCAGAGCCTATGGCCTGAGTCACATAACTCAGGGATTGAAGACAGAGGTGTGAGTTCCCAGCATGCATTTGGACAGGTCCTGTCAAGTGGCAACTTCTGTGAGAAGCCAGCTGCTGTGAGTTTGTGGTGATTCTTCATTGGCCTTGCAAGACATTGTGTGATGAGCACTCCATGGAACAGATGGAGAGCCCTGTCACACATCTCAGTGTATGGCTACAAGGCCTGGGACTGATCCCTGTACCTTTTGATCCTCTCTGAGATGACACATCTGCAACTATTTATTTAACATCTCTTGGTAGCATTCTCTCTCACTCTCTTTCTCCCTCCATCTCTGTCTCACACACAAACACGCACACATACCAAAACACACACGTGTGTTGTGTGTTTGTGTATTTCTGCAAGTTTACTTCCCTAGACCCTGCAATAAGGTGTCAGTGGTTAGGCATGAGCTGTTTCCTGTCTCACAGGTCTTAGGTGATACCTGTGATGAGCATTGGGATCCCCACCTTGAGCATTACAGTTCTGCCAATGTGCTCACCTTAGTGCCATGTAGATATCCCCTTGAGTAGTTTATAAATCTATCATGAGTTCCTTTCTCAAAAACATTATAAATCCTGGCTACAGAAATCCTCATGGTGTGATTTTGGCCTCTATTTTGTGAGACACCAGGGCTGAGAGTTTTCATTTTATAGAGAGGAGAAGCATTATCCCAGTTTTTGGTAAGCACAGACCATGAAGTAGACACCAGGAACCCTCTTAGTCAGCTATTTCAGCCGTCCTGCTGAAATAATACACACAACCCCACCTTCCTTCACCTGAACATCCTGCCTCTGCTGGCCTAGGGTCAGGATAGCAAGTTTAATAAGCACCAGAAGTTCCAAGTACATAGGAGACAGGATGTGACATTCCATGGGCTCCAGTAGCCTTGAATACAGCCTGAATCCACATGACCCATGAAAACCTTGTTCATGGAGTTTTTTGGCCATGCCCTACCATTGGCCAAAACCTTTTTCTGAAAATCTTCAGATGGAGTATAAGCAGGTCATGGCAGACCTGCATAGATTGGAGAATGAGAACACAGAGGCCTTGAAGAGATTCAGTGAGCTTGACAAGGAGTCACTCTTCTATTGGTAAGTGCCTGTCTTGCTGGGGACCACAGCATTGTGAAATGTCCATCTCTGCCTTTCTTTTTCTCTGGACTGCAGAAGCCACAGCTCTGGTTTTAGCCTTTATGCCTCTTAGCTAGCATTCTTAGCAAGAAGTTCTTGGTCTTGTGCTGTTAGCTCTTTCTAGCTCCAGACTCTCAATATTAAATGGAATCTAGTTCAGTGGTTTTCAACCTTTCTAATGCTGTGACCATGCTAATACATTTTGTCATGTTTTGGTGAGGTCCAATCATGAAATTATTTTTTTCCTGCTACTTCATAATTGTAGTTTTGCTACTGTTATGAATCATGATGTAAGTATCTGTTATGCAGGATATCTGAGACACCACCCATTGAGAGAGTAATTCCATCACCAAAGGAGTCATGAGCCACAGTTTGAAGACCACTTCTCTAGGTAGAGGAACATTTTGCAACATGAAATTGGTATCAGGCAGGGTCTCAGGCAGGGGCCTATTGCCCCTATGGGACCTCTACACCCCTTGGGTCTCCTGTCAACCCTATGAGTGGATTTGTTTCCTGCTTCCAGATGTTGCCCCATTACCATGGTCAGTTAAGGGCATTGAAGGCCCCACTCTCATTAGTAGAGATACTTGCATTTCTTTTGTTGTTGGCATATTTAGAAATAGTTTGATTCTTTCTGGAATTTCCTGTTCTCTACTTTTGGCCTTCTGAATACAGCTGTCATGACTGCATTGGCCTCTTGTCTCTCCTTTGGGAACTTGAGGACCAGTGGGATTGATGGGTTATGGAGGCAGAGATGGTAGGAAGAGGGCAAAGGGCTTACTATACAGAGAGTGTTTCCAGCAATCTGCAGTGCCGAATCCTGATGGAGAAGACTCAGGTGCAGTATGTAGTGGAGAAGCTGAGGCAGGAGACCAAGAGTGTGCTAGGGGAATGGGTCCTGCTGCAGCCCTACTTGGGAGAATTGAGAGCGATCTGTGAGGACCAGGAACAAGTCATCAGAGACCTCCAGACCCATGAGCAGCAGGTAGGAATAAGTAGCTGGGTCAGGGTTAGGTTCAGCATAATATCTTCATGTAGCTTAGGTCTGTCTGCCCATAAACACAATTGTGCTTTCACTTAGAACTTTACACACACACACACACACACACACACACACACACACACACACACACACTCAAACTCATCCTCCTCTGCTCTCATGACTTCCAACTGTTCATTTCTGTGTCCATGCATTAGTAGTTCTTGGAACTGAGTCTCTTGTGAGAATCAAATGGCAAACAAACCCTGCTGCTCTTCTCGAAGCCGCAGCTCAATCAGGGAGATGGGTCAATGACACTTCACACTCCGACATGTCATTATGATGGGAGTGGTGCTGTGTACAGACTTGAGGAGTTAGTTCCAATACCTGTGGCTCATTCGCTTTGCAGGGTTCTGTGAGATCCCAGTGGGGGCAGGGGAAGCAGCTTGCAAGGAGAGAGCCCACTGCAAAAGTCAAAGGAGTGGTTCTCTTTGTCACCTTGTTGGATGGCATGTGGCCTTTCTTCCTTATATTGTCTGCATCCCAAGGTGGCCTCTTACCCATGCCCAAACCTTGGTTCACATTGACAAACTTCGGTGGGACTTTGTCAGCAGTGTTTACTGTGTTTCCTTGGCAAGATTATACTATGGAGAGGATAGGTTGCCAGGGATGTGGAAAGGGCTGGAGACAGACTGAGGGTTGCAGAGGGAGATCTGAGACAAGACAAAAGGTTCTCCAACCAGCTCAGTATAGTTTGGCCAAGCAGAACATGTTCCCATATGCAATTTCAGTCCAAAGGGATGGAGACCAGAGTCATTAGATTTTTCTGAAAGAGCTGCTGTGGGTAGTCTAAACTTATGTACTTATCTGGTATGTAAACCCCTTGCCTTCTTTTCAGCATTCTCTCTCTCCTCCCACCTCTGTCTTTCTCTCTGTCTCCCTCTCCCTCTCTGACACTCTCATTCTCTCTCTCATTCTTTCTCCCTCTCTTCTTCGCTCTGTCTTTTTCTCTTTATTTATCCATGTCTGTGTTTTGTGAGCATGTCCGTGTGTATGAGCACCTGGAGAGGGCAGTCGATGTGAGGGGTGTAATACCCCATGCATGTGGATGGCCTCTAGAGGAGACCACTGGGTTTGTCAGTCTTTACCCTGAAACAGGATTCTTCTCTCACAGAAGCTTGCTTGAGATCCTCTGTGTGTGCTTGCCCTTGCATGAGAGTGTATTCAAGCCTGGGCTTCACCCTTTCCTAAGAACACAATCTCCTAATGAACAGGAACATCAGAGACTGGAGGAAAATCTGCAGTCCTAGTGGAAGGAGAGGGAGCTGGTCATCCAGAAAAAGAACTTAGCGGGAAAGCTGCAGCATTAGTTGACTGTCTCCCAGATGAGGTCTGAGTGGGATTGGAAGTTGAGAATTGGATTCAAGTGGATCTCTTTTACCTTGGATCTCTGCCTTTTGTGGGCTCTGCCTATAGGCAAGGCTCCTGGCAACACCAGGGAAAGAACACTTCAGAATATTGTGTTGGTCCAGTCAACAAGAACTTCCTTGCAAGAAATAATACACTTGATATTCTGTGAGTCTGTAGAATTGTGTCCCCTTGATGCCTTTTGTGTTCTCTGGTATGTTCTGAGCAGGCTTTCTTTGAACTCACAGAGCTCTGCCTGCTTCTGCCTCCCAAGTCATGGGCAACAAAGATGTGTCTTACCATGCCTGAAGCTGTAGAGTTGAGAGTCCCACCCTTAGTCACTCTTTGATGTAACACTGGCTGTCTTCTTTGCTTGACCATTTCTCATGTAAAGTGTTCTATGGATATAGTCACTTCCTGTCACTTCCAGGATGAACCTAGGAAGATGTCTCTGCTGTAGGATTGTTCATAACCTTCCCACGATATTGTGTAACAAGACTCCTCTACAGAACTGGGATGTAGATTCCCAGCATTCATCCTAAGGGAAACAAGGCTGGTTTTCTTTACTAAAAAGACCCCCTGAAGAGCCTGTGTTCTCAGGCAGACATCTGAGGAAATGTTTGCTCCACCATGAGAGGCTCCATGCTGCATATTGCCTGGGTGTAAGGCTCCTTCTGGGCAGGAGGCATGAGCATGCCCCATGACCTTGTCCAGTTGTCTAAGCTGCAATGTTGTATTATGTCTACCTATAAAATGAGGTGGTCTGTGTTTAATTCACCATGAACATTCTGTGTTTCTCAACTATGCTGTTATTTGTGGGTTAATATGCTATTCCTTTCATCACAATGATGTCCCTGGGGTGTTGGAGAATGTTCTGTTCTTTCTCATAGAGCACATACATACAGTACTCTGATCAACTTGTGACACTGGTTAAAGTCAGACAAAAACTCAAGGACAAACTACTCTGTGACTCTTGTTCTTTAGGGATACAAGCAATGACTTCTGCCAAATGATCAGTGTCCAGAACAATTGAGATTTTGTGAGGTCACAGCTTGACAGCTGACATAACAGGATGCCACTGGGACTGTTCCCTGACTGCCTCCTCCTCCTTCCAGATCAGAAAAACCGCAACATGAGCTAGAGCAGGCTTTGGGCCATGATGAGAGCCCCCTGCAGAAAGAGCTGCAGCAAGCAGGGGCACCAAATGTCACAGGCAAGTGAGCCACCATTGCATTGTATTTTCAGAAACAATGGCATTCCTGGGGAGGATTTTCTTCCTTGAATCTGTTTTTCTATGTGTGAATAGGCCCAGATTTTATCTAATTGGTGACAGAGCAAGGCTGATTTTGGATCTGATTGTCTTTCTTTATCTCACAGTACCTTTTCAGAGAATTGAGGAGGCCTAAGGAAGCCACAGACAACCAAAAGCCATAACATTCTCCAGCATAGAATCAAGACCTCATCAGAAGAAATGTCATTCTAGCTGTAATCTCACTAGTGAGACAAATATCAACCTAACTCTAGATGCCATGTCCAAAGTCTGATCCATGAGTCTGTTGGCTCAGTATTTCTGGAGTAAAGGAACCATCACAAAGAAGCTTAAGACACCAAAAATCTGCCAAGAATTACTTAGAGACCAAAATCCACCTGCAAGCAGGCCTGAACAACATGGAAGGAGTATATGTCTCTGCTCATAATTACTCTGAAAGTTTGTTGCTGAGAACATCTGTCAGCTGATGAGTCCTTAGCCCTTCACATTTGGAGGAAATCTGTCAAGGGAGACTATTGAAGTCATGCTGCTCTCCAGACATCACATTTTCATCCTGTCCAGTGCCGAAGCTACTTCATGTCATGTACCTGGATTTTGAAGTTAATGCCTTTCAGAGATGACAACTATCCCTCGCTAATTCTTCGTCATTCATTCTTCCATTATGAAATTGGCTGCAGATTCTCCTGGTTCACAGTCTTGATGGAAGAGAACTGTCTTGAGAAAAGATTGACAGAGGATGTCAGAGTGGCCTTTTATGTGTTTGGACAGCAGGTCTCCTCTGCTTTTGGTCTTGAGTAGCAAGCAGACATATGGTGATGGAAGGATAACATAGTGGCCAGCATATTATAGGATCATCTTTGGTGAGTGCTTAACCTGCAAAGCCCCCAAATGGCCTGGCTACACTTGTCTTGAAAAGGTTATTATAATCTATGCCTATCTTCCTATTATGTGTCCAAAGCTGGCCACAGGGTGTAGGTCAGTGCCACGAAATCTGCACGTTGAAAATACTGCTTTGCTTAACATTATTGTTTGGTTTTTGGGGTTGAGGTTTGTTTGTTCAGGATTTGGTGGTTTTGTTCTGGTTTCACGTTTTACGATTCTTTGGTTCTATGTTTTGTTCTTGTTTTATATTTAAAATTTTGCTAAGGCTATATGCTTTATGTACAAAATGCCCTGGTTAGGCCCTTTATTTCTGTTTCATATTTGATATTTTGCTGAAGACATATATTTTATATATAAAATGACCTGTGTATGTCCCTACTGAATCAAATGTCTATATTTTCTTTTTTCTAGATGTTTATTGAAATTAGAAACAATCTTATTTTACTTATGAATCCCAATTCCCTCTCCCTCCCATCCTATTATGTCCCCCACAAACCCCCCATTCCATCCCCCTTCTTCTCCCCAGGGAGGTTGAGGCTTTCCACTCGGGATCATCAAAGTCTGTCATATCATTTGGGGCAGAGCTTAGGGAACCCCAAGGCTCCCTCAGGCAAGCAGGAGCTCATCCTCTGCCTGAACTAGCCAGACTTCTGGCTCAACCAGTGGCATTATCAATATATCATCCTCATCCTCTGGGATCAGGACTGTTGTGTGATGTCCAGATGAATCCATGCAGGTCGTGGGGGTCACAGACTGGGTAGGAGGTGGCCTTGGAGCACCTTACAACTCCAGACAACAGTGAGGGATCTAGAGGCACTGAGGGTAGTGGATCTGGGGCTCAGAGACAGTAGCAAAGGCCGGAAGTTTGCTTGGGGTTGGGATGGGTGCCTTTATGAGTAGTGGAAGAGCCTGCTCCCCACCCTGCCTTCTTATTGCCCCGCCCTCAGATTTTCACCTGTGCTGTTATGCAGGGCCTCTGAGGGAGAAGCAGATGCTGTGAACTGTGATTTGGTCTCTGGGACCCAAGCCGGGTTATTAGTTTGAGGAAGCAGTCCCCGATGACAGAGAAAATCAACCAGATGATCCCTTGAAATGCCCCACTGGCGATTGTGGCCTCCTGAAGGCCCTCCTGGAGTCTTATCTTGGCACAAGATCTGAAGCTGAGAAGGTTCCCCAGCACAGAGTTAGGGTTAGGTTTCTCTGTAGGGAAGTCTTCGCATGCAGGTGGGATGGCACCCTGGGCAATCAGCTGCCCGTAAGAAGAAGGTGCCTGCTGTTGCACGATCTCAGCCTCCATCCGGGAGAAGGGGGCAAAGATGCTGTACTCCTGAGTCAGATGGTGTAGAGTTTCCAGGTGCAACCCAGAGCGATGGCCAGCAACAACCCACACATTAGGCTGCTAATGACTGATGCTGTGATGACCTTTCAGAGCAGGGTGAAGGAGAATCCGCTCATCATTACCATCAGAAAAGTCTGGCCGTCTATCACACACCCATGTCTCATACACACACTTCTCATCATGGCATTGGAAGTTGGCGGCTGGTAATGACGGCAGCGGCTGTCATCTGCTCCATCAGTAAAGAATGTCGGGTCGTTGTAATGGTCAGCAGGCAGGTAGCAGGCTGTGGCATCAGGGGAGTCAGCAATACACATGGGAAATGCCCAGGTGGCAGCGAGGGCAATTCTCATCTGTGCCATCGGCACTGTCCCACCAGCCATCACGGCGCTGATCCTCACTATAGCAGCGCTCACATGGGGTCTTCTCCTCTACTGGATATGCGCACCTGGCCTCAGTCTCCCACCCGCAATCCTGCCTGTGGCTGCTGGGCCCCCATGATGGCGGGAGTTGGCAGTGTGCTTCACAGCCCTGGACTTGGGTTATGGAGATACGGTGAATGTATATGATGGTGCTGGGACCCCTGACACCCCTTCACTTCTATGTAGTCTCACCCACTTCAGCAATGGCAAGGCTGTCACTGTGGAGACTCTTGTCTAGTCAGGCTGTTATGTTCTACCACATGGTAGCTTGTTGCAATGGCCTGGTGTTTAATGCTACCTACCATGTTCGGGGATACTGTTGACCTTGGGGATGACCCAGAGGAAACTGTCACTTCTCCCCTTACTTGAAAATGCACAAGTTTGGGAAGAGCCCTTTGAGCAGCAAGGCCTGAATCAAGGAATTAGGATGAGGTCTTGGAGCAAAAGGAAGTCTGGGGCATGAGGAATGTGGATCTGTCTAACAACAGCTTTGACTCCAGGCCCCAGCATCTGGTGGTGGCCCTATGGGACACTTGAGAAACTGAGGCTCTGGTGCAGTTTAGGCCAAGACTCTTAGGCAAAGCTGAGGTGCAGTGGGTCATGAGCTAAAAAACAAATCACAAAACCTCATAGGTCCCAGAACCCCTGATCCTCAACCATCCCTTGTGGCTCTGGCATCCTTTTATCCAATTTGTGGATGAAAAGGCAGTGAGGCTCTGTCCTCAGTGGGCGCCCAAACCTCAGGTGAGTCTGGGAGCTGCTCTGCCCCCTAACCTCCCCCATCAACCCCTGCTTGCTTCTGCCTGAGCACCCCCCTGGCAAGAGTGGACCTGCTCAGACAGGGAAGGCCAACCCTGAGTCCAGAAACACCCCGCCCTTCTTAACCCACCACCCTCTGCCATCCCGCTGCTGTCAGAGGCTGAGTCTTCGCCAGCCACCTGAGAGACAAAAAACCAATACGACAACACCAGAATCTAGGGACCAGCAAGATATGAAGAGCCCAACACAAAGGATGAAAAAGAGATGGACCTCAAAAATTATCTTAGGAAGATGATAGAGTCCTTTAAAGAGGAAACAAGAAAATCCCTTAAAGAAATAGAAGAAAAAAGAAGCAAAAAATTACATGAGATGAGGAAAAGACAAACCAAAAAATTCAATAAGTAAACAAATCTCTTAAAGAATCTAAAGAAAGCCAAGAAAAAACAACAAACAAGTGAAGGAAGCACTCAAAACAGTTCAAGGCATGAAAGCTGAAATAGAAACAATAAAGAAAACACAGAATGAGGCAATGCTGGAAATAGAAAGGCTGGATAAACGATCAGAAACTAAAGATGTGAGTATAACTAATAGAATTCAAGAGATGGAAGAGAGGATCTCAGTTGTTGAAGACTCTCTAGAGGATATACAGTCATCGACCAAAAAAACCTCAAGTCAACAAATCCTTAACACAAAACATCCAGGAAATATGGGATACCGTGAAAAGGCTGAACCTAAGAATAATAGGTATAGAAGAAGGTGAAGAAATACAGCTCAAAGGTACAGAAAACATATTCAACAAAATCATAGAAGAAAACTTCCCCAACCTACAGAAGGATATGTCTATGAAAGTACAAGAAGCTTACAGAACACCAAACAGACTGGACCACAAAAAGAAGTCCCCTCAACACATAATAATCAAAACACCAAACCTTCAGAATAAAGAGAAAATATTAAGAGCAGCAAAGGAAAAAGGCCAAGTAACATATAAAGGCAGACCTATCAGAATCACACCTGACTTCTTAATGGAAACTTTAAAAGCCAGAAGGTCTTGGATAGATATCCTACAAACACTAAGGGAGCATGGATGCCAACCCAGACTACTGTACCTAGCAAAACTTTCAATCACTATAGATGGAGAAAACAAGATATTCCATGACAATACATATCCACAAATCCAGCACTACAGAAAGTTCTAGAAGGAAAACTCCAACCCAATGAAGATAACTACACTCACAAAAACATAGGCAATAGATAATCCAATTTTACCAAACAGGAAAATAAACAGGAGGGCGAAATACACACACAATGACACCACCAACAATAAATCCAAAACAAACAAGAACCAACAATCAATGGACATTAATATCCCTCAATGTCAATGGTCTTAACCTGCCCATAAAAAGATACAGGCTAACAGAATGGATACGAAGACAGAATCCATCCTTCTGCTGTATACAAGAAACACACCTCAACTTCAAAGACAGGTGTTACCTCAGAGTAAAGGGTTGGGAAAAGATTTTCCAATCAAATGGGCCCAAGAAACAAGCTGGTGTAGCAATCCTAATATCTAACAAATTAGACTTCAAAGTAAAATCAATCAAGAGATGAAGAAGGACATTTCATACTCATCACAGGAAAAGTCCATCAAGATGAAGTCTCAATCCTGAACATCTATGCCCCAAATACAAAGGCACCCATATTTGTAAAAGAAACATTACTAAAGCTCAAACATACATAAAGCCACACACACTTATAGTAGGAGACTTCAACACTCCTCTTTCACCACTAGACAGGACCACCAGACAGAAACTTAACAAAGAAACAAAGGATCTAACAGAAGTTATGACCCAACTGGGTTTAACAGATATCTATAGAACATTCCATCCAACCACAAAAGAGTATACCTTTTTCTCAGTGCCACATGGCACCTTCTCTAAAATTGACCACATAGTTGGCAACAAAGCAAACCTCCACAGATACAAACAAATTGAAATAATGCCCTGTTATCTTATCAGATCACCGTGTTTTAAAGCTAGAATTCAACAGCAATACAAATTGCAGAAAACTTACAAATTCGTGGAAACTGAATAACACCCAATTGCACCATTCCTGGGTTGAGGAAGAAATAAAAAAGGAAATTAAAGACTTCCTAGAATTTAATGAGAATGTAGATACAACATACCCAAACGTATGGGACACTTTGAAAGCAGTGCTAAGAGGAAAGTTCATATCACATGAAGAAACTGGAGAATAGTCACACGAGAGAATTGACAGAACAACTGAAAGCTTTAGAGCAAAAAGAAGCAAACTCACCACGGAGGAGTAGATACCAGGAAATAATCAAACTGAGGGCTGAAATCAATAAAGTAGAAACTAGGAAAACATTACAAAGAATCAATGAAACAAAGAGTTGGTTCTTTGAGAAGATCAATAAGATAGACAAACCTCTAGCCAAACTAACCAAAAGGCAGAGAGAGAGCATGCTAATTAACAAAATCAGAAATGAAAAGGGGGATATAACATGGACACTGAGGAAATCAAGAGAATCATCAGGTCATACTTTGAAAACCTGTACCCCACAAAATTTGAAAATCTAAAGGAAAAAGACAGTTTTCTGGATATCACTTACCAAAACTAAACCAAAAGCAGATAAGCAGTTTAAATTGACCTATAACCCCTAATGAAATAGAAGCAGTCATCAAGCCTTCCAATCAAAAAAAGCCCAGGGCCAGATGGCTTCACTGCAGAATTCTACCAGAAATTCAAACAAGAGCTAATGCCAGTACTCCTCAAATTGTTCCACATAATACAAGCAGAAGGGACATTGCCAAACTCTTTTTTTACAAGGCTACAATCACTTCGGTATCACTTTGATACCGAAGCCACAAAAAGATACAACTAAAAAAGAGAACTACAGACCAATATCCCTCATGAACATGGGTGAAAAAATACTCAACAAAATATTGGCGAATTGAATCCAAGAGTACATCAGAAAAATCACCCACTATGATCAAGTAGACTTCATCCCAGGGATGCAAGGATGCTTCAACATACGAAAATCCATCAATATAATCCACCATATAAACAAACTGAAAAAGACACCATAATCATCTCACTAGATGCTGAAAAAGCCTTTGACAAAATCTAACATCGCTTCATGATAAAGATCATGGGGAGAACAGGAATAACAGGAACATATCTAAACATGATAAAAACAATATACACCAAACCAACAGCCAGCATCAAACTAAATAGAGAGAAACTCAAAGTGATTCCTCTAAAATCAGGAACAAGACAAGGCTGTCCACTCTCTCCATATCTCTTCAATATTGTACTTGAAGTTCTAGCTAGACCAATAAGACAAGAAAAGGAGATCAAAGGGATACAAATTGGAAAGGAAGAAGTCAAACTTTCACTATTTGCAGATGATATGATAGTCTACATAAGTGACTCAATAACCTCTACCAGGGAACTCCTACAGCTGATAAACACTTTCAGCAAAGTAGCAAGATACAAAATTAACTCAAAAAACATCAGTAGCCCTACTATATACAGATGATAAATCCAATGAGAGAGAAATCAGAGAAACATCACCCTTCACAATATCCACAAACAACATAAAATATCTTGTGATAACGCTAACCAAAAAAGTGAAAGACCTGTACAGTAAGAACTTTGAGTTTTTAAAGAAAGAAGATACCAGAAAATGGAAAGATCTCCCATGCTCTTGGATAGGTAGAATCAACAGAGTAAAAAGGGCAATCTTGCCAAAAGTAATCTACAGAGTCAACACAATCCTCATCAAAATCCCAAAACAGTTCTTCACAGACCTTGAAAGAACAATATTCAACTTTATATGGAAAAATAAAAAACCCAGGATAGCCAAAAAAACCTTGTACAATAAAGAATCTTCTGGAGGCATCACCATCCCTGACTTCAAGCTCTATTATAGAGCCATAGTTCTGAAAAGAGCTTGGTATTGGCACAAAAATAGACAGACCAATGGAATCAAATTAAAAACCTTGATATTAACCCACACACCTATGAACACCTTATTTTTGACAAAGATGCTAAATCTATACAATGGAAGAAAGCATCTTCAACAAATGGTGCTGGCACAAATGGATTAGGACATGTAGAAGATTGCAGATAGATCCATATCTGTCACCATGCACAAAACTTAAGTCCAAATGGATCAAAGACCTCAACATAAATCCAGCCAAACTGAATCTTTGGGGATCCCCTGTTGAGGGCCCTACCCAGCCTGGGGAGTGGAGGGTGGATGGGGTTGGGAGTAGGTCCAGGATGGGGGAGGAGGGATGGGAGTGAGGAGAGAGGGAGGGAGAAGGTATTGATATGTGAAACAAGCTTGTTCCTAATTTGAACTAATAAAAAAAATCAAAAAAAAAGAAAAAAAAAGAAAAAAAGAAAAGGCAGTGAGGACCAGAGAGACAGAAGCCAATGCTGTGGAAGGTGAGGTGCAGCTCTGGCTTGTACTCAGGTATGAAGTAGTGTGAGGCTGTCCAGCTTGTAGAAGCCATGCTGGGACTGGCACTTCTCCCCTCACTTGCAAATGAGGCTCTGCAAGAAGGGTTAGCACAGCTTGGTTTGGAGGAACAGACTGTGAGGCATGGTCTGGCTCAAGCCAAGACTAATAAAGGGCAAGGGATAGGGAGGGATGGAGTGATTGCTTGCAGGGCCTGGGAGTGGGAGGAGGCAGCTGCTTGGAGACAAGGGCAAAGAGGAAGCAAGAGCACAGCTCAGCCACCTCCATGCCCGCACTTTCTACCATCCTGATCAGGCACCAGGACTGGACGAACTCCATCTTTTCTATATTAAACATGTGGTTTAGGTCTTCGGACCTCAGGGAATACCTAAACCTGCACGTGGTGCACAGACGCAAATGCCCAAAAGCATTCATACACAAGCATAGGTAAAAACATTCAGACACAAGCATAGGTAAAAACATTCAGACACAAGCATAGGTAAAAACATTCAGACACAAGCATAGATAAAAGTAATGCAACGTTTGCATTTTACAGATGAACTCAATGCTACTTATAGATGAGAAGCCTCACATACATTTACTTTTCAATATTACCTTTGATTTTCATCAGACTTAACAACTCAGTGTACCTTTGAATTCAGCAAATAAGGATGTTCATGATAATGATTTCTTGATGGCACACAGATTTCCAATTCAGCCTGAGAGTTGTTAGAGCCAGTGGACCTGGACTGAGACTGTCCCCTTTCTGCCAGCTCTGGGTGTCCTGGGTTGTCAGTAAGGATGGCTTTGTGATCTGGTGACTATGTTTGGCCCCTGCATGGCTTCTCTATTAACACAAGACTCTGAGGCATAGAACAAGTCACTTGGGTATCCCTACAGTACCTGAGTGATTGTGACAGTAGCAATATTCTCCTGGCTTCTGAAAACACATGGCTCTGAAGGGTTCTGAAGCCAAGGTACTTACTCTGCAGCTGTGAATAAGCTAGAGTAGGCTGTCCCATTGGTTACCTCATGCAGGCAGACCATGGGGACCAGCACACTTCTGAGACATCCACCTCCTTATAGAGAGATGGGAGAACTAACATCCTCACAGTGGGAGACTCAATCTGGGTTTGCAAACCTGTTAGGGCAAAGTCTCATCTGTCAGACATTTTCTGTGCATCCTTCAGGGTGTCAGGTTTGACTGAGATGAAGTAGTGTGTAGGCCAGGCACTGTCCCTTGAATTCTAGAATCGGGTATTACTGAGATAGCTAACTTTGTATGGCATGGCTTCTCACTGTGATATAACAATTGAAAGGGCACAGTTTACCCACTTAACTCATTTGTTCTGGGATCCACCAAGTACATGTATGAAGCCATGGTCCAGACATCTGGAGAATTTACAATCCAGGATGGACCTGGTGCTAGCTGTTTGAGGGTTGTCAGTAAATGCAAAAGTGTAAAGTGGGCCTCTGGGAAAGCTGTAGTGCAAAAGACCCCTAATAATCTGTCCTCTTGTGCTCTTTGCCTGGCCTTCTCATGCTCCAATGAATATTGTAATTTAAACTGGCTGTGGTACCATTCCTAAGAGCAAGTACCTTGTCACAGGTAGCTCCAGATCAAGGAATTTGCTCTTGTGCAGCTCTTGGTGAAGCTCTGTAGCAATGAAACACTACTTACCCTCCCCATGACTGTGACACATTTGATTTTCCCCAAATGCCTTTCTGTATCTATGTCAGGCCTCCCACTAGCCATTCTTTTTTCCTTAATCTTGAGTGCAGGAATGGACCATCACTCTTCCTGGGAGTGTTTGCTCTTGTGTCTGAGGGCTCACATGGAGAGCCCCAGTCCTTGTCATCTCCACTCTGACATGTCACTAGTTGACCACACATTTGCTAACATCACGATGGCTGGACAGTATTCTGCTGATGATTTAGGGAAGTTTCCTCATTAACTCTGGGACTTTTCCTTGTTTTCACAGGATACCTACAATTTCCCACCACACCCACATGCTGTTACAACCTTGTGGATTCTTCATAATGTGCTTGTTCACATCAGAGGACTAATCTTTCCTATCCACCATTCTGACATGATTCCCTAGCAAACTTTGTTTCTCGTTATTGATTAGAGATCTCAAGAAGTGATGAGCCATTTCCTGGTCTGTGTTTGGAATACAGTGTTCAACTTCAACTCATGAAGTAGTGAAAATATTCTGATTAAGCACAGAGATCTGTTGCTGTGTAAGGGGGAGATACTGAGGTCTTCCCTTGTGTTATGGGAAGGCTCCTGGTAAGGGCCACATGGCTTCAGGTGAATTGCAGAAGAGCCAGTTAGTAGATAGGTGAGTGCTGCTGACTCTGACCCTAATAGTCCCTTCCCTGGAGATTCTACTGTATCTTGGGGGGGGCCTGGGTATTTTCTGTGATGTCACCAGTGTTGTGGCAACACCAAATGCCTGTGGATTATTTATTCAGTGCCCATAGACATGTTGGCAAGACTGAGAAGGCTGCTTGGGAGAGAAAATGGAGAACATGGAGATATGAGAGACGGGGAAAAGGATGCTGGCTGTGGGTCTCATGTAAAACATGGAGAAATACATGGTTCCAGGGAAGGAACAGTGAATCCTGAGCAGGGGATTGGGAGCTTCCTAGAGGAAGTGAACTAGAGCTGGACCTTCTGGTAGTGCAGCTCACCTGGGAGCTTTTGGAAGCAATAGGCCTATCTTCCACTGGGTTTCTAAAGAGTAGACTGAGTCAAGAGTTTCTGATGGTTAGTTTAGGAGAGCTATGAATTTTCCAGACTAAAGCTGCTTTTAGGAAGCTCTTTTGTTTCACTGTGAATGTCAAATTGGGGCCGGAGGAGCAGATTGACTAATTTGGTGTCCCTCTCTGGGTAGGGCATTGCTTCATTTCATCCTAAGTGGATTCATTAAGTTTCCATGGGAATCTGATGCAAATAAGAAGGAAGAGAATCTCCCCTGGACACGTATCAGGGCCTTTGATATTCAGATGCTTTGGTCCTAGACCCATGATAAGGATATGGTGTTGCTAAGCTCTAGGGACAACAGGATTTACCTGCATCACACCAGATATGACATGACACCGAAATCCAACTCCATATGACCAGGCTAGTTATGTCTACCAAGGCTAATGGACTGCATTAGGGAGTGAGGCATATGCCTGTCCATGGTGTTTGACTTAGAGACAGATCTCAGACCCCAGTTTGAGGATAGCTGCCCTAATCTTTGCAGCCATCACTGGGTCCCTAGCACTTCCTCTTTCTCAGGCTCCTTTGTGGGACTCAGCATGGAATCTCCTAGCTCTATGCCATTCAAGAATACAAGTTAATTTGTCTTTCTCTACCAGCAGGGACTACTGTGGAGGCACCATCCCAACTCTCCACCTTCACTGAGCAGGAGCAGCAGATGACAGAGTTGGAGAAACTCACCATTCAGCTACAAAGTATGACATATGAGCAAATTGAGCTGTGTGGAATCCTGGACAATTATATTAACAAGGATTTGAACAACAGGTAGTCATTATTTCCAGTTCTCTGCTGACCATCTTGACCCACAGTGTCAAGCCAAGCTTTCCAAAGGATCCGGAGGCTGTACCTCCATGGTGTCCTGGTGCCTAAACTAACTTTCCTGAGTGCATCATTGAGGTAGAACTTGGAGCCTGGGTAGGAGAGAGGTGTCTTCACAGTTTCTTCTGCTTCCTCCAAATGAAAAGCAGAGCCTGTAGCCTGAATCAGTCTCAGGATAGGGCAGTAGTGTGTTATCTCTCATCAATGCATTTCAAGAGGCCTTGAGAGGTGTTGGCTTGTGTGACAGGCATGGCCCTGTGGTTTTGTGGTGATTCTTTGTACTTGATCAGCAGATTGTGTGCTGAAAGTTCCTGGCAGCAGCTGGAGGAACCTGGTCTCATTTATCAGTTTCAGGCTGTGGCTGCAAGGCTTATAGCTCATCACGACTCCTCTCTGGTTTTCTTTCCTATACTCTGAGAAATGCCACCTCCCTGAATCTCATGGGCAACCTGATTGTATATGGTTTGTGTGGGGAGGTAGAGGACTTGTGTGTATGTGTGTACTCCTGGGAATCTGGGGTCTGTGGCAGGGCCTGAAGATTTGCCATTATCACAGTTTCTAGGGGATGCCAGTGCTGAGGCAGGGGGCTCAACTTTGAGCCGCACAACTCCTGGCCACTATGCTGCCCATGATGGAACACTGGAACCCCCTGTGTGGTTTATAAAGCCATTCTGAAGTTGGGACCCCTCTCTGGAAAGACCAATTGTGTGCTTTTGTCCATAGTATAGCAATAGGAACCCTGGAATGAGAATCCCAGTTCGCAGACAGGATGAAGGTCACCATAGGTTTTGGGTGGCCAGATATGTGGCACAGACTCCTGGGAACTTTCTAGAGAGCTAATCTATAGCACGAAGCCCATTGAGGGTGCTCATGCAGCCCTGGATAACTCCCTTTGGACCCCCTGCTTCTTCTGGCCTGGGGACTGGATAGTAACTTTAATAAGCACCCAGGGTTCCCAGTGAATATATGCCAGGCTGTGGCATCTCCTGGGTATCAGGTTGCCCAGGGTACACATGATTTCATATGATCCTTGAATCCTGTGTTCATGGGGTACTGTTTTTCCACCACAGGCTGAATTCTCTTGAGATGCTGGAAAGAGAGCATAAGCAGGTGATGTTGGACCTGCAGAAATTGCCCATCGAGATCAGTGAGGCCTTGAACAAGAGCAAGGGGCTGATTGAGGAGAATGAGTCCTACATGTAAGTTCCTGATGCAGCTTGGGAGGGACTGATTCTGCCCTCTTTGTTTTCAACCCCAAAGGAGGCTCCGGTTCTGGCCTGTCTGCCTGTTAGCAAGCAGCCTGCCTGTGGACCTTGGACTTGTGCCTCTTGTACTCAGTTTTGCTAAGTGTGATAAGAAACGGAGCCCCTCCCAATGTTGTCCTGCCAGCCTCGGGAGCCCTTAGATACGAAAATGGTTTCCTTTATGCCAGGAATGTCAGGCTCCCCACAGCCTCAGGGGTCCAGGCTTCACAGATCTGGTTTCCATAGGACCCATAGACAGAATTTATTCTGGTTGGGACTTCTGCCCTGCTTCAGGGAGTGTTTGCCCTCGGTCTGCTGATGTTTTCCCAATACTGTGAAGAGTTAAGCATAGGTGGGGGCTGCATCCTGTTCTCAGGGGCACAGTATCACTTTTGGTGCCATGTTTTTCTGAAGTAGTTTCAATCTTTTTGGAATTTGGTTATTCTCTGGATTTGTCCTGCCTCTGTATGATGCTGCCTTGGCTACTGTGAGCTCCAGTCTTGGGCTGTCTGGCGGCCTGAGATTTTCCCGGGATGGTGTTACTTGGAAGTAGGGATGGCAAATGGAGGCTGGATGGGGCTCATCATTTTTGGATGGTTGTTCTCCTCAACAGTTTGATCCTCCAACATTTGACTCCACTGAAAAAAAGTGTACATGTGTTGAGACTCGAGAACAGAAAGCTGTTAGAGGAGCAGATTGGCCTGCAAGAGTCCTGTGAGGAGGTGAAGAAGCTCTTTAAGGAGGTCCATGAGAAGATCCATGACCCCTGTTCTGAGCAGCATCAGGTAGGCTGAGGCAGTGGGGACAGGCTGCTCACCTGTCCAACCTTAAACAGAGACACTCATGTAACCATCCACTCAGAGTCCAGACTCCCACCTAGGTACCATTCAATTATTCATTTCTGAGATCATTTACAAGTCTCTCTGGAGAGTTATCTTCTTCAAGAACCCGGATGATTGACTGGCAAATCCTTCTGCTCTTCTGGAAGCTTCAGTCCATTGAGGAAGTGGGGTCAGTCACATATCATACATCTACACGTCATTATGTTAGTAGGGTTGCTATGCAGGGAGCTACCTAGGGAATAGCCCAGAGATTTCATGGATGAGGTCAGTGGTCTGTGGCTCATGTGCTTTGCAGGGGTCACATGAGATGGCAGGTAGGAAGCAGCTTGCAAGGACTAGTGTCCAGTGCTAATGGCAAGTGAATGGTTCTCCTTGTCAATTTTTGAGGGAGGCATGTGGTCTTCTCCTTTCTTCCTGCATCTTAGTGGTTTCTTTTCCCTTTGCTCAACTCTTGGTTCACACTGACAGAATCACCTCAACATAGTCTGACTAAGCTGTGTGCTCCCCTAGAAATTTTTAGTGCCTGAGGGATGGATAGCAGTGTTGTGGGGCTCAGTTGAAACACCTCATGTGCATAGTCTAAATGAACTCTTTATTCAGCATGAGGGCCTCCTCATTTTTTTGCTCACTTATGATTTATGTGGTATCTGTTTAGTGTATGCATGTGTGTGTGTGATTGTGTACATTGCTGGGAGTGTTTGCCAGCCAGATAATTACATCTGCTGTTGTCCTCTGTTGTACTTCTCCTTGATCCCATGAATCCTAGATTCACTGAAACTAAAATTTTCTGTTTTGCTTATTCTGGCTGTCCAGCACTCTTTGGATCTCCTGTGCTCTCCAAGGTGGGGTCTTCTGTCTTGTTTTGTCTCTTCTAATTGTCACAAGCATCAATAGCTCAGAAAGTGGAATGGTATAATAGCTCTCTCTCTTCATTCTACACATATTAATTGCTTTGGAATTAATGTGTTTCATAATAAATAACACAAATCAAACAACACATCTAGTTTAAAAATGAAAAGTAGACTTCTTTCCTTTCACTGCACAAAGCTAACCACAGGAAATGTCTGGTTTGTCTCATTGGCTTCACAACACGGAATCCCACAGTGCTTCTCCTTGCTGACATTGTGTTGCTGACTATAGCATGTGCATGGCTGTGTCTTAGAACAGATCCCCTCGCTAATTGTGCAGAGTGCTGCAATCCTGACAAGCACTGCAGGTGATGTCACTAGCCTCCTTCTGACTGACATTGGGGTGGAATTCATGTTGTATGCACTGTAACCTATTGAAACCCTCCTGGGTGTTGACCATGGATCACTTTCTTTCACTTTAGAATCAAGGTCTTCTGTGCAGGATCCAGGGTAGGTTTAATGAAGAGACTATGATGGATCAATTTGGCACCTGTAGGATCATTGAGTCTCAGTGTGGATAAAGTTCATGGAAGGAAAACAAAGTGCAGGCCAGTGCAACAGAGTCTGGCTGAGTGTAAGAGCAGGGAGGACCCATTACCTCTCCCTGCAGCAGAAAAGCTTCTGAAAGTCATCAATCTTCTTCCTGACCATTCTCAGGTTAGAAGTGTGTGTGTGTGTGTGTGTGTGTGTGTGTGTGTGTGTGTGTGTGTGTGTGTGTGTATGCCCATTGTGGCCTCGTATGTATGTGTGTGCCCATTTTACCTGTATGTGTAGTGATTAAGTGTTGGTGTGGGTGACTGTGAATACATGTGCTAATACATGAAAGTACATGTTTGTGTGCATGGATGTGTACCCTATATGTGTGTGCATTTATGCGTATTTGTATGCTCACTCATTCATGAAATATCTTTAATGATGATGGAGTCCATCTTTATTGAATCAGTTGTGACCCTTTTGAATTTGTATCCATAAAATATTGTATGTTGCTGTCTAGCTTTCTGCATGTCATCCTAGCTCTAGAATAAAATGGCAAAAAAAAAAAAAACCCAAAAACAAAAAAACAAAAAAACCTACTGTAACTCAGTTTTTCCAGGTATGTGTAGAGGAAAAGTATTTATCTGCCACAAAAGGCTTTGGAGCAAACAAAAGGAATGTGGTACAGGGAGGTGAGGAGGAGGCCACTGTGGCAAATCAAGGTGTCTGACAGGCAGGATGGGCTGGCAGAAGGTTTGTGTCCCTTCTCTCCCCTGGGTGAATGGTGACTGCACACTAATGGTCAAGTGACTCACTCTGTCTTCTCTATACTCTGTTTTTGTCCTCATCAGCATTGCCTGTTACCATTGTATAACCTTTGTTCAGTTAACCTCGACCTTGGAGCTTGGCCTGAATTTTGTTCCTTGAGAGATTCTGACTTGCAGTGTGATTCCTGCTGCATCTCAGTCCAGCAGGAGTCCCATAGCCATGCTGTGGCGTGAGAATGGGGCTGTCTCAGTGCTCCCCTCTCAGGCCCATGATGGTCTAAAGCACTCACCATGTGCTGTGTCTGCAGCACTCAGTAACTGCTTTTCTTCAGAGTTGTTCACTGTGAGGTAAAATCAGTCTCATGGAGGGGTGGAAGAAATGAAGACCCTCAGACATTGCTGGGGGTGTAACGATATAGAGCAGTGAGAAGCCACACACAGTTCTTCAGAGAGTTAAACTGCAGTCCCCAGGTGACCCATGATTCCAGAACAAGAAGTACGTGTCCTCATAGAAGCTAGGGGGCATCAGGGTCATAGCAACATTCCTCAGATTATCCTTGAGTAGAAACGATCCAGATGTCCATCATTTAATGAATGAAACACTACAATGTGGTTGTGCTTTCCATGGAATATTGTTCAGCTAGAAATAATACATGCAATCATTTGGTCTTGTCTTAGCCAGCCTTTTGTTACTCTAACAAATCCCTGACACAATCACTTTACAGGGAGGAATTACTTATTTTGGCTCCTGGTTGTGGAGGTTTTCTAATGTCCTGAGCTCATTATGTCCCATGCTTTGGGACATATGCTGGCCCACTCAACGTGTGGCAGCCTGTGGCAAAGGGAGCTTGGTTTGGAGGAATTTGGTTACCTAAGAGGCTAGTAGGAATCAGTGAACAAGGCTAATAGGCTGCTCTGTCACCATCCAGTGGTCCTGTGCTAGGGAACATTCCTACACTGCACAGCCTGGGGAACTTCCAACCATGGGTGGCTAACAGGCTAGAGCCCCAGAGGCCTACCTGTGTCTGCATTAGTTTAACAGGATAGGCACTTAAGTGACTGAGCTGCCTATCTCTCATGCCTACTGTGTTCTCTTCTCATCCAACTAAAGTTAACCTTTTTCTTAACAGCATCCCTGGTAATTGCTTCTTATATTAGCATAAAATGGGAAACTAAACATGTTAATGAATTAGTGTGCTTGTATGTGTTAATACACGTGCTTATGTATGTTCATGAATTTTTGTGTGTATGTTAGTGTGTAACCCTCCACTGAGAACACAGTCTTTAATGAACAGGAGCAAGAAAGCCTGGATGAAGAACTGAAGAACCTGCTGAAGCAGAAGGAGCTGGTCATGTAGCAAAGGGACCTGGCAGAAAATCTGCAGCCTCACTCCAGTGTCTCCGAGATGAGGTAGGAACCCAAGTTGGGAGAAGTGGTTAGAACCATGAGTGTCACCAGTATTCAATCTCTTCCTTTTTGGGTTCTTGCCATCTGGATGGCTCTCGGCTACAGCCAGATAAGAACACCACAGTGTATTATGCTGGCCCACTCGACATAGATTCTCCAAGAAACACTATGTTTCATCCTTAGTGTTTCTGGGAATTATTTACTGATTATTGCCTTGTGAGTTCTCTGGTGTCTTCTCAGTACCTTGTCCCCTATGTTTCCCACAAATATCCCTATGGTAGTCCTGAACCTGGCAGGGGAAGAGTGAGTTGTGGAGGACAGTGTGCTCCTGCCACTTTATCTTCCCTCCAGAACATCACCTTTAGAGAGGAGTTCCTACCTTTGTGCAGCTCTGCCTGCAGCTCACTCCTGCTGATCACAGGCTCTCTGCAGTGTGCATCTGTTTCCCATGAAAAGAGTTTTTCTGGTTATAAGAAGATTTAGAGGTTGAGGAGTAGAATCAAGGCTGGTTTCTGTATTGTAGAAACAAGTAGAACCTTCACTACTTTTGTTTTGTAGGCTCCCCCATAGGGTCGACATTCAGATTCCCGTGTTGCTCACATTCACCTGTTATCTAATCAAGATCATGTATATATCTCCTTGACTGTTACTCAGACATTGCTACACTGTTATTTCCCCACATTAATGGGTTTACACAACTGTAGAAATGTGATATACTTTCTTGGCAAGCAAGTGTAGTTCTCATTCATCTTCTAGCAAATTTTAAAAGATGAGATGAAAATCCAGGCCCCGTTGAACTCTGACCCTTCTCCCTTGGGGAATGCAGGGAATGACCTCAGCTGAAAGGTCATGCTGGATTTTCCAGATGAATAGAGCTGGCTCAGGCTCAATAGCTGACATAGCAGGCCCCACCAGGACTGTTCCCTAACTGCCTTCCTTCTCTAGGTCACACAATCTCCAATCTGAGCTGGAACAGGCCACAGCCCAGGATGAGAGCCTCCTGCAGACAGAGCTGCTGCAGCAGGAGCACTAAGTCTCACAGGTATGTGAGCCACCACTGCATTCCAACCCCAGCAACCAAGGCATTGGTGGTGGTGGGGCTCTTGACCTTCTTGCCCTCTTCTCGGTGAATAGGCCTTGAATTTGTCCATCCTGTGGTCCAGCCAGGTTGCTTGTGGGTCTGTTTGCCTTTCCTTCTCACACAGCAGCCCTTGAGAGAACTGAGGAGACCTAAGAAGCCACAGACACCTTGGACCCTTGAAGTTCTCCACCCTTGAATCAAGGCCTCCTCAAAAGCAGACACTTTTTATATCTCTTTACTCACCACTGAGGCAAGTACCAGTTGACCTCCATGTGATCCAGACACAATCAGATCCATAGGTCTTCCTGAAGAAAAGAAAATAATAAAAATTAGTTAAGATACAGAAAACCTGAGACAAGAATTACTGAGAACCCTGACATTCAACAGAATGTGGCCCTGTGAGGGGAACAACAACATGGAGGATAGAGATGTTGATGAGCAAGACTTTTCTGTCAGTTCAATGATGACGGCCTTGGCAGCTGACTGTGTCCTCAGTCCTCCCTGTGTGGTAGGAAATCTGTTATGGAAGACTGTGTTGATGCCAACCAGTTCCAGAAAGACCACACCCAAAACATCATATTTCATTCCCCAAGCCAGTGTTAAAGCTGAGTCCATGTCATGCACAAGTGTTGCTGAAGAAAAATCACTCCAGAGATGGTGGCAGTCTCTCACTCCTCCTGTTAGTCATGTGATCCTCCATATGTAAAATGAATAGGAATTCTTCAGTTTCCCACCCTGGACTGAAGTGACTGGTCTTGAGAAAGAATTTATAGAAGACTTCTAGGTCATCTTTGATGGTCTTGGGCACTCAGATGCTGCCCCCAGTTTTCTTGGATCTCTAGGAAGCACACTAGTGTATGTTGGCTGAAAAAGTCAAATAGTGGACAAGGTATTGCAGGGTCATCAGTGTGTGATAATTTATCAAATCTTCCCATAGGGCCACAAAGAATGTTCTAGGAACTTGTCTCATACTTATCCTTGGCAAGGGCTTGACCTACAAATCCCGAAGGAGGCATGGCTGTTATGGCTTGGCCTTTCAACAGTGTTTCCAAAGCCAGCCACAGATTGTAGGTCTGTGCTGCTGAATCTGCAGCAAGAGAATGTGGCTTAGCTTAATTTTTTTGGGGGGGGGGTTTGGTTGAATATTGTTTGCTTTTGGGTATTTTGGTTTTATTTGTTATGATTTGAGATTTTGCTATTTGTTCTTTATTTTGTTCTTGTTTTGCATTGGTATTTTGTTAAGGCTTCTCACTGTTTATATTGACTGCTCCCTTTAAGCCCTTTCAAGTAAAATGACTGTATTTTTCTTAATAAAAAAGTGATTTCCAACTCTTCTTTCTCAGAACCCATTTCTTTGGTAAGGTATGGTGTCTCACTCTAGTAGTCCCAGACCTCCTCTAACACCAGAACTCTTGTGTGCCTAGATTTGGCTACATAGTTCCCTGCCAGCTAAGGTTACACAGGGGGATCCTGCTTTGGATGTGGATAGTGTTTCAACTCTTTGTATGAAGTTGTATCCATACTGCATCCTTGTTGCCATATATTTACCAATCCCTAAAATATTGTATTCTGTATACACATTTCATCACATAATAATCTGGACTAAGTTAATAAACACAATATTGTCTTTCTAATGCCTCTCAGGAAATGAAAACATTCACTAAGGGAGTATGAAAGAACTCCTTGGCCTGCTTCCTACTATGGGTCAAGATGATGTCCCTCACTGGGGTGATGCCAAGGGCCATGTGTGGGTCCATGTGTGGGTCCACCCACAGCTGTGGCATTCTGTAGGGAGACACCATAACCACTCCTCCTAAGGGCTTTACCACACCTGTCAGGGTGTGGTCAAGGGGAGTTCAGGATGACAATAGGTTAGGTTCTTAAGGTGCTGCAGACACGTGGGGACCCCTTCTCTCTGGACTCCCTGTCTTGCTGCCTCTTGACACACTCTGGCTTGAGCTTGGCTGGTATTTATCTGAATAAAGATATTTTGAATCTACAAGCCTTCTCCATCTCCTTCACTTGGCGCCCAACGTGGGGCACGAACCCATGACCCTGAGATTAAGAGTCTCATGCTCTACCTACCAGCCCTTGGAATTCTCCTGTATTTGTTATCAAAAAGAAGTCAGGTAACAGACCCGAGAACCATAAATAAGGTAATTCAACCTATGGGCTCTCTACAGCCTGAAATGCCACTGCCTTTCTTAACACCTAAAGGATGGCCAATCATAGTAATTGACCTGGAAAGACTATTTTTTCACTATACCATTACAAGAAAGTGATAGAGAGAAATTTGCATTTACACCACCAACTCTTAATAACTCACAACCAGTTCAGAGATATCAGTGGAAGGTTTGACCTCAGGGGATGCTAAATAGTATTACTTTATGTCAACACTTTATACAACAACCTTTGGAAATAATTCATAAAAATTTCCACAATCTCTTGTTTATCATTATATGGATGATATTCTTTTATCAGATTCCAATAAGGAAACTTTGGAACGTATGTTTGACATGGTGAAGGAAGTTCTGCCTAGATGGTGGTTACAGATAGCCCAGGAAAAGATACAAAGAGGAGATTCTATTAACTATTTAGGTTATAAGATAGACTTACAAAGAATCAGGTCACAGAAGGTGCAAATTAGAAGGGACTGTTATCAAACTCTTAACAGTCTCCAGAAGCTACTAGGAGAAATTTCTCAATTACAGATGATTATTGGGGTAGAAGGTCATGACTTAAAACATTTTAAAATGGCTCTTAAAGGTGATAAGGACCTAAACAGTCCACGAATATTATCTGCCGAGGCAGAAAAAGAACTACAATGGGTAGAAAACAGAATATTGGATGCACATGTAGATCAGATAAACCTTGATTTAGACTGTGTTCTGGTTATCTTGCCATCCAGAGAATATCCTTCTGGAATTCTGATGCAGAGGAAAGACACGATATTAGAGTGGATATTTCTGCCACATAAATAGAATAAAAAGTTAAAGACATATATAGAAAAGATTTCTGATTTGATTTTAAAGGGCAAATTAAGACTTCGTCAACTGACTGGAAAAGATGCAGCAGAAATGATAGTATCTTTAACTAATGATGAAATTTCCTCCTTATGGAAGGATATTGTCAAGTAGCTCTTACTGACTTTTTGGGAACAATTAGCAACAACTATCCCAAAACCGACAGAATTAAATTCATAAAAAAAGACAGTCTGGATTCTTCCATGTATTGTAAGACAAACTCCCATTTCTGGAGTTCTTACCTTCTACACTGATGCTAACAAATCAGGTAAGGCTGGTTATAAAGCAGGTGAGGTAAGTAAAGTAGTTCAAAGTCCGTATACATCTGTACAGAAGGCAGAATTAGCCGGGCATTGGTGGCGCATGCATTTAATCCCGGCACTCAGGAGGCAGAGGCAGGTGGATCTCTGTGAGTTTGAGGCCAGCCTGGTCTCCAGAGCGAGTACCAGGATAGGCTCCAAAGCTACACAGAGAAACCCTGTCTTGAAAAACCAAAAAAAAAAAAAAGATGGCTCACAACTATCTGTAATGAGATCTGGTGCCCTCTTTTGGCCAATAGGGATAGATGCAGGCCAGAACATTGTACACAGAATAAATAAATCTTTTTTTGTTTTGTTTTTTTTTTCTCATTCTTAAAAGTTTTTTATTGTTTATATATTTGAATTACAAACAAGATTGAATTACATGACAATCCCAGTCCCCTTCTCCCTTCCTTCCTCCCCTACCACCCCCCAACTAAAATCCTACCTATCATATGTCCTTTCTTCTAATCTACAACTGACTCAACCATTCTGCTTCATCATTCTGCATCCTTCCTTTTCTTCCCTTCTCCTTCTTGTAGCTCCCTCCCCCTCTTCCCATGTTCTCAATTTGCTCAGGTGAAGGTGACCCTTTCCCCTTCTCCAGGGGACAAAGTTTGTCTCTTTTAGGGTCCTCCTTGTTTACTAGTTTCTCTGGCAGTGTGGATTGTAGGCTGGTAATCCTTTACACTATGTCTCAAATCCACATATGAGTGAGTACAAATCATGTTTGTCTTTTTGTGATTGGGTTACCTCTCTCAGAATGGTTTCTTTGAGTCCCATCCATTTTCCTGCAAATTTCAAGATTCCATTGTTTTTTCTGCTGAGTAGTACTCCATTGTGTAAATGTACCACATTTTCTCTATCCATTCTTCAGTTGAGGGGCATCTAGGCTGCTTCCAGTTTCTGGCTATTACAAATGTGCTGCTATGAACATCGTTGAACAGATGTCTTTGTTGTATGAATGTGCTCAGACAGAGTGAATTCTGAGATATTTCTGACATTGTTTTTGGTGCTGTTGGCTTAACTATGCTTGAAGGTTTTTGGTTTTGTTTTTTAAGATTTATTGCTTTTATTTATAATGTATGGGTGTTTTGCCTGCTGAGGGCCTACACACTTCTTGCATGCAATTCCAGCAGTGGCCAGAAGAGAGCATCAGATTCCATCTGAAACTGGAGGAGCCATGGCCCCAGCACCTGCACTTGACTTTTGTCCGTCTATCCATGTGTGCTGTATTAGTTGCACAGAATCACCCCCAAGCAGAGAAAAACATTTCAGGAGACCAGTAGGGACAGATACATGATGTAGGCATGCTAATTGCCTTAGGATGCCAGACATCAATGCAAGCAATTTGTGGGTTCAAGACCCTGATCCAGCATCACTTATTGTCAGATTTGGAGCAGATCTCTCAAATCTCATCCTTGATGATAATGTAGATGAGGGCCATCTGATGAAAAGCAGAATTGGTGGTGGAGGTGTGGTTAGGAGCCCCTCTTGATGCCCCAGCTAAACAGTGTTTGGAGGAAACTTTAGATTTTCCAGAGGGCATGGATACTGCAGCAACAGTCATGTGCCTCTGATGAATAAGGCTTAGAAACTCCTAAGGTCCATTCAGGCTGACAGAACTCTCTTGAAGATGTTATGTCTAGTCTCATTGTCTTCCACAAGTTTATTAAGCTTTAGCTATTTTTAAAACCTTAGTCACTGAAAAAAACTGATATTTTTAATGGTTCACACTGAAAGATTAAATAATAAACTTCCATTGTATGATGGCAATTATTTTAGTTTATATTTGATATTTAAAATCTATATTAAATACTCAATACAAATTTTTAAGACACAATCTCAACAGGGATAAAATTTTAGAATCCTAATCATAGAAAAAGCTTCCAACTTGTAATAAACTGTTAAAAAACAATTAGGTCATACAAGTTAATAGTCAGTCATCAAATAAGTGATCAAATTCTATAATATGCCCATTTGTGAAATTTATTTTAAGGTGTATTACATTGTTGTATGCTGTAGAACAATTGTTTTAATGATGCAAAGATGTGTTGCATTTTTAAATTAATTTTTATTTAAATTAAAAACATTCTTAGTTTACATAGAAATCTCAGTTCCCTCTCCCTCCTGTCCTCTTATCTCCCCCCCACCCCCAGCCAGCATGTTCCCCATCTCATCCCTTCCACGCCCTAGGGAAGGTGAGGCCTCCTATGGGGGATCATCAAAGTCTGTCACATCATCTGTCTCTCTTAGGGTCCACCTTGTTTCTCAGCTTCTCTGGGGTTGTAGATCATAAGCTGGCTATCCTTTGCTTTATGTCTAACATCCATTTATGAGTGAGAACATACCATGTTTGTCTTTCTGTGTCTGAGCTACATCACTCAGGATGGTTTCTTCTAGTTCCACCAATTTGCCTGCAAATTCAAGATTTCATTGTTTGTTTCACTGAGTAGTCCTCCATTGTGTAAATGTACCACATTTTCTCTATCCATTCTTCAGTTGAGGGGCATCTAGGTTGCTTTCAGGTTCTGGCTATTACAAACTATGCTGTTCTGAACATAGTTGGACATATGTCCTTGTTGTATGAATGTGCATCCTTTGGGTACATGCCCAAGAGTGGAATTTCTGGATGTTGTGGTAGACTGATTCCCATTTTCCTGAGAAACTGCCATACTGATTTCCAAAGTGGTTGTACGAATTTGAACTCCCACCAGCAGTGGAAGAGTGATCCCCTTTCTCCACATCCTCTCCAGCATAAACTGTTGTTGGTGTTTTTGATTTTAGCCATTGTGACAGGTGTAAGATGGTATCTCAGAGTTGTTTTGATTTGCATTTCCCTGATGGCTACAGATGTTGAGCAATTTCTTAAGTGTCTTTTAGCCATTTTAGACTTGTCTATTGAGAATTCTCTATTTAGTTCTGTACCCCACTTTTTTATTAGTTCAAATTAGAAGCAAGCTTGCTTCACATGTGAATCCCTTCTTTCCCTCCCTCCCCTCACCCCATCCCCCCCAGCCTCCCACCTCATCCCCCCTCTGCTCCCCAGGGAGGGTAAGGTCCTCCATGGGGATTTCCCAAAGTCTGTCATATCGTCCTGGGCAGGGCCTAGGTCCTCCTCATGTGTCCAGGCTGAGAGAGCATCCCTCCATGTAGAATGGGCTCCCAAAGTCCCTTCTTACACCGGGAAAATTAATGACCCACTACCAGGGGCCCCCTAGAGTGCCGAGGCCTCCTCATTGACATCCACGTTCCAGGGGTCTGGATTAGTCCTGTGCTGGCCTCCCAGACATCAGTCTGGGGTCCATGTGCTCCCCCTTGTTTAGGTCAGCTGTTTCTGTGGGTTTCACTAGCCTGGTCCTGACCCCTTTGTTCTTTATTCCTCCCTGTCTGCAACTGGGTTCCAGAGTTTAGTTCAGTGGATAGCTATGGTCTTCTGCCTCTGCTTCCATCAACCACTGGATGAGGGCTCTAGGATGGCATATAAGGAAGTCATCAGTCTTATTGTAGGGGAAGGGAATTTAGGGTAGCCTCTCCACCATTGCCTAGATTGTCAGTTGGTGTCATCCTTGTAGATCTCTGGAAATCTCCCTAGTGCCAGATCTCCTCAGACCTATAATGGCTTCCTCTATTCTTCCCCCGACTCAACCTTTCTGCTCCTCCATTTCCTCCTCTCCCCTCCTCTTCTCCCCCTCTCATTCTGCCAGCTCCCTCTTCCCTACACTCACGCACTCAATTAGCTCAGGAGATCCTGTCCCTTCCCGTTCTCCTGGGTCCATGCATTTTTCTCTTAGAGTCCTTCTTGTTTCGTAGTTCATTTGGTGATGTAGATTGTAGGCTGGTAATCCTTTGCTCTGTCTAAAATTCATATATGAGTGAGTACATACCATGTTTGTCTTTTTGTGACTGGGTTACTTCACTCAGGATGGTTTCTTCTAGTTCCATCCACTTGCCTGTGAATTTGAAGATTCCATTGGTTTTTTTCCCACTGAGTAGTACTCCATTGTGTAAATGTACCACATTTTATCTATCCATTCTTCAGTTGAGGGGCATCTAGGTTGCTTCCAGGTTCTGCCTATTACAAACAACACTGCTATTAACATAGTTGAACATATGTCCTTGTTGTATGGATATGCATTCTTTGGGTATATGCCCAACAGAGGAATTGCTGGATCTTGAGGTAGACTGATTCCCATTTTCCTGAGAAGACTCCATACTGATTTCCAAAGTGTCTGTACGAGTTGGCACTCCCAGCAGCAATGGAGGAGTGTTCTCCTTTTTCCACATCCTCTCCAGCATAAACTGTCATTGGTGTTTTTGATTTTATTGATTCTGGCCGGTGTAAGATGGTATCTCAGAGTTGTTTTGAATTGCATTTCCCTGATGGCTAAGGATTTTGAGCACTTTCTTAATTGTCTTTCAGCCATTTTAGATTCCCTTGTTGAGAATTCTCTGTTTAGTTCTGCACCCCACTTTTTAATTTCATTGATTGGTGTTTTGGTGGCTAGTTTCTTGAGTTCATTTTATATTTTGGAAATGAGCCCTCTGTCAAATGTTGGGTTGGTGAAGATCTTTTCCCATTCTGTGGGCTGTCGTTTTGTCTTACTGACTGTATCTTTGCCTTACAGAAGCTTCTCAGTTTCAGGAGGTCCCATTTATTAATTGTAGATCTTAATGTCTGTGCTGCTGGTGTAATGTTCAGGAAGCGGTCTCCTGTACCAATTCAATCAAGGGTGTCTCCCACTTTTTCTTCTAGAAGGTTCAGTATGGCTGGATTTATGTTGAGGTCTTTGATCCATTTGGACTTAAGTTTTGTGCATGGTGATAGTTATGGATCTATCTGCAGTCTTCTACATGCCAGCATCAGGTTATGCCAGCACCATTTGTTGAAGATGCTTTCTTTTTTTCCATTGTACAGTTTTAGCTTCTTTGCCAAAAATCAGGTGTTTGTAGGTGTGTGGGTTAATATCAGGGTTTTCAATTCAATTCCATTTGTCTACCTGTCTAGTTTTGTGCCAATACCAAGCTGTTTTCAGGACTATAGCTCTGAAATAGAGCTTGAAGTCAGGGATGGCAATGCCTCCAGAAGTTCCTTTATTGTATAAGGTTTTTTGGCTATCCTGGGGTTTTTGTTTTTCCATATAAAGTTGAGTATTGTTCTTTCAAGGTCTGTGAAGAACTGTGTTGGGATTTTGATGGGGATTGCATTGAATCTGTAGATTGCTTTTGGCAAGATTGCCCTTTTTACTCTGTTGATCCTACCTATCCAAGAACATGGGAGATCTTTCCATTTTCTGGTATCTTCTTTAATTTCTTTCTTTAAAGTCTCAAAGTTCTTACTGTAAGGGTCTTTCACTTTTTTGGTTAGCGTTATCACAAGATATTTTATGTTGTTTATGGATATTGTGAAGGGTGATGTTTCTCTGATTTCTTTCTCATCAGATTTATCATCTGTATATAGTAGGGCTACTCATTTTTTTTGAGTTAATTTTGTATCCTTCTACTTTGCTGAAGGTGCTTATCAGCTGTAGGAGTACCCTGTTAGAGTTTTTTTGGGTCACTTATGTAGACTATCATATCATCTGCAAATAGTGAAAGTTTGACTCCTTCCTTCCCAATTTGTATCCCCTTGATCTCATCTCCTCTTTTTGTCTTATTGCTCTAGCTAGAACTTCAAGTACAATATTGAAGACATATGGAGAGAGTGGACAGCCTTGTCTTGTTCCTGATTTTTAGAGGAATCGCTTTGAGTTTCTCTCCATTTAGTATGATGTTGGCTATTGGTTTGGTGTATATTGCTTTTATCATGTTTAGATATGTTCCTGTTATTCCTGTTCTCTCCAAGATCTTTATCATGAAGGGATGTTGGATTTTGTCAAAGGCTTTTTCAGCATCTAGTGAGATGATCATGTGGTTTTCCTTTTCAGTTTGTTTATATGGTGGATTACATTGATGGATTTTTGTATGTTGAACCATCCTTGCATCCCTGGGATGAAGCATACTTGATCATGGAGGATGATTTTTCTGATGTGTTCTTGGATTCATTTTGCCAGTATTTTGTTGAGTATTTTTTCAGCGATGTTCATGAGGGATATTGGTCTGTCATTCTTTTTTTTTAGTTGTATCTTTGTGTGGCTTGGGTATCAAGGTAATTGTAACCTCGTAAAAAGAGTTTGGCAATGTCCCTTTTGCTTCTATTGTGTGGAACAATTTGAGGAGTATGGTATTAGCTCTTGTTTGAATTTCTGGTAGAATTCTGCAGTGAATCCATCTGGCCCTGGGCTTTTTTTGGCTGGGAGACGTTTGATGACTGCTTCTATTTCATTAGGGCTCATAGGTCGATTTAAACTGCTTATCTGTTCTTGATTTAATTTAATTGTCCATTTCCTTTAAATTTTCAAATTTTGTGGAGTACAGGTTTTCAAAGTATGACCTGATGATTTCTTGGATTTCCTCAGTGTCGTTGTTATGTCCCCCCTTTCATTTCTGATTTTGTTAATTTGCATGTTCTCCCTCTGCCATTTTGTTACTTTGGATAAATATTTGTTTATCTTGTTCATTTTCTACAAGAACCAACTCTATGTTTCATTGATGCTTTGTATTGTTTTCTTTGTTTCTACTTCATTGATTTCAGACCTCAATTTGATTTTTTTCCTGGCATCTACTCCTACTAAATGAGTTTGCTTTTTTTTTGTTCTAGAGCTTTAAGGTGTACTGTTAATTCTCAAGTGTGACTATTCTCCAGTTTCTTCATGTGGGTACTTAGTGCTAGTAACTTTGCTGTTAGCACTGCTTTCCAAGTGTCCTATAAGTTTGGACATGTTGTGCTGTGGCGATGCAGAGGCTGGAGGAAATTTGTGAGTCAAGGACTGCCTGGACTACATAACAGGAACCAGCCAAGGTAAGTACCAAGATGGTACTTCAAAATCAGGAAATCTATATCTGGACACAAATTCATTAACAGATAACTAGTGGTATATTTGAATTTTTATAGACAGTCTATAACTGACAGTGAAAATTCAGGAATAGATGCCCCTCCAATAAAAGTGAACTTTCCCTTTTTCCAAAACCAGGTATAATCCTTGTAATATTCCTTGTCTATGTCATTTTCCCCTTCTTAATGTAACCCTTCATGAAGACATACATGATTTGCTGTTTTGTTAGATTGTAGTGGAGAAGAAAGAACCGTGTCTGTCTAGGCACTTGCTTTTATATTTAGCACAATTCCTTAACCAGGTAATGGTTTGTATTCCAATTCTTGTATTGGTTTGGTTTTAACTATGTTGAACTGCAGGGCGTTGGTGGCGCACACCTTTAATCCCAGCACTCAGGAGGCAGAGGCAGGCGGATCTCTGTGAGTTTGAGGCCAGCCTGATCTACAAGAGCTAGTTCCAGGAAAGCCTCCAAAGCCACAAAGAAACCCTGTCTCAAAAAACCAAAAAAAAAAAAAAGAAAGAAAAGTATGTTGAACTGTAGAATTTGGCATCCTTCAGTTCAGTCTCTTGATAAACTTACAAAATGTCCAAATCACTGCCCTTTTCAATAAATTTACACATATGTTTAATATCTAAATTTTAATTAGTGATATTTTGTTTTCTAAATTTATCACTTCTATGTTTTTTCCTAAAAATCTTTATTGGGAGAAACCCACAAAACATTTACAGTGCAATGATTGTACTCACTGTGTGTCATTAACTGATTTCCCCAAATATATTACAACTCACCTTGACTTTTGCTGCTACATTAAAAAAATCTAGGTTTGTCAAAGTAGTGCAGAGGACACTCAGGGTGTGCCAACTTTACCTACATTCGAACTAAGAGACTGCTCATTCATCCACTATCCAGGAAAGCCTTGAAGACATTCCTGTCCTTATACACTGAAAAATAATGGCACAAGTTTAGGACTGTCATTAAACATGGCATATTCATGTAATGCAGACCATTTCCACACTAAACGATGGCCTTTTAAATATACATACATACACACATACATACTGTAGGGAGCCGTCCCTGCATTCTCCATTACAATGATGGTGCCTGCAGGCACTAAATGTAAATTATTGCACAGGCGCTGGGTAATTTTCCATTTCCTTGATCTCTGCCTATTCCGTGGCTCATATGGCCTGAGGAGCTGAAGCCAATCATAGGGTGACACGTCCCAGGCGGGGCTGCCAGCCTTTATTAGGGGATGGGATTCTTGGCTCGGGGTCTCCGCTCTGGTAAGCTTATGCTCTCCTCTCAAGATGCATTAAAGCTTTCCTGCAGAAGGATCCGAATGTCCTGTGTGATTCTTGCCGGCGAGACTATTGCGCGGGACAACATACAGTGGTAAAACTCCTTTTCTTTTGTGCAGGGGAACCCACCTGTCATTAGGACTCTCTCAATCACTAATGACATGCTTATTTGGTTTAGGATGATTTACAGAATATCCGGGTTTATGAAGGCACTGAGAACATTTTCTCATTATTTCTGTAGGTCTTTACACTCAATGTCACTGTAGAACTAAAGGAATCAGAACTTTTTTATTTGTGTAAATTAAGCTCAAAGTAGAAAAACATGCCACATATATCCTGACTGGGAGGAATGTGTTCATTCTTTTTTTTCTTTTAAATTTGGATGGGCTACAAATATTATTGATTCTTAGAAAAACTCAAAATGTTTCTAAAACTACTTCCACAGCATCAAGATAAATCAATACTAAAAAAATCTTTCAATATTTGAAAATTTACATAAACAAAGATATTCCTGAAGTAAATGTTACATGTCCCAATCCTCTTCAGTCTCCAGGGGATCTCTGCACCAGGGGTTTATATAACAAGGGCAGGGGTTCGCCCTGTAAATTCTTTACAATTCTTTTTCCTGGGCAATAGCCTTGCTCTCTAAGCATATACTGTACAGGAGGTGTGGTCAGTATGGCCCCATGGCTTCTAGGATATCTCTGCCCCACAGATTGATTGGGATGTGAGGCAAAATGAAGGGCTGAAATATGCCAGAATGTCCCTCATTGTCTTTCCAAGTTAGTAGACAGGAATTTTTACTAGGTGACTTTGCTATGCCTATACCCTGTAAGCTACTATCTGATTCTTGCAGGGAATATGCCTTGGGCCAGTGGTTGAAGGAAATGACATACGTACCTGCACCCATATCTAGGAGTCCCTGAAAGGTCCGTCCTTCAATAATCAGGACACCAAAGTGAACACCCAACATGCCATATTCCTGTAGATCCAAGTCCCCCTTCTCCTCTTATAGGCTTAAGGAAGAGGTTATTAGTTGTAATTTTATGGGACAGAACTAACTGAGCAATTCTAGTACCTTGGAGTACAACAGTGACTCCCCTGCCAGCTTCCACCATGATTTTGATCTCTCCTTCAGTATCTTCATCAGTCACTCCAGGAATGACCCTAAGTCCCTGAAGTAGAGTGCTACTCCTTCCTAAAATCAACCCAATTGAGCCTGGTGGTAAAGGGACTTTGACTCCTGTGCCCAAAGCTTGGGGTCCCATCTGAGGAGTCAATATTGCTCTGGTGGAGGAGCGGAGGTCCAGTCCTGCACTTCCTGGGGTAGCTCTGACAAGGTCCTGGATACAAAGGGATTCCTCTGGGGTAGGACCTGAATAGGGCAGGAAACAGTTGTATCCAGGGCTCCGTACACCTGGGAGTGAGGGGCCCAGAGCAGACCCAGACTCCTTTTTCCCAGAGGTTGCAGAGGGTTACACATCAGTCTTTAATCAACATTTATTGTACCAATGATGTCCTTTTTTACAGCAGGGACAAAAACCTGGCCCTGGGCAAGGGGGTTCAACAGAGTCCTTAGCAGTACAATTTTTCTTAAAGTGGCCTGTTTGCCTTCATCCAAAGCATGTCTTAGGTCTGCCCCCCCCCCCCACTGACCTTCCTATTTCCCTGCATAGCAGAAGCAATAACTTGTCCCATAATGTGGTGTCCATCTATCTCTACAAATGTGAATGGTAATCATTGAGCCTTCTGGTCTTGTGAGGCTGTAAAGCCTTCTTGCAGTACTTGTTGTCATTTTTGAAAGCTAATTGTTTTACTATAGTCATGGCATTATCAGCATCCCTAAACATGTGCCCTGAAAGTTGTAGGAGCTGATCCACAAACTCAAATAGGGTTCAGATGGTCTCTGAAGGACCTTAGAAAGTTGGTTTCCTGAGGCCTTATTAGGTAAGGTTTTCCATGTGCTGCCAGCAGCCGCTGAGATCTGCACATATACAGCTGGGTTGTAAAGAATTTGCTGGCCTAGAGCTGCATAGGCTCCCATGCCAATAAGCATTTCTAAATTCCTTCCCAGGAAACCAACAGCCACATTTGGATGAGCTGTTTGGTTACATAGTTCTTGGTATTCACCCCTCCAAATCAAATAATCTCCCCCCAACAGTGTAGCATTCCATAATTGCTGCCAGTCACTGGGGGTGCAATTCAAGGCCACAAAGGATTAAAAAATGGCCAAGTAAAAGGGGTGTGAGGCCTGTATGCCATAACCACCTCCTTCAGTTGTTTTATATCCTTAAAGTTAAGAGGGGGTATGCTCTCTCTGACTTTGGCCTTAGGGATTAACTGTCTCTATGACTGGGAACATCACTTTGCCCCTCTGCTCTTCAGGAGGGGCTGAAGGAAGACAGAAAGAGCTAGAATGCTCGGGATCACAAGCAGGTGGACGAGCCTCAAGGGAACATATTTTTAAGCTTATGCTTTAATTTAAGGATTAATTAAATCCTTAATTAATTAAGGACTTAATCCTTAATTAAGTCCTTCTCAAGTTGAAGTTCTTTGCCTTCCTCAGCCTCATCCCCCGAAGAGCGGGGAGAGGACTCAGAGGAAGAAACATCAGAAGCTTGGAGTGACCTAACAGACTCTTGGTCCTGAGTCTCTGCGAAGGCAGCTTTGGCTTCCTCGACCTGCTCTTTCATTTCCATATTATCACTAAGAAGCTCGTCCTTGACAAGACCGCCACAGAGAAAAGGTAACAATTGGTATGGTATTTGGCCTTTCTTTTTGTAATGTACTTTTTGTAGGTCTCCTTTCACCTGCTCCCAATCTAAGGTCACCAGAGACCAAAACCAAGGGCTGACCTCATGTACAGTTTTTAAGAAGTCTTTTGCTGTCTTATGTTTGATACAGGTGCCTTGCTTTTTTAACAATTGGAGCAGTTGGTCCCCCATAAGAGAGTAGGAACTAGCCGCACCCATGTTCAATACACCCGCTCCTTACCTTAATGACAATGCTGACTAGCCTTCAAGGGTGATCCATCAGCATTTATCCTTCTTTTCCAATCTCGGTGGGACCTCCTCTTGTAGTGCCATCGCTACAACACTTCTCACGGATTCGGGCGAGGGGCCTGAGGATTTAAATAAAGACAAGACAGTGGGTTATTCATGCAGGGAGAATGCCGTTTTGTAGGGAGACACGGCAACCACATTTCCTAAGAGCTGGCTACAGGTGTGCTTAACCACGCTTGTCAGGGCGTGGTCAGGGGAGGTTCAGGATAACGAGTGGGGAGTTCTTAAGGTGCAGCAGAGACGTGGGAGCTCTCTCTGGCCTCCCTAGCTTGCTGCTTCTGGGCACGCTCTGGCTTGTGCTTGGCTGGTATTACTTGAATAAAGATATCTTAACCTGCAACCTCTCGGTACACTGCTTATTGCAACAAGAGGGGAGCCTTATATTCCAGTCAGCAGGCACAGTGGAAAACTACCCAGGTCAGAAGTTCACGTTCCCAGGCCCATCTGGCAATCATGGATGGGCAGATAACAGGAACTTGCATTCAGGCTTTATCGGAAGGAGGGAAACAAGATGTACTTGCTAGATAAGCTCCTAGTCACAAGCTGGTCAGCAGACCCCTGTGGGGGAAGGGCCCAACAAGAATCCATCCTTCTGCTGCCTACAAGGAACACACGTCAACTTCAAAGACAGACATTACCTCAGAGTAAAGGGTTTGGAAAAGATTTTCCAATCAAATGAACCTAAGAAACAAGCTGGTATAGCTATCCTAGTATCTAAAATTTAGACTTCAAACTAAAATTAACCAAAAGAGATAAAGAAGGACATTTCATATTCATCACAGGAAAAATCTATCAGGATGAAGTCTCAATTCTGAACATCTATGCCCCAAATACAAAGGCATCCACATTTGTAAAAGAAACATTACTAAAGCTCAAATCACACATAAAACCCCACACACTTACAGTGGGAGACTTCAACACCCCACTCTCACCATTGGACAGGACCACCAGACAGAAACTTAACAAAGAAATAAAGGAACTAACAGAGGTGATGATCCAGTTGGGTTTAGAATATCCCATCCAAACACAAAGGACTGTATCTTCTTCTCAGCACCACATGGAACCTTCTCTAAAATCAACCACATACTCAGCAACATAGCAAACTGTTGGGCCCTAGACCCCACGGGGACTCTGTGAGTTGCTTGTCAGCCAATAACCACAGGTGCATCCTGTTTTCTACTCCCAGCTTACAGCCCTGGCCTTGCCCCACTTGCATAAATATCTAGTTAGGAAAACACAAAGTCTTCTGCTAGGGGTTTTTCCACTGTGCTGTAAGTCTGTATATAAGGCCTCTCCCTCCCTGCAATAAAGGTCAGACACACATTTTCTTAGCAAACGACTGGACATCTTGTCATTCATTTAAATCTCCAGGCTTTTGCCTGATACATTGGACTTGCATGCCACAGCAAACCTCAACAGATACAAAAAAATTGGAATGATCCCCTGTATCTTATCGGATCACCATGGTTTAAAGTTAGAATTCAACAACACAAATTACAGAATGTCTTCAAACTCATGGAAATTGAACAGTGCTCAACTGAATCACTACTGGGTCAAGGAGGAAATAAAAAAATTAAAAACTTCCTAGAATTTAATAAGAATGAAGATACAACATACCCAAACTTGTGGAATACTTTGAAAGCAGTGCTAAAAGGATAGTTCATAGCACTAAGTGCTCACATGAAGAAACTAGAGAATAGTAACACTAAGGAATTAACAGCACACCTGAAAGCTCTAGGACAAAAAGAAGCAAACTCACCTAGGAGGAGTAGACACCAGCTGCTGCCTTTTAATCTGGAAAGCCATGTCAGAACTAGAGTTCATTCTGGAAAAGCATTACAATCACTAAGTATACCTAGAACCCCAGCTTTGTGCAGACTGCCCAAGGAGCAACTTCTGAGATTGCCAGCAGGACAGTGAACACCCCTAGGGACTGGACAGTACACACCCTTGGGGTATGGTCAGTGCACACCCCTGGGGCTGGACAGTGCACACCCCTGGGGGCTGGACAGTGCACACCCCTAGGGGCTGGACAGTGCACACCCCTGGGGACTGGACAGGTGCTGCACATTCCACAGTTCATGACAGCTCTGAGAAGGGGAGGGCTGGGATCAAAGGCTTGTGGGGAAAACCTGAGAAAATACAGAGGCCTCTTTGTCACTATCTGATGGATGCAAAAAGTTCTTTAGGTTTGTCCTTGTCATTTTAAGCAAGATTCTCAAGTGACTTCATCAGTCATTTGCTCTCATTACATACCTTTGAAAGAAAGCCATCAGAAATCCCAATGAAACTCACTCACTTTTATGTCTTAAATTTTGTTTGAATTAAATTTTGTGCTCATGTAAGAGCAGGTGCCCTTGGAGGCCAGAAGAGGGCATTGGATCCTTTGGAATCAGAGTTGCAAGTGGCTATGAACTGCAAGATGTGGCTGCAGATCCTTTGGCTGCTGGAAACCAAACTTGGGTCCTTTGTAATAGCAGCAAATGCTCTTATCCACTGAGCCATATGCCCCAGCCCCTTCCCTATCTTATAAGCCCCAATTGCTTGCTTTCTGAGTATCATTTCACACTCATATAGAAACAGGAATAGAGTTTTCTAGATTTTCATGTTTGGATTCTGTCTTAAATACAGTTCCATTGTTGTAAAAAGACAATATAACCATGACAATTCCTATAAAAGAAAGCATTTAATTGGGACTGGCTTTCAGTTTCAAACATTTAGTACATTATCATCACAGCAGGGAGCATAGGCAGACATGGTGCTGAGAGAAATAGCTGAGAGTTTTACATCCAGAATCAAAGGCAGCAGGAAGGCTAGCCACTGGGCCTGGCCTGAACTTTTGAGACATCAAAGCCTGTCTCCAGTGACACACTTCTCCCAACAAGGCCACACCTACTCCAACAAGGCCATACCTCCTAATCCTTCTCCAGTAGTGCCACTCCTTGATGACTAAGCATTCAAATATATGAGTCTATGGGGGTCATTCTTATTCAAACCACCAGAAAGTAGACCCTCAAAACAAGCACCAACATGGGTGGTGAATGGAAGGTAAATGCCTAGCTAGGTACAGTGGCTCTTGTCTATAATCCCAGCACTTGGGAAAGATTACTGCAAGTTCAAAGCCAGCCTAAACTACACACTGAATTTCAGGCTAACTGGAGCTACAAAGGGAGACAAAAAAAAAAAAAAAAAAAAGACAAAAATAAGCCTAAATCACAGGTGTCTGTGAACCATTGCACCAGGTATATACTTATCTTTAGATCGAGCATGGCTAGGCACTGGTATTTCTGAAGCCCCAGCTGGCCATTTTGTCACTTGTATCCAAACTCATTCCAATGAAGACCCTAAAACAACATGGGCCCTATTTATACCCATTTCTGCTTGGATGGTCACTGTTCTGCTTATTTTCAGATTCCCTTAATCTGCATGCAGAGGAATCATTTGAGTGTGCAGGGTGTGCATAGTGTCCTCTATGGTTGTCCTCGCCACAGCAGGAACCAAAGTGTCAACGTTGATCTGTTAGTGCAATTCAATCCATTTGGCTTGGCTAAACGCTGACAGTTACTCTTTGCTTCTTAAAAACACTTCCTTGCTAATGTTGTTCCTTGATGTGTGGTTTTTGTTTATTAGATAGAAATGTTACCAGGGTTCTCTAGAGGAATAGCACTGGTAGAATGAACATATTTTACAAAAGGAATTTATTAGAATGGCTCACCAGGTGTGGGCTGTGCAATACAGCAGGGACCGTCTGCTCACCCATGGTGCTGCATGCTTCAGCAGTCCTAGTCCAGCAGCAAAAGCCTGGAGAGCCACTGGTCTTCCACTCATGGTGAAAATCTACTAGAGAAGTTCTGTTTTGATGGACACAGCAGCGGCGGCGGCAGCGGTGGCAGCAGCAGGAGCAATGTAATTACCAGCAAGAAGTGAAAGCAAGCAAGCAGCTCTGCTTTTTCTGTGAACATTTACAAGTCTTGACAGAAAATCTGGGCTGTGACAGAGATGCTAGCCACTCTGGAGGAGATTCCTCCCTACTCCCTACTCCCTACTCAATTAATCCCTCAAAGCTTTTTCCAGAACCCATATCTCATAGTTAATTCTAGATCCAAGCAAGTTGAAAATCAAGATAAGCCCAGCAAGATGCTCCAGCTGATACTCTTTGCCAGCAAGCCTGAGGATCTTCATTTGATCCCTGGGACCTACATGGTAGAAGATAATTTGCTCTCACAAGTTATTCTCTGACTTCCACACTTGTTCCATGGCTCACTTGGAACTTGAAAACACACACACACACACACACACACACACACACAATAAACTAATAATTTTTTAAAAGGTTAGCTATCATAATAAGGTTCTGCTATGTACCTCAGGCTTGACTCAGTCTCCAATCCTCCCTACATCAGCCTCCAGAGTGTTGAGGTCATAGGCATGGACCACTCACTGCCCTAGTTAGATTTCTATGCTGTAATACACACTATGACCAAAAACAACTTGGGAGGATAGTCCATCATGTAGAAAAGCCAGGGCAGGAACTGAAGCAGAGACTATAGAAGAGCTCTCTTTATTGGCTTGCTCAGTTTGCTTTCTTATGCTTCCCAAGACCACCTGCCCAGGGATGGCACCACCCACAGTTGGCTGGGCCCTTTCACATCAATCACCAATCAAGGAAATGTCTCTCCTCTTGTTAGAAAAGCCTATGTTCCTTAACCTATCTAAACAAAACCCATGCAAGTCTTCTAAAAAAAAAAAAAAAAGGACAGACATCAAGGCTTCATTGTTTGGATTTTTAAAAAAGATTTATCTGCAGCCGGACATTGGTGGTGCTCACCTTTAATCCCAGCACTTGGGAGGCAGAGGCAGGTGGATCTCTGTGAGTTCGAGGCCAGCCTGGTCTACAGAGCGAGTGTCAGGATAGGCTCCAAAGCTACAAAGAGAAACCCCGTTTCGAAAAACCAAAAAGAAAGTTTTATCTGCTTGTTCCTGTGAGGGGGTATTATTTATTCAAGGAAGGTTTCAATCTCATGAACCTAGGATGACCTAGAACTTCTGATCATCCTGCTTCTATCTTCCAAGTGTTACTTCTACATCTAAAATTAATGAGTCTCTTTATAACAAGAACACTGTTCCTCTCATTATTTTGTTGCTATTTGTACAGCTGGTTTTGCTTTTTTTATTGTTTATAAGACCCATTTTAGTGTTTTTTGTTTTTCTTTCTCCAAAGGTTTTTTTTCTAGTAATTTTATTAAAGTATACCACAGCATTTGTAAGTTTAAAGTATGTAAACCAGTGGTATTTTATTTATACCATTTTTCTCCTTCCTTCCTTCCCTCCCTCCCTTCCTTCTTCCTTCCTCCTTTCCTTCTGTTCTTCCCTCCCTTCCTCCCTCCCTCCTCCCACCATCCCTCCCTCCCTCCTTCCTTCCTTCCTCCTCCCAGTGTTTTTGAGACAGGGTTTCACGTCATAGTTCAAGCTGGCTTGGCCTCTCAAACACTGAACTATAATCACCCGGCTCCATTCATGGTTTCTTTGGTAACATTTCTTGGTTTCATTTTTTAATAGATATAATCCATCTTCTTTTACATCTGGGTTAAATACCCACAGCTGAGTTTTGTGAGAGACCACTGTCCCACAAGACAAGCTCCTGCTATCTGGCCTGGTACAGAAAAGTTTCCAGCTCCACCCTTGTCCACAGTCTAACGTTACAGTATTGATTTCCTGAAGTGTTTTATCCCAGTTGGCAGCATTTGGTGGTGTGTGGAAGAAACCTGTATTACTTCTCTCCTGTCCCTCTGTCACTCTGGCTTTGTCATTATGTCATTATGTGGGATTGATAACATTGAGGCAAAAGGGGAAACACATCAGGCCCCCCATCTGTTTTCACTGTTGTGTCATGGCATAAAAGAGTAGAGACTGCAGTCAGCTGAGTGCATGTCTCTCCATCCACTCCAGTAGGACCCTTCAGAAGGGTGGTGGCTTTGGGAGACAAATCACAAAACACTTCCTTTATTAAAAAGTCATAAAATTCAGACAGATAAGCAAAATCAAACTCAGGAATCGGATTGTTCAACTGCCAGGTTTCTCCTTCTAACTGGACCATTGATAAGAATTCAAACACTTGTTACAATGTAAGGAGGTTGTTCTTCAGAAGGTCCCAGAAGTGTTTGTTCTGTTTAAATTAAGGGTCTGAAAGGACCAGCCAGGGACTGAGTTGCCAGCCATCCCTGTAATAAAATGATGAATCATGGGGATAGCTAAGGAATCAAGAGATGTCATATTCTTGCTTTGTTAGAACAATTAAGCAACAAGCCATCTGGGCCCTTTTGTTAATAACCACCAAGTACAACTCACACAATAGAATTTAGTCTTTTATTTAATTACATTAATTTATTCCAACAACTTCAGCTAATCACAATGATAATAACAGAGTTCATTTCAGAATAGAGATCTTTAGAAATGTTTGCTCTTCAGTAATTACTGCCCTTTACAAGGATGTCGTTTGGAAATTGTAAGCTCCACCCCTGTCTCAACATGCTTGCTTTAAATATAGACAGGTCTGGAGTAAGAAGATGGTGACTAAAATCTCTTCCTTCCACAGGAGACGGGTCTAGCCAGCACTATTCAATAATACTGTTTGGTGACAGTGTTTATTACTTTATTACTGTGTTCTCAGGTTCCGTGTCCATTAGCCACAGGTGGCTATTGAACTCTTGAAATGTAGCTAGTACACACAAGGGACAGTTTGAAAATTTCCTGAATTGCAGTGAAATTCCACCAAAATGGCCACATGGGGTTTGTGGCCATCATATTGGGTAATGCTAGTCTATAGTGATTCTAAGACTAAAGAAACACAGTAGGTATTGACTTGAAAGCTGGAGAAGGAATACATATTATTTTGGATATTTTAGGAACGCAAATTTCTTTCCAGTTCTTACTTAAAACAACTATGCTCTGAGACAGCTCAAGGCCAAAGTCAGCTTTAATGCAAAGTTTCTAAGTCTACCACATACAGAACTAATTCCATCCAGAGAGAAATGGGCAAGAATATTTTTTGTATTTTCCTCAACAGCATCCTAACTCCCTGAGCAAACCTTGTAGCTGCTCTTGTTGAGGTGGATTTCCCTCAACCATGAGCATTTAACTGGAAGCCACATTTAGGTGTCACTGACAATCATTAAGGGTTCCTAGATGGCCCTTGAAAGCCTCAGAAACATTCAATGGCCAGATCCATGTTGTCTTGTAAAGATTTTGGCTCTGATGTTGGCATCCTTGCTCTTCAGCCATCACCATCCAAAGGTGGCTGTGTCTCATCAAAGCCAGCACAACTCCCTTCTAGGTCATTAAGATAGTTTCTCTACTGTGACACCTTTGTTCATGAGCATGCTCAGATGTGTTTATCCTTCCAGTGCTGGTGGGTAAAGAAGGACTACATTGCAAAGAAATCTGGTTGTAGGCAGCTGAGCGAGAGAAGGCTAGAGCAGGTGAATGAAGGTAGAGTTTCAAGGGAGCTGTCCTGAAGATGAAGACATCTTACCCAGGTGTGTTGACTCTTCCCGGGGCCAAGCTGAGCTGCAGAGTTTGGACAAATCTCTCTCCAGTCTTCTTCCCAGCCCCACCCAATTCCTCTCCATTCCCTTCTGCTTCCTGTTGAGCATTGAATGGACACAAAATATATGTTAGTAAACCTAATCAAAGGTTGGGAAGCCCTGTACTCCAACTTTCACAACTGGCCATTACACTACACCATTGGAGCAAGGGCTATGTGAGGACAAAAAATTTATCTACCGCATTTGATGTCTCCTGGAGTTACTGTCAGGCAATGCCTGTGCTTTTTTCCACTATCAGGGATAAAGCAAATGTTAAGTGCTTGGTGGGAAAAGAAAAGATACTTCTCTGCTTCGTGATGATCATTTCTGGAGATGAAGACAACTCCATTGCTTCTTTCCAAATAACAGCCAGCAGTCAATAACATAAGGAACATGGAGAGATTTCCTGTGTTTTTTGTTTTTTTTTTTTTAATGGAAGTTTCTTCTGTCCTACACCAGAAGCCTGGGTGCAGGGGACTGGCCCAGGGCACATAGGGGCAGTAATGTGATGCTCATTGTTTGCCTTGCTCTCTGCCACTGTTACTCAGCGTTCATCCACAGGGTGGACCTGGTCGAATCGCCACAGCTGCCTGGTCTTCCCATCACATTGACTCAAGTGCAGATCCATATTGTCTGGATGGACCCCAGCTTCCATGCATTTCCCAGAAACAATGTGGGTGATCATTCCATCCTGAAACGAGAAGGAAGGGGCCAGTTTCTGACAAAGTCAGCAAAGGAGGACATGTTTAAGATTTTAAGATTTGTGCTGAGCACTGACTGGAAGACTAACAGGGGTGAGATGACCTTGCCTGGAAGGAATTGTAGAACTTTTAGTTAATAGAAAATATAATTCCAATAACCCTAAAATTTAGATGTCATTCAAGCCTAGTGGATCATGAACCTGATTATTTGTATTGCTTTTATATGCTTGTGTCATTTCTTAGAAAGTTTTGGGCAGGGTAACTGGTTATGGTGTATTCAATTTTCATGCTGTGTTGTCAGAATCAATGTTATCACTGCATTCATGAATTTCTACTTTCAAAAGGGTTTCATTAGTGCTACCCTGGGCTAATCCTGCAATTTGAAATTGTGGCCATTAGGTTGCAGTCGAGAGCAAGACTGAGGCTATCCTGAAGGTCTAATTAGACCAGCCATATGAAAGGTATTAACTGGACTCCACTGGATTCAATACTGACTGTAGCATCCCCCTTTCAGGAAAAATCTGATTTCTTTACAAAATTAAATAGTTTTAGCCATAAGGTTATAAACTACTGGTCATTGTTGAGATATTCCAAATTGCAGGCTGTTTTAAATAAACTAGTTGTCTTTAGTAATTGCAGAATATTTCCATCACTGCTAAAAGACACTGCTACACATTAGCAGTCATTTGTCCTTCCTCCTTCCTTCCAGCCACTGAGAGTCACTAGTCTCCTTCCTAAACATTTCATAGAAATAGAATTGTATCTGAATATTAGCCTGAGTACCACTGCAGTGCCTCTGCAGTGCCAGCAGAGGCCAGAAGAGGACATCAGATGCTCTTGAGACGGAGTTACACATGGTTGCTTCCTTCAAGTGGGTGCTAGGAATCAAACCTAAGTTCTCTGGAAGAGCATCCAGTGCTCTTAAGCACCAAGCTATCTCTCCAGCCCCAATTGCTACATATTTAGATATCAGTATCTACTTCTTTTAAATTGTGTTTTGCATCACTCCTCAGTCCAAACCACTGAGTGGTTGTTTGAGTAACATGCTCCACCATCCTACCTGTCATCCAAGCTAATGACCTCTAATGGAGTGGGGACAAATTATGACAAATTATGTAGCTGGGTTGATTTTACTTTCACCAGAAACCCCAGCGTCAAGCCATTAAGCTCAACAGCAGAGGCATTGTCATGGAGAGTACCTGGTGTCCTGGAAGAGCCCAGGCTGCCATGCTAAGGTCAGCTGCCTGGAGGTCCTTGTGATCAGTTGGTATTTCCAGAATGGATTAATTACCTCCTGGAAGTCCCAGTGCTGTTGATGGACAGCAGGACCTTCCTCCCTGCAGTTCTGCAGGACCACCTGTTCTCCTCTGACATCAAAGCACAGCTGCTGTTGGCTGCCAAAGAGAATCTCCTTCCTACTGGTGTGCTTCAGGTTCTGGGGCAAAGGAGATGGCAGTTAGTATAGCCCGAAAGACACCCTCTCCAAAGCCTTGAGGAGACAGAGGAACACACAGCAGAGCTGTGTTCTTCAGATTCTACAGGGGCAGCCAACAAGGCTCTTCCTGGATTCTGATGTCCCAGCACCTTGGCCTTTCTCATGCTCCTATTTCGGCAACCTGGCCTGTTTCTGTGGCATTCATTCTGTTTCCTGTATGCAGATAAGACTGTTTTAAAAGGCTGCAAGTGCTGGGTGAGCACTGCTGGAAGGGCTGGCGAGGGATCTCTCTGAGGCTCAGGCTGATTTCCTTCTAGAGACATCTTCCCTGACCCTGACTAATTTCCCTGCTGTTTGTGGTGGCTGTAGACCATTGTCTGCTTCTTGGTTCCCATTGCCTCCATCATGGTTCCCATTATCTCCATTGTGGTTCCCATTGCCCCCAGGGTTTTAGAGCTGGACTGTGTGGTCATTTGCAGAGGGGTTTTAACTGTGAAGCACTTGTGTTTACCAATTGGACAGCATATTTTGGCAAAACAGTCTTCTGTTTGTTCCTGGCAGATGCAGTCCAAACTGATTTTATGTTAACTGTATGATTCTGAGACAGGACTGGCATCATGGGTGTGCAGCCTGTGCAATCTCATGAGCCCTGTGCTCAGAAAGTCTTCATGCTCTTGGTTCTATCTCTTCACTTTATGCATTGCCACCACTGCCTTGAAATTCTTAATAACTGTCGAATTAGAGACACAACATCTTCCATTTGCACTAGGCCCTGCCAGTTTGCAAATTAAATATAGTGGTCTGCCCTGCTTGAAAATTCCCAAACTGCACAGCATACATCTGAACCCTAAACACATCTCAGAAACTTATGAGCAATTCTCAAGAGACAGTAATTTCTTTCTTACTCAAAATCCCACCTGTAGTGGCAGATGGGGGAGACATTTTCAGTGCAGTTGTGCAAGAGTGGGCTACCCTGTGACAGTCAAAGCTGGATAATATGAAGTCTCATTCCCAACCTTACCTCTCACAAGCTGAAGCTGGGCCCTCGTTGCTTCTCCCTGCCTTCAGCCACACTCTTGAGTTCCCGAGGTTGGTGGCCACCAATCTCTGTCACCTCTCAAGGAAGCCCAGCTCACACAAATGGTTCTATTTTCAGTTGCCATTTGAGTTTTAGTTCTTGGATATTTATCTTTCTTTATTTCTTGTAAACTCAACGATTTACACATGGAAAGAGGCATTTCATATTATTTTAATTAGGTACATATCTAATTTTTCCCCTGGGGGTCAGCTTACTGACTATCCAATATTTTAGGCTCCAGAAGACCTCACTTATAAAAAATATATACACAGAACAAATGCTCTCTTTGTTTAAAGGGAGCCTATAGCATGTGAAGAAACTGTGGCTAAGATGATTCTAAAACCTGACAAGAATGCACGCCTAGCCAGTGGGAATTTGATTCAAACTTGCCTCTAGATGGCAGTAAAGCTTAGACAGTTGTCACCCTATCAAGTGACTTCTTTACTTGGCTCTTTATGTGCTCATCTCTTGTGTCTAGTGTTATGGTTTAAATGTGACGAATCCTACCATGGGCCCATGCTTCATATGCCCCAGCTGGTGGCCCTTCTTTGAAGCCTGTGAGGCCTTAGGAGGTAGGGCCTGACTGGAGGAACCTCTCAGGGTTATATGTACTTGGCTTGCTTTCTCTGCTCCTTAGTCTGCACCACGTGAGCGAGCTACCAAATGTCTCATACTTCTGCCATCATAGACCAAGCCACTCCCACTGCCATGCCCTTCCCATAGTAAACTGAAACCCTCCTGAGACTGTGAACTATAAAATCCACCACCACCAACAACAACAAAAAGAAACTTTTCCTGTCAGGTATTTAGATTTCAGGGGTGCAAAAGTTCACTAATATATCTTCTATGAATGCCCACTGGTATTTTAGAAAAGAATGGTAAAGTATAGAAACAGAAGAGACCAAGTGAATCCTAAGCCAACTCCTTCCTCGTGTACGCTCCAGGCCCTGAGCCTGTGCCCAGCACTCTAGGCTTGTACTGCGAGGCTGGGACCAGCCTACCATAGAAATGTTCTAGGCTGGCACCACTGCAAGGCTGGGCCCCAAACTCTCATGGAGTTGTTTCCCCCTTCTCCCCAGGCTCTCCAGGTATCAGTTAACTGTTGTTTGCTTTCATTAGGTAACTTTGAAGTATGACAGCTTAATTCAAAAGACCCCCCCCCCATCATAGTCTGAACAGGTCTGGGGAAAGTCTACACTAAGTTATTTAAGTTTTGAAAAGAAGTGGACCTATGGCATCTCAGCCAGGATGGTCAGCTTTCTGTTACCTTGGTCAGTTTTTCCTATGATGAAAAATTGAAGCAAATAAGACACATTCTAGGGATCACAGTGACCTTCCTAACAGCCAAAGGGTCTGTGTGACTCTAGATCCCTCCCCTGACTTCATTTCTTCTTTTCTACTCAGACTCATGGACCCTTCCTCAAGCCTGGAGTATATGAGGTGGACATTCCTAGGCTGGTGGTTCTATGACAGTTTCCTCATCATCTGCCAGATTCAAGGACTGGCTAAGTAGCCTCTTCATTCCTTCTGAGATGCTCCACCCTTTGATGCTGGTGATGTGGGCAGACCCGTGACAAGTCATCACAGTGGCCTGTCAAGGGGCATGGGATCACAGAAAGGAGTTACTTTGATGGGAATTGAAGGGCACTCTAGGAAACAGCACCCACTTAGACGTCTTTCTTGACTGAAATCCATCTCAAGAAGCATTGTCACCTACCTACCTGTTGCTGTCGGTTGTTACTGCAAGGGGCCAATGTCATGGGGCAGCCCAGGATGTCCTCTTGTGCTTGGCAGTCTGCACAGAAGCCAAGTCCAGTGTTGTGGAGCTGAAAGTGGACATCCACAAAGAGTGAATCTGACCTCCACTGTGAAATGCCTGAAGCTGACTCTAACCCTCTCTCCTCTTTAGACCTTACTCCAATGTGTGTGGTTCAGTCACAGTTAGCTGGGCCACTCCCCAGCCACTCATCTTAAGACACAAGCCTCCAGAAGGAGTCAGGCCACATTCATTTTGGTGAGTGGATCTCGCATGGGTTATAGGGGAACATGGTTACTTTCTTCAGGCTGGTAGGGAGGAGGGGAGGGGGAGTCCAAAGGCCTCTGAAGGTCTCCTGAGCCTGTAACTGGTTGCCCAATGTAAGGGATGAATATTCTTGTGTTAGCAAGCAACCCTCTCTCTCCTTTCTTTCCCACCTCCTCTGGATATGCCTTGCCTTTCCAGAGAACCTGGGTCTGTGCTCAAATGGATACAACTCAGGGTAGACATTTGCCAGAAACCAGTGGAATGTCCGACAACCCAGCCTCCTTTGCAGCTTCAGGCGCTCCATGCAGTCCGGCTTTGCAACCTGTAGTTGGAGAAGGATATGGGGAGTAAGGCCAGGAAAGCTTGTTTCCCTCTCCAAACCCACACAGTAGGGGAAGGATAGAGGTAAATGTGAAGAGGCAGAGGGATCTGGACAGGATTGCAAACAGGAGGAAGACTCATGTTAAGAGAGATTTAGAAGGCACAACATTTGGTAACTTCTTTACACAGAGGCATGCAACCAGTGAGGTTGGAAGCAGTATACCCTCACCTCCAAACCCTCAGCCTACAAAAACTATGGTGTCTGTGCCTTAAATAAATGATAGACTCTACCTGGGTTGTATCATGAGCTGGCCCAGAGGTAGAGGAGACAAAGTCAGCTGGGAACTTGCTAGGGTGGGGGCCGAGGAAAGGTGTTGATTTTTCTTCTTCCCCAAATATCAGGTTTCTCCACTGAACCATATATTTAGGCTAAATTGGCCCCTCCCTTTATGAACAACTGAAGGAGAATGGGCACCAGTCCTCAACACTAGTTTAATATTTTAGGTTGAGAGGCTATAAGGAAGGGTTGGAATAACCAAACATGGAGATAGGGGGTGGGAAAGGAGGAAAGAGGGAATGGGAAAGGCAAAATAAAAAAGAAAGGGGATGATGCCCATGTCAGTGTTCCAACTTGGTGGTCTCTGGGTTTTTTTTGTAAGACACAGAGGGGCCAGGCAGGCTGCAAATACTTCACACGCTGTATTGGGATAACCTCATCCAACATGCTGTGTTCTGATGAGCCTGTCGAGCGGAAGGTAGCCCGGAAACATCAGAGGTATGGAAATACTTAATTTTTAAGGGTTCTTTATAAATGAAATCTGTATTGATATTAAACAAGTCTGCTCTGAAAGGAAATAGAAAATACTAAATTGACACCCTTTACAGGAGAGGGAGAAAAAAAAAACAACAAAGATGCTCCAGCCTAAAGAAAGGCCAGATATTAAAAGCCCAGCATCTCTGTGGTACTCTATAGACCTCTGTAGGAGGGTTCCTACTCCCCACTATTAACTGGGTAAAGTCTAAACCCTTTAGCTCAACCCTCAGAGGCTTCAGGATCTACCCCAACCCCTTCTCTGGGGCTTGAGTAATTCTATGCAGCCATAGTTGAAGCTCTGCCTTTTCTAAGGACTACTTCCAGGATGTCTAGACTTAGGATGTACTGGAGTCCTGGTGAGAATTGCCCTTTCATCTCCAATATTGCTCTACACACCCAGCCAGAAGCTACAGCAGTGGGATTCCTCTTGTGTGCAAAGGAACTGATGATACTTTGGGTGATGCTTGGAGTCACTCATGGTGACCCAGTGGGAACTCTGCTACCTAGACCTTGGAACTAAACTGAAATTTTGTGTGTCATCTCCCATTAAAGAGACAAACAGAGATATGATCATAGAGTTCTAAGAATTGTCTGTAGGTCTGTCTGTTGTAGGAAAGGGGTGGGTCTGGTTAAAGAACAACAAAATCCTGACGACTTCAAGAAAAGGGAGTACCGGGGCTCCTGAGTGGTCGCCCCTTGTCTGACTTCCCTGCATGCAGTGGGCACGGGTGTGTCTCTCTGAGGACCCTGTCTTCATCTGTGCTATCCAGCAGTGGGCAGGTGAGGGATGTGTGGTAACAGTTTCCTGACTATACTGCTCCTTTGGGATCCTACTTGCAGTGCAGTAAGTGTAATGACAGACCATGACTCACAGTAGATATCATGTGTGTGTCATTCCACAGGAATTAATAGTGAACTGAGGGACAATTAATTACATGTTTAAAATTTCAACTTTTCTGTGGCTTTATGGATTCCTTAAATTTATTTGTATCTCATATCTGGTCTTTGTCTTGGATATTCCTCAACCCTTGAGCATCACAGGATGAAAGGATCCCTCAGAGATATGACTCATCCCTTATCTGCCCTGTGGTGAAAGGTTGCTTCCAGTTCACAGCATCCTATAGCAGTCTGGAATTCTAGGCCAAGGTCAACCGTGATGCTCTAGGGAGGTGATGGGACAGAGGACAGCCCCACCAGGTAGAAGGGTCACTGTAGGGGGCCAACTCTGAGAAGCTCAAGCCAGAAATAAGGGACAGGGTCCTTCTTGGCTGACCTTAAGCTGGTGATCTTATGTTAACAAAGACACCTAGGATCCCCTCCCTACCTTGCTCAGGGCAAAGGCTTCTGGAATGTGCCTGTAGAAAGTTTCTTTGAAGGACCCCAGCCAAGTCTCAGCAATGCGGACCTTGTTCCTCAAGATGACCTCAGGGTCAGTCCTGGAGATGCTGTCTTGGCTTTGGTAAATGTGTCCCACTCGAGAGCAGGGAAGGATTTCAACGGAGCCACCGCAAAGCCAGGCCTGTCACAGAAAAAGAAGGTGGATGGCTGTCCCTTCTACATCCCTGTCTGTGAGCAGCTGGTAGAACACCAGGAAGTCATAACCGAAATGACCAGTTCAGATCCTCAGAGTGCAGTTCCTTGATCCCAGAGTGTGTTCAGCAGGGCAGCAATAGGCAAGGCATAGAGGACACTTGTCCTAGGATGGAATTGACGGGGGATGGCTGACAGCCGTGCACCTGCCTGAGCATGCCACCTGGAAACATGTGCAGAGTCAGTACACAAATGAAGGATCAGCACCCCCTCCTACCAGAGGATGCTTTCCCAGGGAAACTATGTCTACAGTGGCTAGGGAATTTCTAAAAGCTAGTGATGTCTCCTGATGCAGAAATACCAAAGACAAAAGCACACCTCCCTTAGTCTTCTTCACCCTTCCAGAAGCTTCTCCCAGCTCCCACTGCTCATTGGACAAGAGCAGTCCATCATTCTATACTTAGTTACAGAAATTACAATTGGATAGTTCTGGACAGGCTATGGTTCAGGGACTAAAAACATACTAAGCAGGTTGGAGAGATGGGTCAGTGGTTAAAAGCACTGGTTGTTCTTCCAGAGGACTCATGTTCAATTCTCAGCACCCACATGGCAGCTCACAACTGTCTGTAACTCCAGTTCCTGAGGACCTAATACCTTCACACCAATTCACATAAAATAAAGCTAAATAAGTTATTAAAATATATAAAAATAAAAGAATTAAAAAAACACACTAGGCATGGGGTTCTTGAACCCCATGTCCCTGAATACCTCAGAGGACTCAAAGAGCTCTGCAAGCATTTTTCATTTTTTAGAGAAATAGAAAACTTGGACATTATGCAAAAACTCAAGCTTGGTGTAGTTCACACATCTACATTAGATTGGTCTGCCCATGTTAGATGATGGACATCTTTTCAGGGTTGGGTTTGGAGCAATGGGTGTGACTGAAAGGCAAGTATAAAGCTAGAACCAGTGCGGAACAGAAAGTGCAGGAGGTGGCTGTCCACAGTTTCCAGCCAGCTATACCCAGCAGGTCCTAAATCAAGCGAACACCCATTGCTTGGATGGAACTACTCAGTGCCAAGAGTGGTTTCACATTTGGCTGGTGGGTGCTGTAAAAGATCCCCTAAATGCTAAGGGTACCAGGAACAGAGACTGTACCAGAAGCTCTGGGTTCTCTGCACTGAGATGTGAATTACTGATAGTCCACCTTCTCCTGATGAGGATTTTCAAAGTCAAGTTCACAGAGGAAGCTGAGAGGAAAGCCAAGGTAGGTCACAAGAGACATGGCCTGGGAGGAGATGGGAGGTTTGACATATCTGGTTGTATGACTTTATATAATTTGCCCACAAGTTTATTCCAAATAACTGCCTTTCCTAATCTCTGCCTTTGAGGGGACTACATACATGACTCCAGAGATGCCACCCGTGTCCACTGTTGACCTACCTTGAAGGACATCTCGAGATTTTCACTACCCTGTAGTGACATGAGAGGATCATAAGCTCCAGTGTTTTGGAAGTAATGTCTGTCCACAGCCACCACCTCTCCAGGTACCACAGGGCTCCTGCATGGAGAAGCTAGATAAGAGACTAAAGCGACAGAAATGCCCTGTGGGGCTTCCCTGAGGCAGGTCCAGTGAATGAGACACCCAGCTCTGGGCTCTGGTGAAGTTCAACATTTTGATCCACAAGACTGGAGCGGAGCAACAATGTTGGAAATCCAAGAAGTTTATAAAGAGAGCTGGGGACTGGAGATGTCTCAATGGTTATGAGTCTAGCTGCTCTTCCAGAGGCCCCAAGTTTGGTCTAGCACCCATGTCAAGCTGTTCACAACTGCCTGTGACTCCAGCTTCAGGAAATTGGACACCCTTCTTCTGGCCCCTATGGCACCTGCACATACAGCATGTCCTTACATAGACACATAAACAAAAACATACTGAAGATTAAGGGAACTAGGCTTCCCCTGGTCTTTATAGCTTGTCCTCAAGTCTTTTTCTATAGAAGGGTTCAGTGATTGTGTTTCAGTCCATCTGGAGAGATGTCCAAGAAGAAGACTTTAGTTAAAATAAAACACCCCAAGGAAGGCTGTTTCCAGGCCCAAACCAAAGGAATAAGCAGGCTCTCTTGTGTCTTGAATCTGAAATGTCTCCCCTGGTTCATGTTTTGAACACTCTGTCGCTCCATACTGTGGCACTGTCTTGAAGACTTGGAGCCCTTAGGATGTGGGACCTTGCTGGGAGAAGTAGGTTACTAGAGGTGGGCCTCTGAAGGCTGTACTCATTCCTGGCTTTGGTCTAGCTTCTTTCCTGAGCCATGTGAACAGGCCACCACCACCATAGGCACCTGCAGAACTGACTGAGTCACTCCTGCCATCATGCCATCCTCCTGTGATAGACAGATGTCTCTCTGGAACTGTGAACCCTTCCTACTTAAGTTGCTTCTGCCAGATGTTTCCTAACAGGGAGGAAAAAGGTAACACACACAAGCTCTTGCTTCTTCTCTTTTTCCTCCCCCTCCTTCTTTTTTCTTTTGTCTTCTATTCCCCACCACCAACTTCAAGATGAATCTAACAAGAATTCTGAAAGCAGATAGGTCCCCACATTCACTGGGGGGAACACCATGGTTTATACATGCAGAGAATGCGAAACTCTGAAGGAAATGGGATGGAAACAACAGTCCTCAGAACAGTGTTAAACAAACCAGGTTTGTCTTTAATCCCAGCACTTGTGAAGCAGAGGCAGGAGGATCTCTGTGAGTTCAAGGCCAGCCTGGCCTATCTGGTGAGTTCCAGGACAGCCAAGGGTACATAGTACAACACTGTCTCAAAAAAAAAAAAAAAAGAAAAGAAAAGAAAAAAAAAGAAAGCAGTTCACAGCTGAGGTTTGTGGGGATTGAAATAAAAAGTTGCATGTAGTGCCAGGCACTGTACATGCCATATTTTAACTACAAAGTGGTACAGTTCTGAGTTCACTATTCCTCTCTGAAATTCATAATGCTGTTGTTTTACTTTGTTGTTTGCTTCTTTGTCTTTGCTTTTTGAGACAAGGTCTCACCATGCAGCACAGGCTGACCTCAAACTCATGAACTTCTCTTGGGATATCAGGTGTGCCCCAGCAGCATCTGGCTCCTGGTGTGTGCTTTAATTCAGAATTTAGGGGTTTTAGAAAGGGGCATACATAGCATAGTCTTTCAGCTTTGCTTGCTGCCCTCTTTAGTGGGGTGCACTGGTAACTTCTTCAGTCACCGAGTGGGCTCTGTCACCTTGTCAGTTCAGGTGCACATCTGCTGCCCAGTGCATTATGACAACATACTTGGTTTCCAGAGGGCTTTGGATTTTGTGGTTGTCAGTTGTGGACTGCGGGTGGGTACCAGCCATTCAGCTTAGCATACAGGGATGTATGTGGTTTTAGGAGCTGACTACCCTGGATTTCCACTGTCATGATGTTGGAAATCTAATCTGGATGTGTCCTAGGCACTGTGGAGTAGAGACAGGCAGCCTGGCTGAGCCATTCCAGAGCTCATGACCCACAGTCTGTGAGCTTGGAGGGTAGCCATTGTTTTACACACTAAATTTGAAGTGGTTTGCTACCTGGCAGAGAATTTCTAAAATGAACAAAGAACAAAAAAACTACTTAAATAAAATAATTGTCCAGAAAGCAAACCCAGGAGTAGCAGCTCTCAAAGCTGGATCTACATTGAGAATTATGGTGTCATAGTGTTCTGCCAGCTAAGTCTTCTTTTTCACTGAGCAGGGACCTGAGAACAAGGAATTTTCTGTGTTACTTGGATTCATGGTCAGATCAGCTTCTGCCACTTTCTCACCCTGGGCATCCACAGAAGTTTCTGGAAGGGCTTCACTGGACTCCATTGATGTCACAATGACAGCTGCATTGCAACTGGCTGAATGTTTTGTACACATTGGCTGTTTGGTTTTCATACCTGTCCCATGTGCTAGGCACTGTCATCAGGAAACTGGAACTCAGGTGAAATGGCTTGCTGTCCAAGTGTGGAGCTCAGGGGAGCAGGGCCTCACCTGATAGGGCTGATGGGGGATGGGAGGGCCTTCTGATCCTGCTCCCCCAGGGGCTCCCATCGGAAATCCAACTTCCAGTCCAGCACCCCTCGCTGCAGCTCCTTGGATGCAGAGTACTGAAGTGTCTTCCAGTCAATCACATCTATGACTGGAGACACCACTCGGCTCCTGGAAAGAACAGAAGGTCATGAAATGATGCAGACAACTTCCTGGGCGGGGAGAGGGGGGACAGGACGCGACACAGAAAAGAAACAAGATCTATGTAATGTGTGGTCAAAGTCACACCTGTTGGCCTTGAGTCTGTGCTTTGTCCCAGGTAATAATCCCAATTTAGAAGAATTAATATAAAAAAGGATGTGAAAACTTTCAATAATTTTTATATTGATTACACACTGATATTATATTTTGAATATACTGGGCTTACATCATTAAAATTAATTTCAGCTGTTTTTACTTTATGACATGACTGTTTTAATTAAACATGTGGCCCATGTTGTATTTCTTCTGTGTGGTACTGTGCTATACCCACAGGTATCTATGTGCCTCTGACAGGAACCAGGGCAGGCAGTCGTGGAAAACAGCCTGGGATGGCGCAATCATTTAGTTCTTCCTAGAGATTCCCTTTTCTTTTAGAAACCTCCTTAAGAGGTGTGATTGTCTGCCTTGCTTGGTTAGACATTAGAGCTGGCAAACAGCACAAAGCAGGCAGCAGGTGGATATGGCAGACATTGCTACTTTATAAGGAAGTTGCCATCAGTCAGCATCCCAAGACTGCTCCAAACCAGTTGCTTTTTGTGTAGGATTGCTTTGTAAAGTTGTAGGGTTTGTGCACCAGTAAGCCCCGGAGAACATCTCAAATACTATACGTATTATAAAATGCACATTTACTTTTACAATTTCCTTAAATAAAAGAAGACACTGGAGCATTTTTTTCCAGGCCTGGAGAGATGCCTTGGCTAGTAAGAGCAACTGTGACTCTTTCAGGGGATCCAGTTTCAGTTCCCAACACCCATGTCAGGAGCTCACAAGGGCCTTCATTTCAAGTCCAGAGGATCTGATATCCTCCTCTGGTCTTTGTGGTCACACCACACTTGTGTTGCACATACATACATACATACATACATACATACATACATACATACATGCATGCATACAAAATAAGTAACAATGAGAAAGAAAACTGTCTTATTACAACATAATCAGTATGCTATAACAAATGTTTGAGGAGAGTAAAGGATGGTGAAAATCAACAATTCAAAGTTGCCACATGGCTAGGGGCAGGGCAAGCTCCCTGTCAGGTGACCAGGGCTGACAATGGACTCGAGGTTCTTTGACCAGGGTGTGGATGAAACTATGGTTCTGCAGAGCAGCTGCCTGGCGGCCACACTCTCCCCTCTATACTCCCTCTGCGCCTGTGTAATAAAAGCTCCTAGAGATTTTTCCTCCTTTGGAGACACTGGGTCCTCATCTGATGACAGAATGTCTCCTGACACAGGTTTGAGAGGCAGCAGCCCCCCACCCCTTCTCTCTCAAAGAGTAGCTATAGCTCTGGCACTTAGGCCAGAACAGCTTTGCTTTCACTAAGGTGTGTGGTGTGGTGTGGTGTGGTGTGGGTGCTGTGGTGTAGTGTGAACTTTGTGTGCTGTGGTGTGGTGTGCTCTGGTGTGGTGTGGTGTGCTATGCTGTGGTGTGCTGTGCTGTGAGCAGGTTTCAAGCATCAGAAGAGCTGGTGGGCCGAGCCCCTGAGGAAGCTGCACAGACTAGGAGACTAGACTTGCCCATTGTTCAAAGTGCCACTGTGGAGAGTCCAGATAGGATCACTCATATTGCAGATATAGCTTTCTTTCCAGTTCTCAATGAGCTGGACCAGGTGGGCCAGAGGAAAGCGAGTGGGCCAGAAGCCATGAAGAGGCCGTGAGAGGATAAAAGATGGTGGAATCCCAGAGCACATGTGAAGAGAAGGCCACATCAAATACTTAAAACCAGAGAGGAAGGGAGGCTCCTGAGGATGTCACGTGTTTAACATCTGAGAACTGCTAAGGCTCTTCTGCATCCCTCATAGTGAGGACTATGGAGCTCTGGGGTGGCACTCATATGAGGAGCTGACATGAACGATGACATCGTGTTTAACATGTCCCAGCACTAGGGAAAGACAAGACAGGCCATTTCTCTGTGAACCACTTCAGTGGTTCTTTGTTTTTTTGTTTGTTTGGTTGTTTTTTTGTTTTTGTTTTTGTTTTTGTTTTTGGTTTTGGTTTCTCAAGACAGGGTTTCTCTGTGGCTTTGGAGGCTGTCCTGGAACTAGCTCTTGTAGACCAGGCTGGTCTTGAACTCACAGAGAACCAAATGCCTCTGTCTTTTGAGTGCTGGGATTAAAGGCATGTGCCACCACCACCCAGCAGTGGTCCTTAAGAAGAGATCACACTGGGCACTGGACAGCCCAAACAGACACCTGTCCGTCACACTCTGCATTCATTTTCAGCGCTCTGAGCCTCAGTTTCCTCAAGAAACAGAAGCAGGAAAACCTGCCTGAGACACTCCACGGGGCAGAGAGGAGAGTCACTTAAAAGTGGGACATGAGACAGTAACATTACTTAGTTCCCAAATGTCTACAAGTGGAGTTTTCAACATGAAATCACGAGGCAGGGCAAGGTGATTTCTAAGGTGCCCTTGAGTCACCCATCTGTTACACCAGGGTGGGATTACACACAGGAAATGGTCCAGAAAACTTGTGATCCACAAGGGCTCCAGGATTTGGAGAGAGCTAGCACATGAAACAGAATCAAAGATGGCCTCCTTGTAGGCTTGGTGAACTTTCCTTGTCCTCAGTCTGGTAGTAAACACAACACACAATTCCTTTACCTATTGGGACATAGGCCAAGAGCAGTCAGAGGTGTCCATCATGGAATTGGGCTAATGGATCTGTCTTGGTTCAGAATTTCTTTTTTTCTGTGCGATCACCCTCACCTTCATGACACAACCACAGAGTGTAAGAATAGGAACCATGAGGTCTGGTTCTGATAGCCCCACCAGGGTGGGGGCCAGGAGGTCCTACTGTGTCTCAGGCATGCTTGAGTGGCAGGGGTGGTGAATGGTTGAGCCCTTCCCCACACTCCTAGGTGAGCTAGTTACCAGGGTTAGGTTTTCTGAATAGGATATTCATTTTGAGGGGCATGATGGTTAGGTCAGGCTTAGGAAGCAGGGGAGATGAGAAAGAGGGAGTGGGAAAGACAGCTCGATAGCATGCTAACTTATGGGCTATGGAAAGGCCCTCTCAGTTCCACGTTTCCCAGGCTTGGTTTCGTTAGAAAATTAGGAGCACTGTGCATACTGCCTGGGCTTGGATGACCTGAAGTCTAGGCTACTTTAGAAACTTGTTCCCCCACAGTGTGTTACAATGGAAACTGTGTCAAAGTTGGGGGTAATGACAAGAATGGAGGCTGCTGCCCTTCCTGTCAGCTTAGCAAGACTGGCTGTATTTGGACGGTACAGAAGCTGCTCTCTATCCTCCCTTCCAACAGGAACTCCCCCACACTTCTTACACAGCCCAAGCATCCAGAAACCCCAAGGAATCGACAGCAACCAGTGGAGACCAAGCCGCTTCTCAAATGATGGGTGGATGCTCTGTCCCCAGAGTGACTGTGCCCAGGATATCTCTCCCTGACTTACTGTTTGTTTTGCAGACCCTGGGTGGAATAAGTTACCTGTCATCAGCTATTCTGCTGAGGAGGGGCTCCAGCCATCCAGGGTGGCACTCACAGTGGGCATCCATGAAGACCAGGACATCCCCTGTGGCTCTGGTAGCCCCCAGCATCCGGGCCCTGATGGTGCCAAGCCTCTTGTTGCTCCTGAGCAGCTTGACAGCCTCCAGCCTGGCCACGTAGTCACTGAGAGCAGACTTCAGTTGTTCTGGAATTGACAGGGTCCTGTCAATGGGGGTCACAGATGCCACATGGAACAGGATTGTGATGAGCATTTCAGTGGTGACTCATTTAGAGACCCCAGTGGGAACCAGATTCTGAGCCTCCAATATGTTACTAAAGGATGGTCATTTCTAAGGTTTTCTATGACTCAGTTCTCTCTATTGACCACCAGGAGGAGGAATGGAGTAGAAAACCAGAAGAGGAGAGACCTTGCAAATGAGAGTGCACCCCTCAAGAAAACCACCTGCTCTTACATCCCGGCTTCGGCTCTCATCTAGAAAACCTGACCAAAGACAGTGGACAAGGGGGTTAAGAACAGAGTCATGGGGCTGGAGGGAGAGCTCAGCCGTTAAAGGCTAGGCTCACAACCAAAAATATAAGAACAGAGTCATGGAACTGTAGCTGGTAGCCCATGGGGTGTTGTCTCTGGTTTCATCCTGGTGTCAGGGTGAGTCTGTGAAGAGGGAGATGAGAAACCAGGGGTACTTCTAGCTGTGGGCTTTTGGAAGGATGCAAAAGCTGTGGTTAAGCTGCTAGCCAAGAATCAGATGCCCTCAGGTGGGAAGGGCTGCAGCTGAGGACTTGGGAGAAAGCCTGTCTTAGTTAGGTTTCTATTGTTGTGATAAAATGTAACGACCAATAGCAACTTGAGGAGAAAAAGATTTATTTCTTCTTACAACTCTTGGGTCACACTACATCACTGAGGGAAGTCAGGCCATGAATTCATGGCAGAACCCAAAGCAGCTCATCAGCTGACCGAAAGGGACAATAGGCCTATTCTCTGGATGACTCTGCCCCAGCTGGGACCCCAAGGGACTGCAGGCTCTTTTACCAACCAGCCTAGCCCACTGCCTGCCCATCAACCTCAACGAATGCTGGCCAAATGTGCCTTGCTAATCCCACACAATCCCAGTGCCTCCAGCTGCTCTGATCCTCTGCAATGGCCAGGCTGGCAAATTCAAGATGGGAGATTCTCAAAAAGCCCCAACAGAGGCTGCACCCCTCCAGCCCATCCTTCTTTGTTGTAGACAGGCTGTGGAGACCTCAGCAGAGCTCAGCTCTCTGCCCAGTGCCTCTACTTCCCCTTTAACTCAATGGGGTGGCTAAATGACATTGAGTTGAGCAAGAGTGGAGGATTTTGACCCCCAAGAAAAGGCCAGATCAGTAGTTATGCAAACGTAGGCCATCAGATGATGATATCACTTCACCTGGCCAGCTTCACCTGGGCACAACCAAGACCTAAAGACTCTGGGGTGATCCAGTGACAGTACTGGGGTGGAACCCAGGGCTTCACACAGGATAGGCGAGTGCTCTGCTACTGAATAACTATCACACAAACCTTTGTTTGTTTGTTTGTTTGTTTACTTTGTGAGCCTATAATTTAATTACAACATTTCTCCCTTCCCTTTCTCTCCCTAGACCCTTCCGTATATCCCTTCCCACCCTCCTTCAAGTTTAGGGCCTCTTTTCCCACTGATTGCTATTGCATACTTATACGTATCTGTACGCACATATACATTTCTAAATACAACCTGCTGAGTCTATACCATGTTATTTGTATGTATGTCTCAGGGCTGGCCGTTTAGCATTGAATAAACAGTTTATGAACTCTTGCCCTCAGAGGAACACCTCTTCTGCTCCCAGCCTTCCTGTTACCTATAGTTTTTTTGTGGAGTATTGAGGCTTTGTGGGCTTTTGCCCATCTGGTTTGGCATGTTCGTTTGAGACAGGGTCTCAATGTGTAGCCCAGACTGTCCTTGAACTCTCAGAGATCTGATTGCCTCTGCCTCCATAGTACTAGGATTAAAGGTAAGAGCTGGCTCATATTTTTTAAAACTTCTTATACAAGTTCTCATTAAATTGCCCAAGCTGGCCTTAAACTCCATCTGTAGTACAAGCTGGCTTTCTTAGACTTGTGAGTCCCTGGCTAGGCTTCCTCAGTAGCTGGGGTTACAGGCTCCCACTTCCACCACAGAGCCACATTTTAACAAGTCTGTCTTTGGAGCTCAGGAAATAGAAGTCTGAGACCCACTCACTTGGAGGTCAGGCAGTGGCTACTCTGTCACTGCCTTCTTTTTTATGCTGTTTCTTGTCCTGAGCTTCCTGCCAGTTACAGCATCCAAGCACACCCTATAATCTGGGCTCTGGGCCCAACTCTGCACCACTCATGACTCAACTCTGCTAACTTCTCATCTTTAGTCCTCAGTTTCCCATCTGGACCGGATTTGCCCAGCACCCAGGAGGCAGTGAGCACCCATGTCAAGACCACCTTCTTTAGATGGTACATCTTGTGGAGAGGATAATAGGATTGGGAGTGGGGCCTGAGGAGGAGAACCCCTATGGTTCAGACTAGAGTGGCCCTCCCCAGGGGCCTCTGGATTTACCCTCTCCTGGGAGTTCCTGCCCCAGGACTCTTCCTAGTTTGATTATTCCTTTTTTGTCCCCTCCCTTGTTACCCACTGGATCTCCTCTGGGGCCCTTCAGTAATAAATTACTCACACTGGAGTATATATTCCCTCTTTGCCCGAAGCTCTGCATGGGGGAACCTTACCTTATATGGAACTGCCCCGCCCTCTATCCTTCCCTCAACATTCTGGCCCAAGGCCAGCCCTACCAGTGATCCAGGAGCCAACTTCAGTTACCTTGCTGGCTGAGGTCATCTACAAGGATGATTTCCTGCAGCAAGGCCCTGGGTGCGGTGTTCAGGATGCTATGCACGGTTCTCAAGAGCATGGGCCAGGCCTCGTCATGGAAGCAGAGGATGACACTGGCTGTAGGCAGGCCGCTTGCAGGGTGCTGCTGCAGACACCTGTAGGGGAAGAGTGTTAGGGAGCCTCCAAGGGAGGAGATGCAGCAGAGAGGCCAGCCCCCTCCCCTCCCACACACACCTCAGTCCTGGCTGGGCCACTACAACCAGTTTGTCCTTCCAATTCAATGGCTCTCCTGGGATTTTTTTCAAGTAGCCACACAGAGATCCCATCACACACTACAACATCACCTTCTAACTCTCTACCTTTGGATCACAAGAGCTCCACTCTGCTGAACCCAGTAACTTCTTTGTACCTGAGGGGAGCTGGTCCCATTCACGGAGATGATAATCCTCAACTATACAATAGGAATGAATGACAATGTCACCATCTCAGGTGAGGGACCTGAAGCTCAGGAAGGGGGCCAGGCTCCACTAGGCCCTGTCAGTGATACATGGAACCCAAAGCACTCTACCTTTAGAATTCCTGGGTGATTTCTGCTTCAGCCATTCCTGGCTGGATACTCTGACCACTGTGTTGCCTACACCCCAGGGGCTATGTGAGCCCCTCAGCCCTGCGGGAGAGTAGCGGCTTCACTAGCTGCCTGATTCACTGTCATGGAGTCCACCGTGGAGGGAACGGATCAGCTCTTAGTGCGCAGAGCAGCAGGGCAGTTGAATTTCACAAAAGGACTCTCCTAAAATGAAAGGTCTTTCTGGGACCTTCTTCAGAGGGAAGTCAGAGCCACCAGTGTGGCACTGGCCCTGTCTGAGGGACACAGACCCTCTGCCCAGTGCTCCTGAGTGTCCTTCTGCCTGGTCCCTTCCTCACCAGGGCAGAAGCTTCCAGCGAGGATGGAAGGGTAGTGACTGGCAGAGGAACATCTGGCTCTAAATATGTGCTTAAGACCTCATAAACCTGCATGGGAGTGGGGGTGGGATGAGATGGCCTAACAGGTAAGGGCTAGCCTTGCCTAAGCCTGAGGACCCAAGTTTGATCAGGACCCGAGTTTGATCCCCATGATCTACGTGGTGGAAAGAGATAACCGACTTTTCATTGTCTAATGCCTTCCACATGTGTGTTTTGATACACCCCCCATGCCCCACAGTAAATAAAAGTATAAAAAGAGACTCACTGTATAGTTCAGGCTATCCTCAAACTTACAATGCTCCTGCCTCAGCCTCCTTTCACCAAATGCAGGAGGCGCAGGCATGCACCGTCATGCATGGCCCCAGAGCCTGTCTTTTGGATCCTCTCACTCTAATATTTTACTATTTCAGTCTTGCATTATTGGTAATGCCCCCTATGCAAACTGACCTCTAGCCATGATCCTAGAGGAGATCTGGAACCTAGCAAGGGGATGGACAAAAGCCAGAGTAGTGTGGTATCTGGGTGAAGGATAGAAGAACATATCTGGGTTAAGAGTCGAGGAGCTTGCGGGAAGTTTGGAGACTGGAGGAGTGTGGGACAGAGGACATTAGAGGCAGAGGTCTCCCACCCCTCATAGGAAAGCGCAGGTCCCCACACAGCAGACAGTTGCTTTATATGTGGCATTTCTTGTCTTTCCACCAGTGGAAGGTGGAAGGGAAGAAGGCACTGTCACCTTGGATAGAGGATAGTGGTTGTGCCTGGCTTTGCAGAGACTCTGGGGTATCCCAGAGCCTTCTGGAAGGCTGGGAAGGCTGGGCCCTGGAGTCTTTACAGATGCAAGCTCTGGCTGCACAGCCTGCACTCACTGAGTTGACCAGCAGATGGCGCTGTCCACCACTACATAGAGCTGGTAACTGTGAGAACCCTGAAGCGGAGAGCCCAACTCAACTGTATGTTTCCCTTGAGGTGGAGAGATTTCTTGACTGCCAGAGTCTTTCAGTGTTGAAAGGAGGCAAACCCCAGAAAACCGAAATGCACTGATTACCATGAAGGGAAGAAATAGACAGCAAAGCTGTCTGCCCAACATATACTCAAATGTACAAGCTTGTTTACATCAAACACACCCGGTTTATTTGTATCTGCTTGAACCACCAATACTCCATTCACACACCACATCACAAGCCTAACACAAGCAACACACTTGAACACAAGCCCATGACCATCACAAGAAACATTTACAACATGTTACACACTTGCAACATATAACACACACATGCCCCATATGCATGAAAAATAAAGTCTCATAATGTATACATGTGCATATAGACACAGTACATCAAACTTGTTTATATCAAACACACGATATATACCATATATATATATATATATATATATATATATATATATATATACACACATACACACACACACACACACACAGTAAACTCACACCTGTGCATGGCAACTGTGCCACAAAATGCACCCACTTTGTACTGCACACACAACATATCCATATGCTACATAACAAATGCACAACACACACACATGTGTCTTACATACAGTGCACTTACAGTGCATATGCAATACACGCAATACTTGCAACGCATACAATATATACACTGGCACTATACACACAAAGGCGCATAATACATAAGAAACAGTCATAGCACAGTACACATGCACATTACATAAACACATACAAGACAAATACACATCAAAAATAATACATGCCCCAATGCACAAGAGATACACTACATATATGTATGCACTGCACACATCGACAACATGCCTACACACATGACACCATACCAGTACAGATCACCCCTGCGTCCTATGATGGATGGTATGATACACACATACACACACCACACACACACACACACACAACACACACACACACACACACACGACACCATACCAGTACAGATCACCCCTGCGTCCTATGATGGATGGTATGATACACACATACACACACACACACACACACACACACACACACACACACACACACACACACGACACCATACCAGTACAGATCACCCCTGCGTCCTATGATGGATGGTATGATCCACACACACACACACACACACACACACACACACACACACACACTGCATATACCAAACCCCAAACTACTATGCACATGGACTACACCCAACACACATCTATTGGATGTGTGCAGCGTAGTGCACACTCAACACACAGTGCATATGTGCACAAGCACACATGCAGGTCACCTGCAAGTGTGCATATGCAGAGTGCTCTGGAGACAGTCTTACACACACCTCCCCAGAGCCAATGTTTCTTGTTAACAGAATAAAGATGTTCACTCTTGCTTTCAACCAATGGTAATGTGCATGGAAAGAACTGGAAAGCTGTCCCTTCATCCAGCAGTCGTTTCTGTGCAGGGTTGGGTGTGCTGGACGCTGAGACATGCAGTACACGATTGGTGCTGACCTTCTAAACTCTTGGCACAGCGGGGGAAGCAGGCAGCGCACAAATGAACACACTGATGGCTCTTTAGTGTCTGTTGTATGAGGTGCTGTGAGTTCAGAGAGAGCCTGAAACCGGAGTGGGGTAGGTCCCTGGGCAGAACCTTTTAAAGCCGATGTGTGAAGTCAGCAGAGCAGACCTGGGACTATGGGTAGGTGAGTGCTCCAGGACACAGAGCCTAAGGACATCTGTGCTCACAGGTGATCAGTGGCTGGGCAGCCAGGCAGAGAGGATCAGGGGTCCAAAGAGTCATGGCCCTGCTCCCAGCTGCCACTGCACATGCGTCCTTGTGCTTCCAAAGCAAGATATGCTTGCTTTCCAGAAATCCCAATGGGCTGTGAAAGAGCCATGGCTTCTCGGGCAGGGCCCTCGGCCACTCTACCTATCCAGCCACATTGCTTCTGGATTTGGGCAAGCAATCTCTTATCTGTCTCTGTGGCTATTCATGGTGGGAGGGGTCCAGGGGCTGGAGAATGAGCCACCATCTCTGCATGTCACAAACACTTCCCACTACTGGGGTGAGGCACCCAGCAGGCTGAGCTGTAAGCAGCACATGAGCTCTTGGGCATTGGGAACTGTTCTTTTCTTGTTGGGACTAAGGAGGGTGGTAGAGGATGGTGCTTCGGACCCGACTGGCACTTAAATCCCTGGATCCAAATTCCAGCTTTGATTTTTATACAGCTGTGTGACAGTAGGCAAGCCACAGGGCCTCTCTGTTCCTTACTTTCACTGTACAACCAGGCATGAAACTCAGCTAGCAGGCGGACGTTGGTGGCGCATGCCTTTAATCCCAGTACTCGGGAGGCAGAGGCAGGTGGATATCTGTGAGTTGGAGGCCAGCCTGGTCTCCAGAGCGAGTGCCAGGATAGGCTCCAAAGCTACACAGAGAAACCCTGTCTCGAAAAACCAAAAATAAAAAAAATGAAACTCAACTAGCACAATGCAGAGGACTGTCTAGGACTTTCTGGGTTGCACATGGAAAGCTTAGATTTAAACCAGTCACATGGCAAGAAGTACAGAAGCATTTCTTGAAGTTTTTGCAGTTGCTTTTTTGATCCTAGATCAAGGAAACACTAATAATAAACCAGTATGAAAAACTGAACTCCCAGCATGAGAACTGCAAGGTGCCTTGAAGAACTTCTGTTTCCATCTCCCTATTAAAACTGTAACCCAGGGGATTAGCAGTGGGACTTGAACCCAGGACTTGGAAGAGAGTGAAGGAGTGAGATCTTCTATCCTTTGGGACTTGTTAGTGGCAGATCCACGGATCTGGGGCTTCTGACTGAGCAGGTCTGAGATGGGACTTGGGAATCTTCAATTCTAGCACTTCATCAGCAAGGCTGATAGGGCCTCAGGGACCACATCTCAGGGAGTACTATCCTAAGGATGGGAGAGGCAGACTACAGATAGTCAGCACTCCTGACTTGCTACCACTGAACCACACACTTAGACCAGAGAAGGGAATGCAGGGTCTTACTTACATCGGGTGCCGGACCTCAGGCAGGACTCTCCTCAGGGGCCAGCCGGCACTGAGTACCTTGTTGAGGCCATCTGAGTCCAGGCTGAGTGGGGTCGGTGCCTCCTCCTCTGATTCCTTCCCATCGTCCTCTGTCCTCCAATCCCTCTCATGGGCTTCCTCATCCCGCCTCCAGCCGGGGTGTTTGATGAAATGGTAGCTGCCTTGGTTTCTCCTGCCCTGGCTCTGATTCCTCCTAGCCCTGGGTGAAGCCACAGCCACCAGCAGTTGATCCTCCTGCAGGGAGATGAAGGGTGGCAGGCCATCCAAGAAGGTGTACTCCTCACTCTCATCCTCAGCCTCCAGAACCCATTCCTGGGAGTCCCCAAAGTCCAGCCGATACCCAGTGTGAGAGCTGTGTTTGCTGGCCTGGGCTGTGACTGCCTGGTGCAAGGTGGGCGGGGGAGGTTGCAGCATGGTCACCATCATCAGGACACATCCCAGTGTCAGGAAGAGCAGGAGGAACTGAAGCCTGCAACGTCCATTCCTGGGTCGCTTCCTCAGAAGCATGTCGCAGCCACTTGCCCACAGCAACAGGTCCTGAGGAGGTTTTCTTCCTCGTGCTCCAGGGACCTTCACTGAAAGGCTTCTTGCCAGTCACCTGCTCCTTTTATCCCATCTGACATTTGCCAAGAGCATTTGTAAGACCCACTTCTCTTGGAACCAGAAAGCCCCAGGAGTCTGGGGCCACCCAGGTCCTCTCTGGATTGTGTTATTTGTCTTCTGAAAAGGGTCTCCGGTTGTGTTGTTTGCTTCCCTCTCACCCTGCTCTTGTCCATTCTGCTCTGGTGGTTAGTCCCATGTTTCTTCCCACCTCTGCATGAATGGTCAGGTTCTATGGGATGTCGGGGGCAAGTTGCTGGGGATTCAGTCAAGCCAGGATGGCAGACATCCTCCTTTGGACGCCTTGAGTCATGTCAGAACAACAGATGTAAAGCCGGCAGACACTGCCCGATTTCCTTTCACACATAGCTCTAGCTCTGCACAAACCCTCTGCCAGACACCACGGGAACCAAGCATGCGTCTCACTCCTGGTCCTAATGCCCTCACTGTTCCAGGCTTTGTACAACCACACAGCATCACCCCCAAGAGCCAGTTCAAAACAGCATCCTCCCAGGAGTTCAGACGTGAGTCTCATTCATAGGGAGGCATCCTCTCCCCACCCAGAGGAGCAGGAAGGAGAATTCCCTCCTGGCTCAACAGGCTGCCAAGGTGACGCAGATGCCATGAGCCAGCTGTCTGTCAGCACCTTCAACTTTCCACAACAGTCCCGGCTATGTTGTGCTCCTTCCTGGGACCCACTAGTCTTTCTTTTCTTAAAGGGAGGGGCTGAAGGAGCCCCTGTAAGTCTGGCCACCTGGGTCCCACACAGCACTTGGAGGCTGATGGAGAGGCGTGCTTCAAGCTTTTTCAGTCTTCAAACTCCATTCAGCTCATGCACATGTCATGAGCGGCTACTGTATGCCCCCAAACTGTTCCCTGGACCAGGAGTACAGCATGAAGAATGCCAAGCTGGAATCTCGTGGTGCTTAAGACAATGGGGGCAGCGGGGGTGAAGAGATGATTCATTAGAGGATGCCGTGGGTCCGACTATGCTTGACACAGGAGGAAAAAGTGACATAGAGATGGGAGCTGGGGCATATGGGCCGCGGGTTGAAAGTCAATCTTAAGTGGCCCTGCAGTTTTCCTAGAAGAACCAGCAGGTGTGTAGGGAGGAGAGCTTGGCAGAAGAAACAACAGAGGTGAGGTTCTGCAAGGAGTAGGCCTGGTGTGTGGAACAGCAAAGAGCCAGTGTGGCCAGAATAGAGCATGGCAAACACAGTGTGATAGACGGAGCATGATGGGAGAGGGAGCACAATGCGATAAGCTGAAGCTATGTGAGACAGGAGGCAGGGCGTGAGAAGCGAGGCATGCTAGGAGATGGGGCATGCTGGGAGGAAGCGGGGTTCAGTGGGAAATGGAGCTTAACTGGAGGTGGAACAATGGGAGATGGCCCACAATAGGAGGTGGAGCATGATGGGAGGTGGAGCACGATGGGAGGTGGAGCACGATGGGAGGTGGAGCACGATGGGAAGTGGAGCATGATGGGAGGTGGAGCATGATGGGAGGTGGAGTGCAGTCAGAGGTGGAGCATGATGGGAGGTGGAGTGCAGTCAGAGGTGGGGCAATGAGAGGGAGTGTGGAGCAAAATGGGAGCTGAACATGGTTGCGTGACGTGACAGACAGGTCTACTCACCCTAGAAAAGGTACCCACAACTGACCAAAGTAATGATTGTGCCAAGGTTCAATTTGGTGGATCACTGAGTGTTTATTGGGGTTGCCAGCAGATGTACGGGCCAGGGGCTACAGGAGGGAGACGGCGCAGAAAAGCAGCTGCACCACTTAAAGCACACTCCAACATGGGCCATGGCTCATGAAAGCTGCGACCCCGAGCTCTGTGCACAATGTGCAGGCAGCTCCTTGGGTCCAGCAAATCTGCAGTTCTGCAGGTTTGCTGCTCCCCAGGGGAGCCCTCTAGAAAGCAGGAGGGGGGCTCAGAGAATCTTCCAAGCTTCTTCTTTCCCAGACATGTGACCTTTTGTTTCCTTTCTGAACTTTCTCCCCTCCCCTGGGGACTGTTTCAAGTCACAAGAAGCGGAACATGACGGTAGGTAGGTAGGTAGAGCACAGTGGGAGCTGAAGACTATGGAGGTGAAGCAGGGTGGAGGTAGAGTGACAGGAGGTGACAGGGGCAGGGGTGGGGAAGGAATAGGGCATGGAAGGAATCTTGGCTTTTCCTGTGAGTGAGATGAGAGCCCTTGGAGGCCTGTGGGCAGAAGGACTGTCTAACTGGATCCCTCTGACTGTCGGGTTGAGATGACAAAGGAGCAGAGGCAGAGACACAAAATGACATCAGCAGAGATGATGAGAACCGACAGTGACAGATGGATTTTAAGAAAGAACCTCTAACATGTACTAACAAATCTGATATGAGAGACAGAGAGAGAGAGAGAGAGAGAGAGAGAGAGAGAGAGAGAGAGAGAGAGAGAGAGAGAGAGAGAGAGAGGTGTCATGGAAGGGTTCCATGGGAAGTCAAAAGATTGAAGTCACCATCAACGGAGTGAGGAAGTCAGGGAGCAGGTGGAAGGAGATGAATAGCAACGGCTTCTCTGGGGACAGGTGACACTGGCAATGTCTGGCAGATGGCAAAGAGAAGATAAAGTGTTGGCTGTGGGATGCATGCACACTCAAGTTTCCTGGCCTTGAGTGGCCCGGTTTGCAGTCGTGATGCTGCATACCCAGCCACGTGGATATGGTGATCAAGTGTGAGATTTGAGGCCACTGAGGGCGTGTGCAGACAACAGGGAAGGGATTGTGCTAGTTTCATTTGCTGTGATAAAATAACATGATAGAAAGCGGCTTAGGGGAAAACAGAGTTTATTTAAATTTATAGTTCCCGGTTACAGTCCATCATGGTTGGGATATCAAGGCAAGAACTTGAAGCAGTCCTATCTCAGCCACAGTCAAGAGAGAAGTGACTGCACACATGCTTGCTTGTTTGCTCGTACTAAGCTAGATTTCTTCACTCTTATAAAGTTCAGCACCCCCTGGTTAGGGAATGGAGCCACCCACCATTGGCTGGGTTTTGCACATCAATTAATTAAGATAGTCTCCCACAAATCTTCCCCAGGCAAACTCAACATAGACAGCTTCTCACCGAGAATCTCTTTCCAGATGATTGCAGCTTAGGTCAAGATGACAATGTTAACCATGACACAAATGGAGAACACTGAGAGATCTCTGGTTCTGGAACCAATGTTTGGTGAAGGGTAGCTGACCATTGCAGTGAGCTGCATTTCTTTCTTTCTTTTTTTATTAGAAACAAGCTTCTTTTACATGTCAATCCCAGTTCCCTCTCCCTCCCCTCCTCCCCTGCCCCCCATCCCCATCCCAATACCTTTCTGCTCCCCAGGAAGGGCAAGGCCTTCCATAGGGGATCTTCAAAGTCTGTCATATCATTTGGAGCAGGGCCTAGACCCTTCCCTGTGTGTCTAGGCTGAGAGACTATCCCTCCATGTGGAGAGGGCTCCCAAAGTCCATTTGTATACTAGGGATAAATCCCGATCCACTACCAGAGGTCCCATAGCTTGCCCAGACCTATAAACTGACATCTGCACTCAGGGAGTCAGGAACAGTCCTATGCTGGTTTCCCAGCTATCAGTCTGGGGTCCATGAACAACACCTTGTTCAGGTCAGCTGTTCCTGTGGGTTTCTCCAGTCTGGTTCTGACCCCTTTGCTCATCTCTCCTCCCTCTCTGCAACTGGATTCCAGAGTTTAGCTCAGTGTTTAGCTGTGGATGTCTGCCTCTGCTTCCATCATCTACTGGATGAAGGCTCTAGGATGGCATCTAAGAGAGTCATCAATCTCATTATCAGAGGGCATTTAAGGCAGACTTTCAACAACTGCTTAGATTGTTAGTTGGGGTCAAACTCGTAGATCTCTGGACATTTCCCTAGTGCCAGAATTCTCTTTAAACCTGTAATGGTTCCCTGTATTGTGGTATCTCTTTTCTTTTTCTTTTTTGAAGATTTATTTATTTATTTATTTATTTATTTATTTATTAGGTATATAGTGTTCTGCTTTCATGAATGCCTGCTGGCCAATAGAGGGCACCAGATCTCATTGCAGATGGTTGTGAGCCACCATATGGTTTCTGGGAATTGAACTTAGGACCTCTGGAAGAGTAAGCAGTGCTTTTAACCACTGAGCCATCTCTCCAGCTGGGTATATCTTTTCTTGCTCTCCTCAATTCTGACCTTGACTAAATCTTCCTGCTGTCTCATGTCCTCCTCTCCCCTCCTGTTCTTCCCCTGTAATGATAACTCTTTCTGCCAGCCACCCTCTTCAGGGCCCCCAAATAACACACAGAGTCTTATATTAGTTACAATGTTGCTGGCCAAAGACTAAGATTTCTTATTTGCTAGCTCTGTTTTAAGTATCAACCATAACTATTAATCTATATATTTTATAAGGACTTATCTTACTGAGGACGCTGGCCTTAAGTGTCCTCTCTTCTGGCAATCACATGGTGACCCTGCTCTTTACTACATTTCCCAGAATCCTTCTTCTCTCCTAGTCCTGCTTAACTTGCTTCCCTATTGGCCAACAGTGCTTTATTTATCAACCAATAAGACAAACATATACACAGAATGACCTCCCCCATCATCCATCTCTCTTTCTTTTAGCTCCCTCTCCCCCTCCTCCAATGCTCCCAATTAGCTCAGGAGATCTTGTCCCTTTCCCCTTCTCTGAGGGGCTATGTATGTCTCTCTTAGGGTCCTCCTTGTTTCCTAGCTTCTCTGGCGGTGTGATTGTAGGCTGGGAATCCTTTAGTGGGCTGCATTTCTTCTGATGAATGTAGACATGATATGGGTAAATTGTTACTGGGTACTCTTGAAGTGAACTTGATCATTATTCTCTGTTTTGATCTTTATCTTAGAATGTTAGCTTTAAAATTTTCAGGTAGAAATGTTTCTACTTTTGACTCAATTGCTTTTCTCTTCTTTGTCTCTCTCCCTCCCTCCCTCTCTCCCTCTCATACAATGGGCTGTATACATGTTTCTTCAATAACCCAGTTCTAATCCAGTGCCCAGACTTCAGAATCCTTGGTTCTATCTTAGCCTCCAAGTCTCCAATCAGAGATTGTCAGAGTTGGCTGGGGATAGGGAAGCTTGTATGTCCTTCAAGTTCAAGAGGCCAGGGCCCTAGGATATGTAGTCCAGAATTTCTGAGACATGTTAAATTTGACAAGAATGAGACAACCAAAGGTTTCAAATTGGAAAGCTCATATTCTGGGACAGAATTTTTGCCCACTCCTCTCCTGCCATGCTCACTTCAAACTCACTAAACATCCCAGCCCAGGGCTTTATCTACTTCCTTAGCCAAACTGCTGTGTGGTCCCTTTCCTCAGAAATGCAGCCATAAGATCATATGGTTCACTTTTTCACACATACACACACACACACACACACACACACACACACACACACACGAGTTTCCCAGGCCCTCTTTTCCAAATCCAAAGCCTCTCTGCCCATGCACAGCAATCCCCAGCCTCCTTCCTTCTTTCTTGGAGGATGTGGCTACCCTCAACATGTGACAGGCTAAATACTCAGGTCTTTGGAATGTCTGGTGTTTTCACTCACCCATATGAGATGTATGCTTATCATTGCCAGTAGTTGGTTTGTTTCAGGTGTTTTCCTAATGACTACACACACACACACACACACACACACACACACACACACACACACACACACCTATATAGAAAAATTGCTCCATAGATTTGGTGAATGAATGTGGACACAACCATATGGCCATTATGACCCAGTAATATGAGATATGGGTGTCTTCTTGCACTCTGGGGTTGAGATCAGCTCCACATGGCTTCATGCAGCCCATAATCAGGGGCTGACATTTTAAGGTTTGATTCTTAGGTTCTCCAAAATAGACAGTAAAATCAGAAAGTGCTTGTGGGGCTCTAGCTGCTGTAAGTGTCAGGGATGCAACAGACAGTGTTGGTGTGCCTGTCACCAAGGAGCTCAGTCACCAGTCTCAGTCACTGGGCTCCTTTGTCACTGAGGAACGATCCCAAGCTCAGATCCCTCTAAGATCCTGGGACATTCCCTTTAACAGATCCTCAAGGGTCCTGCCAAGGTGTCACTGCACAATGTTAAAGGGGTCCCATGGTCTAGGCTTCTCATCATCAATCTAGATTAGAGGGAGCAGGTAGCTTTCTGAGTTCCAGGCTCCAACACCCTGCTATCTCTGCTCTGCCTGCTCCTGGCTCCTGGTTTGGATGTCACTTTGTTTTCCACACACACCTCCTCCGGACATGGCCCTCCTTTCATCACTAGACACCAGCAGTGTGTTTTCACTGGCCCTGGCTTCTGATCTCTTACAGCCAGAGACCTCCTTTCAGTGACCCCCCCTAGAAGTAAAACTATTCATCCTTCTTTCACTGTCCACCAGAATTAAAACTAACCACGCCATGGATTCCACAAGTAGACAACAAATTCCTTCTAGTCACCTGTTCCTCTTGGTCCCAGAAACAGGAGACTCACTGGGGCTCCTTGTGACCCAGCGCCTCAGGGCTACCCTGCTTGAGTTCTCTGGGGTACTAGGGCCTAAAACTCGACCCCTGCCCTTTACTCTATCATCCACCAGGAAGCCCAGCATCTGTTCCCCCCACCCCACTTTGTTCCTGAGATGGGTTGAATCTTGTCCTCTTAGACATGGAGAACTTACCCCTTCTTCTGGACCTGGGATGGGACTGTCACAGGACACACACACCTTTGAATGATCAGATAAATGGTGTCAGAAGAGCATTTTTAGTCCAATATGACTGGTGTCCTCTCAGAGGGGACAATTGGGGCAGTGACACAGCATGAGGAGAAACCCCACAAGATGAAGGCTAAGACTGAGGTGAGGCATCTATCTGTAACCAAGAATGTTAGCTGGCCATCCTCGCCCCACAGGTTAGGGGTGACATGGGACAGACTCTCTCTTAGGCTCTTCTCAGACTTCACATTAATTTAAACACACACAAGCATGCCTGTTTCCCCATAATCTCACCAGGAGAAAGTGTTATTAACCTCTTTGATCTTTGCCAATCTGGTAAGTGAAAAATGGCATCCCACAAAGAAAAACAACTTTAAGGTATCTGGTAATAAATTTCATGAAATGTATGGGGAGTGGCATGCATGTTACTGAAGGAACACCAAGCCTGGAAAGATGCAGCTGGATACCGGACTGAAGGAGAATCAGAAATGCCAACTCTCCTCAACTTCATCTACAAACCATCGTCGTACTTAAAGCTACAATTCATCTTTCCACAGGACCCAGGAAGCTATTCTCCAATTCTTCTAGAAGTGCAAAGGAATAAAGAAGATAGGATAACTATGAAGATCCAGGCGAGAAATCCCTCCACCGCGATACCTCATGTTAATCAGTAATGGCACCTGTTACTGTAACAAATGTCTGGGTAATTAAGTTATAAAGAAATAATGTTTATTTTATCTCATGGTCTCAGATATTTCAGTCTGTGATTAGTTGGCCCCAATGTTTTGGGCCTGTGTTGAAGCATGGCAGATGAAAACTGCAGGTCCCCTGGTTGTGGCACAAGAAAAAGGAGGAAGGAGATGGGACCAAGGTTCTGTTACCTCCCTCAAGGGCGTTCCCCAATAACCTGTGACCTCTGAGTAGACTCCACCTCTCAAAGTTTCCCCTATCTCCTCATACTATCGTGCTGGATATCCAGCATCAAACACATGGGTTTTGGGTAGGTACTTCTGTCCAAACTGTAACTGCTAACTAACACATGTGGTATTGGCACATGAGTGAGAAGAAAATAAAATCAATGGATCAGAACAAGGAATCTAGATACAGACTAGCTAAACTATTTAAAAGTTTAAATAGTTTACGTACAACTCATCAAACACACAGGAAAAGGGACCGCTCAATGCTGTTAGCAGGAGAGTAAGCTGATGTTGGCTGGTGAACAGTTGGCCAGTATCCATTGATGTCAACGAGACTCTTATGCTATAGCTTTGTATTGCTGCCTAGGAGAAACTTCTGCGTGTGTTCACTGGGAGTTGTCAGAAATGCTCACTAAGCACTTCAACAGCTGCCTCAAAGATTATGGGAGCTTATTCGAAGGAACTATCAAAAGAATGCATCTACTTGTATGCACTTGACCTGAGATCAACCTTAGAGAAGGTCATCGTTTTCAACCAAGCACACAGCTTCAGGAGGAATACACCTGGAGTGGTGAGGAAAGAATAGGACACCTGTCTAGCTAGCCAGATCAGCTGGATTGGCCCTGGTGCTAAATGGAGTGACAGATGCTACAGCCACCCCACATCCCTCAACAAGGATCGTTGTTCTTCAGGACTCCTGGAAGTCTCTGGTATGTCATTGGTGCCTTGCTTCTTGTAAGAAACTGGCCAAGCTTATTGGGCTGTCCATCTAGTTGCTGCTGGTATTCACCACCAGTGTTGTAGAATGTAGTCCTTCAAGTAAACAGCTACCATCTTTATTGGACCAGCTGTGCCTGTTTGTAACAATCTATGCTATTTGCTGACTGTTGGCAGTTCCTGCAGAAGAGGGGTGTGGAGGCTCTTAGATCATCACCTGAGATTCTAGTCCCTCCTCCCAACCATTTATGTGCAATTCTGCCTTAATTGCATGTGACTTCTGAATCTTAGGAGGTGCCAGAGTATGTGTAGGCTAGGGAGGGTTAAGGGAGAGGGGTTCTATCTATGCAGGAAGTCATCATTCTCACAGGGAGGAGTGTAGCTTTTAGTTTGAAGGAGAGAGGCTTCCTGGGACACCAGCTAATAGAGAAAAATAGCCAGTTGCTACTCTATTTCTCTGAGCTCACAGGTTTTCACCCTAAAAACAACAACAATGACAAAATAAATGTAGTAGGCTTTCTGATGGGCTGCCAACCAGCTCCCAAATCATGACACAGAGAGTCAGTATCAGTTATAAATGCTTAGCCTTAGCTTAGGCTCATTTCTTGCTGGTTCTTACAATGTAATTTAACCTGTTTCCTCTTTGTCTACATTTTGCCTTGGAGCTTTTTACCTTTCTTTCATTCTGTATGTTCTACTTTCACTGTTTCCTGTGTCTGTCTGTCTGTCTGGCCCTGGGTGTCTCTCTCTCTTTTTCTCTCTCATTCTCTCTTCTCTCTTCAGCCCAGATTCCTTCTCCTACTTGTTCTCTCTGCTCACCAGCCCTGACTATCCCTCTACTGACTAGCAATTGGCTATCCAGCTTTTTATTAGACCAATCAGGTGCCTTAGGCAGGCAAGATAAAACAGCAACACAGTTAAACAAATGCAGCATAAATAAATACAATACACTTTTCATAGTTAAAGTTATATTACACAGAATAAACAATTGTAACACATATTTACATACTTAAAGTAATATCCCACAACAAATCTTAATAAACTCATTGGTTCTCCAGAGTGAAAGGTGGTGGGCTCCTACTTTGGTTTGTCCTTGGGACCTTATGTGGAGGGGATAGAAGATTTTTATGTCTCCCCAGGGAAGGAATTCTTGAAACAACCAGCCAACCCAATGAATAGCTGAGAATAGTCTGCCCCTTGGTCTTCCACTTGCAGGGTGGACTCTTGGGACGGACAGATGGATGATACACAGTGGAGATACACATAAGCCCAAAGTAGAGTGCCTGAAGGTAGACTACATCCATGTTAACTCCTGTTGCTCCTGACAGTTGGAAGAGACATGCTGGAGAAACTGAGGCACATGGCCCACAACTGTGGGAGAAGAGTGCTGGAGGAAAAACCAGGAAGATAGAGCAACCACAGCCCCTTCCTGCCAGTGAGGTGCATCATCGGTGACATGTGTGTGCCTCGATGGCCACCAGCTCCTCTGCTCACCTGCTTCTGGGGGTCTCTCCTGCATCTTACCTCAAAGGTTGACAGAGCTCTCTGACTTTTAGCATGCCTGAGTATCTAACTCTTGACTCATCCCAAGGCAAGTGTGGTGGAATCCGTAGGTTAAAGTCCAAAGCTCCCTGCCATGCCCAGTGCAGCTTTCTTCAGTGGGATTTGCAACCTCCTGGCCAGTGTGACAGACTAGGCCTACCTATGCCTGAACTATCTAGTGCTCTGGGGTGAGTTTCAGAAGCCAGAATTCCTAAGAACTTGCTAGGTGGTTGAGGGTGACCTTTAGATCTTCCTGCCTCTATCTACTTCTCAAGTGCTGGGATTTCATGCATGCAGATTAGGACTTAGTGAATGCTAAGTTAGCACTGTACCCGCTGAGCTATGAGCTGATCCTTTGTTTGTTCGTTTGACTGCCCTAGTGTGTTTTCAGATAGGGTCTTGTTAGGTAGACTGTTTTTCTCAAACTTGATCCTCCCGCCTCTGCGTCCTGTGAGCTGGGTCAAGGTTGTGCACCACCACACACAACTGACATCTCTGCTTTTAGTCTTATTTGAGAACTCTGTAGAATCAGGGAAGTTCTTTTGTCCTGGCTAGTTTTATATCAGCTTGACACAAGCTAAAATCATCAGAGAGGAGGGAGCCTCAGTTCAGAAAATGCCTCCATAAGATACAGTGTAATACATTTTCTTAATTAGTGATTGTGGGGGGGCAGTTCATTATGGGTTGTGCCATCCCTGGACTGGTGGTCCTGGGTTCTATAAGAAATCAGGCTAAGCAAACCATGGTGAGCAAGCCAGTAAGCAGCACCCCTCCGTGACTTCTGCATCAGCTCCTGCCTCCGGCTTCCTGCCCTGTTTGAGTTCCTGTCTTCACTTCCTTGGATGATGACCAGGAATGCTGAAGTTACTATAAGCTGAATAAACCCTTTCTTCCCCAACTTGCTTTGGTCAAGGTGGTTCATCACAGCAATAGGAACACTCACTAAGACACCTTTCATATATCAGAGACGATGAAAATGATCCTCACTCCACATCTGATGGAAAACATACAGGAAGTAAATTCTGAGAATCTGTCCAGCTCATTAACACATTACAAAGTCAACCAGCTGTCCATGGGTCTTGGTGCTCTGTGGCTGCCATATTGGTACAGGAAAATCTGTTTATGATTGTATTAATTACCTTTTCCATTGTTGTGACAAAACACTCAACAAAAGCTACTTATGGGGGACTGGAGAGATGATTCAGTGGTTAAGAGCACTGCCTGCTCTTCCAGAGGTCCTGAGTTCAATTCCCAGAAACCACATAGTGGCTCTCAACCATCTGTAATGAGATCTGGTGCCCTTCTCTGGCATGCAGGCACGCATGCAGGCAGAACACTGTATACATAATAAAAAAGTAAACAGATCTTTTTTTTAAAAAAGCTACTTATGGAAGGAAGGGGTATTTTGCCTCAAAGTTTGAGTGTGCAGTCCATTACAGTGGGGAAGGCATGTTGGCAGAAGTGGGAGGCAGCTGGCCACACTGCATCCAGGATTAGCAAGCAGAGAGGGAGAGATTTGGTGCTTGGCTCACTCCCTCCTTCTATTCAGTCTGGGATCCCACCCCATGGAATGGTACATCCTGCTCGGTCTAGAAACTCCCTCACAGATATGCCCAGAGGTCTATCTTCTAGATGGTTTCAGGTCTTATCAAGTTTATAATCAATATTAACCATCATGATAGTGTAGGGAGTGAGAATCCCAGACCTAGCAACTTCTAAACAAACCAGTCCATATGTATGTGGGGAATCCAGAGCAGAGGCATGGGGGGAATAAAGATTGGCTGATGCCTTTAAAACATCTACCCTTGGGATGCTGCCATGTTTGTTTTTGAAGTTGCAGTCAGCTGGGGCAGGCAGCTGGGTTATTGGTTATTAGCGGTGGGCTTGTTACCACATCAGGTGCTAGAGATTCAAAGCCAGCGTAGAAAGAAAGTTGGCTGTGTGTGGGCTTCTCAGGTCCTAAGGGACTGCTCTAAAAGGCTCTCCCAACCTGTGAGCCCTGCCTGCTTAGACCCACCAACCTGATTCCTTGACCCAGAGTGGACTCATGGCTTCTGTCACCACTGAGACTGTTTTCTTGGCTGAGCTTCGGAGGGCTGGACTGCTTAGGGATGTGAGCTCATTGTTTACTATCATTGCTTTGGAAAGCCTCTGCCTCCCTGCAGCTGGCTGACTGAGAACAAGGGTCAGCAGGGTGTGTGTGTGTGTGTGTGTGTGTGTGTGTGTGTGTGTGTGTGTGTGCGATGAACTCCAGCCAGCCAGCTTACTAGAATCTTGAACACCAAATAATCTGCAGCTTGTGACTTCTGGGAAACATGACTGGGCTTGAGCTCTTCCACTCTCAGCTGCCCTTTGGGGTGGAGAGGCATTGGAGACAATCTGTTACCGATGGTATAAAATCCAAGTTGATGGAGAGGAGATGAATTTGTGAGTGCTCAAAGCTTAGCCCCCACCCGCCAGGGTGAGGGCAGAGAGGAGACTGTCCCTCTGGTCCTTCTCACCTTCTCACCTGCTGTAGTTCACACAGTATCCTCTCTAAATACCTGGCAAGGAAGAAATTTCAGGTTCAGCAAGGCAGGGCAACCACCCGTGGATGGTGGACTGTGCCATCTCCTGGTAGGTCACTTGAAGTGTGTCCCCCTTTGCAAGTCCAGGCTGTCTCTGAAGAAAGCACTGAACAGCAATCTGTTGCTGGAGGTTTCTGTCCTACCAGGTCCCGAATAAACACACAGTTTATATTAGTTATATTAGTTATAAAACTGTTGGTCGGTGGCTAGGGTTTCTTATTGGCTAGCTGTGTCTTAATTATTAACCCATAACTACTAATCTATGTATTTCCACATGGCCTTATCTTACCAGAGAACACCTGGTGCATCCTATCCTTCCAGTCTCTACGTGGCATCTCTCCTCGGTGTCTCTCTGCCTACATATCCCAGAATTCTCCTCATCTCCCAGTCCTGCCTATCTCCCTGCCTCTATTGGCCAAATAGTATTTTATTCATCAACCAATAAGAGAAACATATATACAGAAGGACATCCCCCATCAGTGATCTCTTTGAAAGTGTGATTTGTTCTGATAGAAGATGATGCTGATGTTGGGTTTGCTATAAGCTGGAGCAAGGCTGGAAAGAAGGAGGGGTTCTCTGACTATAGAGGACACAGACTGGGGTGTTCAGAGGCCTCTGCTTGCCTCTGACAGTCTCCAGTTTTTGTATAGATGGCTGTGCATCCTGATGGCTGACACACAGAGGTGTTGTGGGAACATCTTGAACATATTAGATGGATTGGAGACACATGGGGACTAGAGGAAATCTCTTGAAAAATTGACCTCTAGGATGCTAGACGTGAAGTTTCTGCACCTGATTCTGGCGTGATTGGCAGAACCATGGGCACTAGATCCCGGTCCAAATGCTATGTGGTTCTGGACAAGCCTCTTAATTTTTTATTACTAAGAGGAATTACTACCCCTCCCCAACACTATCAGCACTGAAGCCATGCATACTGCTTATAATATTACAGATTTTGCATGAGGAGTAAAAACTTTTATTGTATTTATCATTACTCTCTGTGTGTCTGTGTCTGTGTCTGTGTCTGTGTCTGTGTCTCTCTCTCTCTCTCTCTCTCTCTCTCTCTCTCTCTCTCTCTCTCTGTGTGTGTGTGTGTGTGTGTGTGTGTGTGTGTGTGTGTGTAGAACTTGTGGGGATTTTGTCCTGGAGATTGAATCTGGGTTTCCATGCTTGGTACCAAGTCATCTTGAGCTATCTCAACAGCCCATCCTGAGCAATTAATACAGGACTTCTAAATTAGACAATTGGGGAAAAGTGAAAAGCTTCTGCCCATCTGTATTAGTTACTGTCTCACCATTGTAACAAATACCCAGGGAAAGCAGATCAAGACAGGAAGGGTGTATTTGGGACTGTAGTTTAAGGAGGATGCAGTCTTCTGTGAGCAGGAAGGAAGTTGCAAAGGCAGGAGCTCGAGGCAGCCGATCCCACTGCATCTGCAGTCAGGCAGCAGAGCCAGATGGATGCTGGTGCCCAGCTTCTTATGCAGTCTGATGCTGGTGGTGGAAAGGGACACAGTCCCTATCCACAGTCAAGGTGGGCTGTTCCATGCACATTAACATGATCTAGATAACCCTTCCCAGACACAGCCACAGACCTGTTTCTGGGGCGATTTCTCTGTCAAGCTGACAGTTGGGGTTTAGTGGTCACAACGTCCGACACCACCTCCTTGCTCTCTGAGTCCCTGGCATCTGTAAACTTAGAGAGCCAGGCTGTCCACCAGGGAAAATCACGCCCTGTGTTTAAGACTAGCCTGCCTGTATGCTCAAAATAGCCATTTAAACTTTAAATTACATTTGCATTTTGATTTCAAAAAGCCTTCTCATAACTCTGCAAATAAATCTGATTAATTAATTAATTAAAACAACAGACTGTGGCAGCACTCCAAGCAGCAGCAAGGTCTTCTAGATTGTGGAGTGGAGCTTGTAAATCAGTCAGAGAGTAACTGTGTGCTTGATTGAGGAGGAAAAAGGGGTGGTGAGAGCATCCTCCACTCCTTATAGCAATGGTGCAGAGAGGCCAGAGGACAGCCTCGGTGTGAGGTCTGAAAGATACTCACCAGCCTGGGTATTTGTGTACCAGCTCTCTGTTAGGGTTCTCTAGAGGAGTAGGGTGATAGAATGATTGTTACTATAAAAGGAGTGTTATTAGGTTGGCTTACAAGTTCTGGATGAATAGCCCATAGTGGTTGTTTTCTCACTGGAGAGGCTGAGGGCCAGAGGCTACTCAATCCATAGGTGCCTCAGTAGTCCAAGTCAGGAACTAAAGGGCTGGAGAAGACTTAGAGAGCCCCTGATTCTCAGTCCATGTTGGAAGGCTCAAAGTCAGTGAAGGACAGCAAAGCAGCAACAAAGTAGATGCACTTGCTAACAAGGAGCAAAGGCAGGTGGTAATTCTTACAGGAAACAACCCCAGAGACCTACCAGAAATGAATCTTAGTTGTTTCCAGATCCAATAAAGCTGACAACCAAGATTAGCCCATCACAAGTACCTTCCTACACAAGTCACAGAGAAAGCCTTTGCAGCCTAGGAAGGCAGCTTTGCATCAAACATCCAAAGACATACACCATGAGAATCAGTGTGGCCTATATTAGACTGTCCAGTAGTTTTTGTTCTACTCTTCCCTAGTAATGGCAATTACCATTTGCATTCTGCTTGTGTGTGTGTGTGTGTGTGTGTGTGTGTGTGTGTGTGTGTGTGTGTGTGTTATACCCTTCACTTCTGATAGGGTTTATGGCATCTGGCTGGTTTTATGTGTCAGTTTGACACAAGCTAGAGTTATCAGAGAGGAAGGGGCCTCAGTTGAGGAAATGCTTCCATGAGATCCAGCTGTAAGGCATTTTCTCAATCAGTGATCAATGTGTGAGGGCCCAGCCTTTGGTGGGTGGTGCCATCCCAGGATTGGTAGTCCTGGGTTCTTTAAGAAAGCAGGATGAGCAAGCCATGCAAAGCAAGCCAGTAAGCCACACCCCTCTATGGTCTCTGCATCAGCTCCTGCCTCCAGGTTCCAGTCCTGCTTGAGTTCCTGTCCTGACTTCCTTTGGTGGTAAACAGCAATATGGACATATAAGCCAAATCAACCCTTTCCTCCCCAACTTGCTTTTTGGTCACAGTTTTGGTCACAGCAATAGAAACCCTAAACTAAGACAGTAGACATTCATTTAATTTAGCAACTGAGTAGAAAGTAAACCTAGAAAGGAAAGCAAATGTGCAGATAGCACACTAAGTGTGCGTTTTGTGAATCCTGCACAATTGCTACAAAGCCACTGTCGGTTTTTCAGCAGCCTTTGAAAGAAAGGGACATTGTTAGATCCACAGAACAAGAATGGTCTAGTTGTCTAGCAGTAGATCCTCCTGATGGTTGTCTATAAAACCTGGAGCTTTCAGAGCTTTTGTTTTTAGAGATAAGAACTCAGAGGAAAAAAATGACTCAAGTGGTCAGTAGGAGTGTGCAATGCTAGAACAGTTCAAATGATGAAATGCGGGGCCACACACTTTCTAATCTGAAATGGAGTTGCTTCTGTTAGGCCTGATGCCTGCATACAGGCCAACCCCACAGGTAGGCTGTGGAGATGTCTGCAGGGCCTGGAGTTCCCTCACAGTATTGTTCTGGGGAGAGCAATCAGTGCCCATGTCCCAGGCTCTAGAGGAGTGGATGTACATTAGAATTATCTGGGGTCTCTGAGCAAGGCCAATGCTGACCCACTCCAAGGGATTCTAATAAGCAGGCAAAGCTGGGAGCACTTCCCAGGCACAGATGGAACTCTACATAGAGAACCTACTGCAGTTGTTACCAGTCCCCAGCCACAACCACCAGTAGCCAGATGTCCTTTGTACATGGTAGGGAATGATGTAAAAAACACTGAGGGAGACATTAAGGAAGATGAACCTGGATATCACGAAGGTGCTTGTCTGCTGCTCAGGATGGGTCATAACTGTGTAGCCTTATGGACAGTTCCCTTTACTAAAAGGGTAATTTGAGCTCTTTCAGAATGGGACCACTAGGGTCATTTGCCACAACTGGCTTGAATGTGGCTACCTGTCCTGGCCTACCAGGCTTAAAGGGCCATGTTTCCAGTCCCAACTGATGACATCCAGGCTGACTGGGATGAAATGGGTGCTTATTCCGTTGAGATAAGATAGAGTGTGGAATGGAGTGGCCTCCCAAAGGGAAGAGTCAACCTGGGCCACTGCAGATCGGTTGCAGGACAGGAGGGTTGGAGTCCTCCTGGGTACTGTTGATCTGGTCAGTTGTGGTTTCCCTTATCCCTAGGTTGCAGTTTGCAGAGTCCTGCTCTCCCTCCCCAGGATATTTGTGTCTGTTTCAGATGCATATGTGGGCCCAGCCAGAGCTCTGGGACTCTGTCATATTTGGTCCTACATGGCTGCCATTGTCCTGCAAGGCCAGGCCAGGGTCTGCTGACCTCTCCACCTCTTTTTTTTTTTTTTTTTTGGCCTGGAGGTTTCATCTTTGAAAACCAGGGATGGGGTATATCCTGAGTTATAAATACTCAGGTAGTAAAAGATCCCATTGGCACAGCTTCCTGGGCATGTGACCATTTAGTTCCTCAGCTTCACTTAAGGCCGCACAGTGACCTTCAGGCTTGCTGCCATTGTCTTCCAAGCCTTAGTTATATTTGTGCAAGGGGCCCAGGTTTTCACTGTCCTTGGGTTCCAAAAGTTGTCCCAGTGTCTTGCCTGTCCGTACAGCTTCAAGGAGACCTACCCACTTTCATGCAGTCCCAGGAAATTTGCTTCTGCTGCCTTTTCCATGGGTACCATAATTGGGAAAAAATGGCAAAAAAGATGGAGGTGTTTAGCCACTGGGCTCACAGGGTTAGCCAGTTCCCAGGATCAGCCCTGGTTGTACTCCAGCAAATGTTCAGGGATTAACATGCCAGATCTGCATGTCAGAAGTTCCTGAGAGCTGTGATGCACAGGGAGACATGCTCTGGTGTTTAGAGAGGCAGATTCTTTAGTTAAACAAACAGTTGAAAAGGAAAAGAAAAGTGAAGACACTGAGCAAGTAGGAAGTTGTTGGCTGGGAGAGGTGACTTGGGAGGCAGAACGGGAGGCCATTCCACCCTGCCTAGGATTCCCCCTTTCCACCCACACTGTCAGGGACATCCCTGTCCAGTGGTTCACCGCCAACAGTGGAGGGAAAATCTCTCTGCTGTGATTCCCGGAAGCAGGGCCTTCAAGCCATCTGCCCCAAGCCTCCAGGTCAAGTAGCCTAAGAGGAACCCTCCCGACTCTGAGGCTTCGTTCCTGGCTAGCAACCTGCTCAGGACCAACAGCCTCCCCAAGGCCCACCCTCTAGTCACTGCCTCTGCTGGGGTTCTGCATCCTTGCCCCTGGGTTTGACTGGCTTTAGCTTAGTGTCCCTGGCTGACTATTTCAGGCACTAGCTCAGAAGATGCCAGAGAAAACCCATGTCCTACAGGGCCAAGATGCTGGTCCATATAGCACCTGAGACTAGGAAAATGATCCCCTCAGCAAGTCTCACATTGGTCTAAGGACAGCAAGGCCAACTTCAGGCATGGCTGGATCTAGTTCTTGGACCTGCACCTCTCCTGCCTACTGTCCTGTGGGAGGGTAATACTCCTTGCCTCTCTCACAGCCAGCAGGGACTTGATTGACAGACTTCTCTTTGGGGTTGTCTGATCCAACTGTGTGCTGGTGAATATGTAACTGTCTCACAGTGGGGAGCCAAGGGTGTGGAAATGCATTGAATTGTAACTTTTTCCTGATTCCATGATTGATATTGCCATGCCACATTTTTGCTTATTTCAGGCCACTGACCTCTGAACTCAGGGTTGGGAAGAAATGGTATTTACCAATCTATAGACATTCAGTTATACAAAAGCAGTCAAATTTGGGGAGATAGATAATTGTAAAATAAAAAGAGAGCAAGTAATTTGGGGTAGCCATTATATTTTGGTATAATTCATTTAAGTATAACCTTACAAATAAACTTTTAATCAATGTATTTAACAACTGGCTAGCAAAAAAGAAAAAAAAATATCATTGGCTCTCATGAGCTTGTACCAGCAAGACCAGAATATTATTGATTCCAGAACTGGGTTCAGTGATTTATTAATAATGTCTGCTAAGGCACAGAGAGAGCAATAAAGGATACACATGCCAAATATCACATGCCACATGTAGTGATCCATGAAAATAGGTTGTAGTTTTTTGTGTTTTTTTTGGGGGGGGGTGTTTTTCATACAGTTTGGTGTCCCCAAAGGAGAGCACATATTTATCCCCATCCCTTGGCTGTCTACAATCACAAAGCTTTTGGGGTGTCTAACAATGTCTCACCATTTTTGACAAAGTTCCAGAAAGAAAGGAATGTGAACCACCTGGGGAAGGTCCTTATTTTTGTTTTAAGGTGCCAGCACCCCCTTAAATGGTGCACCATCCAGAACAGTCCTTGCAGAAGGACGGAGTAAGTCGTCTTCTGCCTGATTTGCTGAGTGCAGGGTGTCAGTAAGGTCAGGACCGGAGTTGAAAGTGAAAACGCTCTGCACTGGCTTTCCGGTCTCCTCTTCTTTTCTCACAGTGGAATTGGCCAGCAGCTGAGCAGATTTAGGCTCTGGCTGGTTCTCAGAGGAACGGGCCACAGCTGCCTCCATGGAAACATGAAGGAGTTAATGCTGTTTCCCTAGTGCCTGCGTCTCCTAACGAGCTGTTAGCATTTGGCACAATCTGGCTCCGTGGCTATGATCTGAGAATTTCCAGAAGCTATTTTTGGAGCTGGAAAGCCTCCCAAAGCCCTAGGAAGTGGGCTGCTGATCCCCAGCCCCCAGGCCCTTGCTATACCTCTGATGCCAGAGCCTATGCTGTACTTGATAAACCTTTCCAAACTGATAGAGAAAAGTGAGGAGGGGGAGAAAGTGCTCATTATCCCCAGCAGACTTTTATTTCGGTTCTTTACTGAGGTGCAATTTTACACGTATATAAAATGCATACATCTTCCACATGCCACTCTGAGTTTTTGTGTATTTTGCAAACAAAGAACAAAAACAACAAACAAACAAACAAACAAAAAAACTCTTGGACCATCAAGATACAGAAAATTTCTTTTCTTTTTTAAAATAAATTATTTAAATAATACACAATCTTATTTTACATACCAGTCCCAGTTCCTTCTCCCTCCCATCCTCCCACACCCCTCCCACCAACCCCCCATCCCCTCCCCAAGGAAGGTGAGGCCTCCCATGAGGGATCATCAAAGTCTGACACATCATTTGGGGCAGGACCTAGGCCCTCCCTCGTGTATCTAGGCTGAGAGAGTATCCCTCCATAGGGAGCGGGCTCCCAAAGCCCATTCATGCACTAGGGATAAATACTGGTTCCATTGCTAGAGGCCCTATATACTACCCAAGCATCCCAACTGACACCATGTTCAGGGGGCCTGGTTTGGTCCTATGCTGTCAGACTGGGTCCATGAACTTCTACTTGCTCAGGTCAGCTGTTTAGATCCAGAAAATTTCTATCACCCTACAAAGTTCCCTGTCTAATCAGTAAATAAACACCTCACCTACGAGCCCTATGCAACCACTTGCTCCTGACTTTTTCCCTCCAGGACTTGTATGTTGAAACTCTGGTCTCCAGCTGGATGGTGTTTGAAGTAGGGATCCTTGAGGGTAATTAGGTTTAAAAGAGGTCATTATAAGGTAGATCTCCAAAATGTGATTTGTGTTCTTACAAAAAGAAAAAAAAAGAAAAAGAAAAAAAGAAAAGAAAAAAGAAGGGACAAAACCAGGAGGAGAGTTGTCACCAGGCACAGACATGCCCATGGCTTGGCCTCTAGTCCGTTGCATTTCTGTTATAGCTGTCTGAACGGACTAAAACACTATTATTCTGACCTTGCTTTAATCTGGTTTATTCACACTTTCATAACAAAATGCCATAGTTCTAGCAGCTAAAATTCAAAGGTCAAAGCTCTGGTTAGCCCAGTTTCCTCAGGGCTAACTAATCTCTTTGCTTCTTGCAGATGGCCCTCTTCTATTCCCTTCCTCACATGGTGTTTTGTCTTAGTTACATTTCTGTTGATGTAATAAACACCTCAACAAACACGGCTCAGGGAGGGAAGGGTTTTGGTTCACAGTTCCAGGGAGCATTCAGTCCATTGTGGCAGTAAAAGCATGGAGACAGGAGCGTGGGGCAGATGGCTAAGTTGCAGCTATAGTGAGAAGCAGAGGGAGAGGGATGAATGCTGATGTTCAGTTTGCTTTCTCCTTTTTATGTAGTCCAGGATCCCAGCCCAGGGAATGACCCATCCATAGTAGACAGGTCTTGTCTCCATTAACCTAATCAAAATATATCCTCACAGGCCATGTCCAGAGGCCCAGATTCTCAGAGAGTCCAGCAGATGATTGAGAATAAACATCATGACAATGAAATGAAAATGAGTGTGAGCTTCCCAGTGTTTCTTTGAATAAGGACACCAATCTTGGCAGATCAGGATGCCATCTTTATGACATCTGTTACTTCAGTTACTCCTTTAGAACCTGGGTGTTTGACTCTCATTGGGGACTGGGGTTCAACATAGAAATTTGGGAGCAAACAGTCCACAACAGGCCTGAAGCCCAATGGGTTAGGATCAGTGGTTCTTAAACTTTGTGCAAATGGAAGCAGGCAGTCTGTGCACCTACATGTCAGGTGGGTTTCTCTCAGTTTCACTCAACGAAATTACTTTGGAGAGTCATCTATGTTGTTACATGGATACATGAGAGTGGTTCATTCTTTTTTAAAATGGAGAAATATTCTGTTATGCAAACCATACTTTGTTTACCCATTCTTCTGCTGGGTTAGTTCCCAAAAGCCAAAAGCCATTGATTCAGTGTCATGCACTATGTTAGCAGCCAGAATATAAAGAAATGTAAAATATGACCCATGAGCAATGCATGACCTTGCAAAATCACCAAGAAGGCACCAACAAAGAAAATAGAGTATGACTGACTCATTGAACAGAGATGAAGGCAGGACTCAGAGGAAAGGCATGCTTTTAGGAGTACCAATTAGGTCTGTTTGTAAATACTTGCACTTAGAAGATGAACAAATATAAAAAACATCAACTTCCATGAAAAAGAAAGTGGTGCCAAGTGAGACCAGCACCAGCAGGTGCTAATGGGCTGCATGGCACCTCCGGGAAGTCTAGTGAAGGTTTCATCGCCTGTGTTCTAGGCCAAAGAACTGCACAGTGTTGGAGATGGGTGAAAGAGTCCCCTTAGACTGAAGCTGGCTCAGGCTTTGTTTTTGTGGTTTCTTCCAAAAGGGTGGGGAGGCAAAGGTCTGTCCTCCACAGAACAGCCAGGCGCCTCGGAGCTCCTGGAGGGAGAGGCGCTAGGCCAGCTTAGACAGGGATATTCTGAGTGCATGGGAAGCAACTGGGCATAGGGTATGAGCCTGGGGTCCCAGTTAGGGGTCTGGTGACTGCATATTTACCACTCTGGCCCAATGGTGTGTTGGAGTCAGCTGAATAGGATGTTTGGTACTGGAATTGGTGCCATGAAGTCAGGAGTAGGCAGATGAAACTCATGGTTGTCCTGCCAAGCCCCTACCTTGGAGCCTGCCCACAGCAATGATATCCCTGGTTCTGAGAGTTGAGGTCTCTTCTGTCTTCATAAGCCTTTGGAAGCCCACTGACCCAAATCCACCCATCATGACAGGTTGTAGCCTTTCCTAGATGCAGTCACCCAGCACCATAAAGCCAGAGTGACACCAGACAGAGCTCACAGCCTTCAGAGGGGAGGTATTGTGTGCATGAAGACAATCCATAGTCCATAAGGCTAAGATTTCTTTATTCAGATAAACACCAGCCAAACGCAAGCCAGAGCATGCCCAGAGGCAGCAAGCTAGTGAGGCCAGAGCCAAGGGACTCTCCACATGTCTGTGGCCTCTTAAGAATTCACCCCACATCATCCTCCACCTCCCCTGAACACGCCCTCATGGGCGTGGCCAGGCACACCTATAGTAGCTACTAGGAGGCGGGGCTACAGTGTCTCCCTACAATTCCCCTTTTAGTCTAAAAGAGGTTTAAAACTTAATAGTGTAAAACATCCAAAATTAACAATCATAAAGGTGAAATACAAGAAGATACAATAATTTGCTATTGCACATCCTAACTATGTCTATTCTGGGTAAGCCCTAAAGTCATGTGGAAAGGGTGTCTAACTTGAACACCTCCTTCCAATCCCAACTCTAAACAATAAGAAAGTTATTCCTAACTAGGCTTACACCACCCTAATAGACAATAATAGGGAACGGGCATAGCATCTTCTAAGTTACTTCCTGCTGAAACGGGACAATGGCAGCCTTGAGGGGTCCTATGGGAAAAAAATGTTAATATAGTGAGAATCTCTAATGGGTTATCTCCAGTCCCTGTTAGATGGAATTTGCTTGATTGAAGATCTAGGTTGAAATCCTCAACTTGATTGAAGCCAGTACTCAAAGCTCTGGTCGGAGTGTCAGTTGAAACGGAGTAAGTTGGATCCAGTGCAGTCGAAGAGGTATGGCCCAATTCCTTTTTCCGGAGCATCCAGGGATTGTTGTCAGGTGGGTCTTCATTGGCTGTATGGGATTCAAATATAAGTGTTAGCAGAGAAATGTTTGCTTGTATATGTATGTATGCTGGGAAAGGCAACCATGGGAAAACGACAATTATGAGAGGGTGTAGGCCTTGAAAGAAAGAGCCAAGAAAAGACAAAAGATAGTCCTCAGATTCTTCATTTATTCTATATTACATCAATTGGCTTCTTGATATAATACAGAAACTCTAAAATTTAGTTAAACAACATGCTTGGATTTTAGGGGAGGAAAGCCAAATTCAACTCTAAGTCCAGCATTGATTTACTTGAATGGGGACTAGGAAATGAAGAGAAATGGAGTTATTTGAGAGACATCTGTAAAGTTTAAGTATGGCACATACCTTTTGTTTGATGGTTATAGCTACCTTCTTTCCTTTAAGTATCTACCCATGCAGTGTTCTTTGACTTCTGGATGTGAGTTTTTCTGTGAAGATAAAAACAAAGCACTTCCCTTTCCTTTGGGAGGCTTTAATTTAGTTTATGAGATATACCTCAGTAAATACTGGTCAGTCGTCCTTGTCGAGAGGGTTGTCTTTTTCAACTCAAATCTTGATCAATTTTGATGTTATCCAAAGTTTTTCTTCTCCTGTGGAAACAAATGCAAAACCCCTACCCCAACGTAACACATGTCCAGGAATACATTGATCATAATTGTCCATAACTGGAATCACATTAAAAATCATGTGCAGCTTTCTTTCAGCTTTAAACTTCCATTTTTAGTATTTTTATAGAAATGATGAGCAATATCAAAATCCCTCCTAGCAGGTGAGCTCATGTGTATTTACCTCTGCTTCTCATGGTATATGCAACACTTTTCTAAAGTTCCAGCATTTTCTGTGTTGCTTTGTCTTTATGATGTCCATACCTTTAGTTGCATAATATTAAATGCTACAATATGATAATTACATTATAATAGTACTATGATGTACCATAATTTTCTACTTTTTCATTGTTAGACATCATATTTTCCATAGTTTGCTACAATCTATAGTTCCAAGACTAGCTGATTCCTTTCTCAAAAGAATGTTTAAATTTTTCAGGCCTAGGGAAGGGTCACTCTTTCCCCTGTGGATCTGTTTGTTTGATTTGATTTTTGGTATCGAACCTTGCTATCTAGCTCACACTAGCTTCAAATTCCCAGTCTTCTTGCCTCTGCCTCCTGAGTGCAAGGATTACAGTTACAAACCACTGTACCTGTCTCAGAGCTACTTTTTTAAGAATGCAAAGGAAGCCAAAAATGGTCAGGGAAAAAAACTGCCAAAGTCTATGCATTTCCAAAGTTGCATAGTTCTCAGATGAACACACATACACATGTGTGCATAAATAAAAAGAAGTTTTAAGTTTTTGAGAGAGTAACTAGTAATTGTACAAGAAAGTCAATGTCTGTTAGGATTAACAATGAAGACCATGAAACTTTTTGCATTTTCCCCAACTTTTAGACTTTTTCTAAAGGAAGACTCCAACCTAATATCACTTGTCCCTGTGTTCCAATCCTTTTGGATTGGAAAACTAGAAATTTAGTATCTCAGGAACCCCAGAGTCCCAGGAAACTGTGACCCCTGGGTCAGTGTGAGCTACTGAGACTAGGAGGTGCAAGTAAGGGAATTGTGTTCTCTCTAGAAGATGGGAGTTCAAGATCAAGACACCAGGATGTTCAGCTTCCCATAAGCACCTCCTCCAGGCTTGTAGATAGCTGCCTTACCCCTGTGTCCTCACACTGAGATGAGGGGTATAAGGGAAAAGGAGGAGAGAAGAGATTGTGGAAGATGAGGAGGAGAAGCTGGAGAACACATGTTCTGCCTTCTCTTTCAGGGGCCTACTATTCCCAGAGTGAGAGCTTGGCAGTTACCATCCTATCTAACCTCAGTATCTCCCAGAAGCACAGCACAACGTACATTAGGGCTGAAACTCATGGAGTGTGGTGTAGCTCAGTGCATAGGAGCTGGTCACTTTAAATCCTGCCCCACTTTTGTCTTGAACAAAAGTGAGAGCTGTTGTTTGAATCCCTCTGGCTCCTAGCTCTCTCCCTCTTGCTGGGTCCTTCGTAAACACCCTCTTGGTTAGGAAGGCCTGAGTCTCACACAGGATTTGTACTTTTCCCTGTGTGCTTCATTCTGGAACAGAAATGAGTAGAATGTCTGCATTTCTGTTTTCCAGCGAGAAGATGTTTTTGGACTTCTAAGGAGACAAGACGAGCTGTGTGCGACGTCTGTTTTCATGGACTAGAAATCAATCGTGTCACTTCCTTTCAGAATTATAGGCTCAGGAAGGAAGAACCGGTAGAAAATGTTTTGTAGTGGAGAGAGTTGAGAATAATAAGAACTCCTAAGTGGAAGGCTGGCTTCAAGATAGACAGATTGAGTACCTGGGCTCTTGAAGGACAACAGACATGGCATACTCATTTGTACCTGGACACCATTTCCAAATGATCTCATTAGTGCTCTGTTCCGTGCTAGAGTCTTTAGAAGAACAGGCTGATGGCCAAAAAGAAGAAAGGAAGGAAAGTGCCATGTTGGTGTAGATGAGGGATGTCTGAACTCACTCAGGACTGCAAGCAGGAGCTCTGAAGGTGAAGCTGTCAGTTTCCGTGGAGATGGAATGTATTACTCAGAGAAAAGGAGTACCAAATATAATGAGGTCTGGTGAAAGGGGAAAAAAACTTTAAAAATAAAAACACTTTTTCAGAGATGAAGGATTTGATTTCAACTGATGAGTCATCAGTGTGTTTTTTTCCCACCTAGCCAAAAAATGAGGTTTTTAAAAACATGTCTTGTGGCAAATTCTTCCATTGCTTGGCTTGCCATCCTCTGAGAGACAAGCCCCATGATCACTGTGCATCTCCAGAGCTAGTGGCTGCCCAAGTTCATATGAAAAATCTCGGGAGGTGAGATTTGTAGCTGTCAAGGCTCTTTGTGAAAAAGCAATTTCAGTTTAATAGTCATGATCTAAAAGCAAAAAAAGAGGGGGGATGAAATTTAAAGCATAAATTTCAATGACCATTCAGTGGTGACACATGAGGACTAGAGAGGTGCTGCAGTTGTAATGTGCTTGCCCATCAAATACGAGGACCTGCATTCAACCCCTGGAAGCTATGTGAAGAACAAGCTGGGCATGGTAGTGTGCATTTGTAATCCCAGCAGTGAGGAAGGGGTGGGGGCAGGAGGATCTCTGGACTCACTGGATACCCAGCCTAGTCTATTTGGCAAATTCCAGGTGAGTGAGAAACTCTGTCTCAGTCAATCAATCAATCAATCAATCAATCAATCAACCAACCAACCAACCAACCAACCAAAAAGGGTAACAGCAACAGAGAAATGACCCCAAAGGTTATCCTCTGGAACACACACACACACCAAAAACATACTGAGTGCACATCTGTTATCCTAGCATTTGGAAAGCTGAAGCAGGAGGGTCTCAGTTTTGGAGCCAACCTGGGTTATACAGTGAGACCATGTCTTAAACAAACAAATGACACAGAAAATGTCAGAAAGATAAAAGAACCAAGAGAGCTTGATACTCATGATGGTGTGGACATCATAGTCCTACTATCAAGGAAGCTATGACTATGACTTCTGCATAGAAGTGGGTGGGCTTCTATGACTGCCCAGATGAGCATCATGTGACAGCAATGGCAGTGTCAGACTTTCAACTGTCTAATTAGAAAAGGCCATGCACGGTCCTCTGGGATACTCTGGAAGTCATCAGCCACCTCATGACAGTCTGACCATATAAGAGCTGCCATGCTGGATGGCTCCACTGAGGGACTACACACACACACACACACCACACACACCACACACACACACACACACCACACACACAAGAGAGAGAGAGAGAGAGAGAGAGAGAGAGAGAGAGCACAGAGAGGGAGGGGGAGAGAGAGATACAGAGAGCCCCAAAATAGAGATAGAGAATGAGAGAGGGAGAGGAGAGAGGAAGAGAGACACAGAGAGAGAGATACACAAAGAGTCCAGCTGTTCTAGCCTCAGCTAGGAAATTTCTCAGTCAAAGTACCAAACATACAAATGAAGAAAGTTTTGAGGTGCTGCCTCACCTAGCCACTGCCTTCTGTAAGAGATCCCGGGAAAGCCCAGACAACTACCAATACCAGTTTGAGGGTCCCCACTGGACACTTTGAAATTGTTACAAGTTTTTTATTATGAACCTTGATCAGTGTCTGTAGCTATATGGGCTTCCTTACAGTTATTCCTATAGTAAAGTGCCTTCTAAGCCTGGACCCACTATCTAGAATGTTCCTTTCTCTCACCATTCCTTCCCCTGACCACTCCTACTCACTCTCCAGGACCTTGCTTGTAAAGCACGTCTCAGCTCCTCCTTCTGAGGTCTTAACTTTCTCAAAGACACTTGGAAGATATTTTCTCAAAATCGCCATGGCATACTTTTGATCCTACATGCTGTTCCCAACTTGGCCACTGTCTTACCAATTTTGGGACTTTGTAAATGTGTTATTGATAGATTAGGGCAGGAGTGACATTGTGCAACTGAGTCTAGATCATGAAGTGATCTGATTTGTATTCCACTCCCCCAAGAAACCTACCCTGGGAACTCAGCCAACACATTGTTGGGAAGTTCAGGTTCAGAAACGGCCATAGGTGTTCCATAAAAAAGCTCCACAGACCCAGCAGACAGCCATTGTCAATTGCCAGAAAAGTGAGATCACCCTCAGTTGAGGCCAGTGACTAGCTATCTGACACTCCAGCCACTGTCCTACAGAGAGGGATGAGCTGTGCCTCCCAAGTGATCCTCAAATATTATGTGCCCTTAGAGACATTGTTTTAAGGCTAAATTTAAGGGAGATGGCTCAGTTGGTAAAGCATCCTGCCTCATAAACATGAGGAATTATGTAGTGATGCAATCTTGGTGGTGGAGGGTGCAGAACAGTGGTGGAGACAGATTCTTGGAGCTTTTTGTTCAGCCCACCTAACTTTAGGTTCAGTGAGAAAGTGTCTGAAAAAATAATGAAGTAGAAAACAATAGATGAAGACATTCAATATTGACTTTTGGTCCTTACACACATGCTCACGTGCACATACACAAGACTAGTTTACTTAAAATAACTCATAAAATGTAAATTCTATGCAAATCTTTGTTATACTATATTATTTATGAAACAATGACAAAGAGAAAATTGTATACATATTCAGTAAAGATGTAGTTTTCCCTGAATCTTAAAAATGATCTATTTATCTATTTATCTATCTATCTGTACACATGATACAGAGCACACAAGGAGGTCAAAGGACACCTTGGGGAAAAGGTTCTCTCCTTCTACCATGTAGCTTCTGAGGATTCAGCTCAGTGCCTTTATCAACTGGCTGACCCTCTTGAATAGTTTGACCCTAGTTTGGTTGAATGCACAGAGGTGGAATGTGTGGATCTGAGTGCAAGTAGTACTTTGTTTGACTTCTTAAAACTGTCCCAGATGAAACTGTATAGTGATTTCCTCCGTGTCTGTTTCTCATTTGAAGGTATAAGCACCATGAAAACCAGGTCCCTAAATGCCTTGTCCGTGGCATTTCATGCACTTGACCCTAGTTACTGCATAGAGGTGTCATTCATATATATATATATATATATATATATATATATAATATATATATATATGCTTACTCCTAACTTACAATGCTCAGAGCTTCCTTGCCCAGGGGAATTATGCCTCCCACGGTCAGCAGGTCTTCTTGCATATATATATATGCAAGAGAGAGAGAGAGAGAGAGTGTGAATAAATAAAATATGTATATAGAACGGCCTAAAAATAATACATTGGTATATCATCCAAGTACCTGAAGATAGGAACAAATCATTTTGGCTATAGAAGAATGAGGGAAGATACAGCTCAGGATGCTGAGCCAGAGGGATTACCACCAGTTCAAAGCCAGCCTATTCTATGTAGTATGTTCTAGACTTGCCTGAACTACAATATGAGACCTGTCCCATGTGGACTGGAGAGAGTTTCAGCACTGACTGCTTTACCAGAGGACCTAGGCTCAATTCCTAGCACCCACATGGTGGTTAACAACATCTGTAGCTCCAGTTCCAAGAGATCTAATGCCCTCTCTGTCCTCTGTGGGCACTGAGTGTACATGGTACACTTAAATGCAAGCAAACCATACACATAAAATAAAAAAAATGCAAAGCAGTGAGAGAGACATAAAGAAAAGGAAATATGAGGAAAGTAATTCCACATTGTTAAACTACCTGTGGAGTTTGCAAACTGGGTTGCAGTTTATTTTACATTTACCAACCTAGTGCAGTATACCTGTTTTAACTGTATTAGTGTGGCCATATCCAGTCACTCTTAGGTATTCACAAAACTATCAAAATAAAAGCCCTTTATTGTCTTTTGGCACCTGTTGGATTCAGTGTAAGTTCTTGGATCCAGAAACTTTCTTTATTCGTGTACTTATAAGGCAAATAATTATAATTGCATAAACAAACAAGAATTACACTCAGGAGTGGTGATTCTTCTGGGAGGGCAAGTTAGACTGCCCAGAGGAAAACATGTTTGGAGATAAACATGTTTAAAGCAAATTGGGGGCCCAAGGAGCTGATAAGTGCTTTGCAAAACATTCAAATATTATTTTTCAAGACCACATAGGGGACTGAGGTCAGGGGGCAGGAGAGTTACTACAGTGTCCATCCTTCCAAAAGGAAACAAGTTCTGAAGAAAGGAGAAAAACAGAACAAAATACCAATTTATCAATTTGCAAACTCCAGACAGAACTAGGTCCTGAGCAATCAGTTTGGCTAAAAGAGAATGGATTTAGGGCCAAGACCAGCTAATGACCTGTGGGAGGAGGAGGAGTTCACAGGGTGAAGAAATAATCACAGAGCAACAGATGGCTGTAGTGGGACCTTCAGAGACCTTTCTATATGGCTTAAACAAATCAAGCACCTCTTCTAAGAAATAGGGCAGAGATTTGATAAATATCCCTTCTACTGAGAGTAAACATAAAAATAGCCCTGTAAACTGGAGCCACTCAAATTCCACAAAAGCTCCATGTGTCACTGTTGGGAGCTCCACAAAGCACAAAACAGCAGCACACATACAAAGCTAGGAGGTTTCTTCTGTGCATTCATGCCTGTCTCTGAGCTTCTGGCCAGGAATCTGGGTCACAATTGTACCAGCAGCCTTCCTGGCTGATTTAAGAGCAGGAACCCTGGCCAGCTGATCTCTTCCTAACATTCAGGACTTATGCTTCAGTTCATTTTTGTCACTGTGATAAATATCCTGACCAAAATGCAGCACAGGGTAGAAAGGGTTTACTTGGCTTACAAGTCCAGCTTATAGTCCATTTTTTACAAGGTCAAGGTGAGAAAGCATCAGATTTACACTCCAGAACAAAAAGAAAAACTAAATGCATAGATTCTTACTCTTGATTGCTTTCTGCTTTCAGCTGTCTTACTACCTTCTTACACTGCCCAGAGCCCCCTCTCCCTATGGAATGGTACCTCCCACGGTGGGCAAGTTTTCCTGAATCAATTAACAATCAAGACAATCCCCAAAGACACACCACAGGCGTCTGATTTAGACAATTGCTCAGTTGCAACTCTCCTCTCAGATGGCTCTAGGCTATGTCAAGGTTAAAGTTGCCCAGGAGCCTGGTGCTCAGTAAATATTTCAGGAATAGAATCCTTGGGAACCTTTTTGGAGGACAGAGTATTAAGACAAAACAAAAGAACAAGTCAATGAGTCTTATTTTGGCCTCTTATGCTGAAAAGAGAGTTCAAAGTGAAAAACAAAATCAGAGAAGGTTAGAGAAACAGGACATGGCTGTTGATGTGGCACCGCTGAGAACAGAATGTAATCTGGAGTTTAGGGCCAATGGACAATTATCAGGTTGGCTACTTAGAAGGTACAAGCAAGGATTATTTCTTTCTGGAAATAATGTGTGTTCTCTGTATTCAAACAATGTGAAACCCAGTTTGGGAAGGTAGATTGTAAGTATACAAAGAGTGAAAGTGAATAGAACACTGACCAGCTTTAAAAACCAAAACCAAAACCAAAACAAACAAACAAAAACAGTAAAGAACAGAGAGTCACAGGGCTAAACTGCCCTGAAAAATACAGAAAATACATTTCAATCAACTGACTGTCAAAACATTGATGAGCATTGACAAAGACACTATTGGGCACAGTGGTTCTGGCTGCCATCCCAGCTACTCAAGAGGTGAAGATGAAGGGTTTAATGTGCAAGATCTGCCAGTGTGACAGTGAGGTCACAGTCAGCCTGGGCAATATTAAGACCCTGTCTCAAAATAAAAGTTAAAAGTGAGAGAGATTGCTCAGGAGATTGAGCACTTTACAAGGCCACATGGTTTAATTGTAAACACACACACACACACACACACACACACACACACACACACACACACACACACTCAGTGGTGGGTGGCACTCTGACCTTGACCTATAGAACTGCAGCATCTCTGCCTCTGGATCATTTTTTCCCACAGGCCATGCTAAGAGCCTGGAACTTAACAATAGTTTTTAATAGCTTGGGGCCACATCCCTGAGATGACAACCCCAGGCCTCTTGAGTTCCTGCCAAGAAAGCTCAGTGCTGTTGAAAGAATTTACTATTTGTCCTAAAATCCATCAGTTCCCGCCCTCCCTTGCCTCGAAATGCGTACTTAGTAAACAAAATACTTTATCATCGTAAATCACTTCTATGTCCCTTTATGGCATGTCTTGTACAACTCAGAAATGTCTTTCTCAAGGAACCAGGAGCCATTGTAAACACCAAGAAAGAAGGGGCTCCTGCCCCTGTCTCCTAGGCTCTGTGGAGGAGTAGGAGCCTGTCTTTAGTGAACCTCAGCTATCAGATGTCATACCAGCTGCCCTCTCTCAGAACCTTTGCTCTAGCTCACCCCCACATTTTGCTGGAGCACACCCTTCTACCCTGTGTTGGGTAGAGCTAGCTTAGGCTATGTTCACTATGGCAGTAGTCCCAAGTAAAATCACACTTGCTGCCTTTAACTAGTGTCTGGCTTTGTGGCTGTTTGATGGCTATGACTTCGGCATTAGTACAAGTCTTGAAGAGAAAGGGATGAAGTTGTATTATATCCTGTTAAGAGTGTTAGACCCCCGGAAAACTCAGGTATCCGGGGTCCCAGGCCGCAACCTCGGTCACCCCAATCACCAGGCAGATTCAAGAGCTTGCTGCAAACTGCATGAGGCTTTATTGTAATTTAACGAGCTAACCCCAAGTTAGCTCGGGTCTTCCACCCACCTGCCACGGCGGATGGCTAGCAAAAGACTCTGAGAAGCCACAGGACCAAGATCTTATAGGGCAGTGTAAGGGGAGTGTCTAGGGGTATGCACAGGCTCATGATTGGTGTGCCTCCAGCCTTGGAGGGCTTGCCCTGTGTTGATTGGTCAACTGGTTGTTATGGTCCATAGGCCCTCCCAGGGTGGTTGCTATGCTCTTCGTCATTGCTGTGTGCTTGTCCATAAAGTACACCCAGGGTCGTAAAGCATAGCGCCACCAGCTAACTTCTGATTGGTTCCTTGTCACGAGGCAGGCATCTGACTTTCTAGTAACTAAGACAAGGTCATAGAGCACGTGTTCGGCCGTTATGACTGCCAAAAGGGAAGCTGGTCCCTTCAAGAGGCAGGTGGACAGAGAGTGACATTTCCTAGGCCCCCTCCTGGCCAATTTGTCAGGCCTTTGGTAAATATCCCTTAAGGAGCTCCTTGAATATAAGAAAAAGTTGAGATGACCCATGGGGTACCCAATGTACAGACATGTGGCTCTGCCAGTCTTCCTCTGACTCCACATCTCTCTTCCTAGGGAACTTTAAACACAATCTCTTCTGGGCCTCAGTTTCCATTCTAGATTTCAAACTCTCTTCAAGCCCTGCTATGGCTTCCAGGGCCCCCAAATATCTGAATGGGTAGAGAGCCTGTCCAGCTAACCCTGGATGAGGTGCACTTCAATGGGCACCCAAAAAGAGCTCTCTGAAAAACTTAAAAATTAGCAAAGAAATATAGCCCAGAAACTGACCAAGGCTACTACTATGACTTAGTGCCTGGAATTTACCAGACACCAGCAATTCCTCCCTTACAAGGCCATAAGATAACTGGGTACCAAGAATTCCCAGATGGCCACCCTCCCCAAGGGGCTCATGAAGGAAACAGATTGTCCCACTGGCCAATGTGTCAATCATTAACAATTAAGGGTCCCTGTGAAACAAAGAGATAGCTACCATTAGTTAGCACATCCTGAGGTCTGCAGGTTTTACAACGGGTGGGGTCAGGAGGCTATCTGATTCTCAGGCCTCCCCTCAAGACAAAGGGCTTCCTAGGAACCCATGACTCTGGTCACATATTCAACAGACAGAGAGTCAAGGCCCCTCCCTAAGCTTATGGTTTTTGCCTTTAAAAACGCCTGAGCCTGGGGGACAGGGCTGCTCTCTAGCTTGCATGCTGAGAGAGCCCGTTTGTACAAACGTCTACCTTTCATTAAAGCCTCTTGCTGTTTGCATCAAGTTTTGGCCTCCTCATGATGATTGGGGTGGCCGCAGTCCTGGGAAAAGATTCTGGAGGCCTGAGCTTCCGGGGGTCTTACACTCTACCTTGCCCATGTGGTGTGGCTAGAATCTTCCATAAACCAGAGCACATGTGATTTCCAGAGAGTCTAACTTTGTGACTCAGAATATGCCATCTGTGAAACAGCTTTTAATTGAAGCTCCAAGAGACAGAAGCTGGCTGGAAAAAAAAATCCAGCAAGTTGATTCAGTAGGATTATATTTACTAAAAGAGGGTTTTCTGTGTGTAATTAGTTGGAAGCCATTTTGTCATAGGCACATCCTTCCTTCAGAAAGGCCTAAACCTACCCAAACAGGGTTTCCAAGTATTCAAACATTTGAGCTTATGGGAGACACTCTCATTTAAACAATCACAACCACACAGGTCATCCCCAGCCAACCCTGGGAAATGGAGACCATAATTAGTTTCCGTTGTAGTGAAAGACTTAAAAATTAGCAAAGAAATATAGCCCAGATAAGGAAACTCTCCAAACTGAATGTAGGGCAGCCTAACCCAGAAACTAAGGCTACTACTATGACTTAGTGCCTGGAATTTACCAGCTTACAAGGCCATAAGATAACTGGGTACCAAGAAATCCCAGATGGCCACCCTCGCCGAGGGGCTCATGGAGGAAACAGATTGCCCCACTGGCCAATGTGTCAATAATTAACAATTAAGGGTCCCTATGAAACAAAGAGATAGCTACCATTTGCTCAGGCAAGATAAGCATATCCTGAGGTCTGCAGGTTTTACAACTGGTGGGTCAGGAGGCCATCTGATTCCCAGCCCTCTCCTCAAGACAAAGGGCCTCCTAGGAACCCATGACTCTGGTCACGCCCCTCCCTAAGCTTGTGGTTTTTGCCTTTAAAAACGCCTGTGCCTGGGGGACGGGGCTGCTCTCTAGCCTGCATGCTTGAGAGAGCCTGTTTGTATAAACGTCCACCTTTCATTAAAGCCTCTTGCTGTTTGCATCAAGTTTCCGCCTCCTCATGGTGATTGGGGTGGCCGAAGTCCTGGGAAAAGATTCTGGAGGCCTGAGCTTCTGGGGGGGTCTTACAGTAGCATCTAGTTTAGCTCTCTATAACTGGGAGGCTTCAGAACCTATCTGGAGAAGGTCCCTTCTTTGAGGTTTTAGTTAAAACATGAAATTGTTCATAAGCATCCAGCATGTGGTATTTCCAAGTTGGAAAAAGACAGAAAACAAGCAATCCTCATGGTTTTCAAACTCTGTTCCCTGGAATCTCATGGGTACACGCAAAGTTAAGCAAGTGCTACTCAGCTTTGAACCTGCCCCAGGAAGTCCTCTATTGTATTGATTTACTTGGGGGATTTTGTTGTAAAATTTCACTATTTTTTTTTTTTTAGTATTTTGATGCTGCTGAATCATCAACAATAATCTCCTTCCATGGGGGAACATCTGACTTGCCCAAGTCAATAGGACAAATTGATGGGAGCAGAGCCATCATATCCTGCCTTCTATGGACGTGTATCTGTAGATTATATCATGTAGATATGTATCAGCATCTGTAGAAAGTCCTCAGTGTAAGAAAAACCCCTTCTGAAGGGGCTGTCCATGGAAGCTCTTCAGCTCTCTCAGTCCCAAGACAACTCACTCAGTAACTTTCCATCTGTTTGTTCTGTAATAGTGCCAAGGGGTCAGAGGTGCTGTGGTCTATGAAAATGTCCCTGTGGCTTCCTGGCTGCTGGTGAGAGACATTGGCATGCTACACCATCCAGCTCCTGCCAGAAGGTCAACTCTACTGTGTTGATTTCATCCTCTCCCTCAGCTAACATCCAAGAAGGAGACTGTGGACACACAGCACCATTAAAGAACATCAGAGGAACTTCACTCTGGGTGCTTTGGAGGACATCTGCAAAGGAAGCCATTTCTGGGGACATGGTGCCATGATCAGAGTGTGGGGTATTGGGTTCCTCTTGGTGGAACTGAGAGCACACTTGAACAGTGGTCCTTATAGCACAATGGCAGAGATTGAGATTGTCAGTGAGCTGAATTCTATAGTCTGATACTTTTTTTTTTTAGCTTGAACAGTTCTTGAATAACCTTTAATTCCCTAACATTTTCAAGATGGCATATATGACATTAAAAGCAGGAATGGCTGGCCCCACTGGAAGCACCATCAAAACATTTTGTTACCATCACCTGGAAGCTAGAGCTTTGAATTGAGCATACATATTCTTATTGGCTTCAGTCCCATCCACTCCCTCTTAGCATGAATTTAGCCTGCTTCATTTGTTCATTTTATGCCTGGGATGTGGTAGCCATCTGAACTGTGACTTAATACTCCCTGATGGAGCTTCCAAGAAGGATTCTCACATATTATCATCAGAACGGTCCATGATGTTTCCCTGCTGTTCTGCTCCAAACTCCTTGGTTCCTGGGCATCACTGAGATTCAGGATTTGCGTTTTAAATCAGTGGCCCAGAGATGTCAGTGCACCTATGATCCTGTTTGAGAAACTTTACCTGTAGGCAGTTGTGGTGACTCACACCTGTAAATCTGAGCTCTCCAAAGCCTCAGACAGAAGGATAACAAGGTCAAGTCCAGCCTGGGTGACATAGTAAGACCGTTTCCAAAACAACAAAACAAAACATCTATGTAATAGAATCAAGGCTCTTGGTACTGGGTGCACACTTGAATCAAGAGAGTGTGAAACTTTATACTAATATTCAGCTTTTATTTCAAACTAATTGAACCAGAGAACAGTGGTGGATAAGCAAGTTTATTACTTAATCATTTATTTTGAAGAAGTTCAAATCTTCATAAAACCAGGGAGATGAGTGAGAGGTTGGGAAAGCCTCTTGGTGCTCTACTAATTAAATTCTTACACACCACTTACCTTGTTTGCCAATGAGAAAATTTTTCCTATCCCTACTCTATCTTTCTTATTACATATGCATACATGCATGCACACATACAACTCTAAACCAAACATACCCTTTCTTCACTAAGTTGCTTTGGTCAAGGTATTTTACCACAACAGAATGAGGTTAAGACATGCCTCCTGTCACAGTGAACCATAACCCCAGTCTAGGAACTACACTAACCTCTTCTTCATCGAGTTGCCTCTGTCAGATATTTGCTCACAAAGATGAGAAAAGTAACTAACATGATACCATTTTCAAAACTCATAGAAACCACACAAAATGCAGGAGCCTGGATCTAGTGAACTCTAGGATAAGAAATTCCAGTGTGAAATCGGGGATCTGACTGAGCTGTCCTTCAGCCCTCCCATCCAATGCTGTCTACTCCACCATGCTGTCTGCACAACCAAAGCTCTTCCTTATGGCCACCACATCTGAAGGGCACATTTTTAGAGATTTCCCCACCCATTCCTGGCTGGCACTGGCCATTCTGTCCCAGAAAACATCCTCATGTCCTCAGTTCCCTGACATAAAAGTGGAAAGATTTCTGCAGAAGAAAATTAATGTTTGGTTCCCACTGTGGAGACTTATGGGCTGGTGGCTCAAGTGTGTGGGTAGCCCAAGGGTATAATTGCCTTTGACAGGTGTGCAGATGGGTTCATGGAAACACGGGGCCTAGGGAGAGGGTACAGAGCTCCATGCACTCTAGACTGGACCCAGGATTTGCACCTTCCTTGCAAAAGAAAAGCCTTGGCTGAACATCAGTCATACACCAGCAGAGATTATACCAGAAATCCCCAACTCTACCCAGGTGGTCCAGATGCCTCCCCACAACCATTTAGGTTCCAATCGCTGAATCACTCCCTAAAGTCTAGCCCCCAGTCTTCTCTACAATGTTCCATGAATGTCTCCCTCTTGGGAGCTATGATGACTAGTCTTGACTGACATCATGAATTGTCAGAGACATCTGAGAGATTAATAACTGTCCAGGTCTGACTACAAGAATGTTTGTAAAGACAATTGACATATGGTCTTGCAAATGAAGGGGGAAGGTGCTCCCTGAAAGTAGATGGCACTGTCCTATAGGCAGGAACCTACGTGGGAAAAAATGAAGAAGGTGAGAATGCAGGACTCCCTCCCCTCCTCCCCTCCCTTTCACTCTCTCTCCTTGCTCTTTCCTGGCTGCCACTTGGGAAGAGCCCTGCTCCACCTTAATCCCTCCCCCATTGTGCTCCCATTCACCACAGGCCTGGAAACAATGAAGTCAGCCAACTATGACCTATGACCTCTGAAACCATGAGCTGAAATAATTTTTCCTAGTTGTCTTTATCGTTGGACGACCCAGTGTTTCCTTCATCACCTCCACTTTGACTGTCGGTCGAAAAATGCTGGTTGGAGAATTTCCTCTGCCATGTGAAAATATTGTAGACACTAGAGACTCACTGTGACCCCAGCAGCTATGAAGAGGATAATAAACAAAGATGCTTGGAGACAGGAGGAAACTTAAAACCTCCTGTTTTCATCTCTTTCTACAGAGGTTAAGGGACAGCTAGATTCCCTACCTACCCCCCTCCCCCGACTGTCTTGGTTAGTTTTGTTGTTATCTTGACACACTTGGAAACAGGGGCCTCAACTAAAGGATTGCCTCCATTGATGGCCTGTGGGCATGTGGGGGGCATTTTTTGATCTCTGATTGATGTAGGGGGGCCCAGCCCACTGTGGGAGGAGCTATCCTAGGCCTGTGCTGTATAGGACAGTAATTGGAGGTGAGCCTGGAAACAAGCCATAAGCAGCACTCCTCCATTGGTTTCTGCTTTTCGTTCCTACCTCAGCTTCCCTCCACAATGGACTATCACCTGCAAGCCCAATCAATCTTTTCTTCCCTCGGTTTGCTTTTGGTCGGTGTGTTATCACAGCAGCACTAAAGCAATTAGATCATCATCTTTTTTAACCCTGCAAAGTTTAGAAAGCATTCCTTTTCCTCAGTAACCATTGCTTCCTCCCAGCCTTCCACACAGTGACCCAGGGAAACTTTTTTGGGAGAAACTGTAGGGAGCAGATTCTACATTTGCTAACATTAAGTGAATAATAACTCAAGGAATCGCTTGCTTTTCTCAAGCCTCAGGAGTTCAGGAGCTTACACTCTCACAGGCTTGGTGACATACATGTGGGCTCTGGGGACATACATGTGGAGCCATGTTTAGCAGCTCTTGCCCAGGCATGCCCGTCTGAGATCTCCATTCTTCTGCAGGGCATTCTCTCCTAGGAACACATACACAGAGAGCGTCTCAGATGTGATCTTTGAAAAGTCCTCCTGGCCACCATGTGATAGCCACCATGTTCAACATTTCTGTTGTGACTCCCTGTGGTGATACCCACAATGCCTGGAAATTCTGTCCACCTGCCTTAACCTTCTGAGTCGAGGGGCCACAGGCATGAACCACTGGGGCCTTGACAGCCTTTCAACAACAACATTGTTTTAAAAAGAAAACACTCAGAAAATGGTCAGAAGGTAGCCTCACACCAGGAGAAACCAAACCTGCCAACATTGATTTTAGAGCCAGCCAGCCTCCAGAAGTGTGAAAAATGAGATCAAATTCAAGGAGATAGCTCAATGAGTAAAGTGTTTACTATACAAGAGGAAGGACCAGGGTTGGGATCCCAGACCCCCTGTAAAGCTGGGCACAGTAGTGGGCATCTATAATCACAGTGTTCCTGCAGGTGAAAGGAGAATCCCAGGGAGCTAAGGGCCAGCTAGCCTGAATTATGCAGTGGCAAACAGCAAAATGTTTCAAACAAAGTGGAAGGTGATGGCTGACCTCTGACCTCCATCTATATGCCTTGGCATATGCCTTTACACACACACACACACACACACATACACACACACACACACACACACACACACACACACACACACCATAACCATCAAAAAGACATAAAGATAAAAAAAGACATTATTTAAAAATTAAGATTTTTGAGCTGGGTAGTGGTGGTGGTGGCACATGTCTTTAATCCCAGCACTCAGGAGGCAAAGGCAGATGGATCTCTGTGAGTTCGAGGCCACACTAGACTACAGAGCTAGTACCAGGACAGCCAAGGCTACACTAGAAATCCTATCTTGAAAAATCAATAATAAATAAATGAATAAGTTTTTAACTGTTTAAGCCACCAGTCTGTGATATTTTGTTAATGCTTTCCCCCAAATAAATACACAAATATCTCTATGTGTCCCCATGCCTGATCCTCATCTTCAAGAAGGGACCATCAACCTGGGCTAGCTTGACATGTTTTCTGGGCAACAGAGGCCATTAGTGTCAAGGACAAAGGCCATGAGGGCCAGACAATTTCCCTTGCTGACCCTCTTTCCAGTGTCTCCTTGAAGATTTGTTTTGGTCCTTGGCTGCAGGGGATGAAGAGCTTCTAAGAGGGTCCTGTGGGGACCCATTACAACTCCACTAGGTTCCTCAGCTTTGAGATCTCATCACCTTTTGGCAATCTGGGCCCCAGTGTTTGAATAATGACAGTGATATCAGCCCCAGATATGGGTTTATATAAACATAGCTTTAGCTGAGCTCATCTGGTTACCACCTAGGTGGCTTTTCCTGGAAAGATTTGGGGCAGTAGTTCTTACACTCTGGCATGCCTCAAAATCACCTGGCAGGCTTACTCAAGTGCAGATGGCAGGGCCACCCCCATATTCTCATTCAGAGGTCTGGGTAGAGCCCAAAAACTTTGCATTTCTAACAAGCTGCCATTCGATGCTGCTGAAGGCCCAGTGATGCTGATGTCATCAGTCCCGACACTGACTGGGCCAAAGGAAGCAAGATTCTAGGAAAAGTACCTAAAATAAATAGGTACAAAACAATGTAGAAGCAGACCCAGACAGAGCTAAGATAAAAAGAGACAGGAATGTATGATTTGGCCAAAAGAGCTGGGCATGTGCTATACAAAGCCTAGCAATGGTCACGTAGGCCACTGGGCAAGGGACAGAAATGGGTGCAAAGACCTTCAAAGATCATATTTCAGAGCACAGGAATGGCCTGCAATGGGCAGTGGATGGGTGGAGGCTCAACTTCCTGTCTACAGGCACTTCTGGAGGTTCTGATGATTCCAAGGCTGTCATTGAGCTTGCAGCAGTGCAGGAGAGGAGCCACATGGAAGGCTTTGCTCTGTTGTCTGTGTGTATAGACAAGCACCGTGTGAGTGTCAGGTACCTACAGAGGCCAGAAGTGGAGGGTGGAGGCCAGAAGAAGGCATCCTATTTCCAGGAACTAGAGTTACATACGGTTATGAGCTGCCATGTGGGTACTAAGAATCATATTAGGGTCCTCCACAAGTGCTCCAAACCACTAAGCCATCTTGCCAGACCATTCTATTATCAACTGCATTTCATGAACATTTATCCCTAAGTTCCAGCCTTGTTCACTTCCTTTCCATGAGCCTTTGGGGTTGCTGCAAGGGTCTAGTGAGATTCAGATATAGAAGCCCTTTAAAAGCAAAGAGGTTCTAGGGACACATGAATTACTTAGGTCCTGCCTGACACAGAAATGCCCACTGTATTAGTTACTTTTTTTTTTTTTTGATGCAAACTGCACGAGGCTTTATTGTTGCTTAAGGAGCTAACCCCATGTTAGCTCGGGTCTTTCATCCATCCACCATGGCAGATGGCTACAAAAGACAGTTCGAAGCGACTGCATAGAGATCTTATAGGGCAGCTAAGGGGAGTGTCTAGGGGTACGCACAGGCTCAGGATTGGTGTGCCTCCAGGCTTGGAGGGTTTGCCCTGTGTTGATTGGTCAACTGGTTGTTATGGCCCATAGGCCCTGCCAGGGTGGTTGCTATGCTCTGCGCATCATTGTTGTGAGCTGGTCCGTAAAGCACACCAGAGCCATAAAGCATAATACCACCAGCTAACTTCTGATTGGTTCCTTGCCACGAGGCAGGCACCTAACCTCTAGTGACCAAGGCAAGGTCAGAAAAGCATGTGTTACTGTCATGGCTGCTGAAAGGGGCAGGCATCTGACCTTAGTGACCAAGACAAGGTCAGGTAAGTGTGTGTTCGGCTGTTATGGCTGCCGAAATGGGGAGCTGGTCCCTTTATTCCCCCATTTTTTTTTTAATTCCAATCATGGAATTGCTGTCTCTCTAGTGACCCCATCAGGGAAAGAGAGATATTGGCATCCCCCATGTAAGGGAGTTCCTTTTGACTTAGCATTTTAACCAAGGAAAATGGGTGACATATTCTTTCTCATGCTACTTCCTGCTGACTTTGGGACGAAGTTAGGGACCCAAGAAGGCTGAAATGCTAGTCAAAAGCAAAAATGGGAATTTTAGGCAATGGGGAATCCATCAGGAGCTTCTGGTTGGCAGATTCTGTTGCAGAGACAGGGGGTGTCCATATCAGCTGCACTGGTTCACATCCACAGCAAGTCCAGGGTTCGCAATCTACTTAGGAACAGCCTGTAGTCAGCAACTGATAGTATTATATATTAGTTACTTTTTTATTGTTGTGCTAAGACACCATGACCAAGGCAACTTAGAGAAGAAAGAATTTATTTGGGACTTACATTTTCTGAGGGTTATAATCCATGCTGCCTGAGCATAGGGAACAGGCAACAGGCATTTGGGACAGCAACTGAGAGCTCCCACCCTGAGACACAACCACAAGCAGAGAGAGAGAGCGCACTGGTAATGGCAAAAGTCTTTTGAAACCTCAAAACAGGCCATCCCCTGTGACACATCTCCTCCTCCAACCATACCATGTCTCCTAATTCTTCCCAAACAGTTCCAACAACTGCAACCAAGGATTCAAACACAAGAGCCTATGGAAGGCACTCTCATTCAAACCCACAAAGCAGGGCCACTTTGGTGTTCCAGGTCTGCAAACCAACTCCTTCCATTCCAAATAGGGCTAATCTGCCCCTCTACATCTTCTTTAGGTGTGCCTAAGACACTCCCCATCCTCACCAGGCTAACTTCCTATCTTTTGTAAGACAACTCTTTATCTCTTTATGCAGCAGCACAGGGATTTCATTTTAAAAATTTATATATATATATTATATATATATATATATATATATATATATGAATGAGATACTTCAGTTGGTACAGTGTTCACTTTGTAAGCATGAGGACCTGAGTTTGATTCGCAGAACCCATGCAACTAAAAAAACAGTGTCTTGTAATTCCAGTGTTGGGAGGAAATATGGGAGGATCCCTGGACCTCACTGGCCAGCCAACCTAGTGTACTTGGCAGATTCTAGACCAGTGACAGACCTTATTGAAGGATGGTACCTAAGGAATGACACCCAAGCTTGTCCTCTTCCCTCTACACACACAAGAACATACATGTGCATGTACACACCACACACACACACACACACACACACACACAGAGAGAGAGAGAGAGAGAGAGAGAGAGAGAGAGAGAGAGAGAGAGAGAGAGAGGGAGAGAGAGTTAGGTTTTGTTACAGTTTCTTCCTGTTGTCTTAAAGTCAAACTCAACCCTGCATCTTCAGCTTCAGGTCAGCCTCTCCTAAATACACCAGCAACAAATTCATCCCTGCCTCTGGGCCTTTGCTTGTTCTGTGCCCTCCATAGAAAGGCTCTTTCCCAGCACTCTTTGTCTGGCTTATGTCTGCTCTTGTGTAAGATCTCAAATGTCAACTAGGCCCCCTATTGCTTTTTCTAGCAGTACCCAGTTCATCTGTTTTTCAGTAATTTTACAATTGTTTCACCTGCTTCTTTACCATCTGTCTTCTCAAGAAAATTGATGGGCTCTGAAGCTGGGACCCTGCCTGTTTCTTCATTGTTAGTGTTACTTGGGGTATTTGGGATATCAGCAACAGAAACCACTGGTTAATCTAAGAACAGGGTACCTGTTGGAAGGGCGTCTGAAGTGGAGAGTCAGGCCCAGGAGCAGTGCTTGGAGGCACACAGAAGATAGCTCTAAAACCCAGGAAGCTGAAAGGACCGGAAGTGTTCTACTTAAAACAGCCTGATAGGGTGGGGAATGCCCCCAAATACCAGCTTCTTCTTAGTCTTTTTAGGAACCTGTTTTAATTAAAATACAAAGTGAGACCACTTAATTGACTAGACTTGTGTCTTGGTGGGTTCCCTCAATTAAGAAAGGGAGACTGGACTCTGGAGAAAAGAAGTGATCCCTGGCTCGAGGAAGGAAGAAAGAAGAAATAGGGTAGACATGGAAGAAAGGAGAAGACACTGGGTAAAGGAGAGGAGGGGAGTGAGAAAAATAATGGTTGTTACTCTGTTCTTCCAAAGCAGGGGATGCCTATGTCAGGAGTGCAAAAGAGAACAAGAAACTGAATTGAGCTCGTAGCTCAAACCCTTTGCAAAGAGCATACATCTAGTCACAAGAAATGCCCTCAAAGATTCCATCCCCTAACACTGTTGCACTCTCTTTTGGGGAGACACATTCAAACCACTGGGGGGGGGTGGCAAAAACACTGAAAACCTTTATAGAGATTTTCATGGAGAGAAGATCATATGAATTATGATAGTGGCATAGCCTCTAAAATATCTCACAGTTAAGCAATTGGATGCCAGCTGGCTTAAATATCAGAGATGATTTAGTAGCCTTAGGTTATCCATTCTGTTTACTACTCTGTAACTATTAGGTTTGTCAACTTGACACAGCCTATATTCACCTTGTAAGAGAGTCTCAATCACGGATTAGCTACCTTGAGTTGGCCTGAGAGTGTGGGTTATGTCAGTTTCATCTGAGATCAAACTATCCCATCCTAGAGAGAATCTCCTTAAGCAGGAAGGTAAACAAGTAAAAATAGCTTCAGGAAGTCCCTGAAATTAATCAGATTCACTAGACCCATCTCTGCCAGAATAAGCAATACAAGCTGAAAGTTGCTCTCTGACAAGCCAAGCTCCAAAGAAGACTATGAGACTAGACCAGCTGCCTGTAAGAAACAGAAACCAGCTGAGTTGCCTAGAAGAGGTTTAGACCAACTGAGGCACCTGGAAGGACACTCTCCAACCTGTCGAACTGCCTGCAGGCTGTGCAGTGTGTTCCAGGTTCCCACTTTGTTGGAATCTGGGGTAGGCTTTGGTGATGCTGCAGTATTCAAATTATTTCTGCTCCTTTAATTAACCCAAATAAAACTCAAGATTCACTAAGTAGGACTTAGGTGGTATCCATACTCTGGTCTGTTGTGGGCTCCCTATCTGGGGTGAGTAGACATGTGTGTTATATCTCCCCAGGAAAGGTTTTGTCACACAAAAACATGTCTATGTCTTAATTAAGTTCATTGCTGTGTCCAGCCTACTTGGGGGGCAAAAATTGTAAAAAGTGGAGAAAATGAATTGAGCACAAGCAAGCATCCATGCGGTTGTTTCCTTGTGCTCTTGACAGTGGATGTGTTTCGACAAGCTGTTTCAAGTTCCTGCCTCAAACCTCCTCACAGTTATAGACTGCAGGCTGAAAATGCACCCTGAAATGAACCCTTTTCTCCCCTTTTTGTCAAGTTATTTTATCACAGCAATAAACATAAAACCAGAACACCTACAACATGACACAGTGACCAGCTCACAGTTAACGCTCAGAGGGAGAGAAACAAACAGTACATTCAAAATCAAGAAAATGATGAAGGCCTCCAAAGTAGGCCACAAATAGAATGATTGGAGACTTTTTTTTCTTGAAGGGAATGTGTGAGAAACAAAATGTCTGTGCAGTGGCTATCCTTGGTTGTCAACTGTCTACATCTGGAAGGAACTAAAACCCAAGCAGCTAAGAACTTCAGTGAGGGATTTTTTTCTTATTAAATCATTTGGAGTGGGAAGACTCACTTTTAATCCAGATCTTTAGAGATGGGAAGCTCCACCTTAAATCTGGGCCAGCCTTCTGGTGGCAGCCTATGCAAAGGACGTGGAAAAAGGAAGCTTGTTACTGCTTTTGCCTGATTGTTTTTACTCTCGCTGACAAGTCCATTCCTTCACTGGCATTAGAGTCTACTTCTGCAGGATTCCAGTGCATACTGAAGACCAGCTGAGACAACCATTCTTGTAGAATGAACAACTAACTACTGGATTCTTGGACTTTCTGTTGGTAAACAGCCATTGTTGGACCACAGCCTATAAACCACTTTAATAAATCCCTTTTATGTATCAGTTCTGTTCCTACAGAGAACCCTGACAAATGCAGATTGTGGTACCAGGAGGGGTTCTAGGGCAACAGAAGTATAAGGATGAATTTTTTTAGTATCTGGAATAGGCTTTCTACTTTGCTATAGTTACTGAAGCCTCTCCTAGGAGCTCAGGGAATACTGAAAGCCTATGGTGTGAACTAGTTAACAAACTTAAGGAAACAAAAGCATTTGATTATCCTGATTTACCAACTGTGAGAAGCAACAGATTTGGTGACTCTGTCTATAGAACTTTTGACAATTGTAGAAAAAATAAGGAAAATGGTGGTGTTAGTCAGCTGCTCCTAGCATCTCTAGATAAACTGAAAAGGGAAAAAGTCATCTCAGTGATAAATAAATAAATAACCAGCTTCTAGCATCTCCAAATAAAATAAAGGACAAAGACGCTAAAACTGACCAGCTCCAGATGTGCATAAACATCCTAAAGGTTTCTAAGTGTGACCCAGAAGAGAATCTTCTCTCCAGTGCCCACAGAGCTCAGGTTGTAGAAAATCAAACTGAAGCCCTCATTATAAGATTGGCTGAACTACAAAGAAAATTCAAGGCCTAGCCTTAGAGAATGTCAGCAGTTAAAGTAAGGGCATTAACCTGCAAAGAATGGGATCCTGTAATTTGGGATAGAGATATATAGAAGGAGCCTATTGAGGCTTAGAACTTTGAACCCTCAAATTTTTTGTTGTTGCGGTTGGTGGTGGTGGTAGTGGTTTTTCAATACAGGGTTTCTCTGTGTAACAGTTCTGACTGTCTTGGAGCTCACTTTGTAGACGAGGTAGGCCTCAAATTCAGAGGTCTGCCTGCCTCTGCTGGGATTAAAAACTTGTGTCACAGCTGCCCTGCTTGAACCCTCAGCTCCTCAAGGGTTTATCTCACCTGAGGAAGTAGTCTCTCCACCCTCAACAGATATACTCCTACCCCCAACCCTGAAATATTGCCTCTCAGCTTTGGCTGAGGAAATCAATCCTTTATTGTCTGCTAAACCAGCAGTGACTTTCCCTGAAGGAAACACCAGGCAAGACAATACTGATGTCCTTTGGGCTCATCAATTTTTGCCTCTAGACCTATAATCAGACTCAAGGCTAAGCAGGCTCCTAGAAGGGAGGTAGAAAGTGTAGTCCATGAGGAAGTGCACCACACTACTAAAGAGCTTAATGAGTTTGCGAATTCATAAAAACAGAAAATCTGGGAACATGTGTGGGAATGGATTTGAAGTGTGTGGGATAATGGTGGAAGGAACATAAAACTGGATCAGGCTGAGTTTATTGATACAGGCCACTGAGTGAGGATTATCAATTTAATATTGGAAGTTTGCACAGTTTAAAAAAAAGTGTTAAAAGTTTGAATGGTTAGCTAAAGCATTTGCTGAAAAATGCTCTACTGAAAAGGAGTTGGAGGTGCCTGATAGCCCTTGGCTTAGTGTTGATGAATGGATTTTAAGGCTCAGGCAAATTGTAATGCTGGAGTGGGTAAATGATGGGGGAAGTGCTTCTGTGTATGTATTTGTCTTATTGGATGATAAATAAAGTACTGTTTGGCCAATGAGGCAGCAAATGAGGCAGGACTAGGAGTCAAGGAGGATTCTGGGAAGTGTAGTAGAGATCCAGGCAGGAAGTGACATAGCAGGGAGACTCATATATAAGCAAGGGCAAGAAAGAAGTCCTTCCCTTCTCTCTTCCTCCTGGTCTCTGCTCTGGAGTCATCATGTGATCTGCCGGCAAGAGAGGGCACTTCTATAAGATAAGTCTTATAAAATATATAGATTTATGATAATTAAGACTGAGCAAGCAGATGAGAAATGCTAGTCATTGGCCAAGCAGCATTTGTACCTCATATAAGTCTCTGTATGTTACTTGGGACCTTAACGTGGTGGCTGGCAGAACTTGGTCAGCCTGGCAGAAAGCACCCATGTGGCAGGGCTCAAGCAGCTTTGGAGTAAAGACTTATAGTTACAGATAGAACCTAATCCTCCACAATGGGAAGGCCCACAAAACATGCCCTTCACTAATCCTGTAAAATGCAAAATGGTGAGAGGGGCACCAGCACTTTTGATAAGCTTTGTTGTTGTCCATTTCTTCATGCCAGATATTAGGATTAGAGATACTGCTGCTCAGTTGGATGAATTAAATGCAATGGGTTTAGTTGGGCCTGATGTAACAGGGGCCATGTGGAGGCACTGAATCACCAAAGGCAAGATGATCATAGTTATAATAACGGGCAGCATAGACAAAGCAATGTTCATAATGACTGACCCATAATGTGCCGCACAGGCAAAGTGAATTTTATGGTGTTATGACTGGGGCTCATAAGAAACAAAAAGAATCCAGAAAACAGGAACATCACCCCTGAGAATGAAGTTGTACATTGAAAAGATGCTTTCCTTCCTAGAAACACAGGGGTTTCCACACAGAGCAGCTTTTAACTTCAGTTTTCTCTAATCCAGTGGAAGACTTGCCTTTGTGCAGGGTGGGTGAGCACTCAGAACAGTCCATGGGGAAGTCTGCAGCCAAAGGGTTGAACCATCTGGAGAAGCCAAAAGTATTGCTGAGCAGTGCCTAACAAGGAATACACTTCATCTGCACCCCAGGAACTACAGACAATCCTAACAATTCTCAGGAGAGGCTGAGGGGTTCCCCTGGAGAGAGATGACTTTATGGCCTAAAGTATTTTAACTATTTCAACCTATTTAGGTTGGTTCCTTTGAGCAGTTAGCAATTAGTCCTTCCTTAGAATGCTCTGGAAAATGAACTCTCTTACAGGGTCGATTGAGCATCCATATTAGATCCACAGCATGTTGTTATCTGTGTGCTTCCTAACTACAGATGAGAGCTTCGACCATCAGGTAGTGCCAGCGCTCTCATGTGGAGTGTCCCCAGACACTTGGTTTCTTTACTGTTCTTAAAGAATCCAGCCTACTAGACTTCTTGGCTTCCATATCTATGGGGCACATGTGAAAATACCTGTCCTGTTGGGATGTGTGAAGGTCAATGGGAAACCTGGAAAAAAAGAACTGACTGAAGAAAAGAAGAGATGTTTAAAAGTAGCTTCCTGAGTTTTACAGCCTCTCTCCTCCATCCACAAACATCAATTCAAAGCTTCCTTGTGAAATTACAGACTATCTGACTTGGAAGAATGTTTATCTTATTGCCAGGATCAGGATACATGAGCCAAAAACTTGACCTTTGCCTCTAGTGATTGACAGGAAAAGGGTGGGGGTATTTTTATGGGCACATACATGTCGTGCACATTTCTTTTCTTTTTTGTAATTTTTTATTAGTTCAAATTAGGAACAAGCTTGCTTCACATGTCAATCCCTTCTCCCTCTCCCTTGTGTCTCTCCCCTCTCCCTCTGCCCCCCTACCCCCTACCCCATCCGCCCTCCACTCCCCAGGCAGGAAAGGGCCCTCGACAGGGGCTCCCCAAAGTGTCCACCACATCATCCTGAGCTGGGCCTAGGCCCTCCCCCATGTGTCCAGGCTGAGAGTGCATCCCTTCACGTGGGATGGACTCTCAAAGTCCCTTCTTACACTAGGGAAAAATACTAATCCACTACCAGGGGCCCCCTAGAGTGCCGAGGCCTCCTCATTGACTTCCATGTTCAGGGGTCTGGATCAGTCCTGTACTGACCTCCCAGACAGCAGTCTGGGGTCGATGTGCTCCCCCTTGTACAGGCCAGCTGTTTCTGTGGGTTTCACCAGCCTGGTTCCGACCCCTTTGATCTTCATTCCTCCCTCTCTGCAATTAAGTTCCAGAGTTCAGTTCAGTGTATATCTGTGGGTGTCTGCCTCTGCTTCCATCAGCCACTGGATGAGGGCTCTAGGTTGGCATAAAAGTAGTCATCAGTCTCATTATAGGAGAATGGAATTTAGGGTAGCCTCTCCACCATTGCCTAGATTGTCAGTTCGTGTCATCCTTGTAGGTCTCTGGAAATCTCCCTAGTGCCAGATCTCTCCTCAGACCTATAATGGCTCCCTCTAATATGGTATCTCTCATCCTGCTCTCCTCTATTCTTCCCCCAACTCAATATTTCTGCTCCTCCATATCCTCCTCTCATTCTGGCAGCTCCCTCTCCCCTACCCTCATGCTCCCAATTAGTTCAGGAGTTCCTGCCCCTTCCCATTCCTGGGGTCCATGCATTTTTCCCTGAGAGTCCTTCTTGTTTCCTAGTTTCTTTGGTGAAGAGGATTATAGGCTGGTAATACTTTGCTCTATGTCTAAAATTCATATATGAGTGAGTACATACCATGCTTGACTTTTTGTGACTGGGTTACCTCATTCAGGATGTTTTCTTCTAGTTCCATCCATTTGCCTGAGAATTTCAAGATTCCATTGGTTTTTTTCTGCTGAGTAGTACTCCATTGTATAAATGTACCACATTTTCTCAATCCATTCTTCAGTTGAGGGGCATCTAGGTTGCTTCCAGGTTCTGGCTATTACAAACAATGCTGCTATGAACATGGTTGAACATATGTCCTTGTTGTATGGATATGCATTATTTGGGTATATGGCCAAGAGAGGAATTGCTGGATTTTGAGGTAGACTGAGTCCCATTTTTCTGAGCAACCACCATACTGATTTCCATAGTGGTCCTACAAGTTTGCACTCCCATCAGCAATGGAGGAGTATTCCTTTTTCTCCACATCCTCTCCAGCATAGACAGTCATTGGTGTTTTTCATTTTAGCCACTCTGGCTAGTGTAAGATGGTATCTGAGATGTTTTGAGTTGCATTTCTCTGATGGCCAAGGATTTTGAGCACTTTAAGTGTCTTTCAGCCATTTTAGATTCCTCTGTTGAGAATTCTCTATTTAGTTCTGCACCCCACTTTTTAATTTCATTGTTTGGTGTTTTGGTGGCTAGCTTCTTGAGTTCTTTGTATATTTTGGAAATCAGCCCTATGTCAGATGTTGGATTGGTGAAGATCTTTTCCCATTCTGTGGGCTGTCATTTTGTTTTACTGACTGTGTCCTTTGCCTTACAGAAGCTTCTCAGTTTCAGGAGGTCCCATTTATTAATTGTAGACCTCAATATCTGTGCTACTGGTGTAATGTTCAGGAAGCGGTCTCTTGTGCCAATTCGTTCAAGGGTATCTCCCACTTTCTCTTCTAGAAGATTCAGTGTAGCTGGATTTATGTTGAGATCTTTGATCCATTTGCACTTAAGTTTTGTGCATGGTGACAGATATGGATCTACCTGCAATCTTCTGCATGTCCGAATCCAGTTGTGCCAGCACCATTTGTTGAAGATGCTATCTTTATTCCGTTGTATAGATTTAGCATCTTTGTCAAAAATAAGGTGTTCATAGGTGTGTGGGTTAATATCAGGATTTTCATTCGATTCCATTGGTCTATCTGTCTATCTTGTACCAATACCAACTGTTTGCAGAACTATAGCTCTATAATAGAGCTTGAAGTCAGGGATGGTGATGCCTCCAGAAGATCCTTTATTGCACTGAGTTGTTTTGGCTATCCTGGGTTTTTTATTTTTCCATATAAAGTTGAGTATTGTTCTTTCAAGGTCTGTGAAGAACTGTGTTGGGATTTTGATGGGGATTGCATTGAATCTGTAGAGTGCTTTTGGCAAGATTGCCATTTTTACTATGTTGATTCTACCTATCCAAGAGCATGGGAGAACTTTCCATTTTCTGGTATCTTCTTACTTTCTTTAAAGACTCAAAGTTCTTATTGTACAGGTCTTTCACTTTTTTGGTTAGTGTTACCCCAAGATATTTTATGTTGCTTGTGGATATTGTGAAGGGTGATGTTTCCCTGATTTCTTTCCCATTGGATTTATCATCTGTATATAGTAAGGCTACTGATTTTTTTTAGTTGATTTTGTATCCTGCTACTTTGCTGAAGGTGTTTACCAGCTGTAGGAGTTCCCTGGTAGAGTTTTCAGGTCTCTTATGTAGACTATCATATCATCTGCAAATAGTGAGAGTTTGACTTCTTCCTTTCCAAATTGTATCCCTTTGATCTTTTTTTCTTGTCTTATTGCTCTAGCTAGAACTTCAAATACAATATTGAAGAGATATGGAGAGAGTGGACAGCCTTGTCTTGTTCCTGATTTTAGAGGAATCACTCATGAACATCGATGCAAAAATACTCAACAAAATATTGGCAAATTGAATCCACAAACACATCAGAAAAATCATCCACTACAATCAAGTAGGCTTCATCCCAGGTATGCAAGGATGATTCAACATATGAAAATCCATCAATGTAATCCACCATATAAACAAACTGAAAAGGAAAACCACATGGTCATCTCACTAGATGCTGAAAAAGCCTTTGAAAAAAAATCCAACATCCCTTCATGATAAAGATCATGTCATGTATATTTCTAAATACTCATTGTGCATAACTCAAGTCACCCTGGTGGACGGTATTTATTTATTTAATTATTTATTTGGAGACAGGGTCTCACTATGTAGCCTTAGCTGGCCTAGAACTCTATGTAGACCAGGCTGGCCTTGAACTTACAGAGATCTGCCAGCCTCTGCCTCACAAGTCAGGGATTAGAGGCTCGAGATCCCATGCCTGGATATGGTAGACAGTTAAATATGGGGCTCTGAAAATGGTACCCCAGATATCACCAATAGGTAACGCCAGACTACATTCACATCTGTCTCCTCATTCCTTTAATCTTTAGTGAATTCTGTTGATGGCAGTCTAAGAGCATATCTAAGAGCCTGACTGCCCCTAGTGGCTCTAATCTGTTGTATTCTTGTACGTATGTTTTATCACACTTAGGGGTTTCTGTGAATTACTTGTTTTCCCTCCTGTTGTCTTCTTTTGTTGTTGGTGGTAGTGGTTTGGTTTTTGTTTTTTTCAGACAGGGTCTCTCTGCATTGCCTTGCAGGGCCTAGACTTCACTACGTAGACCATGCTGGCCTTGAATTCACAGAAGTCTTTCTGCCTCTTCCTCCTGATTACTGGGATTAAGGAGTGTGCCACCATGCCCAGGCCCTCCCTGTTGACAGGAAGCAACAATCCCTAGTCCCTCATCCAGCTGTCTTAGTGACATTAAGTCACTAACTTAGGGTTAGTTTGGTCTCTTCCTCTCATATTTCCAACAACAAGTTCTTTTACTGCCTGCCAAAACTCCCCGCAGCCAAAATAAATGTACTGATTCAAGAGACAGAGGGAGGGCCAGGAAAACAGAGCTATTTGCTTGGGGTTCTGAATGTAAAATTCCATCATTACTTTCTTGGAAAAGTGGACTTGGGAGTGGGAGGAGAGGCTTGGCTATGAGCTTCCTGATTAGGTGAATTTCTACAGCCCTTCCTAGAAAATTCCAGAACTACTTTCCAATTTGATCTCAAGTGCCGGCTGCCATCTTTAGAGGATATATAGAGAAAGTCATGCCCTAAATGGCTCAGCTTCCTCACAGATTGTGAAACCAGCACTGTCTGCCCATCCCTGTTTATCCTGATGGTAGGTATCTCCAAGGGGCAGATAACACAGAACCAAAGGAAAAACTCAGTGAAGACCCACAGAGGCTACAGCTAAGCTATTTCAGGAAAGCTACACTCTGTGATGAGTTCTAAACATGATAGTTTATCTCTTTTTTTCCTTTTTGGTCTCTCTCTCTCTCCCTCCCTCCCCCTCCCCCCCCTCTCTCTCTCTCTCTGTGTGTGTGTGTGTGTGTGTGTGTGTGTGTGTGTGTGTGTGTGTGTGTGTGTGTGTGCAGGATGCTCTCCCATGGAGGCCAGAGATCAATGTTGAGTGTTTCTCTACCTCCACCTTGTTTTCGAGGCAGGGTCTCTCACTGGACAAGAAATGTTCCAGTACATGCTTCCCTATATTCTTCCCACCCTGACTCAAATCTGCCTTGGCAATGATCCAATACTTGGTGCTTCTTGTCTTTATTGCATCACCTCTGTTTCTCCAGTGTTCCCCAGACTCCTCCTCTCCTGCTCAGTGACACAGACGCCCATCCCAAACCCAACAAACGTCCTTTTCTGGGCATCTCTACAAGACCATCGTCTGAGAATACTGGCAAGAATGGAGTGGAAAACTCCCTAAATGTGGGCAGGCCGCATCTGATAGACAGGAGACAGGACAGAAAAGATGAAAACAAGGGTAGCCCGTGCCGGTCCCCTAGCTTTGTGTTTTAAGACCTGATCCTTTCCCCGACATGCAGTTTCTGCCACTTGATGTCATTCAGTCAGGTAGGGCCTCACCAGAGTTCAGTCAATGTCTGTAATTTTCAGGATTATGTAAATTAAACCACTTTTGAAAAAGAAAATTAGCCTGTCCCTGGCTATTTAGCTATGGTGAGGAGAAACTTACCAACAGATAGTTGGTACCAAAAAGTGGAGAGTGATGTGAGTGGCGCTGTGGAAATGCTAGGTCAGCTTTAGGATTGATGTGTCGCAGAGGCCTGCAGTGTTGTAATCAGAGGCTCAGAAGACAGGAAGGTCAGGGAAGGCCTAGAACAGTCCCAAGCCTGGAATTCAGAATCATGGACCACATGGTAGGAGGTATTTCCCAAAGAGTAAAGCTTGCAGCCCCCAGCATGGATATTATCAGCCACTTCTACTCAGATTACAGTGAGACCTGAGTAAAAGCAGAGCCAGAAGGTTTGGCAAATTCTCTACATGGCCAGGGGACACGTGAAAGAGGCACACAAGCATCACTAAACCACAGGCTGAGATGTTAGAGCCGAAAAGAGAAGCCATGGCTCTGCATGGGGACAACTCAGCAAGGACTGGAGGGCATCCCAGAGATCCCAGAGGCTGCTGCATCACACTCCCAGATGGTTTGAGGTCCAAATCGTTTTAGAGAAGGCACACACACACACACACACCACATGTATACATACACTACACATACACACACTACACACATACACACCACACACACACCACATATATACATACACACACTATACACATACACACCACACATACACATCACACACACATACACACACACTACACGTATACACACCACCACCACCACCACCACCACACAAATACACCACACACAAGATTTGGAGGCATGCATTTTGTACCTTTCCCCAAAATCTCCCCCTCGGGGTTAATGCCCGCTGTAAACTGTGGTTGCTGGCTAAGTAACTCCCCAGTAGCTGCTCATCGCCCTGTGGGGCTTGTCTAGTCTCTGGCCATCTACTATACCCACTATGTTCTCTGCACTTCTCAAACCACCTGGACTTAACTCCTTGCCTCTGTATCTCTTTCAGAGGAGAGCCAAAGGGAGACAGGCAGGTGAACACATCATTGATGGCCCAAACCAGGACATGTGTCAGGGCAGGAAGAGGGGTGAGAAGGTGAGAAGATGATGTTAATTTAACAACTGTGGTAGTAACAACTGGTGCAAATCATGACTGCCTGCCTGGAGGTGTAAACAGGCTGTGGAAAGGCCTCTTCCACATGAAGTGGAGGAGGAAGATATAAAATTCAAAAACCAATTACTTGTAGCAGAAAGCAAAGATATGAGTGTGCTTTTGGTTTAGTGAGCGTTGTGCCCCTATGCCCTTCTCTGGGAAAGAGTATGTCAGCTGCAGAGCAAGTGCCTATCTCAGGAAGAGAATGGACCATGCCAGGGTCTAGCCCCCGGGGAAAACCAATCTTGTGCCTTCCTTAAGTCCTGTGATTCCTGGCTCCAGGGCTGTGCACAATCCATCAACCACAATCAATAAGACAGTCATTTTAACTTTCCATTAGTGATATCAGAACCTCCATTGCTGTCAATGCACAACAGACAGACTCATTATGACAACATGCCCTATTTGACAGCAGGTGTACACCCTCTCTCTTGGCCCCAGCAGCACTGGGATACTCCGTGCCAATATAGATCTCTACACCCAAGGCCTTTCCACTTCAGATGTTTTAATATCTCTCTTCTAATGAGGATTTTTTTCTCCAAGAAATTCTTTCAAGAAAACCATTCCATTTCCTCGAATAGCTGGACTGCTGCTGCTCATAAGAAAAATATGAGTATTGAGCGGTAGAAGACACTAGCTCTTCCTCCCTCCCTGTGCATGGGACAGTTTCATACTTGGGTAATTTCTAGGTGATGTTGGGAGTGGCCTCAAGACTCTGCTCCACAGCACTGGATGTCAAGTTAGCCCAGAATCCTGGACATTTCCATTGACTTCTAGCTCTAATCCTGGCACTCAGAAAGCTGAGACAGGAGGATTGCGATGAACTTCAGGTCAGTCTGAGCTACACAATGAGTCCTGAGCCAGCCTGGACTAGGCTATGAAGTGAGACCCTGTCTTCAAAGTCAAAGCATAATGAGAGAGCACTTTACAGGGGTTGTTTCAGAATTAGATTCCTCAATTTCCTTTCTTGTTAAAAAAAATCAATGGAATTTTGAACGGGGAGGGGGGAAGTATTTCTTACTTCCAGTTTTTTCTTTCTCTTTATGAAGTGGCCTGGTGCTGACTTGAGTCTCTAAGGTCTCTAGCAAGCTCTCCATCCCTCTCTTTAGAAGTCATGTACCTTCTGGAGTAGATTTGGGGGATCATGGCTTAAAACAGTACCAGTAAATATCAATGGTGATTATAAAAACCACCACCAATCAAGACATTTTTGTTCGAAAGTAGCAAAAAGGGGGGACCTGGGGACCTGTGACAAATGCCACTGTCCCTTTATATTTGGGTCTTCTTTACATTTGCCACTGAGAGTTCCAGATACAAACAACATACAGCTATACCCTTCTGCAGAAATGCACCCTCTGCCAAAAAGGCCCCTTCCCTGGGGGCTTATCCTCCAACTCCCATTTGACAAATGTGGGAGTCAAACACGCCATTCACACCCACAGTCTCTGAAGCTGGTCAGAGCCTAGGTGTACCTTCACTGGGCGTCACCCTGCCTAGCCTGCTCCCATCACTTCTTAAGATTTCTCCTAAGGTCATGAAATCCTACATGAACAATCCCTGCCTCCAGGGCTGTTTCTAGGGAGTCCAGCCTAAGATAAAAGGGCACCAGAAAGCCCACAGATCTGAGAAAGGACAGTATCACAGCAGTCTGGTAGTGTCCAGGGAGGAACATGACAGGTCTATCTTTTCTGTCAGTATTCCTCCTGGTCCCCGTGCTGTCCTCGTCCTGTTCCATCTTCCCCCCATTCACCCCCATCCCCACCACTCCCACTGAAGATCTGAATGTCTATGAAAGTGATCCAGCTGTCTTATCCTGGTTCGCATGTCTGTCCTTATGCTGGGAGAAGATGGGGTGTCTCCTTCAGCTCCTATCTAGTTATTCCATTTCTTCAAGGTCAGACTTTGTGAAAAGAAAAAAAAACAAAAAAACAAAAAACATCTCATCAATACCACACCATCCACTCCTTAGGATGGCCTGTGAAGTCTTTGCTACTGCAGTCATCACACAAAGGGAGAAGCAAGGCACAATCAAGAAAAACCAAGGGTCAACCTGAAACTCAACATTTCTTGTTTCAAAGATGCAACTTTGCAGGGTTGAATCTCCTCTAGGCCATTCCAGCTCCATGTGGCTCATAAAGCCACCAGGATAATCTATGCTACCTTCACCTGCCTTGTACTCCTGCACCAGAATCCTCCAGGCTGGCCGAATTAAAAACGCAGACATTCTAACCTCACTCTTCTAGAACCTGAAGTCCAACACCAAAGGGTCTACACCTGCTAGGGGAAGTCACTATTTTCTGAGGGGGGCAGAATTCCTTATTTTACAGGAACTGTCTACCACTATGATGAACCTCATCTTGTGATAATTACTGGCCCTTTAACTCCACCCTGGGGACCCCCACAGTAAGCTTTACCCGTGGCCTCGAGGTTTCACCACATGTTTTGGGGAATACCTTCAAACCATGACACAAATCCCTTAGAAGCTATTTGACCATGCCTTTGCCTTGGAAACATCAGAGAATTTTCTTGAACCTCAGGAAATATCTCCTTGTTCATAAGAGACCCAAGAAGAAACCGTTCCCAGTGATTTCTCTAACCGACTAAGTCTGAGTCTGAAAAGGACTGTTACCTCAGACTTCTGCCCTCTGGTCCCTGGGTAGATGCAAGAACAGGGAAGTGTCAGAACAATGAGATTCACAGACACATACCTTTCTAAGTGTCCTGCCTGGAGTCCACTGTGACCTCTCCAACAGACCAAATATGTTCCTCTATAGTTAGATACAGCTCAAGTGGGAATTGCTGTCACTTGAGCTGTATCAAACATCAAGGGCATCTTTCGTTTCTGGGTTGGAGAAAGTGCCTAAAAATAATTTTAAAGAGAATTAAAAACTGTAATTTACTAGTTGCTTAACAAGGCATTGGCTATTTCTGAATCACAGTTTTCTTATGTGGGAAGTGGAGGTAGTATCATAAGGACTAAATAGAATCGTGCAGTCACAGTGAGTAAGCCATGAGGACACAATAAATGTCTAATCATATTAATAACTGACTATTAGATATTTCTTTGGGGGAATAAAATAAAACAAAGATAAGTATATGTTGTTTTAATACAGCGACTGCTTTTCTGTCCCTCTCCACATCATTTCAAACATCCATGCATGCAGGTCCCTTCCTCTAGGCATCCCATCGTTTCTTTCCCAATGACACAATTCTGTCAGCGCATCCACTTACTGGTTTAACTACACTCAAAGATTTGAACTTCTGAAAGGTAGGTTCTCTCTGAATAGCCCTCAGCTTGACTTCAGGAACAAGTACATATAATGTATTCTTAGCTCGGTGTTTTGTTTTCCTCCCTCCCTTCCTCCCTCCCTCCCTCCCTTTCTTTTCTTTCTCTTTTGAAACTGGGTTTCTCTGTATATCCCTGACTGTCCTAGAACTTTCTTTTGAACAGGCTGTTTTGCAATCAGAGATCCATTCACCAGCCTCTGCCTCCAAGTGCTAGGATTAAAGGCATGGGCCACCACCACCCAGCTCAGTGGTTTGTAACTATGGTTCAAAAAAAAAAAAACAAATTTAATTACAGTGGTTCTTAAATGTTTGAGGATCATGAACCCTTTTTGAGAGTCAAATAAATGTGTAGACCAATTCTGAGACAAAGCACAGCCAAGGAAAATGGCCAGACACTCACTCTCTCCCTTACTCTGGCATGAGTCACCCTGAATTAAAAATTTTTAAATAAACCAAAAACAGTTAATAACATGAATCAGGGACTTCAGAGAACACATAAAATTTAATCTCTACAAAGATAGCAGGGTAAAAAAACCTTGGCCATGTGAGGTAGAATATTACTTTAAGGTGTTTTACTTTTGTTTTTGTTGCATTTGTTTAACTCTGTGAAGACATGTTACTTTGCCTGTCTAAAACACTTGATGGCCTAATAAAGAGCTGAAGGCAGGAGCAGGGATAGGCCAGGCTGACAGACAGAGAGTATAAAATAGAAGGAGAAATGAGGAAAGAGGAGCAATGAGAGAACAAGGAGATGAGGACAGACGTCAGGGGCCAACCACCCAGCCACACAACCACACAGCCACACAGCCACACAGCCACCCAGCCACACAGCCACACAGCCATCCAGTCATATAGCCAGCCACAGAGCAAGACAAGTAAGATATACAGAAATAATAAAGATAAAAGCCCAAAGGGAAAGGGTAGACAGGTTAATTTAAGAAAAGCTGACTCCAACAAGCCAAGCTAAGACTGGGCATTCATAACTAAGAATAAGCTTTCATGTGTGATTTATTTGGGAGCTGGGTGGCAGAGCCCTCAAAAATGCCAAAAAGTAAAACAACACACAACAGCCATGTGAGGTTCCGAGATGTAAATATCACTCAGGAACTCACCCAGCCAAGTGAATTCACTCTTCTAGCTCATAGCCCCCTTTGTTGCTTCAGGACTTACCAACCATGGTCACAAGAAAAGGCAGGCTTTCCCATTGTCAGTATTGTCAATGAAGAAGTTGAGGCATCATGAGAATGTGATAAAATTTCTGAGCCTGGGAAAGCTACACCCCCTGGCTTCGTTCTTTCATTCTCCCATTTATTCCAAGTATTGCTGTGTTCTAAGCACACTACCAGGAACCACATGGAGTGGCGTGGTAGAAAGAGCCACAGCATAGGACTGATCTCAATCCTAGCTCTACTTGTTGTCTATTGAGCCCGTGCCTCAAATTCTTTATCTGTAGTCAGTGGAATTTCTTTGTATGGTTGGCCACAAATCAGATAGGCCTGTGTAGAGGCAGCAGCCTATCCAGGACCTGCATAGCACAGGAAAGTAGATAAGGGCCATTTGCCAACAGACTTTATGTATTTTAAGTCTTCAAATGAGATCCCTTTAAAGAGGAAAAAAAGACAAAGTCTTGGGGACTAGAGAGATGGTTTAGTGGATGAGACTGTTTGATGCATGAGTATGAGGACTTGAGTTCAGATCCTTGCACCCACATAAAATGCTGGGTGTGGTCAGGCATGGTGGTGCACACCTTTAGTCCCAGAGCTCGGGAGACAGAGGCAGGTGAATCTCTGTGAGTTTAAGGCCAACCTGGTCTACAGAGTTCCAGAACAGCCAGAGTTACACAGAGAAACCCCGTGATAAACAAAAACAAAACAAAGAAAGCTGGGTGTGGTTGTGCATGCACCTGTAACTCCAGCACGGTGAAGGGCTGGGACAGGTGCTTGCTGGTCACCAGCCTAACTCCAGGCTCCATGAGAGAAACTCTCTCAAGGGAATAATGCAGAGAGTATTGAGTACAACACCCACGGACTCCTCTGGCCTCCTCTGTGTGCATGGGCACATGGCCTGCACACAGACATGTGCACATACAGCACTCATATATGTAGAGACACATACAATATTTGTAATGAAATCCTTCCCAGTGACATGGGTAGCCAGGGCTTGAGCTGCCTATGGACCTCCTCATGCCTGGAGACTTCTCAAGACACACTCAGCTTTGCTTTCACGCTAAAAGGGGAAACAGGCTTTCCTGGAAGCTGGGAGGAGAGTCTTTCCCATTAACCCTCCCTTTACCACTGTTTCACTGAGGCCCATACCAACAAAACTAACCCCAGAACTTCACACCAAGGGGTGCAGGAAACACACCTCAGCACACACAAGTGTTGTTCCCTCGAAGTCCCTGAACCCAATCTCAAAGTGAGCTTTATGCATTTTGGACATTGCAGTTAAAGCCACAGGTCTGGGAAATACGGAGAGTCTTGCCAGTTCTGGGACCAGCTGGCCACACCAGCCCTGTTGCATGGTCTTGTACCCTTATACCCTTACAGCCTCCATCAGTGATAGGCCTAAGCTTTGTTTTTTTTTTTTTAATTCCATTTCCCTCCTAGGTGAATGAAAGCCTTTAAGTGGACCATTTTGGCTGGTCCAGCCTGAGAACCCTCCCACCTGTGGGCCCTCTAATTTCTATGGACCCCTCTACACATCCATAGAACGAATAAACAGGGAAAGGAGAAACAAAATGTGGCCATGACAGACTAGAATGGGCCCTAAAGCCTTCGCAGTATTCAGTAAAAAGTCATCTTCTTTGATTAATGGAATGCTTGTTCGGTGTGGAAGAATGTACCATGGACTGTGCCAATTAGCTGTTCCTTCCACTCCAGAGTGGACCTGGGGGCTGGAAGGGCCAGTCCTGGAAGATGGTTCTTTCTAAAGAACTTTGATCGGACTACTTATCCTTTGCTGCTTGCCCCAAGGCTGTGATCTCTAAACACTCAGGAGACAAGTGACCTAACAGAGGCAAGGTGAGAATTTAAGACCATATTCTAGAGGATGGAGAGATGACTAAGGGTGCATCCTGCTCTTACAAAAAAACAGCAGCCTATAATTCCAGATCCAGGACATTTAACTACTTTTCTGGTCTTTCTAGGCACTATGCTCACACACACACACTACTCACACACACATACTGTGCTGGCTAGTTTTATGCCAACTTGACATAAGCTAGAGTCATCCGAGAGGCAGGAACCTCAATTGAGAAAATGCCTCCATAAGATTGAGCTATACACAAGCCCATAGGGCATTTACTTAATTAGTGATTGGTGGGGCAGGGCCCAGTCCATTCTCTGGGCTGGTGGTCCTGGGTTCTATAAGAAAGAAGGCTGAGCAAACCATGAGGTCACTGCCAGTAAGCAGCACCCCTCCTCCATTGCCTCTTCATCAGCTCCTGTCTCCAGGTTGCAGCCCTGTTTGAGTTCCTGCTCATGGTTACAGCATGTTACAGCATATAGAAACCCTAACTAGGATGCATACATAATTAAAAATAAAATAAGTAATAAAAGTCTATGAGGACTCTTAGATACACTACTGGTATTCTAAAACAATTTGTTGAAATCATATGACATGCTTGGCCTGTGTCAGGTTACCTGGATCCCAGTTACTGTGGCTTCCTAGATTCAAGGCATCCTATACTCATCACTCCTCTTGATTTGCTCTTGTGAGAAAAGCTCTTCATTATATATATTTTAGAGCTTAGGAAACCATGTAATCTGGCCAGGATCCCTGGGAGACAAAGAGCTGAGTTAAGACTCAAATCTGGGTCCTTCTGGCTTTAAAGATTAGTCAGGCGATACCAAAACTCTCCCATGTGGTGGGAGGCCTGTCTTCTCACAGAATCATGAGTTCTGTACTCAGGATGGGCCTTCAAGGATCATTGCATCCAACATTCTCATTTCATAGATGAGACCACTGAAGTCCAGAGGACACATTTTCTGAAGCCCCAACAGTTTGTGACTGATTGTGCTGGATATTCTAATACCCCTTCTGCTATTGCTAAACAAAACCAAACAAACAAAAACCCAGCCAAAAACCTTAGAAAATAAAATCCCATTCTTCAGTTGAGGGGCATCTAGGTTGCTTCCAGGTTCTGGCTATTACAAATAATGCTGCTATGAACATCGTTGAAAAGATGTCCTTGTTGTATGAATGTGCATCCTTTGGGTATATACCTGAGTGGAATTGCTGGATCTTGTGGTAGACTGATTCCCATTTTCCTGAGGAATCACCATACTGATTTCCAAAGTGGCTGTACCAGTTGGCACTCCCACCAGCAATGGAGGAGTGTTCCCCTTTCTCCACATCCTCTCCAGCATAAACTGTCATTGATGTTTTTGATTTTAGCTATTCTGACAGGAGTAAGATGATATCTCAGAGTTATTTTGATTTGCATTTCCCAGATGGCTAAGGATGTTGAGTACTTCCTTAAGTGTCTTTTAGCCATTTTAGATTCCTCTACTGAGAAATGTCTAGTTAGTTCTCTACCACACTTTTTAATTGGATTGTTTGGTTTTTCGTTGATTAGCTTCTTGAGTTCATTGTATATTTTAGAAATCAGCCCTCTGTCAGCTGTGGGTTGGAGAAGATACATTCCCATTCTGTGGGCTGCTGTTTTGTCTTGCTGGCTGTGTCCTTTGCCTTACAGAAGCTTCTCAGTTTCAGGAGGTCCCACTTATTAATTGTCTATCTCAGTGTTTGTGCTAAGCAACAGAGGAGAGGCTACCTTAAATGCCCTCCCCTGATAAAGAGATTGATGACTAACTTATATGCCAACCTATAGCCTCCATCCAGCAGCTGGTGGAAGTAGAAGCAGACACCCACAGCTAAACACTGAACTGAACTGAACTGGAATCCAGTTGCAGAGAAGGAGGACTGATAAGCAAAGGGGTCCATACCAGGCTGGTGAAACCCACAGAAACAGCTGACCTGAACAAGGGGGAGCTCTTGGTCCCCAGACTGATAGTTAGGAAAGCAGCATTGGACTGATCCAGACCCCATGAACGTGGGTGTCAGTGAAGGGGCCTCGGAAATCTATGGGACCTCTTGTAGTAGTAGATCAGTACTTATCCATAGCATAAGAATGGATGTTGGGAGCCCATTCCACATAGATGGATACCCCCTGAACCTAGACACACGGGAGTGGGCCTAGACCCTATCCCAAAGGATACGACAGACTCTGAAGACCCCCTATGGAAGGCCTCACCCTCCCTGGGGAGCAGAAAGGGCATGGGATAGGTAGGGTGTTAGTTGCAGGGGCAGGGGAGGAGAGGAGATAGAGGGAACAGGAATTGACATGTAAAACAACCTTGTTTCTAATATAAATTTTAAAAAATGGGAAAAAATAAAATCCCTCAACTGAACCTTAAAATTGAGCTCTTCTGTAGTCACCAGCCATATGAAGAAATAGAATGTTCCACCAACCTCCAAACCCTCTCTCACATTCTCTTCCATGTTTCCCTTCCACTACCCCAAAATTTATCTGGCTTTTGTTGTAATATCATCAGCAAAGCATATGTTCCTAAACACCACAACTCAGTTCTCCTGGCTTTGAACTTCATGCTGTCACATCATACTTCTTATTCTTTTGTACCTTCTTTCACTATTGCATTGTTGCATCCAGAGTGTTGCATGCCCTGTGGCTTACCATGTCCACAGGTGTATGGGACTGCACTGAGTAGAATAGTGTGCCTCCAAGTTCATGTTCACAATGTTGTTTGAAAACAGGATGTCTCAAGCCCTTACCAGGTTTTGACCTGGGAGGAATGACAAACTCAGCAAGTTGGTTTTGAGTATATAAGTTTTACTTCACACTTATGTCAAAGTAACACACAAGCATAAGCAAACAATCCTAAGAACCACAGACAACAGGCTCACAGCAGGGGGTACCTCTCCTGCAGCTGGCCTGCAGGTTCGGGCTCTGTTCCTCTGGATTCAGGCTGGTCTCCTGAGGGCCTGGTGTCCTGGTATCAGGTTACCAACGGGGGCAGCACTCAGCTTGAAGGACTGGTTGTTTCAGGTTAGTGGAGGAGAGCTCCAGGACATAGAGTCGTGGTATACTCTAAAGTTCCAAGTTCTGAACTGGTCCTTAAATAGTTTGCTAAATCTTGCTAATCACACTTTGCCACACTCCACACTTTCTCACTCTTACCTACAATGGCTGGGTAGTGGGCCTATACTCCCTTTCTTTTTAATCTTTCTTCAGCCAGGCCTTTGCCTGGCTGGTTACAAGGCTCCTTACACAGGATCATTTAAGTTAGGATGAGATCATTTCAGATTGGGGAAGGGGGTCCTAATTCTGATGACCATGTCCTGATGGAAACACAGACAGAGAAGAAGGAGACCCTGTGATTCGAGCGGTGGGGATGGTAGGGACAGAGCTACAAGAAAGATTGCCAAGGATTGCCAGCTGCAGCTGGAAGGGGAAAGGCAGGAAACAGATGCTCCTTAGAGGCTCAAACAGGAGCCAACCCTGCTGATCTTTTGATTTCAGACTCCTAGCTCCCTGACCTGTGATGGAACAAGTTTTTAGGCTGGGGATGAGCTCAGTTGGTACTGTGCTTATCTAGCATGCACAGAGCCCTGGATTTGATCCTCAGTGCCACAGAAACCATTTCTAGAACTTGGGACATGGGTGCCAGAAGTTCAAGGCCATTCTGTTCTAAATAGAGACTTGGAACTAGCCTTGTCTAGAGATGATGTCTTAGAAAAAAAAAAAAGAATTTTTTTAAATTAAAATTTTCTTTTGGTTGTGCCAGGCGGTGGAAGCACACAACTTTAATCCCAGCACTCAGGAGGCAGAGGCAGGCAGATCTCTGAGTTTGAGGTCAGCCTGGTCTACAGAGTTAGATCCAGGACAGCCAGGGCTACACAGAGAAACCCTGTCTTGGAAAACAAAACAAAAAAATTATTTTGGTCTAAGTTACCCAGTTGGTAAACCTAGAAAGCATGTATAGCATTTTACTGTACAAATCAGCCCCATTGGCTTATAAGTAATACACAACCATGTCTGATCCACTCTGCAGTTGAGGTTGTTAGCATGCTGTCACGATCAGAGCTGTTAGGAATAATGCAGCAGTGAGTGGTCCCTGTATTGTGTGCCCAAGGGCCTGGTTTCTCTGGGTGACATATCTCCAGAGCCCTGGTGATGAGACGCACTCAGAAGAAAGGAGAGCAATAGTGCACTCAGCCAGAGCCACTGGTGATGTACCCTCAGACCTGTGACAGCTCTGGCCCAAATTTCTCCTGCCTTGGTTCTCCTGAAAGCCTCCAGTCCTCCCCAGCTGCGACCCTAACCTCAGTCATTGCTTCTCGGTTGCTGACATCTCCTACTGACTGACTCTACCTCCAGCCAGGAACTCCGGATTCTTTTTCAACCCCTTCTCTCTCGGAGGCTGTTTCATTCATTGCTGCTGTGGGGGACTCAGCCACAGCATTTCAGTCCAAACGTCCCTAACAATGGGTCCTTACAAGAGGAGTTCTCGCATATTTTCACCCCACATACCAAGAAGTCCACTGATTTTAGAGCATGGTGAACCCTGAGGACTTGGGATGCCAAGAAAAACAAAACAAAAACACACCACATGGGGCAGGAGAGGCCAGTGCCTACCCAGTAAATGCTAGAGTACCACATGGCTGTAGCAGCATCTCCCAGTGGCCAAGTCACAAGGGGAAAATAAAAGGAATGTTTGTATCTGCCTCCAAAGGGGCTCATTCCTGAAAGTGAGTCACTTCCCAAACTTCCAGGTCTGTGCCTTAGGCTGTTTATTCCATGTGCACATGGAGCTTGTTTTCCTTGCTTTGAGACCACCTCACAGTGGGCTGGGCCACCTCGAGTCTGAGTTATGACATCCTCTTGTTATGATTCTGTTTCATTTGTCTCCATCTCCATAACATTTGTGTTGGTCTGTACAACCTGTTCTGAGAAATTATGAAAATAGCAATATTGAATTAAATAAAGTTATTTTTCTCTTCTTTAGAGCCTGCTGCTTTGAATTTAAAATCAGATGACAAATCCATGGTTAACCCCACCCATTGGTGCCCCAAAGCTGGGAATTGAATGTTGGTTTTTTTGGTTTTCTTTTCTGTGATGATTTCATCATTCACTATTCATTCTCTGCTGGTCAAGGTCCTCCCGCTAAGGAGTTCTGAGAAGACAGTGGGGGTGGTAAGGGTGGTAGCTGAGAGTCAAAATACTTACAGCTATTGCGAATGTGGAGTTTTACAAAGGACTTTTGCCCTGTGTACAGGTTTACTGCCTTGTTTTCCGGCCCCTAGCAATAGTAAACACACCTGCAGGGATGGCTGAGGGAGGGATCTATCAGGTAGGATTTGATCAGGGAAGTACTACTTTAATGAGGGATACAGAAAAATGATTTTGCTGTGGAAATTGGACCCGAGAAGTAAAATGAGCTGATGAAGCTGCACAAGGCTGTTACCACTGCATTGGGAAGAGTCAGTGCCGAAGCTGCTATCGTAGCTAAGAAGGACCCCTGGATATGGAGGGGAGAGAAAGGAAAACAACAACCTATGAAGATGTGAATTAACAAAGACAAAGCAAAACCCAAAAGTACTGTGGTGGTTTGAAGGTAATTGACCCCATAATCTCACAGGGAGTGGCACTATTAGGAGGTGTGGCTTTGTTGAAGTTGGCATGGCCTTTTTGGAGGAAGGGTATCAACTTGGGGGTGGACTTTGAGGTTTCCTATACTGCCCAATGTCTCAGTTGACTTCCTGTTGCCTGTAAGATGTAGCACTCTCAGCTCCAGCATCATGACTGCCTGAATACCTCCACGTCCCACCCTAATGGCAATGGACTGAACCTCTGAAACTCTAAGTGAGCCACCCCAATTAAATGTTTTCCTTATAAAAGTTTCCATGGTCATGGTGTCTCTTCACAGCAATAAAAACCCTAACTAAGACAAGCACCAACTACAACTCTAATCTAAATCCTTCTGTTTCAATGTCTACCACATGGGTGACCTGCAAACTTGGACTTTTCATCACAGCTACACGGACACCAGATCAGGACACAAAGGAGTTAAGTGCACAAACAGGAAAGAATAAAACAGATATGAGCCAAGACGCTGCTCTGTACCAACAGATTGGTCTTGTATCACTCAGTTATTGCTGTATAACAAATCAAGCTGAAATTCAGCGACATAAACTACAAACATTCGTTTTTGCTTCTGCATCTCAGAGTTGGCGAGGACGCTGTGGATGTAGATTAATGCTAACTAGGTGTCTCTGATTCAAGCTAAGGATCCAGCTCAGCTCTTCACTGATTCGGGTTCATTGTTTGCTCCCTTGTGTTCATTGTGGGTAGAGGGCAGCAGCTATTGGGATAAATCGCTTCTTGTGATGGAAGAGATACAAGAGTAGCCAGTAGAACCAGCTTTTATCCCTTGGGACCTAGCCTCTGCTCAGTGATGACACCAATTGTTCCTATATCCCACTATATCTGGATTAGGAAGTACAAATAAATACACAAAAGAAATACAGATAGCAGAGGATGTGGATAGAGATCAGGGAAATATGTGGAGCCAGTAATTCATAATATTCTGATTATTTTTTTTTAAAAAGTAAATAGCCATCCTCAGATTCTCTTTTAAATATATTTCTAGATCTCAGAATTCTAACTCTTAGAACATACACTGAGGAGAGTGGCTGCCCAGAACAGAGAGCTGAGTGGATGGCATTCGGAAGAGAGCTTTGGCACTTTGGTCTGTTCTTTGCTTTATGATAAGGCAATTTCTGCCTGTATTTTCCATCCTAAATTCCTTTGACCACTGACACAGGTCCAGTTGCTGGCATTGTCTATGTGTTGCAAACCTTTCCAGTACCAATGCCATCTGGGTCTTGAAATGAGTTGGTATGGGGCAGTAAGCCTGTCCTGGGTTCCCTCTGTCTTCCATTCCTAATTAAACATCTCCCTCAAGGATACTTTCTATCCATACAAAAAGCCTGGACAATGATTCTTATAGACTTCAGGGTCAGACTGAGCCTCTAGAGAGAAAATCATACTAATGCCTGATGATTGAGGTATACCAGAAGTCCATGGTTTGAATTTCCTAATTTCTAAGTATCATCCTCCTGGATGTTCTTGTTTATTCATTAAGCTAATATGTCATTTGTTTAAAAACATGTTTTGTTTCCATGGTGGGGGTGCCATCTATATTTAAGCCCTTCAGTGATCTTTATGCATTGTTTTCCTTCAGGAAAAAACCTCTAAAAATTTCTTGGAACAGACTTAAAATTGGTTGGCTGAGTTCCTCAGAACTCCCTCCAAAGAACCCGTTACTTTCAGAGGGCTTAAGTAACAATAGCATCAAATCAAAACCAAATACCATTACCATGCCCCACCCAACTACAAGCCCCTTGGGGAAAATAAGCCATGTCTTCAAGTTTAAATATGCCCAAGGCCCGGCCCAGTTGGAACTTAAAATATCCTTGTTAATTAAATAAGTGAATTCCAAACTCTGTGACATACAATCCATGGTGGCAACACTTCTAACAACAGTAACAACATCATGTTCAGTTCCTGTGGATTTAGATAGTCTTGGGACCCCATTTTACGGAGATCTATTAATTTCAGGTAAAATTATGATATGAACATAAAATAATCTCCATGTCTCCACAACACAGACCCTCTAAAAGCCCAGCTACCCTACCTTTCTCAGATTTCTTCCCTCGGTATGAAATGTAGGTGGAGTTTATGGAGAATTGGAGTTTTGTTTTGTTTTATATTGGGTGCCATGCATCGCAGGTTATAAAACTTGCTATATGATTAATAATGATGAACTACTGATGCTCCTAACTCTGCCTCCCAAATGCACCATGAAGCCCAGTTTATGTAATGCTGAGGTCTGAACTCAGAGATTCCAGTGTGCCAGGCAAGCACTCTTCCAGTGAATCTACATCCCCAAGTCCAGTTTTGTTTTGTTTGATTGACAATGGTTCATTAAACATAAGTTATAAGCCACGCACTCTGTATTAGAGGTTAGGAAACCAGAATTGAAGGCAGCATTAGGAATTTCACTGTTGAGGAGACAGACATTTCACCTGATGACTATTCTACAACTTGACAAATTCCCACATGCTGTGGGCCTCCAGAGGAGGTATCCTTTGTTCTTCCTGGAAGAGGTGACATGTGATGTGGATCTTGATGAAAAAAACAAGAACTGGGGCTAAGATGCAGTTCCAACAGAAAGAACAGCGCGTACAGGGACTGAGGCTAAAGAGAGTGAACATTCTTGCAACACCATGGAGTCAGAGTGACTGGAGAAGAGGGTGGGAGTTTGGGAGTGGCTAAAGATCTCGGAGCCAGGGAGTGAGTGGGAGCCAAATCAAGCCTGTCAACTCTTACGGCTGCTTGAGGTAGGCGTTGATGTATCCTGAGGTCAATGCAGATACACAGAAGGTTTGTCAACAAAAAAATGACTTCATCATATCTGGAATTTCAAAGCTACAAACTTGAACTAGGGGAGCCAGTTACTGACCATCATGATCACCCACCCAAAAGATAAGGGTCTATCAAGCATGAGCTCGCTACAGCTGGAGGTCCCTGCCCAGAGTCCAGTCAGGTACGATACATGGTGCCACCCATCAGTACCTCCTCATACTAGGCCTGCATGAGCTGAATGCATTACAAGTGTGGCTACTTTACTGACCTTTGACTTATATTTCCTCCTTTGATGACCATTTTATCCATCCAAGTTTGAAGCTCACAGTCTCCAACAATTTGATAGCTTTTTGGCACATAATACACAGGCTTTTATTTCTTTTGAAGTGGGAAACAGGAGATTTTTCATACTTGAAACCCAAATTTGCACGAATAGCTTAATTCAAACCTCCCAAAAGATTGACTTTTGGGTAAAGACCAAATCTAAATTTCATGCTGGAGTTCAAAAACAGGTTTGGACAACTTTATAATTTCTTCTCTTGAAAATGAAGGTGGGGATGAGGCTGGAGAGATCGTTTAATGGTTAAGGCCACTGGCTGCACTTCCAGAGAATCTAGGTTCAATTCTCAGCCCTCATTAGTGGCTCACAACCATATGAAACGTCAGTCCTGGGGCACTTGATACTCTCTTCTGGTTTTCCTTGGGCACCAGGCACATACCTGGTACACAGACATACATACAGGAAAAACATCCATACACATACAATAAAGTAAAAATAAAAATTAGGCCACACAGATGGCTCGGCAGTTGAAAGTACTTGCTGTTCTTCCAGAGGACCTGAGCTCAATTCCCAGCACCCATATCTAGCAGTTCACAACCGCAGGTATCTCTAGCTCCAGAGGACCTGATATTCTCTTTCTGGCCTCTCTGGGCACCCACACACATGTAGCATACACTCACAGGCACACCCACTATACATAAATAGGAATTCTTTAATGGGGTCAGGAATTGGGGCGATGGCTCAGTGGATAAAGTACTTGATATGCAAGTGTGAGGACTTGAATTCAAGCCCTGTAGTCCACATCAAAACCAAGCATGGGCATAGACCTGTAATTCCAGGGCTGGGAGGGACAGCCCGAGGGCTTGCTGGCTGCCCAGTCTATCCACTTAGTGAGCTGAAGGTTCAGCAAGAGACATGTCTCCAAAAAGTAAAGTGAAGCAAGATAAAGGAAGACACTCAACATTTACTTCTGACCTCTACATTCACATGCATGAGCGAACACATGGATACACCCAACATGCACAGGTGTGTGCATATTGATGAACTTGTGAGCTCCTGAAAAAAAGAAAAAAAAAATGCATTGTTCCCCCAAATAAAGACAAACCAAAGGACATTTGCTCCCTTCCAATGGACATCACTTCTCAGTTTCCATTCACACCCAAACAGGGAAGTCAGGATATTTTATTTTCATAGGTCCTCCTACCCTTAACAACTCAGTGCCTGCACTCTTAATATTGTGACCTAATGCAATGGACTCCCTTTAAGATAAAGCTTGTGGGAACCTTGTATGGCTTCCATGGCAGGCGAAGGTGACCAAGGCAGGGGATAAACACACCAAGCAGACAGAGTGTAAGTGACAAGTGTTATTAGGGGAAGGAAAGGGAAGAAAAGAGAAAATAGGTAAAGAGACACAAAGACACACAGAGAGGGCAGAAGAGAAGAGGGAGACAGGAAAAAATCCTGTCTGCCCCAAGGGAACCACGGGGGAAGAGAGCAGAAAGAGAGCTGGAAAAAGAGGAGCTGGGGCGGGGAGGGAGAGCTGGAAAGGTCAGAGCAGTAAGAGAGGATAAGTGGGAGGGGTCTTTATTTTAAAAGGGTCCTTTGCATCTGCATGCAGACTATACAATCATGGAACCCTGGGCTGACCTGAGTGCATTCTGCCAGATGACCAGTACAGGCCAGCATATTGCCTGAATCCTTACACTCCCACCTTGTTGAATAAAAAGCCAAGAAGAATGGAGAAAGATTTGTTTCCTGCAGCAAGGAAGGCTAGCGCTAGAGCAGATAAAGTGCGGAGGTGTTGCTTGGGCAGCCTACACAGAGTGGGAAAGCCGGTTGGGTGGGCACGTCCCAGTTTGAAGTGATAGTTCAAGACGGAAAGATGGTGTACGTGTTTTTAGACAGGTTTAGCTCAAAGTCAAGGAAAAGAGTTTGGGCATGCTCAGTTTGCATCATAAATATGGAGGGCAGGAACACTTCTGGGTGCCTTTCTTCAAAAATTTTAGCTGCAAAAAGAAAAAGCTACTTTGAAGATGTGTTAATAGAGGAGTTTGTGCAGGGTGGGTGGCACATATTTTTTAATCCCAGCACTTGAGAGATAAAAGCAGAAGGATTTTTAAATGTTTGAGGCCAGCATCCATGCACTGCCCAGAAGGAGGTGGGAATTTGGTGTGTATGATGCACCAAGTTAGCAGCCTGGGGCTGCTGAACATCTTAAAAAGCTCTCAGCTATTTGCTGTCTCTAAGTCATCACTGACATGGCCTCATCTCCACATGGATTCATCTGTCTGTAAACCAACAGCACCATGGCCTAGGGAGGAACCTGGTGCCAGTATATGTGACTGATGATTAGGAGTCTAAGTTCCCTAGGACAGAACTAGTCTCCAGTGCCCTGCATCCCATTTTCTCCATAGGTACAATTCCCTCATGCCCCTGGTCATTTCTTTGGCTTAGAAAATATAGCCAAGGGTAGAGGAGAAGGGTCTAAGGGTATGACTTAAAGCTGCAAAGAGAAGGAATGGGTATCTCGGAGTCAATATCCTCCCAAACTCCGCTCAGCCTGCCTCTCTTGCCTTCTCCTACATTCTTGTTTCCCAGTTTAAGCAGCAATGGGGGGTTAAGTGTCCATCTGAAAAGAGAGCCTTTGAAAAGTTTTAGCAACTAGATGATGAGGGGAGTGTGGAGTTGAGGAAGGGGTCTAGGGAGAAGGTCCAGACGCCATAGACTCCCTGACAGAACTCAGTGAAGGTAGGAGTTTATGTAACAGGAGAAAACTTCTGTGGAAAACTTTGAACCTCCATTTGTATCGCAGACACAATTTCCACTCCTTAACTGCCTGTGATTCTCAGCCAAGCATTAGCGTCCTCCTCCCATACTGCAGCCTCAGTATATTGCAAAGGGTCTTTGATATGTGTGTAATATTATCTAGGAAACTGCAAAATGTGGTGATTTTTAACTAATTTAAAACAGCTTAAAATCAAGGGATGGGGTAAATAAACAGCTTTGCAGTTGTCATGTTTTGAGTTCTTTTTTCAAGATGTCATTCCACAGACTTCTAGGATGAAAAGAGTCACCCTACTTTTTAACGACCTCCAAAGTAGACTTCTCTACATCCTGTCCTGGTATCTTCATGTTCCCTTGAGATCTGACAAAATTCCCCCCATGAAGGCTCAGGCCACCTAGCCACAGGAGCCAGAGGAAATTCCCACCATCTTGGAATTCTTCCTGTGTTTCCCGAGACTGTCAACAAACCATTAAAGCCCAGATTATCCTGTTTTCCACAGCTTCCACAGGGTTTTGGATCCTGATCTTGTGAATGTTCAGTGCTTGACTTTCTGTCTCACAAAAATGGTCTCTTCATCCGCCAGGAGGACAAGGGAAGTAGTTACAAGCTAGCATATCAACTCGGGTCAGTTTAGTGGGTATCTGAGTAAGGGAAGCCACATGAGCATGCCTGTTCTGTCAAGCTTTCAGCTGCTCCCCTAGCACACTTCTTGAGAGAACGGCCCTCCTTTCTTCTGGTCTTCAAAGAATCTTGGCTAAAAGTGCCAAGAAAGTGTGGCCTCACCTAAGAGGAAAAGGAAACTCAAAAGCTAGGTCACGCAGTGAGCCACCACCATTGGGGGATAGGATGCATCTGGCCTCTGTGTTTCAGGGGAAGGAAGGAAGGCAATCAAATGCCAGCGGCTTTCTCAAGGCTGCTCTGGATGTTTTTCCCACATGGCTCCAATTGCCAGGCTAACAGTCAAAACTGGCTTCCAGCTCACAACATGAGTGTAATGTAAAAGAAACACAATAGGGACTGAAGACAGCAGTTAAAAGCATTGGCTACTATTCCAGAGGACCAGAGTTCAATTCCTAGCACCCACGGTAGCTTACACTGTTTATAACTCCAGTTCCAGGGAATCTAACACCCTTACACAGACACACATGCAGGCAAAACACCAATGTACAGAAAATAAATAAATCATTAAAAAAGGACCACAAGGATTAGGAAGGAAAAAGATAACCAAGAAGGGCTGTGAGTAAGTAAAAGCTGTGTAAAGTCAGGTTCTGCCTAAAAGAAAGTATGTCCCTAACAAATGCAGTTAAGGCTGGGCACTGGTGGCACCTCCTTTAATCCCAGCACTCAGGAGGCAGAGGCAAGCAGATCTCTGTGAATTCAAGGCCAGCCTGGTCTACAGAGTAAGTGCCAGGCAGCCTTCAAAGCTACACAGAGAAAACCTGTCTCAAAAACAACAAACAAACAAACAAAACAAAAGCAGTTAAGAAGACCACAGAATCCCTACGGTAGTGAAAGGTATGCTCACTTACACAGCTGTGGGGGAAAGAGCATTGGTCTTGAAGTGGGAAGCATGGATTCCACCTTACTCTCTGGGAGCCCCTGAGTCTTGGCCTATTTGTAGGCTAGCTCAGTGCTTCCCATAGAAGTTTGCCATGCTGTGGTAAGATGTATCACAAACTTTCTACCTGTGGACTAGCACCTTCCATGGTGAGCTGAGTTTAAAGATAAAAATATAAGATAAAAGTATTGCCCACATTCCCTTTAAAGTCCTTTAAACTAGGCTGGGAAGATAGCTAAGTTGCTAAAGTGCTGTTCAGGTGAGTGTGAGGACCTGAATGTGATACTCAGAACCTATATTTAAAAACTGGGTAATGCCAGTGCTAAGGAGGTGGCAACCTAGTATCCCTAGGGCTTGATAGCCAGGCAGCCTGTCCTACTTTGTGAGCATGAGGACAGTGAGAGACCCTGTCTCAAAAAAAAAAAAAAAAAAAAACAAGGTGGAGGGTTTGAGTCCAGTCTGGTCTAAATAGCAAGTTCTAGTCCAGCCAGAGGTACATAGTGAGATGCTGTCTCAAAAGAGAAAGAAAGAGGGGGGGGGGAGGAGGGAGGACAGGCAGGTAAAAAACAAGATGGACAGTAACTAGGGAAATGACATTTGAGGTTGACCTTTGATCTTCACACGTGTGCACACACATGTGTAAATGCATCTGAACATACGGGAATATATGCATACACATGAACACACAATAAAAAAAAAAAACCTTCCAGTTACCCAGAAGCATAGAAGCACACAGGCTTTTGTAAGATTTGAGCCCCACCAAGGAGACCCTCACACCCAAGCTCAGCATTCCTTCACTGACTCTAATCAACAACACTATCAAATGAGTGTGGATTTAGCTTTGTTAGCCACTTTCGAGGGTTTGAAGATTTTGCTTCTTTGTTGCTCTTGTGAAACCTGCACAGTCCAGTTTGCATAGGTTCAATATGCATGCACTACAAGCATATCTAAAATATTCTTCAATATTTGTTTATTAAAACAATACACAGGGATGCAACTAGACACTGAAGAGTGTTCATATGGACTTGTCTCTTGTTAGTTGCAATAGCACCTGTGAATTTTCTAGGTAGAGGAGATGCTGTGGGCAGGCGGATGAGCTGGCCAGGCAGTCTACCTGAGAAGACCAGGTAGTAGCAGAATGATTAAGACTGTCTCAAGTCTTCCCACTTAAAGTCTCAGCACACATTCGTACCCACTGGCCAAGGGATATGCTGGCTTCCGTTCACAGGTTAGAACAAGGAGATGGGAGCTGTTGTTATTTAGATCTCTAATTCACATTATGCTTTTTCAGTTGCCTTGGCGTTTGTCATTTTCTGGCTGTTTGTTCGCGTTATTGCCTACAGTTCTCAAAAATGGTGCTGGGAGACAAAGGTCATCATTCCACCCGTTTGCCAGATTTGGAAATTAACCCTTCTCAAATCCAGAGTCTTATCTGAGATCAGACTGAATGGTGTTAGAGCTGGAAGCAGAATCTGAGCTTTCCAACTTGAATTCCAAGTTCAAACTGTTCAAATGTTTCAACTATTCTAAACTCTGAATATCAACATGCTTTCCTGGGAGGATTTGCTTAAAATTCTTGTCTCAAACAGAGGCTTCCTCGGCCACTAGACTGACTTACCTGCCAGTCCTAAAATAATCTTGAAATCCACAACCACCCACACACAGTTCTTCTGGATGGATAGAATTCACTAGACTCTGTTCTTCTGTCCCCCTCTGGTGGCCATTTCACAAATAACACATCAGAGAGTCTTATGGCAATGGTACCTTCTCTTTTGTCATTCATTCATTCATTCATTCATTCATTCAAATAAGTGCTACTCTGCTCTAGCAGATGAGAAAATAAAGATAAGCCATGTATGGTGGTGTATGCATGCCTGCATCCCAGTACTTGAGGGGATGAGATATGCTGAAGGTGAGGGCAGGGCCAGCCTGAGTTACATAGTGAGACCCATGTCTGTTTAATAATAATAATAATAATAATAATAATAATAATAATAATAATAATAATTTAAAAATAAAGAAAGAAGATAAGATAGAGAGCATGGTCCTCAGGGATAGTAGACAATCAAATGTTAGACAATAACAAAATCTTGAGACCAATGTCTTAAAGGTGTATGCAGAAAATGCACACAGCCAGGATGTCTGAAATGGGGAAAGGGCTGAACTGAGTTCAGGAGTGGTGGGGTGGGGGGATGTTAGCAACTCTGGGACCTGTCTGCACACACTGAATTCCTCCCACTGTGGAGGAATTCCGAACATAGGTTGGGGGCGGCGGGGGACGACTAAGATCCAAATGTGGTTAGATCAGATAATGAAAGGATTTTTGTGTCACGGCTGCATTTGAGCTTCTCCCTTAAGCTAATGTCATCTTTTTTTAAATCATGCTCCTATCAATAACAATATTTATGCATCCATCCTTAATGTTTATTTATACGTTTTTAGTTTACATATTTTAGTGTGTTGTGTAGGTCTGAAGTTTTTGAGAGTCACTCATTTCCTTTTTTTTTTTTTTTGGTTTTCCGAGACAGGGTTTCTCTGTGGCTTTGGAGGTTGTCCTGGAACTCGTTCTTGTAGACCAGGCTGGTCTCGAACTCACATAGGTCCACCTGCCTCTGCCTCCCAAGTGCTGGGATTAAAGGCGTGCGCCACCACTGCCTGTCTAGAGTCACTCATTTCTTTAAACCTCATGGGTCCTAGAGATTTAGCTCAGGTCATGGTCTTGGCATCAGGTGCCTTGACCAGCTGAACCATCTTGATGGCCTAGGCTCCGTTTCTTCAAGGTTTTACCTCCCAGAAATATCAGCACACTGAGTCCTGAGCTTCCAACAGCTGGAGCTTTGGAGGACACACTTAAACGAGGTCCACCCTGGCAACATTTATAATCTCAGCATTTTCAGGAGGGTTACAAGTTCCAGGATGGTCCTCTTCACTCACCTGCAAAGGTCTTAGATGAGAGTTGGCTAACAGCTGCCATGATTCCTGATGCCAACCACTTGATTCTATAAAATAATTTAAAGTCTTTATCTTTTCACAATGGCAACAGGTTAGTTCATTTTAGAAGTTTTTTTGTAAGGTGTCCTGGTTTGGCTTTTGTGTTGTGATAAAACACTGAGCAAAACCAACTTGTGGGGAGGAAAGGGTTTATTTGACTTACAGGTTACAATCCATTAAGGAAGGGACTTGAAACAGGAACTATGAAGGCATAAACACTGGTTACTGACTTGCCCATAGCTCATGCTTAGCTTGCTTTATTATGTAGCCCAAGCCCACCCAGGGATGGCACCATGAGCTGGGCCCTCCTAAACCAATTAGCAATTAAGAAAATGCAACATGGGCCAATCTGATTGAGACTATTCTTCAGTTGAGTTCCCCTCTTCCCAAGTGACTCTAGGTTTGTGTCAGGTTAACAGCTGAAGCTAACTATGGCATAAAACTGGACTTTCCTATTTCCAGCTTTTGAAACCACATGCTCTGGTTTTTATAGAAGCTACACTTACATCATCTTTACCCTCAAATCACCTACCCATTTTCAGCATCCTGGCTCCAGAGCATGGGTTTATTTTGAAGGGCTATTACTCTCTCCCACTCTGTTGTGACAGAGGACAAGCATTGTCTTTTTAGGTGCATTTTACTGACCCCAAACTTGAAATATTGTCTGTTCACAAAGGGAGAGTTTCATTTTGAGCCAGGGTCTGGGAAATTGCTTTGTCTGGTCTTGAACTCTCTTATCGTCCTGTCTTAGCCTTCTTGAGTAGGGATTACAAGCCTGAAACCCTACACCTGGTTCACATATTCTACTTGTATATAAGAAACTACAATGTTATTTTTCTTCCTCTTTAGTTGAAACACACACACACACACACACACACACACACACACACACACACACACAGAGAGAGAGAGAGAGAGAGAGAGAGAGAGAGAGAGAGAGAGAGAGGGAGAAAGAACATGTACGAAGCCTTCCAGCATGCTCCTAAGACAGTGACATGCTGCTCAATGTTTAGCAACAAGTTCTCCAAAAAGAGCAGAACTTGATGCTGGAGAGATTACTCAGTGGTTAAGAGCATTGCAGAAGTCCTGGGTTCAGTTCTCAGCACCCACATGACTGCTACAACCACTTGTAACTACAGTTACATGGAATCTGATGCCCTCTTCTGGCTTCTTTGGGTACCAGGCACATATATAGTGTGCATATATATGTGCAAACATACAAATAAAATAAAATAACCAAATTTTTAAAGGAGAAAGAAAAAAAAAAACAACAACAAAAACCAAACAGACCTTAATCTGTGCAGAGTCCCCACCAGTGCTGGAGTTTGGGTCTTGAATGTGTCACCAACGCCCACATGTTCTACAGCTGGGCACTACTGGGAAATAGTGCAAGGGAATAGAAATGCAAGAGGTGGGGCCCAGTGAGAGGCAGTTAGGTCATTGGAGACATGCCTTTACTGAGAACTATGGAGACACCCTCTCACTGGGGACTGTGGAGACATGCCCTCACTAAGGACTATGGAGACATCCTCTCACTGGGGATTGTAGAGACATGCCCAGCTAGCTCAGTCAGTAGAGCACGAGACTCTTAATCTCAGGTAGTGGGTTCGAGCCCCACGTTGGGCGCCAACTATTGCATGCGCTCAAAGATGATCTGTAGTCAGTAAGGCTAAGATTTCTTTATTTAGATAAACACCAGCCCAAATGCAAGCCAGAGTGTGCCCAGAGGCTGAAAGCTAGCGTGGCCAGAGAGAGAAGCTCATCCATGTGTTCATGGCCTCTTAAGAATTCTCTCCACATCATCTTTGACCTCCCCTGACCACGCCCTCATGGGCGTGCCTAGGCACACCTGTAGGGGCTACTAGGAGGTGGGGCTACAGTGTCTTCCTACACATGCCCTCACTGGGGACTGTGGAGACACGCCCTCACTGGGGACTGTGGAGACACCCCCTCACTGGGGAGAACTGTGGAGCCCTGATCTCCTCTTTTCTGCTTTGCTCACAGCAGTACAGAGATGACTGGTCTTATTCCACCACACTGCCCCACCCCCATGATGTGCTGGTATAGGCCCAAAGCAGAAGGGCCAGCCAATCATAGGTGGAAAGATCCAAACCTTTGTGAGTTAATGTAAACTTTTTTCTTTCTAAGTTGATTATCTCAGGTATCTGCACAGCTGCAGAGCATAAACATCTTATGGCCACAGGGCTGGAGAGATGGCTCAGTAGTTAAGAACCCTGCCTCCTGGCTGCTCTTCCAGAGGACCTGGGTTCAAGTCTCAGCACCCACATGGCAGCTCATAAGTAACTGTCTGTAACTCCAGTTCCAGGGGATCTGTCACCCTCAAAGACATACATGCAGGCAAGACACCAATGCACATAATATAAGAATAAATAAATCATTTAAAAATGTTTTTAAAAAATCTATCTTATGGCCTAAGTCCCCACCATGGTAAATTACCAGCTACTAACAGGATGGCATGGATCATAGCACTAGGATCAACATGGCCTTAGTTGTAACGGATATTTAAATTGTTCCAGTATAATACAAGTTTGGGAGTCAGAAATTAAAATAAAGACCTGATAATCCAAGGACCTCAAAGAGTCAATGAACTGATCCTCTCTCCATGTTTATCCCCTCTTCTCTCTTCTTGTCCTTTCTAGCAAACCTCCTCGGTCCTCCAAGAACTCTATGGCTAATCCTGGCAGCCAATCACTGATTCCATCCTTTGATTCAAGGTGACTTTATTGGTACAGTAGAATGGCTGGCGGCTGTATGAACAATTCTCCTGCAATGAACTTCATGCATACTCACTTTATGCATGTGAATTTGAAAGCATACACAGTTAGCGAAGCATAGTAAAACAGAAGGAAATGAGCTTTGTGGATTTACTACCCATCATTTTAAAATAACGCAAGTGTTGGTTTGTGTGTTTGGGAGGTGTTTTTAACATTTGTTTGTTCTATTATGTGTGTATATGTAATCTACACATTTGGAGTCAGAGGACAACCTGCAGGAGTCTATTTTCTCCTTCCACCAGAGAATCCCTGGAGATTGAACTCGGGCTGCCAGACTTGTCAGTTCGGGCTTTTACCCACTGAGCCCAGTCCGGTCCATGTAATTTAATTTTTGATAATGGTTGTTTATCAACAAGCACACAAAATTCCCAAAAGGTTTACTAATATTTTTCTATGGTCCAATAGAAGCCAGTTCCACACATGGCATTCACTCTAAAAAAACAAAAGGGAGGAATGAAGACAGAAAGAGAGAAAGGGAGAAAGTTGATTGAGCAAATAACATTTAATTCCAAAGAAAGTGTTTTACGTGACACTGACTTACTAAATATAGTAAATATTTGAAGTTAAATAGTTTCCTTAAGAGTATAATTTCAAGGGCTTGGTACTACTTCCTGTGATATAGCACTTTCATAGTATAAGGATCCGGGTTCAAATCCCAGTACTACAAAACAGAAATAATAATAGCAATGTGGTTGTATTGACAAAATACTAATTTATAGGTGTAACTCCATCAATCGGGATGCTAAAGCAAGAAGATCCTGAGTTTGAGCATCCTAGGCTATACAGCAAGCCCCCAGGATAACTGGAATGTTAGAACAATAATTGCCAAGCTAAAAGTTGAGCATGTGACTCCACAGATGCATTCTTTCTCTTTGCCTCTCAATAAAGATTTTGTGTTTTCTTTGTACTTTTTAAAAGTGTACTGTTTACTAATACATAATTCTGGTTGCCATGGTGACTAGAATGTGCTTTGCCCTGATATTTCCAAACTGGCGGATGTTCTACACTTGCTTCTACTATTGCTTTTAAACATATATGTATCATAGATTGGCATGGTATGAAAAAGAACTCTTTTGCCTGTAAAGTGCAGCTACAAAACAAATGGCTCAGGTGGATCCTGGCTCTTCTGCCTTACCCAATACCACCTGCTTAACCTTCTTGGAACCAGAACACAGTTTCCTTATCTGGTAAATAGACAGTGACAGATGCACCTTACCAAGGTCTTGGGGTTTGAATGGAATCATGCCAATGAAGCACTTAGCAGAGGCTTGGCAGCCAGGACACACTCAACTTGTGCCAGAGTTACTACAGAGCCTCTTAAGCTTGCTGTGGGAATGATCACACCCATAGATAGTAATACTTTAATAAGTTTGTACTCCTGTATAATCCCTGTCTTTCTCTCTTCTTTTTCATTTCCTGTCCAATAGAATTGAATTGACCGGAATTTTAAGTGTGAATGATAACCGTATTGCTGGCCTGGGATGCCCTCTGCTTGACTCTATCACCTGCTGCAGTTCACTTTCATTGTTAATTTTATAATCGGCATACCTTGGGAGTCTTCATCCTACTCATCTTAAAAGTTTCTTTTTTTTCTTTTTTGACAGTTTTTCTATATAGCCCAGTTGACTTGGAACTCATAATCCTCCTGCCTCAGCCTCTAGAGTCCTGAGATTAAAGAAACCATCAAATGTCAGGGTCCATCCTTCCCCATTTGACTCTAAACTGTTTTAATTCTACATGTTCAGTCATTGCTGCTTTGTGACTATGCAAAGCAAGATGGAATCATAAGAAGACATAAGCACTTCATTTTCCCCACTGACCCTGTTTTCCCCTCACAAGACACCACCTGGAGTTAATACTCATTCTCTCACATATGTGAAGGCATGCATGTGTGCAACTCCATTTCTTCACTCTTTTAGACCTGTACTGGAATGAGGATTAGTCCACATTGGGGGTCGTTGTTTTCTCTACTTAGTGTATCAGAGTTTGTTGTTGTTTCAAAGTCTAACACACTGCTTAACATCCACCCCAGGTATTTCCCTGCAACACTGTAGCTCAGTCATTCTCTCTGTCTTTTAAAGATTTATTCAGTGTGTGTGTGTGTGTGTGTGTGTGTGTGTGTGTGTGTGTGTGTGTGTAAAGGAGAAGGGTGGGGAGGGGAAGGAGGATTTTTCTAGAGTCAGTTCTTTTTTTCTGCCAGATGGGTCCAAAGAATTGAACTCAGCCATCAGGCTGGCTGCAATCAACTTTACCTGCTGAGCCTTCTTGTTAACCCAACAGGTAAACAATCTTGTACAAACATTTGGGGTCCCTGTTTCTTTAAGACACAGATAACTATAAGGGGAATTGCTAATTCAGACTGAACACACTTCTAAATTTGGATGATCCCATCAAATTGCCCTCTCCCAAAAGTCATGTTGATAATTTCCCACCAACAATTTGTGAGATTTTTAAAATAGAAAAACATGCATATTCAAAACAAACAACAAAAAAACAGCATTGCTCATGTCCCATTGCTCTTTTGTTGCACTACATGTTTGATTTATTGGTATTTTACTTAGCATTCTGGGGCTTGTACTCATATCTGGGACTGTAGTAGATGCCTGCTACAGGTTTAGACACCATGACAGTTCTAGTTAGGTAACATTCAGCAGTATGTGCCCCATCTCTTCTGCTCTGGGACAATCTAAATCACATTGCAACTGTGTACTCCATGAAGTTCTAATGGAATTAACTTGGAAAATCTACAATTACTATAGGAGAGTCTTAACATCGTTTCAATATCTTCTATGGCCCCTGGTATACTTGTGTTTGTCTACTTAATAAAACTAGATCATTTATGTTTTGTTAGAAAATCCTTCACATACACCCTCCATGATTTCACAACTTTTAGCATAGAGTTGTGTTGCAGAATATTCCTTTATACTTTGTGAAGATATGCTACTGTGACTGGTTTAACAAAGATGATTGAGCAATAGCCAAGCAGGCAGAGGTTAGGTGGGACTTCTGTGGACAGAGAGGACTCAGAGAGGGTAAAAGGTGGGGTCACAGCCAAACATAGAGAAAGCAGCATGAGCAGTACAGAGAGATGAAGTAACGAGCCATGCAACAGAACATAGATTAAAATAAATGAGTTAATTTAAGTTATAAGAGCTAGTGGGATGAGCCTAAGTTAAGGCCAAGCTTTCATAATTAATAATAAGTTTCCGTGTTGTTATTTGGGAGCTGATGGTACAGAGAAAGACTTGCTACAGAGTTGAGCATTATATTCTGCTAAAGCAACATGTTAAAGGGCAGGACCAAGGTGGTGCACACCTATAAACCTGGTATATAGAAGACAGAGATAGAAGGTTCACAAGTTCAAAGTCAGCCTGAGCAACACAGTGAGCTAAAACCTGTATCTCTCTCCCTTGTAACCATAGTATTGCCCTCATTCCGTGTGTGTGTGTGTGTGTGTGTGTGTGTGTGTGTGTGTGTGCGCGCGCGCGCGCGCGCGCGCGCGCGCACACTCGGGTGCATCTTTAGTCCCAGCACTCAGGAGGCAAAGGCAGGCGGATCTCTGTGAGTTGAGACCAGCCTGTTCTACAAGAGCTAGTTCCAGGACAGCCTCCAAAGCCACAGAGAAACCCTGTCTCGAAAAACCAAGAAAAAAAAAAGCCTAACTAAAACACTCATAGTGTTTAATGACCTAGGACAGAGACTCTGTTCTCTACAGAGAACATCTAGACTTGGGGAAAGATTTTGATAAAACTGTCTTCATGTGAGTCAACTAGATTACTAAGTAGAATTTCAAGTTCATGGGCGACAATGTGTGTTTTTTTTTTTTTTTATTGCAAGGGCCATTCTACTGCAATTTAGAAGTCAAAGGTGATAGACAAGTAGAAATAAGAGAAGAGAGGAAAGGAAGATGGGGAGTTAGCTCTCTCAGAATTACAGAACCAGGGTTTAAATCTAATGCTGTTCTTAGCAGACAAATCAGCTACTGGGATTTACATTTGAAAAGACATAAGATACAGTAGTGGATGGGATATGAGAAACAACAATGGGAACAAAAACACAGGAAATGATGGTGGAGGGACATGAGAAAAGATGGGAAAACAACTTCCATATCTGAAAAGGTTCAGATATGGAAAGAAACTCTGAGTGTTCTGTTGCAGCACAGAGTGACAAAGGAGAAACGGTGTCAGACCTAGGGTACACAAAGAGAAGATCCTGTGTCCTTAGAGGATCTTCAACACAATTTTCATTCTCCATTTTTTTTCTTGTTTTGTTTTGTTTTTTCCTTGATGGGGAAAGGGCAGTGCTGACATTAACCCCAGCACCTCATTCGTGCTAAGCAAGTGTTCTATCATTGAGCCATATCCTCAGCTGCTGGCGTTTTTTTGAAACAGGATGACTTTGACTTAAGTAGCCCAGGCTGGCCTCTAACTTGTTAACTTCCTGCTTTTACCCCCTGAGCATTGTGATCACACCAGCTTCTGTTTTCTTTAAGCTGCTCCTGGATGTGTTTATTACAAGGCAACTGTTCATTATTGGCCTGTGCTCATGTATTGAGCCAACCCAAATGTAAACAGCCAGGACGCTTTCCTTCCAATGTCATTACAGAACCCAACATATGACCATAGATGTGGGCTGAGGGAGGAGCCCTGGTACAACTGTGCTGGGACCATGGGGACCCATGTTTATTGGCCTATTCACAAAGTCTCTGGTCCTACAGGGGCTTGCATCCAACTGTACCATCTCCATCTACCAATAGATTGCTGCTCATCCCACCCAAACTGATGATTTAGCTGGGCTGATAGCTTTCTGTTGTGGAATATTTGATTGCACTTCGATACTCCAAGACTGTGATAATAAAATTAACTGTGGATCAGGGGTAGACCCAGCAACTAGTTGACAAGAATTAGCCATAGAGAGTACAGAGGACCCAGGAAGATGGATAGAGAGATGCACAGGAATGAGTAGGAAAGGACTTAGAGGTTTGTGGCCTTCCTAGGTCTTTTTGGTTTGGGACAGGTGGAGAGACCTTCTCTTGTTAGATCTCCAGCCAAAAAGGAAGGTCAGCTAGTTGCTTCTTGGCTTCTCTGATCTAGCAGGTTTTCATTCCAACATCTGACTCCTGAGTCTTCATTGGCTACTAGAACAACTTAGATAAAAAAAAAAAAAAAAAAAAGTTTTCTGTGGGAAACAATCCCAATATCAACTCAGGAGTCAATGGGAGCTAGATAATGGAGCTAGATTTACTCCTTTGGATTTAGGATCATTTTAGGACTTGAAAAAAATTCCCTATTTGTGAATATTTAGTTTTTTGAGATAGGTTTTCTCTGTGTAACAGACTTGACTGTCCTGGAACTCACTATGTAGATGAGACTGGCCTCAAACTTACAGAGATCCACCTGCCTTTGCGTCCGGAGTGCTGGGATTAAAGGTGTGAACCACCTTGCCCAGCTGATTCCACATATGTTCGTAAAAATAAAATAAAAAGATGCCTCAAGCCTTCAAGTGCCAAAAGTATAAGCAATGAGGATGAGGCAAGTTGGATGACAATGGAGGCCTAGGATTTGGGGAGCAACTTCCTCTGGGACAAGAAAGACTGACTGCAAGTGGAAGCAATATGTGTTCAGGCTGAGTTAGAAGTAGAGAAATTTATAAAGTAAGAATTTGACAAAATTGAGAACATTCTAAATAGAGTGTATACACATTTAGGGTACTCAAATGTTCACGGCTCCTTGATTGCATCTTTGTGTATCTTCTGCTAACACCTCTTTTGAAGCAGAGAGGTAAGATAAAGCACCATTCAAAGTGGGGACTGACTACCTACATCATATTGTATCATGGATTCCAAATAGTCTCATCCTTCCAAAGGAAGACAGAGTCCTGTCTGCTTGAACACAGCCTGAATCTGAATCCTGTGTGCTCCACTTGAATCTGGGAGGATTATTGTTGTTGTTCAGTCTTTTTCCAGTGCCTTAAGACCAAATGGTAGGGCAGCCATCATGACCAAATGAATTATACTAGTGCAGGCTGCCTGGCAATGAAGGTCATCCAGCTGACCCTGAGTGACTGCCTCTCAGAGGTGTAAGGAAATTCAATAGTGGTGTGTGTGTGTGTGTGTGTGTGTGTGTGTGTGTGTGTGTTCATTCTGGTGGATTTTTTGGGTTAGACCTGTTTCTGCTTAGCTAGTGCTGGGATTACAAGTGTGTGAATATTTTTTATGTGGGTTCTGGGGATAAAATGCAAGTCCTTGTGTTTGCAAGGCAAACACATTAGCAATTAAGCCATCCCCCCAGCTCAGTGGCTCTTCTTTTAAGCCACTGAGTTTTGAGGTAATTTGTCATGCATTCAATTGCCACAAGATGACCTCAATGTCTAGTAACAAAAAGCTTATGGAAGTGAATCTTGAGGATGACTCATAAGCCCCTCAGATGAATCAGAAATGAAGTCACCTGCAGTCTAAGTGAGAGGCAACAGAGAGGGACTTAAGGAGGCTGCCTCAGCAAGTCTGCCCCTTTACAGGGAAGCAGTTTCTATTTGATTGCCTTGAGCTCCCTGTCCCAAAGAAGGCCCTGGCTCTATTAATATAGCTGCTCACATGACTTGGCTTACATTGGTAGATCCTTCCTCCTCAGCCCTGGCCCCCTCTCCCTACCTCCAGGATCTCTATCACCAACAAAGACCCCTTGCTAGAGTTGTATACTGCAAGTGTTGATACAGGAACATAAAGTCACCCAAGTAAAAAGGTATTTTTAAGAAAATGCTTTTAGCTGGTCTGTGGTGGTGCATGCCTTTAATCCCAGCACTTGGGAGGCAGAGGCAGGCGGATCTCTGTGAATTCGAGGCCAACAGAGAGAGTTCCAGGACAGGATCCAAAGCTACAGAGAAACCATGTGTCAAAAAACAAAACAAAAGCAAAGACAAAAGCTTTTATCAGAAGAAGAAGAAACATATTGTAAAGTCAACACATGATTTGACTATCTTCTTAACCTTGGTGAACAAGTCAATGTGGAAATCTCAAGAGCATTTGTCCACTCAGTACCATAGTGAATCCCCTGGAACTTTCCCCTTAAACCAGTTGAGGATAGAGATTAGATGGACAGTTGATGATGGATGTAGGCTCCAGAGGACTGATTTATATTTCCAGATGTCTCAGTGTTTCTCACTTAGAGTAAGTCTCATTTTCCTCATCTCAAAAGGTGCTCATCATTAAACAAATAGTTCTTTTTTTTCCTTTTCTTTCTTTCTTTCTTTTTTCTTTCTTTTTTTTTTCAAGACAGGGTTTCTCTGTGTAGCTTTGGAGCCTATCCTGGCACTCGCTCTGGAGACCAGGCTGGCCTCGAACTCACAGAGATCCGCCTGCCTCAGCCTCCCAAGTGTTGGGATTAAAGGCGTGTGCCACCAACGCCTGGCTAACAAATAGTTCTTGAACTCCTACTGTGTGCGTGTTGTAGACATTTGAGATTAACTAGGAAACAAACTAGACAAAAAAGACAAATATCTATGTCTTCTTAGATATAACATATCTACCAGGTAAAGACAAAGGTAAATTATACTATATGTCATACCAGGAGATGATTTATCCTATGGGAATAATAGAAAAGGTTGGGGTGGAGGAGTAGTGACAGAATAGAGACAGCCTCCAGGAGTAGTTAGCTCCATTCACAGTAGGGCGCGATTTGCTGAGAAGCTGAGGTTTGCAGAGGAAGTGAGGGAGTGGGCAAAAGGATCTCTGTGGGAAGAGCGCCCTGGGTGGGCAAATGTCCTGAAGTGGGAAGGGTCTGTAAGCATGAAAAACAAGATTGTTGTGGAAGGGAAGGAGAGAGAATGACTATAGTATGGAATCACACTTGTAAAGGCTTGGGGAATACAAGTAGACCCTGTAGGCCAGTCGTTCTCAGCCTTCCTACTGCTGTGACCCTATAATACAGTTCCTCATGTTGTGGCCATCCCCAGCCATACAGTTATTCCATTGCTACTTTGTGACTGTAATCCTGCTACTGTTATGAATCGTAATATAAATATTTGTGTTTTCTGATGGTCTTAAGTGACCCCTGTGAGAAGGTTGTTTGACCCTCAAATGGGTAATGACCCACAGGTTAAGAACTGTGGGTCACTACTGCAGGCCCTTCATCCATCTCTGATTGGATAGGAGCCATTGGACAGTTCTGAGCAAATGAATGACATATCCTGATGTGATTGTGTTCTTGCTGTTTTGAGACACTAGCTAATGTTGCCCAGGCTAGCCTCCAGCTTTCCAAGTATGACCTTGAAATTCTCATCCTACTGCCTCTACCTTCCAAGTACTAGGATTACTGGCATGCCAACAAGCCTTTTATGTGGTGCTGAGGATCCAACTCAGGGCTCTATATTAAGGGTAGCCTTGCAGGGACAAGGACAAAAGCAGGAAGTTCAGGAGAGCAATGGTAATCTGCTCCCCAGTTGATTTTCCATAGTTGACTTTGAGGAGATGGAAGGTATGAGAAAGGAAAGGAAAAGTGGATGAGTTGTCTTGGACTCTCTGACATGTCTACTCCACACTGGGCTATAATTGGAGATAGGACTTGTCCCTGCTGACTTTCCCCAAGTGTCACAACTAGTATGATGGATTTGTTTCCCCTTAAGTTTGTTGGTAGAGCTCATCTTGCAGGTGTGACCTGGCAGCCAAGGATAATCTGACCCTGGCTGGGGCTATTTTAGTGAGATGGGTGATCAGATATTCTGAAGAGGAAACTCAGACAGCCAGTCAATAATGACTGGGACTTAGAGACTAGGCAAGCTGCCAACCTGGTCCCTGCACAGGGGCATGAGGAGGAGCTTGTAGCCAGCATATTCTGGGAAGTAATGGGGTGGGAGGAGAGGCTTTTCTCCTGGGCTTTTGATAGCCCGTTGTTATTCTCCTTCCACATGCTACATGGAAATCCAGTACCTGTCATGGGCAATGGGGTGGTTAGTGAATGCAATTAAAGAAAAATGAAAAAGTCGGGTGTGGTGGTACAAATATGCTATCCACTGCACTCAGGAGGCTGAGCCAAGGGGATCACAAGTTTGTAGTCTAGCCTGAACTGATTTTGAAGACTATACCTCAAAAAACAAAACAAAACAAAGCAACTGTTTGATGAATTAGCTACTGAGCTGAGTTTGTCATGTCAAATATCTGGGATGATACAGTTACCTGGTAACTAAGGAGCACTTGGGAGCTGTTTCCTCTGGGTTGGATCATAGCCAACTGGAATCAAGGCAGCTTCATCAAAGGCTCTTATCAATGATGGTACAGTCAGTGAGATAACTGCCATGTGTTCAGAACTTGAGGCACACTAAGAAAATGTTAAGTGTGTTTGTTTCTTAGATTCTGTTGTTGTTTATGGTTTTGTTTCTTGAGACAGGGTCTTTCTATATAACTGTATGTGTAGACCTGGCTGGCCTCCAACCTGCAGTAATCCTCCACCACACTGGGCCTAAGAAATTAAAAGTTAAAAGGAGATCTAGAGTCTTGTCCCTAGTCTGTATACATGACCTCACTATTTTCTCTCTCTCCCTCCTCTGTCCTAGCGCTTTCAGTCAACATTTTTTGGTTATCTCATATGTTCCAAGCACTGAACTCCCCAGTAGATGCTCAGAGCTGTTTTCAAGGTCCTTGCCCTTCAGCTCTATTTGTTCTAGAAGTACAGAGAATGGCACAGAAGCTGAGGCATTGTTCACAAGGATTGTTACATGGGACCCCAGTGAGGGAGAGATTAGACTCAATTGAATTTGGAAGGTAAGATAAAGACGGAAACGTATTTAAAGCAAAGGAAATGATAATAAATATGACCACCTCAGCCCACGAAAATAAGAGTTTTGATTCTTACTGTGTTTAACATAGCCTATATATAAGTTATGTTAAATATATATGTATTTATATGCAAGTGTAAGCATTCATATTTCATGTAAGTTATTCTGAAAATATTTAGAACATTATAAATAATGAGACATAAGATATTCATTGTTATAAATTCCATTTAAGACAATTAATTCTCACAAAATACCACTGATTTTATTCAATTCCTGTATCCTAAATAGTTGCCACAATCCAATGAACATAACTATGACACGGAGATCAAGATGTTTGATATTTTTGCTTGCTTACATTAACAAGACAAGAGTTAAAGGGAAATGTGTGCCAGAACTTCACTCACTACAAAACCCACAGCTTCCTGGGTGGTGATAAAATTTCATTAAGTAGCCCAGACTAACCTCAAATTCATGATCCTCCTGCTTCAGCCTCCTGAGTTCTGGGATTCCAGGGAGATGACATCATGTTGACTAACGACTACAATTTATTTGCTGAATCAAATAATAGTTTCAAATACGGAAAAGAATAATTTCTCAGATTTCCATGCTATTCATAATACATCTGCTATAGACCTGACAGATTTTAAAATTTAATCTCTATTAACATTTACCCTATTGTTCTTTATGTCAAAACAATAAAGATAACAATGAATCAAGACCTAGTTTGTGAAATTTGCTGACTGCTGTGGGGTAAACACTGCTCCCGTTGCTAATTTCAAACCACTGTTGTGACAAAGAAATGCACGGTGTTGAATTATTTTAGGAAGGAACAACTCCAAGGACAGTCAGTGCACCAAAATGCTTGGAATGTGGTGACCTGGGGGACGCACTACCTTCATTTTAATACACTTTAATTAAGTTGATATAATTTAATTTGTAGAATTTCCTGGAAATGAGCATTTGTCCAAGAGCTCTTCTGCACCCTACTGTTTCTGACACACAGGAAGAACTCAGCATGTGGCCATTGGTTTTCTTTTATTACAGGATAGAAAAATGGGAAAAGATTATCAGAGATAAGCGAAACAAACCCATAAAGAGAGATTCCCAGAAAGGCTTGGTGATGGCTGCCCCATCTTTTGTCTAAGAGCTTTCAGACTCATTTTCTCTCAGAAATGTCAGGTCTTCTCTGTCCTGCGTGTCAGCCTCCTTCCTAGGCTGGTTGAGCCAGATGGACCATCCCTCACTGAGCACTTAATGCCATTGTGCCCATGTCTCACTTCACACACTCTTTTAAGAGACACTGGTAGACTGACTCCAGTGACTCTGGACATCACAGTCTACAGCAACACTTGGGAATATTTGTGAGTTTGCTACAAAGAACATTTCTGAGAAAAGACTCAGGAAAATAGGCCTGTGGAGGAGACACTGCTGAGATGGAGATGATGAAATCCGTGTGTTCCCTGACAGAAGCACAGGATAGCCTCAGGTGCTTTTCCCAGGATAGCGAAGTGATCCGGGCAATGGGCCCAAGGTTTGGTAGAACAAAACAGCACTTTCACTTTGGATCCTCATCAGGTCATATCTGCAGCCTGCAGCCTGCAGTCAGTTTTAAATAAACAGCCAGGTGGGTTGATGATATTAGGAATACCTAGAAGACCTTGTTCAGAGCAGTGAACTTTTAAGATACCCAAAATAAAGAACAGAATTATGGTGTGTGGTAGTGTCATAATGGATGCCTGTAATCATGTATTTTTCTGCATCTGTGTCATCATACCTTTCTAAGTCTATGAAAGCTGTAACACCAAGAGTGGACCCTGATATCAATCAACTATAAACTTGATAACGAAATGTCAATGCAGGTTCATAAGTTGAGAAAACTGTACCACTCTGGTAGTGTGTTGCTAATGGGGTTATGCATGTGTGGGGCAGAGAGCTTATGGGAAATCTCTGTACCTACTGCTCAATGCTGATATGAAGCTAAGACTTCTCTAAAACAAATTTTAAATGCAATGCAATTTAAGTAATAAGTTTAACTTAATTCTCAATTAGAATGAAGATAAAATGAGAATAAAAGTATGATGTGCCATTAAAGGCATACTCTTAGGGTTTCTAATGCTGTGAAGAGACACCATGACCACAACAACTCTTATAAAGGAAAACATTAATTAGGGGTGGCTTACAGTTCAGAGGTTTAATTCATTATTTTCATGGTGTGAAGCATGGCAGCACATAGACAGACAAGATGCTGGAGAAGTAGCTGAGAGTTCTACATCTGGATTCTTAGACAGTGGCAAGAGAGGGTGATCCTGGTACTGGCTTGAACATTTGAAACCTTAAAGCTTGTTACCAGTGACACACTTCCTCCACACTTACTTCAACAAGGCCACGCCTCCTAATAATTACACATTAACACAAGGCTAGTTTAAATTATTATAGCAAAATCAATATTCCTTTTATAAATATATCAAGAAAGAACATTTACAAATGATACTGCTTAGGGCCAAGAACATTTGGAAAGAAAGACAGTCTAATAAGAGGTAGTGAAACCATGGATAGTGGGGGCCAGGTGGAGGAAGTCGGGCTGTTAGGAACTCATAGATCTTGTCCTGGCCTCTTCCTGTTAGGACTCCCCTCTGTTTCTTTACAACAATGCAGTAAAGAAACACCTCCATCACATACTCCCACCATGGTGGTATTATGCCTTACAAAAGGCCCAGGCAAGCGACCATGGGCTGATCCCTCTGAAATAATCAGCCAAAATAAGAATTTCATCACAGTGATTGATGGTTTGAATAAGATGGCCCCCATAGGCTCATATATTTGAGTGTTTAGCCATCAGTTAGTGAAACTATTTGGGAAGGATTAGGAAGTGTGGTCTTGTTGCAGGAGGTTGGTTATTGGGGATGGGCTTTAAGGTTTCAAAAGATCATGCCAGTCCCAGTCTCTCAGTCTCTTTCTCCCTCTCTCTCTCCCTTTCCCTCTGCCTCTCCCTCTCCTTCTCCCTCTTTTTTCCGTTCACTCTCTGTCTGCTGCCTGACTCTCAGGTATTGGCTACTGCTCCAGTGCCATGCCTGTCTGCTTCCTACCATGATGATCATGGACTAACCCTCTAAAAGTGTAAGAAAGGTCCCAATTAAATGCTTTTGTTCATGAGTTGCCTTGGTCATGGTGTCTCTTCACAGTAATAGAACAGTAGCTAAGACAGTGATGCAAAAGTAACTATTACAGTTTGAAAGTAACGTCCCCAGAGGCTTGTGTGCTTGAACACTTGTTTCCAGTGTTTCTTTGGAAGGTTGTAGAACCTTGAACTGAAGGAAGTGGGTCACTGAGGAGCAGAACTCAAGGACCGTCGCCCATTCCTACTGCAGTCTATGCACGGTTTCTTTCTGAGCTACTGAGACTTGAAGAACAGCTGCTTCAGCTACTATGCATTTCCTGTCATGATGGACTGACCGTAGTACCTGCATTAGGCACCACAGTGTATCTTCCTCACTATAAATAGCTTCTGCTGGGTTTTTTGTTTGTTTGTTTGTTTGTTTTGTTTTGTTTTTTGGTTTTTCGAGACAGGGTTTCTCTGTGTAGCTTTGGAGCCTATCCTGGCACTGGCTCTGGAGACCAGGCTGGCCTCAAACTCACAGAGATCCACTTGCCTCTGCCTCCCGAGTGCTGGGATTAAAGGGGTGTGCCACCAATGCCCGGCTCTGCCAGGTATTTTTCCCAGAGACAAGAAAAGTAACTAATACAGAAGATTGGTGCCGGAGTGGGGTTGATGTCATAATCTTGACCATGAGATTTGGAACTGGTTGATGGGAATAATTTGGAAAACTTTGAAGTTTAGGATGCCAAAGTTTTAGAATACGATAAGTATTATAGTATAGAATATTGTAAGTATTGTAATAACATAATGCTTATAAGTATTCTTATGGAATACTATAAGATGAGCAATTCTGGTGGGAGCTGAAAAGATCAGAATGCTGATAGAAATGGAGGCAACAAACAGAAATGTGAACTCTGTCTGAGATTGGACTGGAGTCTACTTGTGTTACATTCTAGCAAAGAAATTGCCTGTGTTCTAAAATTTTGGATGAGAATGGATTAAAAAGTAATGGTGGAGGAAATCTGAAGACAGTATAGCATGAATATTGCTGGCTGCTTTTAGCCATGTTCACATGGAAACATGGGAAAATCGGAAGCAAAAAAATCAGAGTAGAAGGGTTTGAAAAACATTCAGTTTGACCAAAAAGGGGACAGAGGAGCAGATTCATTTGAAATGATGAAAAGGGGGCCAAAGTTTTTTAAAGAAATTAGCACCACTAAAAAGTAGTCTTCGGGCTGGAGAGATGGTTCAGCAGTTAAGAGCACTGACTGTTCTTCCAGAGGACCCAGGTTCAATTCCCAGCACCCACATGGCAGCACTCACAACTGTCTGTTACTCTAGTTCCAGAGGATCTGATATCTTCACCCCAATGCACATAAAATAAAGGTTAAATAAATTAGTTTTAAAAATTAGTCTTCAGTCAGACAGTGGTGGCAAATGACAGCCAGGGCTACACAGAGAAACCACGTCTCATAAAAGAAAAAGAAGTCTTCAGGGCTTGGGAGATGGCTCAATGGTTTAAGGCACTGCCCATGCAAGCCTGACAGTCTAAGTTCAATATCTAGAACCTCCCTAATGGTAGAAGGGAGAGAACCAACCCTGAAGAATTGCCCCTTGACCTCCACACTTACATGTGTACTCCCCCACACATCATGTGCACACACATATACACAAAAATAAAAAAATAAATGTTTTTTAAAAGTCTTTTGAGTACTGGGGAAATGATGCAGTATTAATAGTAGTATTTGCTGAGTAACCACGAGTTTCTGAGTTAAAATCCCTACACCCATGTAAGAAGTCTGGTGTGGCTACACATGCCTATAACCACAACATTGGGAGACAGACACATAAGGATCCCGAGAGCTCATTAACCACTAGAGAGAGCAAACTTTTTATTCAGTGAGAGATCCTGTCTCAAGGTAATACGATACACACATAGTATACAGAAAGATGCTTGATGATCTGTGATGGCCTCCACATGTACACACACGTGCCTTAGGTATGCACTAAACACAACACACACACACACACACACACACACACACACACACACACACACACACCACACAAGAAACCTTGCACTTTGCACTAGATAATAAGACAATATCCTTGAGGATGAGGCCCCACCATTGAAAGGTCCTTTATGTAAAACTGAAAACTGGTAGAAAGACTTCCCTCTAAAGAGATCCTCAATGGTTACCTGCACAAACAGGCACCTAGGAAAGTGTTTCCCCAGGTTCAATCATGAAGGTGCTTAGAGGACACTGCAGTATGGCCCAAGAAAAGCCTGGAAGGTAAGGCAATGCATAGCAAAATCAGTCCCTGCAGGTAGGCACTGATGAATAGGTGATGTACAAAATGTAGTGTGAAGCCTAGGATGCTCTGGAGACTCCAGGATCTTGGAATACCAAGAACATGGGACAACTATTGATGGAAGCTGCAGGCACTGAATGAAGCATTTGTGTGGCAGGCACTAGGGCCATTTGGGCAAGGCTTCTCAAGCCTGTTGGTAACTATATCCTATATCATGATGCCCTGTATGTAGGATTCTGAGCACAGAGCTATAGGATTTAATATTTGCCTCCCTGAGTTTCAGTCTTGCTTGGTCCAGTCTTTCCTTGCCAGCTTTCTGCTCCTGCCTTTTGGAATAAAAAAATGTTTACTCTGCCACTATATTTTGGAAGTACATAATTTTCTTTTTATTTCACAGGGGCCCATAGGTAAAAGTTTGCCTTCAATCTCAGAAGAGGCTTTGGACTTTGAACAGCACTAAGACTAAGACCATAGGGACATGAGCTGGGCATGGTGGTTCACTCATTTGTTCCCAGGACTCAGGAGACAGAAGCAGGTGGGTCTCTGTGAGTTCAAAACTAGCCTGGTATACATAGTGAGCTCTAGGCCAGGGAAAGCTATATAGTAAGACTCTGTCTCTAGCATGCACCAAAAAAACACTATAGGGACTCCTGAGGTTGGACTAAATGTATTTGGCATTATGAGATCTATCAAATGTGGAGTGTTATCGTTCAGACTTTAAAAATCCTGATAGGCTCATATTTTGAGAGATTGTTTTCATCTGATGAATGCTGTTTGGTGCTGGGGAGTGGAACATTCGGGATATGAGGCTAGCTCACAGAAGTAGGTCAGTAGGGTGGACCTTGAAGGTTATAGCCTTGCCCCTAGTTTCAGCTAATCACTACTTCCTGGTCTGTATGGTATGGTGAACTTCTACCCCACAGTCCTGTGACCATGAACTCTGCCATGATGGACAAAGAGCCCCTGTAGTCAGGAGTCCAAACAACCCTTTCTACTCAGGAGTTTCTATGTTGTATCACAGTGACACAAAATAACGAATAAACTTAGCATCCCTGTCATCTCCATATGGTGGGAGGGATTGGCTGTTAGCAAACTGTCTTCTTGGTTTTTTGTTGGTTCAGTTTTGGCTTTTTGAGACAGGGTTTCTCTATGTTGCCCTAGCTGTCCTGGAACTGGCTCTGTAGACCAGGCTGGCCTCGAACTCACAGAGATGTGCCTTCCTCTGTCTACCGAATGCTGGGATTAAAGGCGTATGCCACTATGCCTGGTTTCTTCATGGGTTCTTAATTTAGAAGCCTGTGCTGAAAAGGCAGGCAATTTGTAAAACCGAGAATGAAGAAATTACATCTTTATTTTCTGCAACCACTAACCAGGGTTCATTTTACATTTCCTTCAATCATAAAAATAGGCAACCCCCAACCAGAACGCTGACAGCACCTGTGAGTATAACATTATAGTTACCATAGATGGCTCAGAATAGCACCCCGGTCGTCACTGTTTGACATTATTATAGTCATTGGAGTTTAATAGTTCGTGCTACTAATGCACATTTGTTACCGTGCTATGTTTCAAATATTTTGATAGTTACAAGTTAAGGTAATACTGTGGTATATTTTAGACATTTAAATTTTAATTCTGCAACTTCACTTGGAAGGGATGAAGAAGCCTCATCCTAGAGCCAGCAAGAAGCCTATTAGCGCAATTCTTCAGCAATCTTTTAAACAATAGTCTCTCCTACCCACCTCCATTCAGTTTAGTCCCTTTCTTCAGGGCCTGAGCTCCTGCTGCCCATTCCTCTCAAAGGCTACATATTCATAACTCGTTAGAGCTTAGACCACGCGGCATCTCAGGAGAAAGGGGAAGCGGAGAAGTTTGTTCTCATTTGATTCCTTGCCTCCCATCAAATTACGCCTCAAGCAGGAACCATGTGGACACTTTTCCAGACGACCCGAGGGCAGCTACGCAGCCCAGCAGCGGCAGCTTGGTTCTTACCTCCCGACAAGGCAAGCCCAGGGATTTTCTCCTGACTAGACACGTCTTTGCAATGTGGTGCATAAATGCTGCTTTCCTCCCCAGCACCCCCCCCCCAGCTTCTCCTAGCGTGGTTCCAGGAGATGTTAATAAGCGCTATTAATTGGGGCCTAATTTGCATGCCTTGTGTGTGAGTGGTGGTTTTGTAGCTAGCGGGGATCAAAGCTTACTTGTACCTCTCTGCCCCACCCATCACTGCAGGGGCCTGGATTACCGTGGGTCTGCTCTTCTATGCTTGGTGAACTCAGAGGAATAAAGTGTTTAGTATGCTAGGACCCAGGGCGTCCTGGAAATGGAATTGACATGCTTCCCCCAAACCCTGTGCGACACAAAAGAAACTCATCCACAGTCCATGATTGGGAGGGAAGATGCATGACGTAGGGTGGGCGCTGTGTGATTCAGTCAGCAGTGGCAGATTTTTGCAAGCGTTCCTGCTCCTAAGCCCGAAATCACAAGCATGCTGACATTAGAATTCTGAAGAGGTGGGGTGGGTTTTTGTTATTTGGATTTTTCTGTCCGGGGTGGTGGTGGTGGTACTGAGCCTCTGAGCACTTTGCATTTCTAATTAGTCACAACCCCGGTGAAGGCTCAGTTGCTATCACTGTGCACATGACCGCCCCCTTGCTTGCCCAAGTGCTGGTAATTAGCCCTGCAAAGACAGGCAAGCCTGACTGGCAGCAGCTTCTGCAAAAGACTCCCCAGCCCTCTCAGCAACAAAGGAAACCTCAGCATCTTGCATTACAGCCGTCATCTGATCCTTGGCTTTTCCAGCCTGCTGCCACTGGGGATTTGGAGTCTGTTTGTGTTTGAAGTGTTGGCACTACCGTTTTCGTGGAAATTTGTAAATCTTACATGTGAGGGAAGCATCTTGTTTGAAATTTGTCATGACTCTTAAGGAATAGAAAAGGGTGGGAGTGTTCACTTTTAGATTCGAATGGGGTTAACAGTGTGGAAAACGGTTTGGTTAACCCTAGGTGTATCCTCTGACACAGCCATTCCACACCCAGAACAACACAGAATTGTGACAGGAGTTTCTTCCCCCAGAATCCCCAGGCTGTGTCCCCCTGCACTGTGGACACAGTGGAAACAAGCCATCCATAAAGAAGAGTGCTCTGCATCATTCTATTATATAAAAAAAAGCACAAAACTGGCAGAGACTAGGCAAGGCTGTCATCCCCTTTGAGGGGATATGGAGGAAATGCTGAGAAGGTTCCCTAGTAATTAGAAGAATTAAGAGTGAATAATTATACTGCTACTGAATCTAGAGGTTGAATCTGATCACAGAAGAAAATCTACTGAACATTCGGGCAGTAGTGGTACCCACCTTTAATCCTAGTACTCAGATGCAGGGCTCTGAATTTGGGGTTAGCCTGGTCTACAGAGTGAGTTCCAGGACAGCAAGGACACACAGAGAAACCCTATCTTGAAAAACCAAAAAGAAAAACGGAAAAAGGAAATCTACTGAATTGTAGACTAACGAGTCTACACCTTTCTGAATGAATATTAAACTCCAGGAAATTGTTTTGGTTTTGAAGGGGGGCTTAACAGTTAACTCTATCCCTCAGTAATTGGAAGAACACAACTGATTTGGCCTCCCTAACCTGTGAACTGGTGTCCTAGGGAGAAATTAGGTCTGCTTTGAGGGGTGCTCCAGCCATGGGCTGTCTCAGTCTTCCTAGCAGCCTTAAAGGGAAGGCTCCAGTGGAAATCTGAGGGCTGATGGGAAGAAATGCAGCCACGGGGGTGGGGGGGGTAGGGGGTGGGGAATCAGGTGTTAGGAGCAGAGGATGTGCCTGAGTTCAGAATTTACTAGTGGCATTCTCCAGGCACTCCTGGAATGGTGCCAAGAGCTCAGGAACCTCTCAAAGTACAATGAAAATATTTAAGGGTTTAAATAATGCTTAATGATCCCAAAATGAAAAATGGAAAATACAATTAGTGCGGCAAATATTTACTTGAACATACAAAAACAAAACATAGCTTATGTTCAAGTAGCTCAAGGTTTTACATATACTTACAAGTGCATGAGTATCAGGGGTCCTTGTTGGACAGCAGGTTCTGATTTCAGTATATTTAGTGGGTCCGGGTCTTGAGCTGACAGGCTTCCAAATGGTACCATCATTTCTGGTCCACAGTCTTTTAACAGCACAAGGAGTTAGTTACCTATAACACGAATCAACATTGTGTTGACTATAATATATACTGAAAAAAAATAACATCAATATTTCGTGCTCACACATAATTCAGAACAATGTTTTATTGTGGTAAGAGATGTGTAATGAATTTACCATTTTAGTCATTTAAATTTTACAGTTCAGCAGATTAATCAGTCACAATATTGTGTAACCACTGTCATTATCATTGTCCCCAAGTGAAACTGTACCCTAAACAGTAACTTCCGTTCCCTTCTCCTTCAGCCCTCGGTAAACACTGTTGCACCTTCTGTTACTGTGGATTTGGCTACTCCAGCTTCCTCCCATCAGGAGACTCACAATGTGTTTCCTTTGTGTCTGACTTGTTACCATTTGTGTCAGAATTTCATTTTGTCTTAAGAGTAAACAAGATGCCATTGTGCACACACATCTACAATGGTCTGACCATTTGTAACCTCCACAAATTTATATGCTGAAATCCTAGTACCAAACGTGGTGAGTCAGGGACTTTGGGAGGTAATGGGGTCACAAGGGATAGGTGTAGAATTAGAAGATGCCACAGAGACTCCTTGTGCTTCCCACTGTGAGAAAATACTGCTGTAACAGAGGTCAAAGAAAACACTCACCAGAAATTGAGTCGCCTGTACTTGCTCATGGATTCCCCAGTCTCCATACTGCTAAGAAACTTCTCTTGTTTATAAACCGCTTAGTCAGTGATACTTTGTTACAACAGGCCAAGTGGATACAGACAGCATCATATTTTGTGTAGCCATTCATCCACCAGAGGAATCTTAGGGTGTGCCCACCCTTTGGCTGTGGTAAATGATGCTGCTCTGAACACTGGTGTGCAGAGACCTCTGCAAGTCCATTCTTTGGATCCCTGTACCCAGAAGTAAGATTGCTGAGCCATGTGCTTATTTATTTCATGTTTCGTTTATCTGAGATAACAAAAGAACAGCTATTTTTAAACATCCTCAACTACTATTTTAATGACCCAGATGAGCACATTCCACAGAGCTGCCCTTCTGCAGTTCTCTTCTACACTGCAGATCAGCTCCTCAGTGCTTTTTCACTAATAAAATACAGAGGAAGTGATACTTGGCCAGTTGCCAAGCTATCTCTTAATGGACCTGGCAGCTTCTGCTTCCTCCATCTTGGAATGCTTACTGTTGGCATAGTCCTTCTTGGAAGCCAGCCACCATGTTGTGAGGCAGTACAAGAATTGACATAGAGAGGCCATGAGGAGAAGAACCAAGGTCCACAGCAGACAGTCCTGATTCAACTCCTGGTTAAGGTCCATCCAACTCCTAAAACATTGGCATTTCCAGCCATTCCAATCCCAGCCAAGGACCTAGTTAGGCTTTCAGAAGACTGTAGATCCTTACTGCCCTGACTTAATGTAGAAGACTCACCCTGTGAGTGACAGTCCACTGTTATTTTAAGTCACAAACTTTTGAGGTGACTTGTAACACTACGTTAGCTAACTGAAACAAACCCATTCCAAACATTTAGAGAAAGAGCAAAACACATTATATTGAATCAGTATGGGTAGAACTTGAGATATCTTTATAGGCCTTAAGACTTTAAATATCTCAAGACTCTCCAAAACAAATGTAAGGCAGATGGTGGGAAATGACCCCTCAAATATCCCAAGCCTATCTAACCCCAGCATTTGGAATGTGGTGTGTCTGGGGGGGGGGAGGGTTGGAAGGGATTTTTTTTTTTTTTTGAGACAGGATCTCACTATGTAGCTCTGGATGTCCTGGAACTCACACAGATCCTCCTGCCTCTGTCTCCCAGTGTTGGGATTAAAGGCATGCACCATTACATTCGGCTGGACTAAATATTTTTACACAGTTGGTATGATGTTTGGTTAAGGACTCAGCTAGCCCAGAACAGAGCATCAGCTAGCTTTTACCATCATTTTACCACAGGATGTCACCAAAGGTTTCTCTTTACATGTGTGGCTTGGATTTGGGGGGACTTAATCAGTTTCTTAATCAGAAGCTTCCTTTTGCCCAGAGATAACCGTGCAGCTAAGGCCCTGCTCACACTTTAAGAAGACTGCAGGTGAATTCTGACCTCAGTTTGACCTTAGATCCCTGTCAGCTCAGAGAACAAGCAACCTGAACATGAAGCCTCACAAGGTTTGGTATAGGCACAACCTCTCTCTAGCAGTTCTGGATCCCTGAGCATGATGGGCACAGGGCTCACACCTTCGGGACCTGCCCTGACCTTGGGAGAGGGGAATGATAGGTCAAGGGCCCCCTGTTATTCATTAATAGATATTGAGCATAGACTGTGTGCCAAGCAGGCCCTATGCTGGATATTGGGCATATGTTGGTAAATAACATAGACATTTCTTCCTGATACAGAGACTATAACCCAGTAGAGACATGAAAAAATAAGCTAAAGACAACACAAGTGCCACATCACCTCCTGCCCTTGGAGCCATTCTTGTGGCTTTGTTTTCTTGAAGTGTTGCGTTCCTTGTGGTCAGCTTAAGTATAACCTCCTTGCAAAGGTCTCTCCTTCTACTAGTCCACCTGGAGCGTTCCTCAGAACTCATTTTCTGAGTGACAGAGACTGAGGGACTAGTAGCTGGTGTTTTCTTATGTATTTGTTATTTTATTACCTTTCTCCCCATAAAAGGCAGTATCTGACCTATCTCCTCCCCTAATGTTTCTGGAGCACCAAAGACCGTGGCTAGTATGTAATAGGTGCTCAATAAACTTGAAGAAATGAGCAAAACCATGAAATTGTCATCTCCCATTTTTAGCACCGAAGAAACTTAATTTTTTAAATCTCTGTCACTTAGCTGATAATTTTACTTACTCCTCATCCAAAACAAAACCAACTACCATAGGTACTTGTATACTGAGAGGAGACAGAAAGCAAAAGAGGGAGGGGGGGCGGGGGCTTAGCCTGTCAAGAGAGCCTGTGAGGTACAGCACAGAGCTCAGTTCTAAAGACTGATTGTGACTTGTTTCTTGTCTCCTCCCTGTCTTAATACCTCTGAGACCCACAGGTTGTGTTTCAGGGTTCAGATTTATCACAACAAGCCTGACCATTGTGGTCACTGTCTTTCACATCTCTTAGGCTTTGCTTCCTATCCCAGAGAGTCTGGATGCAAGCCTCTTTCTCTTTTACTTTGTTCTCCCCTAGTAACAGATAGCTTTTTCAAATGACAGCATATGTCCACTGACTTTGAGAAACTGCAGGAGAGAATTCAGGAAATTTCCACTATTTGGACAACTGGCAAAGAAAACAGTTTTCTCAGAGTGCCAGGCAACACCATGATTAGAAAGAGAACTGGGAAGCAAATGAAAGAACAGATTAAGTTTATTGGGAACCTTGCAGGCCCTCATTTTGTTTCCTTCAGTTTTAATTAAATTTGTTTTAACTAATATATACAAATTGCTTTTATTAGTGGAATTTCTTGTGATATTTCAATCAAGTAATTATTAAATTGTGTTAAGCATCTCCATCTCCTAAAATATTTATCAGTTCTTAATGATGTAAATGAAAAGTATGGTTTGTTACTGGTATCTGTACTTACCCTTCTGGTCAATACAATCAGTACTTCTTGCTCCTGTCTAACTGTAACTTAGTACTCATTGGTTACCTCCTCCCATTCCTCCTTTCCACTCGATCCCCTGCCTGTGGGAACCCCCATTCTACTTTCAACTTCCATGAGACCAACTCGTTTAGATCCCACACATCAGTAAGATCACATACTACTAATTTTTCTATGCCTGACTTGTTTCACTTAGCATGATGATTTCCAGTTCTATTCATGTCACAGATGGCAGAAGTTTGTTCTGTTTATGGCTGAGTATTATTCCATCAGAAGATGTACCACATTTTCTTTATCCCTTCACCAATGAACAAGAACTGAGGCTGTGCCCATTCTTGGTTCTGTGACTTATGCTCCAATAAATATGGAAGTACAAATGTTTCTTCAGCATGCTGACTTCATTCCCTTTTAATATAGACCCAGAAGTGGGTTAACTGGATCGCCCAGACTTTCTATTTTAAATTTCTTGAGGAATCTCCATGAGAGCTATACTCATTTATAATTCTACCAAAGGTATCGAGGCTACCCTTTTCTCTTCACCCTGCCAGTAGTTGATTTCCCCTAGACAATACAAAGGTTGGATATTTCTTGTGGCTTCATCTGCTTTGTTAACAAAAAAAAAAAAAAAAAAAAAAAAAAAAAAAAAAAAAACAATTACTAAAATAGGATCTGAAACCCAAAAGAGAAATTTGGAAAAAAGCAGGACAAAAGTAGATCTCCAGTTACCTTCACCGGCTGTGGCGGTTTGAATAGGAAATGAGCCCATAGGCTCATGTGTTTGAATGCTTGGTCATTAGGGAGTAGCACTGCTTGGTTGGAGTTAGGAGGTGTGGCCTTGTTGGAGGAAGTGTGTTGCTTCGGGTGGGCTTTGTGGTTTCAAATGTTCAAGCCAGGTCCAGTCTCTCTCTCTCCCTCTCTCTCTCTGCCTGTTGCCTGTGGATCTGGATGCAAACCTCTCAGCAACTTCCCTAGCACTGTTTCTACCTGAGTGCCACCATGGCCATGATGACAATGAGCTAAACATTTGAACTATAAGCAAGTCCCAATTAAATGTTTTTATTTATAAGAGATGCCATGGTCATGGTGTCTCTTCAAGCAATAGAACACTGGCTAAGATATCCACTGTGCCCCAAAGAACAAATCTAATCATTTTTTGCTTGAACTGTATAGAAAGAAGCCTGCACACATTTAAATCAGCACCCAAAAGCCTTGTTAGTCTCAAATCTATGGGTCATGTTGGATTCACACACACTCCATAAAGTGTATTGACACTTGAGGGTTCATTACCCCCAGGGTAGTGGCAAGCACTACTAAACATGCTAGAGATAGTTGGATGTGGTAACACAGGCCTATAATCCTTACACTTGGGAGGTTGAAATGAGAAGAAGATTATGAGTTCAAAGCCAGCCTGAACTACAAAAGCAAAAGCTTAAGTCAATCAATCAATCGATCAAACGATCAACATTGAGAAGTCAGAGGCAGAAGTCCTACGAGCATATAACATGCAGTCCAGTGTCAGCTGTACCAATGCTAGTGGCATAGGAGCCTTGGGGACAGGAGACCGAAAGACATAAGGCAGGATTAATGTCAGGAAGAAAGCCATCAGAAAAGCATGAAGCTGCTTTGGTGCCACAGCAACACAACCTTCAGAGATGATGTCAAGTTCTAGGGCAAAAGAGACTGACTTGGAGGCAGCATTTCCAAATTCAGCTCCCAGTTAACCCTGAACTGCTGAGAAATGGTGTCCTGCCACATGCTGCTGTCACTGTTTTCTTTCCTCCCTCATCTTTTAGCTCCATCCTTTCTTATTCCTTATCAACACAAGAAAGGATCCAGCAACAACTTCCACACACTGAAGCTCCTTCAATGCCAGTATGTTCTCTTGCTTCCATTCACGTGTTTAGTCACTTGTTACTGGAATTTTAAAGTTCTTATTCCCTGCAGAAATGAACCCCCCCCCAAAGCACCTGTAGCCAATGAAGGGAGAGCTAGGGGCAGCCTGCTTTAACCTGCTTTAATGCACATAGACCATTCTTGAACCTTTTTTTTTTTTTTTTTTGCCAGGTCCACTATAAGCACCACCCTTCAGAAATTCAGGCCACAGCCTCCTGTTGCTTAGTTTCCTGAGGGGAAGGGAGAAAAATGCAAATCACAGGAAAGGAGGCAGAAGCAGAGCACCCAAATACTGTGGGACAATGACTAGATTTCATAGTAATTGAGTTTACACATCAGAGTTTGCACATGGAGGATCATTAAGTGGTGGGTGATATCAGAGAAAGCTATCAAGGTGGAAGCTGAGAAACTGAAGACACAACAAATAGGAGGAGAAAAGCTAAATGGATTTGGCTGTGTAGAAGTAATACTAATTATAGTCATTTTAGTGAGCCTCCTACCACATGGATGTCTGATTAACATACGGCACCATAATACTTATGGGAGTCATTATATAAGCCTTGAATTAACTTTGTGATAAAGTATAATTTGATTCAACAAGTACTGAGCTGAGCCCTCCCAATGTGTTCCTCTTGCAGAACGGCTGTCACTAGTCTTGAAAGCTTAGCACCAGCCAGGACTCAGCAACACGGAGAAAGGTGGATGACATGGACAGTCTGAAAATGGCTCCCAGTGACCCCCACTTCCCTGTATCTCTGTGTTTCCTCGCCGTGTCAGTGCAAGGAGGCTGGGCATAATAACGTCCCAGCTTCACGGTGCTGTGGATGTAACTTACGATACAAACACCTGCTTTGACAGCCAGCTCCTCCTGGCTGAGCTCTTAAGCAGAGACCCCTTCTGTTTGCTTCCATTTCTTCTTTAGTTTTCCTTTTGGTACTGGGGATCGAGCCTAGGATCTGTGGGTGCTAGGCAAGGGTTCTATCATTGGTGTACATCCCCAGCACTTTGACCTGTTTGCTTCTCTTTTAACTGGTCCTCTGAACATCACAGTGGCAACAGCAGCTCCTGCAGCGGCTGTTTAATCTACTTTGCATTGTTCAGTGCCTGGAGAAGCAGCTTCATGGTGACCCTCACTTGAAACACCAGCACCAGCTGAGTGACCTGCTAGAGGGTGGGGCCCCAGACCCCAACACTCTCCTCTGAGTTTCTAAGCTTTAATACCAGCCCCCTCTCCCTTTGGTTCCTCCATCCCCTGAGTGGTGGCTGCTCCTTGTGTCATTCCTTGGCTCTACTTTATCTGCTCAGTCAGTCTGTCAATAGTCATTCCTATTAAATCCCATCTGTGGAAAACAAACTGGGGTTTGGCAAGGTGACTTTGTGGATAGGGGCACTTGCGCTGAAAGCCTGACAGCCTAGCTTCATCCCCAGGACCCATGTGGTAGAAGGAAAGAACCAATCCCTACAAAGTTGCTCTCTGATTACACAAAGAGAGAGAATAAATTAAAAAATATACAATTAAAAAAATTTAACTGGGGTGACTTACCCCCCATAGACAAGCTCCATCCCACTTTCCCATGTTAGCTTTATAGAGGGGTGTCTACCCTATACTTATAAAACTTATGAGTGATGGCGTTCTCCTTTTGGGGAGCCCAGGTGTGGCATTCCTGTCTAGCTCAATTGAATCAACAGATTCAGATCCTTTGGACTTCCATTCATGCCTAGAACCTTCTTCTCCCTGTGATAGCCAGCTCATTCCTTCACTTGTATAAGTTTGTGTGCAAATATCAGCTGACTGTGAGCAATAGATGTCTGGGGAAGTGTCAGTTGCCTTATTGTCTATCTTAGTCAGTGTTCTATTGCTGTGAAGAGACACCATGACCATGGCAACTCTTACAAAGGAAAGCATTTAATTGGGGCTGGCTTACAGGTTCAGAGGCTTAGTCCATTGTCATCATGGTGGGGAACATGTTGGCATGCAGGTAGACATGGTGCTGGAGAAGGAGCTGAGAGTTTTATATCCAGATCTACAGGCTGTGGGAAGAGAGAGACTCTGAGTTTGGAATGGGCTTTTTGAAACCTCAAAGCCCACCCTCAATGACATGCTTCCTCCAATAAAGCCATGCCTCTTAACCGTTTTCAAATAGTGCCACTGGCTGGTGATTAACTATTCAAATATGTGATCCCATGGGACCATTCTTATTCAAGCCACACACTGACCTTTATAACATTTATCCAAGCAATTATTTACAATTACTTGTCGATTATGTGTCTCTGTCCATTCAAGACCAAGGAGTTTGATGTTGTTTATCATTATTGCTATCTGCATCCAGCACCCATGGTTTTTTGTTTGTTTGTTTGTTTTGTTTTTTGGGTTTTTCTTTTTTGAGACAGGGTTTCTCTATGGCTTTGGAGGTTATCCTGGAACTAGCTCTTTTAGACCAGACTGAACTCGAACTCTCAGAGATCCACCTGCCTCTGCCTCCCTAGTGCTGGGATTAAAGGCGTGCGCCACCAATGCCCGGCTGGCACCCATGTTTAGATCAATAAAATTTACTACTGAATTCATCCATCCATTCATTTGTTTAATAAATGCCAAGGGGTAAAAACTATAATTAAGCAGAAATAACAATGGAGATGAGCAACATAGCCCTCCAGGAAAAGCCTCCAAGAGAGGCAATGCAAATGGGGTCTAAGGAGAAACCCCAAATGGGCAAATTGTAGAGTGTTCAGGGGAGGCAGGCAGGTGACAGCAGAGCTCAGGGATATCAGGTGTGAGGGGGCCAGGCATGCATTAAGTCAGCACTGTTCCTTCTGGAAACTTTTTCTTCAGAACAAACATTAGCTGAGAGAAGCGTACAAAGATTCATGTGTGAAGGGGCCACTACCAACTGTTTATAAAAGCAAAATAAAATAAGGAGTACCATTGACATTGACCAGGAGGAAATGGGCTAGATAAATAAAAAGAGCCTCTGTTCTGTGGAGCATTCCCTTTATTAGAGTTAGATCAGACCATAGGTATGATGTGGACCAAGGTATGTGATAGGATATTAAATAAGACAGGGAAATAGAGAACAATGTGGATGTGTTGATATCTATTTGTTCGAGTACACATACACATGCATTTACAAAAACACAGGAAGTCACCTGCAAGGAAACTGACTGCTCAGCTGTTGACAGTGATGGGCTATAGGACTGGACTAGATCAAGAAGGAGCTTTTATTTTAGGATATCACTTGAATTTGCTGTCACTCACATGGGCGAACCTTCCAATTAAATGAGAATAAAATGTACAAAGGGTTATGGCCACCAAACATCAGGGATAAGCCCAAGGTCTGTAAGTTTAAGATTGGGATAATTGGTTGAAGCAGGTCAGAAGGTTAAGGCAAACAAGAGACAGGAGAAGGAGTCAAGCAGATGAGCTAATTACAAACCAGGTCATTGACAGGTTGGTAGGAGGGGCAGAAACCTAAGTAAGCTGATCCCAAGAGAGGAGATATTGAACTAGGCCCTGCAGCTCCTCTAGACAAGTGTCATGTATGCTGGCAGTCACAACCACCTATAGTTGTGCTCTGACCCTGATGGGGACAGAAATGGAATTTAGATGACAAGGTTCTCTTAAGGTGGGCCATTAAGACACATAGCTGGCTGTAAGCAAGTCCTCCCTAAATCCCTGAGGAAGGACTTTGTGTCATCTCTCCATATCTTTTCATAAATAAAGGGGTTTTTCTTTGCTCCTTCCAAAGCTTTCAGAGTCTTAAAGTTTTGTTTTGCACCCCACTCTGGGTATCTCCAAGAGGAACTTACATCTTTTTTTATTTTTTAGCTAATACACTTTAATTGCTATCAAATTTTAGGCACCCAAATATTATTTGGATGCTGCCTACTTAGAAAGGACAAATATACCTTTCTGGAAGAAAAAGAATGAAGAGGGTAGGAGAAGAAGAGAAAAAAGAGAAAGAAAAGGAAGAAGAGAGAGAGAAGGAAAAGGGAAAGGAGAAGGGAAAAAGAGTATATGAGAAGCAAGGTGTAGAGTCTGAGGCACTCCAGCCAACACACAATGATACCGAGGGCCCAGACTGGAAAGGAGGAAGGCCCATCTGAACACTACAGGTGAAGATTCATGCATGAGCCCCTTGCTTCCATGTGAGCAAAGACCAGTCAATACCCCTGCTTCCTCTGCCTGAAATCTTGACCCAGAGAATCTTCAGCAGTCATTAGTCGTTGTTCTAAACCACTTGGCTTTGGAGTGTCTTGTTACTCAGCAAGAGGTAACTGATCCACCATCCATCCTACACCCAAATCAATCTCCTAAGAAAACATTATCTTTGAGATAATGTTTCATTTATTAATCTCCTGCTTATTAATAGCTCTCTGTATCCTTTGTCTATTTTATAATACTGAACTGTAGGGAGGAAGAAACTGTAAAACTCGCATGCAATAAAATGTTAATAACATGAAAATGGGCACATCTACAGGTGATACTATAAGTGGATGAAGCTTAGAAGCATCATGTTGAATTGAAAATGGCAAGTTGGGGACCAAGAATGTAAGTCAATGGTAGAGTGCTTGCTTAGCATGAGCTAAGCCCAAGGTTCGATGCCCAGCACAGAAAACAAACAAATGTAGCCAACACATTGAAAAAAACACACACTAGAGCTCATCTTTCCATATAATTAGTGACCATTTCTTCTTTTCTGAAGTTCTGGTATATTTTCTGTGTCTATTTTTCTTCCAGATTTTCCCTCATTGATTTATTGGATCTCTTTCTATATGTTAGGAAGTGTCTCCTAACAGTAAAATATTAGGGCTTGCTTGAATCTTGAGAAACTCCCCAGAATAGAGTTTAAAATAACAAGCAAAAGCACATTGTGTAAGGTACTGGGTAAGAAGAATTAAGGTTGTGTTGGTGCACACCTGTGATTACAGCTCTAGAGAGCTAGAGGCTGAGATAGTCAAGGATAGCCTTGGCCACACAGTAAATTTCAGGCCACTCTGAGCTACATGAAAATCAGCTCAAAAAAAAAAAATCAACAAAAAAATGAAGAAGAGGCAATGGAGGATGATGTGGAGGACAAGGAAGAGATGGAGAAATAGGGAAAGGAAAAAATAAGAATAGACAAAATAATGACAGCTTACACAAGTTATTTGAGTCCACCGTGGAAGGTCCAAGAGGCAGATACACAGCAGAACTTTGAGGCTGTAATGCCCAGAAAAGAACACAGAGATGACAGTTTTGTATTTTCTTTGCTACCAAAAGGAAATATATAATTTAACTTGAGACATGTCCCCTTCAGCACATTTTAGGATAGGCCAATGAAGTACTGTTCTTCCTAGTGGTAAATTTAGATCGCACCAAGGAAAACTAGGCTCTTTACCCTCTGAAGAGTCATATTTCCTTCACTAAGGTCACATGATAGAACCCTTACAGACTCAGATAAGACACATGGGACTTTGTTTAATATCTGGCAAATTTCTTGTGTCTCTTTATTTATTAAAAGAATGTATCCATTAGCAGTCATTAGTGCATTGTATCTAGATGGAAGTTAAAATAGCCTCTGTAGCTTGAAAAAAAATTTTTTTCAGGAAAATTAGTGGTATTAATTGCTCAGTGGAATGGATACTGCTTTCTCATTGTAACCTTTCCCTCCCTCCTCCCAAGAGGAACTGTACACTGCTTACTTCTGTCAAAGATCCAGGCCATTTTCTCCCTGGGCTATGGGTCAGCTCTGTCACTCCAGCCTCTCGGGTGACATGCTGATATCCACAGGGAATAAATAAAGCTCCTTGGCCTGTCACACCAATGCTGCTTACTCTACTTCATCCAAGGGAGAAAGGCAAGGAGATGCCTCATTTAGTTAGCAGTCTCCTTTGAAGGAACTGGGTTTTAGCAACAGGAAACAAATCACATTAGAGAAAGACCCGACCTTCTGTAGCTCTCTACTGAAACTGATCTCTTTGACCTTTAGTTTGAAACACAGGCTCTCTGGAAAATGCATCCAGGGTAGACCAAGTGAGAGGTAGCCCTGATGGTAGGTAGAAATCTTGATTTATTATTATTATTATTATTATTATTATTATTATTATTATTATTTTAATTAGCATATCAAGTAGTGGGTTTCATTATGACACTTCATATATATGTTAATATGCCTTGTTACTTGTCCTGCTTTGACACTGCTCTCCATGTTTCCCTGTCCCCCAACTACCTCTTTCCAATCTCCACCCTCCTACAAAATAGTCCCCCTTTGATTTATCATGCATATTTTGTTACTCTCTCTCCCCACCATCCTCTTCAAATTCTTCCTCCCATATCATGGCTTCATTTTTAGTTTCACAACACAATACAACACATACACACACATGGGGGGGGGGATTTTAAACCTAAATTCTCCATATGAGAGAAAACATGTGTCATTGATTTTTCTGATTTAAGCTTATTTCACTTAACATAATAATGTCTCATTTCAGCCATTTTCCTAAAAACGCCATAATTTCATTCTCTATAGGGCTGAATAAAGTTCCATTGTAAGCATATACCATTGTAGGGAGACACTGTAGCCCCGCCTCCTAGTAGGACACGGTGATGAGGGGAGGTCTAAAGGTGAGGATTCTTAAGGGACAGCGGACACGTGGATAGCCCCTTCTCCCTTCTCCTCTCTCTGGCCTGGCCTGGCTGGCTTGCTGCCCCTGGCACGCTCTGGCTTGCACTTGGCTGGTGTTTATCTGAATAAAGAAATCTTAGCCTTACGAACTGTGGATCGATCTCTTCATACCACATTTTCTTTATCCATTTGAATCACTTACTTTTCTAGTGCTGTGAGAAAACACTATGACCAAGGCTACTTACAGAAGGAGGCATTTGATAGGGGCTTACAGTTTCAGAGTTATGAGTCCATGACCATCATGGCAGAATTCAAGTTTGCAGGCAAGCAGGCACAGCGCTGGAGCAGCAGCCGAGTGTTTACATCTTGATCCATTAATAGAAAGCAGAGAGCCACCTGGGAACCGCACAATCTCTCTAAACTTCAAAGCCTGCCCCAGTGTCACACCTCCTCCAATAAGACCATACCTCCTAATTCTTCCCAAACAGTTCCACCAACTGGGGACTCAAACATGAGCCTATGTGGTCATTCTCATTCAAACCACCACATCATTTATCTGTTGGTATACATCTAGACTGGTTCAATTTCTTAGCAATTGTCAATAGTGGGATAATAAACATGGATACATGTGTACCTCTTGTGGTTTGTTGACTTAGAGTCCTCTGAGTAAACACCTAGGGAGGATAAAAGCTGGCCATGTGATAGCTCTATTTTCAGAGGTTTGAGGAATGTCTGTTCTGATTTTCATAGCAGTTGCACCAGCTTGCATTCCCACCAGCAAGGAATAAGTGTTTCCCCTTTCCCCATACCCTGGCCAACATTTGATTCTCATTTGGGTTTTTGTTGTTGTTGTTTTGGTTTGGGTTTTTTTGTTGTTGATGTTGGGGGGGTTGTGTTTTTCTTTTTAGTTTTGAGGGTTTGGGGTTGTTGTTGTTTTTTTGGATTTTGTTTTTTGTTTTGTTTTGGTTTGGTTTTGGTTTTGGTTTTTGATTTTTGGTTTTTTAGAGACAAGGTATCTGTGTAGCTTGAAGCCTGTTCTGGAACTCACTCTGTAGACCAGGCTGGCCTCAGACTCACAGAGATCCACTTTCCTCTTTTTCCCGAGTGCTGGGATTAAAGGTGTGTGCTGCTGCCACCACCACCCAGCAAATTTTCCTTTTTTGGCAGGGGTGGGGTGGGGTTGGGGGGAACTGGAGGCCGGGCTTCCCTGTGTCACAGACTTGACTGTCCTGGAACTCACTTTATAGACCAGGCTGACCTCAAATTCACAGAGATCCCCCCTGCCTTTGCCTCCCAAGTGTTGGGATTAAAGGCATGTGCCATTACTACCTGACTACTCAAACGCCTCAATATAAGGCTGCTGGGGTTGGGGGGCAACCACTTCAAGATATAGACATAGATAAGGACTCTCAGAAAAGTACTTTTATAGCACAGGATATAATCCCAAGAACTAACATGATATTACATGAAATAAAAAAGCTTTTACACAGTAAAAGACAATGACCAGAATGAAGAGGCAGCCTACAGACTGGAGAAAAAGAAACCCTTGCCAACTGTATACATCGAGGCTGCTGACTCTGGTTTAAACAAGCTTTCCATGTAAACTACCCTTCTTTTTTTTTTTCCCTGTTTTTCTAGACAGGGTTTCTCTGTGGCTTTGGAGGCTGTCCTGGAACTAGCTCTTGTAGACCAGGCTGGTCTCAAACTCACAGAGATATGCCTGCCTCTGCCTCCCGAGTGCTGGGATTAAAGGTGTGCACCACCACCACCACCACCACCACCACCACCACCACCACCGCCCGGCTTGACCTCCACTTCCATTTTTAAAACCTTATTTTATCTATTATTATTACACATGCACATGTGTGTCGCTAGTTGGCAAGGAGGGAGGGCATGCATATGCTACAGCATGTGTGTGGAGATCAGAGGACAAATTTATGGAATCAGCTCTCTGCTTTCCACTCTTACATGTGTTTCTGAAAGACTCCAACTCAAGCCTAGCCTGATACCCACCAGCATGTATTTAAAAGTCACTCTGGCCACACACAGCTCTGGAACAAAGAACACATGAAATGGTCGGTCATGATGACCAGTCTCTGGAAATTGTTATTATTACTAGTTTCTATTATCTTCAACAACTATCTGGTTTCTAAAAATTGTTATAGGTTACCCTGCTCCAGAGCACCCAAGTTTTGAAAATAAGTACAAGTCACTCTGTTCCCAGAAAAACCACTAGCTGTCCCATGGCCCCGAAGGTGTAAAAACCAAAATAACATTCCAAACCCCTCGTGGGCAAAATTGTAAGTTCAGTTCCCAACCAATCAATAAATGACTCATGTATGTTATAGCCAATCAATATGTTGTCGTACTCCTGCTAGTGACCAAAAAGACATAAAAACTTCCTGCTTTGGAAACTCAGGGCCATTCTCTTCCCAGGGAATGACCCCAATGCGTTGGAATAAAATCCTTTTGCCTTTGCATCTAACTTGTGTCCTGTGAGTGACTCTGTGGGGTGCATCTCCCAGAGCTGAACTTCACTTTTGGGTCCAACATTTCCAGGGATCAAACTCAGGGTGCCGGGCACAATAGCAAGCACCGTTACCCACTGAATCATCTATCTCACTAGACCTAGACTTCATTTTATTTTAAAGTTAAAACTCTTAACATTTTATTCACAAGTGTCTTCCATCTCCGAAACTTGGATCTATCTCCAGGCTTTATATTCCTCTCTCTCAGGCCATATCCATTCTCCCAGACATTAATAAGTGTATCAGTTTAGAGCTCTTCAGCCAAAAGCAATAAAATACCACTAACAGGGGTTAACTACAGGCATTTAATATAAACACACATGTAACAATAAGTCTGAAGAGGAGAGTCCCAAACTTGGCTCTGTAGACTAGCAAAGTGACTAGTGACTACTGGTTTTGCTTTCCTGCCCTTGGATTCATCCATATGCCTGCCACAGCATTGAGGATGGCTGCTACCCAAAGATCTCTGCTGTCCTGGTGGGTCACAGACATGAGGGAAAGAAATGAAGGCAAAAGCAGCCTCCTCCTCATGGATGCCTTCTAGGAAGAAAAAAAAAAGTCTTCCCAGATGTCTGTCAGTGTCATCAATCAAAACCAGACACAATTTTACACCTGAACCAATTAAAGGGAAATGGGCTACCATACTGAATGTCAGTTGTGGTTTATGCCCCCACAACCCAAACACAGTTGGTGAGGAGCCAGCCACTCTGGGATCCTTATTTCTATCCCTGACAATTACACCTCCCTGTCTTGGTGTCACTTCAAACTCAGACTACCAGGAAACCAATCCCTTTCCCTTCCTCCTGATTCTGGATGTCTTCTCTGCCTTCCCTGACTTTTCCAGGGGATGCTGCATCTGCTCATCATGAAGCCTATGGACCTCAAGATCATTTTGCATGCAAGATCCATCTGCATGACCATTTCCCTCGGTCACCGAGGGATACAGATTATTTTTCTCCCTAATATCTCCCATTCTGACCATTCCTTTCCACACCTTCACCCAATCTGTTCCACCTTTTTGTTCATGGACCATTTCATGTATCTGTAACTGGGCTCCAGCCTCCAGGGTCAAGTACTATGCAACCAAGTTCACTTATCAATTCCTTTAACCTCTGTATTAGCCTCCCACACTAACCTTGTATGCATCTACAGAAAGAAAACTGCAGACTTCTTACTTTTATTTACATTATCTTTTAAAAAAACAACAATTCTCCATCACCTCTTTCAGACAGATTGATCAGTTGTCTAAATGCTGTATACATTACTAACACCACACATGTGTCTGTACCACTTTCTTAGATAAGAAAACTTTTCTAAGTCAGGATTAGAGATAAAGACTTAAAATTTCAGCAGGTAGGAAGTTGAGGCAGAAGGATTGCAAGTTCAAGGCCAACTTGGGCTACAAAGTATGTTTGAAGTCAGCTCAGCTACACAGTGAGTTTCTATCTCAGCAATGCCCCCCCCCACCAGCCACCAGGGTCTGGGGATGTAGCTCAGCTAGTAGACTGCTTGTTCAATAGGCTCAATGACCTGGGCTTGACTGCAGTAACACCTACTATCCCAGCACTGAGGAGGTGGAGGCAGTAGTAGGAGTATCAGATCATCCTTACCTACATAGCAAGTTTAAGTTCACCTCGGACTACATGTGACCCTGGACAGGGAGAGAGGGAGGAAAGCAGGGAGGCATAGAAAGAGCAAGAGGAAGAAGAGAGAGAGAGAGAGAGAGAGAGAAATCTTTTTCTTACCTGAATCCCACAAGGCTAAATGGTAGAAGTAGATAACTGGGGATAAACCCTTGAAGGCTACAGCCAGACCCTGGTTTGGCCCTACTCAATCTGCTTCCCAAACCACAATGATGTGGACAGCTTCTGCCCACACTCCCACTGCCACAGGCAGAGCTGCTCTACCACGCCTTCCCTGCTGTGCTGAATGGGAAAGTCTTAAACCCATGAGCCAAAATAAATCCTTCCTCCCTCAAGCTATTTCTATAAGATGTGTGGTCATAGTCACACTGTGAGAAATTAACACACTCACCTTTTTTTGTTGTTGGGTTTTTGTTTATTTGTTTGTTTGTTTGAAACAGGGTCTCTCTACATATCCTTGGATATCCTAAATCTCACTATGTAGACCAGACTGGCCTCAAATTCACAGAGAGAGATCCCTCTGCCTCTCAAGTACTGGAATCAAAGGTGTACACCACCACCCCTGGCAGCAGCTGCTGCTTCTTCCTTCTCTTCTTCTTTGTCTCCTTTCTTCTTCCTCTTTCTCTTCCTCTTCTTCCTGATTACCTTCTTAACTACATATGCATAAAGAAACATGAGCTACTTCCAGAAAAATGACAAGGTTGTCGAGACAAAAAGTAAGTCACACAGAACTGTTTTCTGGCCAGATATTTCGTAAGACTTCTAGAAGAGGTAGAGGAAGGATAGGAGGGAGGAGTAAAGGGGAAGAAGAGGAGGAGCAAGGAAGGAGGAAGAGAAAGAGGGAGTGAAGGAAGGGGGAGGGAATGAGGGAGAACAGAGGAGACGGAAGAGAAGGGGAGAGGAGGGAGAGGAGGAGACACCTTGGCCTCAAGAGCTGAGATCTGGTGAAGGTAAAGTATGGTGCCAGGCTACCCAAAGAACTTCTTTGAAAGAATTTGTCAAAGAACAACTTGGGCCTTATTGCTGTTAAATCTAAGATTTTTGAAAGCTAGCAGAAGCCTGTGGTCTATCACTTAGTTCTTCCAAGTCCCTGGGCTTCTTTCTTTGTTTGAGACACAGGAGGAAGAACTTCGCATTGTCTTTCCTGTATGTGTTCACATATTTGTCCTGACAGTATTTCAAAAGACCATGCTTTCAATCTACCATTCACATTTCTTTGGCACAAGTTGTCTGTTCTGGCAGTGGTGCTTCAGTTAAGACTGAGAGAAAACTCCATGCTGGCTGGTATACATTAAATGGGATTCACTGGCCCACTGAGCTGAAAAGGTCCAGATGCTGGGTACTACCAGCCATAGTCCCATGACACAGAAGAACACTCTTGCCCTGAAATTTGTACAAAACTTTTCCATCTTGGATTGACTGTTGGCTTGTTGGTTTTGGTCAGAATGATCACATACCAGTTCCTGAACTGAGCCACGTGGCCTGAAGAATACCATCAATTTCTTATCTAAGATCTGGATTCCCAAACTCCTGTGTGGGTAATGAGGGAGTGGGATTCCCCCGTAGACTCATAGTGTCTACACTGAAGCAGGACAGCCTCCCTCAGTGTCAGGTCTGCACAAGACTGGAGGTATCCCTGAACAAAAGCAGAGAGCTGTCTAAAGCATGCAAGAGGCAATAAGCATGGGGTTACCCTTGAAAGTTTATTCTGTACACAATTATAGAGCACAATACGTCACCAGAGGCTGCTGAGCAGGATGCTTCACTTCTGACCACCAAGGGCCACCAGGCACAGAGCCCAAGTCTGCCAGATCTTTATCTATGGAAGCATGAGGATTTCCAGGAGGAAGTGAGAACCGAGTGAACAATCCCAGCTCCCAGGTCACTAGGCAAAGCCAATTGTTCCTGCTCCATATGGAGTACTAATCAGTTTCATCACAAGGAAAGGGGAGATGCTGGAGAATCCAAAGCCTCCAGTGTGGCATCAGAGGGAAAAAGAACTTTAAAAATAACCTCCCCTCAAATGAAAAAAACAGAGAAAAATGTGAGAAAGAGTCAATCTGAAGTGAAACAGTCTTTAATTACTCCCCCCTCCGCCCCCAACTGGGGAAAATAGAAGTGGGAAAATACACTCTCTTTGGATAGGAGAATAAGAATAACATTGGAAAAGAGAAAAAGATTTGGCTTTTTGTTTATCTCTAGCTAGCCCAGAACTTGCTATGTAGACCAGGCTGGCCTGGAACTCACAGAGATCTGCCTGTTAATTGCTGTTTTTAACCACCTATCATAAAGTTTCGTTTTCATTCTATCACGAAGGGTTTTTTTTGGCAAGTACAGTGTTTGTCGATTTTTCGGGGAGGGGGGCAGTTTTCAAATCCCTCCTGGCTGTGAGCTGAATCAACTTAACCTTAACCGTACAGCTGGCCCACTCCTTTGGCATCCATCGAAGATCACTGATGTTCCAGGCTTCACTGTCACACAATCACGTGGTCACATGGTCAGCAGCTGTCTTCCTTCCCTTCCAGAGGGGGGTGCTTTTCAGGATCACATGTCTGGAGGCATCAGATGCTGCTTCTGAGCGTCGTGGTTCTTCCTCTGCAGTCAAGTCAAATGTCACTGAATGACTGAGCTCCCACTAACAAGAAAGAACCGGGAAGCAGAGAGAAATCCTTGCTTTAGCTCTGACTTTCAGAAACATTCTCAGCAATAAGCCCACCAGGACAGAAAAGGAGCCCATCCACCTCAGGGTTAATGAGTGCACCCTGAATGGCAGGGAAGGCAGTAGTGATGCATCCCTTCTGCCTCCCAGAAACCAGTATGTGTGCAGGGTGGGTAGAGAGCCCAGCAGGAACAAAGAACAGTGGGAATGAAGAACAGGGTAAGGGCTACACTGTAGAAAGTGTTGGAAGTCAAAGTTCTAGAATCAGTGAGCCAAGGAAAAGAGAAATGATCCCCATCTCAAAAGCAGCATGTGATGCCAGTATGCCCTCCCCATCCCTTAAGAACCCCAACACAATGTAGAAGGAGGGAATATGAGCTTCCCATCGGACCACCTGTTAGTTTCATCCTGGTTCAGCTACCTAGCAGCCTCATGACCCTGAGAAAGCTGCATTCTCTCGATGTTCAGGGGCAGTCAAACTGCTTACATATTAGAAGAATTGAAGCCCTTGGAGCCCTTGGGAATCTTGAGGCAATCACTAGGCAAATGAGTCAGGCTAACCTGATGGATGACAAAAGACAAAAATCTCCCTGCACCAGTGGACATTGGGCCAACCACCAAATATGCAAGTGGTGTTATTCCATCTAGCCCCAAATTAGCTGCTCCATCTGACCTACAAAATCATGAGAAATGATAAAAGTTAAAAATGAGTGTTTTGTTTTGCTGTGTCTCAAAGCTTGGTGATAAGTTGTAGATAAACCCTTAGCAGAATCGTCACTCTGTGTGTGTGTGTGTGTGTGTGTGTGTGTGTGTGTGTGTGTGCAGTGTCCTTGGGAAGCTCAGAAGATAACTAGCAGAAGTTGATTTTCTTTTTCTACCATGGGTCATTGTGTTTGGAGACAAGTGCCTAATTTACCCAATGACCCATCTCGCCTGCCCCAGTTTCTCAGTTCTTCTGAGCATAAAACTTCTTTCCTCTGATAACAAAAATCACCTGGGGTCTAGAGAGATTGCTGAGCACTTAAGAGCTGAGCTGTTCTTCCAAAGCACTCAGGTTTGATTCCCAAAACCTACATGAGGGCTCACAATCATTTATGACTTTAGTTTCAGGGGATACAAATCCTCTTCTGGCTCCTCTGGGCTCCTCCACCACTGGGCATGCACAGACACACATGCAGGAGTCACTCTCATAAAATAGCAATGCATTATTTCAATTAAAAAGAAAACAAATCACCTGTGCTCTGGCAGGTGCTTACCCCCCCCCCACTCCCCACTAACACCCCCAAGGCCTCCAGTGCCTGCTGCTAGGTACATCTCTGTGAGACCGAAGGATCCAGTAAAAGACACTGCAACTTCCTCTCAGGGCTGGTTCAACCTTTAAATAATACAAATAGCTGTGGAGGTGGGAGACCAGGACAGTTTTCTACCCTTTATGCAAACCTCCTTAGCTGGATGTCCTTAGACACATAATGTGGCCCTGGTTACCCCAAGACACTGGAAGCTCAGTGCAGCTTTGAAGTAAAATTGTTTGATTCATAACAATGGTGCCTGGGTGAGCCAGGAAAACAGTCACTCTTTATTCTACAGACAAAGCCTTGGAGGCTGGATTGGATTCAGACTTCCTGCTGTAACTGAACCCCTCCCCAAGGATCTGTAGGCCTCAGCCAGGCTCAGACCTCTCCAGATTGGGCTTAAGGTCTAAGAAGTAGGCTTTACTCACAGTAGCCCAAGGCATGGGTCTCTGCTTCAGAGTAAGTGTGAGAACTATGGAAGGGACAGGTGACATCACCACCACTCCGAAACAAATGAATCACAATATCCAGTGATAAATGAATCTTTACATTCTGTTCACATGTTTTTAGAGTGTGAAAATGCCTGTAAATGAAGAGTTTTAATATAATTATGAATTATAATAACCCTTAGTCTTAGCTAGGAGTTAAATCAGATGCTCAGGTATCCCAGAGTGACTACAGTCTTCCACCCTAAAAACTGCTATGTCCAATTGTTGTGGTACACACCTATAATCTCAGTACTTGCCAGGTGGAGGCCAGCCTGGGCTACATAGAGATTTACTATCTCAAAAATAAGCAAACAGCTGTTTGGTTATATCAATAGTTCCTCCAAGGGCACAGGTTCCAAGGATAGGGTGTAAAAATTCTGTCACTCATCTGACTGGAGGCACACACCAAGTGAAAAAAGGTAAAGGTAAACCTTACAGGCTTCATTTTCTAGCTTCCTACCTTAGTATCTATTCATTGTTCTCTCAAAAGGGTTGGGGCTTTTGTAACAATGGCCTGTGTGCATGAAAGATTTTCACTTTTTAAATTTGAATTTTTATTAATTAATATTGGGGGAGGGTCACATGTACCACAGTGCACATATAGATGTCAGAGGACAACTAGGTCAGTATCTCCTTCCACCTTTCCTGGGGTTCCGGGAATTGAACCTGGGTCACCAGGCTTGCCTCATCAGGCATCAAGCACCTTTACCTGATGAGCTATCTCACCATCCCCAGGCTTTACTTTTTTGAAGGACATTCAAAGAACCACAAACTGCCAGGCATGGTGGGGCATGCCTGTAATCCTAGCACCTGAGAGGTAGCATTAGGAGAATCAAGAGTTCAAGTTCAGCCTGGGCTACATCAGACCCTATTTCAAAACAATTAAGAGCAATAGCAAAAAAAGAAAGAAAAAAACAAAAGAAAGAAAAAAGAAATCATAAACCACACAATTATTTTCATTCTAAAAACAAAACATTTTCACAACAGTCTTCTAATGTAACTTAGGAATATATAATGTTTTTGCCTGCTTGAGAGGTGGGGAAATTGGAAGACAGGAGTGGTATTGAACTAGTCAATGAAGAGTTCTTTCCACAAGTAACTGCTTTGCATGGGGCAAGAAAAACTGAAATGAGCTTTCTTGGACCACCAGCCCCTAAATCATGGCACAGAGACTTATCATTAACAAGCTTAGGCTTGTCCCACTAGCTCTTATAACTTAAACTAACCCATTTCTATTCACCTACATGCTGCCACGTGACTCATGGCTTTTACCTCTTCTCCTGTTTGTCCTGCTCCCTCTGTGTCCAGCTGGCAACTCGGCCTTTCTTCTTCCCTCCATCACCAGGAGTCCCACATAACCTCTTCCTGTCTAGCTATTGGCCATTCAGCTCTTTATTAAACCAATCATGGTGACACATCTTCACACAGTGTAAAGGAATATTCCGAAACAGAAAATCACATATACCACAATTTCTAGCTTTTCTGTTAATTCACACCAGTGGTAGGTGAACTGTCTCTCCAAGTGAAAAGGCTCTGATGTGTGAAAGCTGATGATGCCCATGGTGTGAACACTTCCAATGTGGATGATTTCCAGTGTCAGAGGCTAACACTGAACACACAGTCTGGGAGGACTATGGGTAGCCAGCCCACTCTATTTAGGGTTTCTACCATAAAGATGCATTAATGTAACACCTTTAAGAAAATGATGATTTTAGTATAACTAAGAAATGAATAATTTTAGTGCTTACTACATTTTTAATATAATTTATAAGTTTATCAAGAAAATTTGGGTTTTTTAAAGAATGTATCTTGCTTATTCTTTGACAGTTTCATACATGTATACAAAGTATCTTGACCACATCTACCATCAACTTCTACCCGCCTTGCTCCCCAATACACCTTCCCACCTTCATGTCCATGTCCCACCATAACTCACTAAATCCAGTTAGCGCTGCATGAGGGAATGCTGAAAGGTCTTGTTGACCTGCCCTTGTGTGGGTCTTGTTCCTATTATCATAGCTTCAGTAGGTTCCTGAGTACATCGGCCATGTCACACCCAGGACAGCACCCCTCCCCATCCTCAAGCTCTTACATTCTCACTCTCTCCCCTGTGATGTTCCCTGAGCTTTGGTGGAGGGAAAGGGGAAGTTGAATTTTTGAGGCAGTACCTCATGAAGTCCAAGAATGGTCTCCATCTTGCTATATACCTGAAGATGGCCTTGAACTCCTGATCCTTCTTCCTCCACATCCCAAGTGCTAGGTTTACAGATGTGTACCATCAGGATTGGCTCTAATTTAATTTTAATGATACCATACTTCACAAGCAGCTGGCTGAATTCTTGAAAAAAAAAAAAAGACCCAGTTCTCACCAGCCTGTAGGCATTAAATCTACTTGCCACTGACCCCAAGGTCTATAGAGTTATTTGAAATCTAAAATTAGGTAAGATAAATGTGCCCTGGGGTGAATACTTAGTTGTAGACATTGTTATTATCTGCCCTTGTCAACACACATGTTTTGAAAACTTTGGGATTGCACAAGTAAATTTTTCATCATAGGGTAGAGATGGCATTACAACCTGTCTGGAATAAAAGTCAAAGAAAATAACTGGAGCCAATGGGGCTGAGGCTAGTGACAGGGAAGGTTTTGAATGACTAGGCATTGTTCTACAACTTTCCTGAATTACAGAGCAAAAGACCAAAACAAACAAAAAAAACCCTACCTTTCTGTTGCAAAGAAAGAGAGCTTTTCTGGTTTGAACTATTCATCTTCGATATTGGCTGAGATTCACCTGGGTAATTATGAGTCTTGCTTTGATTTGTTCTTTGTAGGCCTAAGCTTTTGGTATGGGACATAAAACATTAGCACATTGTGTAAGGAATCAAGCCATCTTGATTCACAAACAGAAAAGACTTGGGGGACACAAAAAGATAAACAAGACACTGTCTCCCCAGTCTCAGGGGACACATATTTTCAGTGTCAACACAGTCTGCCTTGATAGTGTCTCTTTAGATTCTGCACCTGAAGCATCCTTGTCCTGACCCTGAGACTACAAAGGCTAAGTTCAGGTGGCTAATTGACATTAGAACTGTGACTACTTCAGGTCTTCAGGTTTCTGCTCTGGGATCATCCCCTTACCATTTTGATTACTGTGTCAGGGAAAGACCTCCAAACCAAGCAAGAGCTCCTATACATGGCTGGGACAGTGGTTTGCAATCTGGTTGGCCCATTAGAACATTCTAGGAGGACTTTTTAAATGCTTGATTCTTCTCTCTCATGGTTTTATTCAACTGCTCTAGAGCAAACTGGGGAGTCTTTTTGTTTGTTTGTTTCTTTTCCAAGGTCATTTGTAGTTATTATATGTAGCCAGAGTTGAGAGACTGAGGCAGAAAGATTATAAACTTGAAACCAGCCGGAGACTATACAATGAAGGCTCTGTTTCATTTGATTAATAAATAAATAAAAACAAAAATTTAAAAGGTAAAGGTATATAAGGCGTAAACTACTCTAGTAAACATGAAATGATGAATTCTTCACAACTGTGTGGGTACCACAACTGTGCCTGTGTCCACTGCTCTTGTTAACTCAATGTCTGTTCTATGAGAAACACCTTATTTAAGGAAAAGGAAAGGGAAACAAGCAGGGAGCTCCCAGCCCTGGATTAAAGCCCTGAACCCAATTTAGTTACAACACAGTGACCCAGAGGGCACAGCAAGCGCTCCCAAACTGCAGGGAAATCCCAGTGCCCAGACAGGCTAGTCTTTCATACTTTCAATGGAGAACTCAGTATGTGTATGCAGAAGAATGTTTAACTTTCTTAAGAAGGAAAGCCAACAAATTAAGTACTTGTGCATTTTTTTAATAAAGCATTGTGAACAAATGTTGACTTTGCTAGTCCACAAATTGTTCCTCCTATTGATTAAAACACTAAGACGCAGAATGTTTTTGCTGTTGGCATCCATGTTTTCTGTATGTATTGGGTTCACTAGAGAAGCAAAACCAACAGAAAATACATTTCTGTCGGTGTGCTACAGGTGGAGATTACAGGAAGTGGCCCGTGTAATTACAGAGGGCTGAGGTATCTGCTGCCCACATGCTGGGTACCCATGAAAACACTGTTCAGCTCACAAAGGCAGTATAAGACACCCCCCCCCCATCAGGTTTTACTGTACTTGGAGCCTCAGTGGAGGGGGAGATGCTTGCCCAGCCTGGGGAAACGGTCTGCTTTAGTCATTTCACCAGTTCAGATGCTAATCTCCTCTGGAAACACTTTCCCAAACACATTCAGAAATAGGTTTTACCAAATTTGGGGTCTCCCTTAGTCCAGTCAAACTGATACGTAAAATTAACTGTCACAACATGGGTAAGTGTTTTATACACATTTATCTGAAGATATTCTGAACTGTAAGTTTTTCTGTAATGAAGGCAGACCTAGTAATCCAATGTCACTTAAAAGCAATGTAAGTTTCACTGGGTTGTGGTGGTGACACCTAACTATATGCATTCATCAAAATCCCCAGAGCTGAACCTGAAGACGGGATAGATAGCACTGTCTGTAATTCATGCCTCATTATTTTAGAGAATGAATATAAGGATGGGCATGGATGTTAGATAAATGTTTGCTGAAGAGACAAAAAGGCAAGGAGACTTTCCTTTCATTTTGCTAAATCACATATTTTTCAGTCTAAACAAAACAACAAAAATGAATCTTAGTTATATGAGCTCTTCTGCAGCTAGTTCAACCCAGTATTACTTTTTCCCTAAGGCTGGAGAACTGTGCCACATTCTTGGCACAAAGCTCTCATCTTTGAGAACTGACAAAATCAGCTAGTAGGACTCACATAGGAGAATAGATAACTTTTAAATCTAAGTGTGGAGAACTAGCAAGTGGGCTCAGAGGGAAAAGGTGCTTGGCGCCAAAGCTGATAATGTGAGTTCTAAACCCAGGGCCCACATAACGAAAGGAGAGAAAAGACTCAAGTTCATACAATTTGTCTTCCACATGCCCCTCCCCCAGCACCCTCATGCCCTCCACACTCATATAAATAAATGTCATTATTAATTTTCTTAATTAAGCATGTTGATAAGTTAACAAAAATAAAAATGACACAGTGGCCCCATACATCATCAGCTCCCTTGTCTGTCCTTGAGGTCTCTTATTCATTTCAGTATTTCCAGATCCTAGCAGGGTGCTTGATAAAAACTGAATAAAGATGAATGGACAGTTGAATTTGGTTGAGCCACATGGAAGTTTTAATGCCCTTTATGCCTACAGCCAGAGAAAACACAGGCTGTTTTTCTTTTAAGTTCCACCAGAGTAAATGACAACCTGAAGCCACTTGTATTGGCTCAAGAGAACTGCATGATTAATTAAATTTCAGGAGTTCTGCCAACTGGCTGTTAAATGCAGTCATAATTAAAAACCAATTGATCTTAGCTTACACCTAGAAATTATATTAAAAATCGAAGTAAAGGCACTGGGGTGTGGCTCAGTTGGTAAAGTGCTTGCCTGGCATGTACAAAGGCCTGGGTTCAATCTTCAATACATCATACACCAGGCATAGAGTTATACACTGTTAACCCCAGCAGTAAGGAGATGGAGGCATGAAGATCAGAAAGCCAAGGTTATCCTTAGCTACCAGGTGAGTTCAAGCCAACCTCAAATACATGAGACCTCCATATCAAAAAGACAGAAAATGTTAAAGATACTGAGCATTCGAGATACGCCGCTTCCTGATTATTATACTTCAGTTAGCAATGGTCACCACTCTGGGCCGTGGGACCTGTGTAATGGTGCCCTCCTGCACATGTTTCCCAGAACCATACTCCATGATGTTATGCTAGTCGTGGGAGACCAACCTTGGGGACAGGATTCACACCATGCAAATGAGCAAACATCTGCAGATCAGGACTCACCCCTCCCCAGAGCCCGCCATGAACCATTTGCCATCATGCTGCTGGCTATGTCATATTTTGCACAGGATCCTCCAGAGAGCAGCCTTCTTGTATGGTAAAGAAATCACATAATCCATCTTTCCAAAGCCAGCACCCTCTTCTGCCCTATTGAACTGAGAGCTTTTCTTTCTCCCTCACCCATGCCTTGATGTGCAGAAAGTTATCATGCACTGTAGTCAATCAAATGGTTTCCACCTCAGTGCAGGTGACTCCTCCCCCAGCCCCCACCAGCCATCTTCCTCCTCTGGGTTCTGATCGGAAAAGGGTAGATATATGTAAACCCAACTGAACTGGTTATAAAATGTGTGCCTCTATGTAATGTGTGGGGAGGGGTCCCCAACCTTAAAGAACTAGGAAAGATGGCCATCCCTGCAAAGTGAAATAAAGCAATCTTGGAAAAGACAAATATGATATGCTTGCTCTCATAAGCAGAATCTAGATTAAAGTTATCTAATGTGGCATGGAAACAGAAGGGTGCTATGGAGGGGTCCGAGAATGGAGACCATGGGAAGAGAGACAAGAGACCGGAGATGAAAGGGAACAAATGTATAATATATATCAATGAAGGGGCCGTGGTTTTGTATGCTAATTAAAACACATTTTAAAGATGAAATTATTAATTTAACTACACTTTTAAAAGAAATAGGGAAACACTTTTAAAGTAAGTATGGAGCAAAATCCAGTGATTTCCTTGGAAAACTCAAGTCCAGGCTGACCCTGTGCAGATCCCAACCCTGAGGTTATGGGGTGACAGACTACTGGAGCACAGTCATGTGCTCTGACTGGTCATGTGTTTACCTCAAATTTTTGCTCTCTTCTTACTTGTTATATTTATTTATTTGTATGTTTATTTAGTTATGTGTGTGTGTGTGTGTGCGCGCACACACGAGCTCACACATGAGCACATGCAAATATGGAGGCCAGAGGTCAACAGAATGTTTCTTCCTCCCTTTCTCAACTTTATTTTTTGAGTCAGGCTCCCTCACTGGGATCTGGAGCTCATCAATTTAGCTAGAATAGCTGGTTAGTGAACCCCAGCGTCTTCCTCTTTTTCTCCCCAGTGCTGGGATTACATACACATGGCATCGTGCCTGGCTTTTTACACGGGTGATCTGAACTCAGGTTCTCATACTTGTGTGGCAAACATGTTACCAGCTAATCCAGTTCCTCTGCCCCACATTAGATCACTTGAAAGACCTGAAGGAAATAAAATGCCAAGATCAATGCCTTTTTTGCTTTTCGGGCTTGCTCCTTGGCAAATGAACAAATTCTCTCTGCCCCTGTATTGGCAGAAACAAGTGATGGGAGACATTTTGACTATGTCCAACCAACCTGTCCTCCAGTCTTTTCCCAGCCCAGCCCATCATCAGACTGATCTGAATTTTTATCACTACCACTCGAGTCAATCTTATATTTCCTTCTCTTATTTAGAGGTCTTTTCGGTCCCATTGGCAAGGTGAATTACTACAGAAAGAATGAGACAGAATAAGGATGTGTATTAAGGAGGGGTCAACACCTGTGGCAGGGAGTAGAAGAGGCAGGAGTAGAGTCATGTAGAAGTTGAGCTCCTAAGTCATCACGATAAGGCATTATGTTTGTTTGGTGTGTGTGTGTGTGTGTGTGTGTGTGTGTGTGTGTGTGTGTGTGTGTGTGTTCCTTTATTGCATGCATGTGGGGATGATCAGAGGACAACTTGTAGAAATTAGTCCTCTCCATGTGGGTTCCAGAGATCAAACTGGGGTCTTTAGGCTTGGCAGAAAGTATCCTGACCATTACACCAGCTCCACAACAAAGCTTTAGCTACCTACATAAGAGGTCTGAAGCTGGAATGTTCAGTATGTGTACAGAACAGGTCATTCATTACCGGATACCCCAGGAAGCTACATGAGCTCAGACCAGGAAGCTGTGTGCAGAAAAGAGGGTTCAGAAAAGGGTTAACAGTGAGAACCATGTTGCCAGTAGCACTTCCTAGAGTGCCACTCCTTCAGTCAGGCGACGGTGCCTTTCAGAAATGAAAGGCATCAAGGGTGGCACATTACAGCAACTATTTAGGTACTAGCAGCTTTAAGGAGCCCCACTGTGGGCACCAAATGCTAACGGAAGCTGGGGTTCCCTCTTTGGGTTCCTAGTCTTGCAAATAAAAGAATTTTTAAAAGAATTTGAAAGGAAACTTGAGAACAATTCCACTAGAGCTTGAGAGAAAAATAACAGTGCAGAAAAGCTGTAAATATTGACAGCTGCCTGGAGAAGGGAGGAGGAGGAGGAGGAGGAGGAGGAGGAGAAGAAAACCATACTTTTTGCCATGAAGGTTAGCAAGCAGCGGCATGGAAGAAGCAGGGAGGGGGGTAGAGCTTCCTATAATGAGAAGGACCATAGCATTGGGAAAAGCATGTCCAGGTTTTGGTCAATATCTAAAAGAAATAAAAAATTGTGAACAAAAGTTCCAGAAAGAACTGGACCTCCACAAGGCTGGTTACCTGACAGGAGCATCAGTGATGGTGGACACACTGGACCTACCCAGAGCCTAATTACAACTTATCTTGAGCTATTTTTAGCTCCCCAGTGGCCAGCCATTTTTGCCATCTCTATTTTTGACCAAACATCCTTACAACAGACAAACTTTTTTATAATGTATTAATTTAAGGGACCATTAGTTTCCACTAACCAAAAGTTGTGTGACATCATATAGCCCTGAGGCCTTTACCCTACTTATCTAATGTTTCCACCAGTGTATCTGAAAAGTGCTTCAATTTGTGACTGAATTCTGTTAGTATAAAAACTTCATCAAACTGTTGCCACATTGGATCACAGAATTTGGAGTAACCTAAATCTGTCTTCCCAGGCTATGGTCGCTCATATTTGGCTCTAGACAAATGACGTCTTATCCCAAATGAGATGAGAGTTGTATTTTTGCATTGACAAAAGAAGGGAGAGGCAAAGTTATGCTTATCTAAGACTCAGAAAAGTGGACGACCCACAGGACAGAAGCTCCGTGGTACTTCCTGATGAAAGCTCTTCAAGCAGCTGCCTGGGGGTGGAGTTCCTAGGGACAATAAGTACTTTAGCTCAGCAAGGGGATAATTATTCCTCCCATCTCTTAAACATGGCTTTAGTGAATCAGCCTTCCCTTGGCTAGGTAATTGACAGGCTCAGCTAGATTAACTTGTAAGGGAGGAAACAACAGTATGCAGTGGTTTAATCTTTTAGTGCAGGGCAGAATGTCATGTCTCTACCCAGGGACAGAGGTAGAGTTCATTCTTTTGACCAGGAGGAAGTAGATTTCTCTTAACAGAAAGCCAACAGAAGCCTGATATCCATCCTCTACCGCTTCCATAGCTTCTGTAACAATTGTACTCTTCTGGATCAACAGAAAGTTATTCGACCTATGTGTGACATGAAAAGCACCTGCACTTGAGCCCCTGTTACCTCTCCAAGCACATCTTTCTCCAGCCCTGTACTGCCTAGTTTTGTGTCAACGTGACAGAAGCTGCAGGGAAGTCTGTGGGACATTTTCTTATTTAGTGATTCATAGCGGAGTATCCAGCCCATTATAGGTGGTGCCACCAATGAACCAGCCTGCCTCCATCTTAGGCTTAAAAGCCATCTTGTAGTAAGACAAACTAGGTTCATTACTGTTTGTTGTTAAACCTCTGTTTCTCAAAGATTAGGCTATGCCCCACCTGTAACCTTAACTACAAATGGTTCCATACTCTGTTCCAGGAAACAGCAACAATGTCTTTGTTTCCAAAATCACTATAGCCATCCCTGCAATCACCTATCTTTGTTTCAAGAGGTTGCTATGACTGACTGTTGTTATGACAATCTTGTTAGACCACCTTGCAACCATGTCTTTGTTTAGGGAGGTTGTTTTGATTAGCTTGCTATGCTCATGCTCCTGCAACCTCACCTAACATTTTTTGCCCACCAAATCCTCTATTTGGAAACCCCCTACCCCTGAACTATAAGAACCTTGCTCTCCTCAAGTCCAATGCTGAACCTCTTGAACCCTACTTTTACAGAAAGAGCCTGTTGTACACAAATTAAAAAAAAAAAGCAGCTAGCTTTAATTAATTGATTGCTTTAATTACTCTAGCCATGATGATTTGAATTGGTGGTCTTTCTTCTCCAGTCTTTGGGATTAACAGCCACCCTGGGTTGGTGGTCCTGGATTTTTAGGAAAGCGGGTTGAGCAAGCCATGGGATTAAGGAGCAAGCTGCATTCCTGCATGGCCTCTGCGTCATCCGCTCCTGCCTCCAGGTTCCTGCCCTGCTTGAGTTTCTTCTCTCACTACTTTTGATGATCAACTGTTTTATGGAACTGTGGTGACATAAACTCTTTCCTCCTCAAGTTGCTTTGATCATGCTGTTTCATCACAGCAATAGTGACACAAAGAAAACCCCCTTCTATTGCACTTAAGCACTTTAAATGTCTGTATATAAGATTCCTACTGCTAAGATGTCCTTTCCTGTTGTACTGGTGTCCTATGGCTGCTATAACAAAGAATAACAAATCTAGTGGTTTTTAACAACATACATATGTTCTCTAACAGCCATGAAAGTCAGAAATCCAAAACTGGTTTGACTGAGCTGAAATCAATGTGTCCACAGGGCCTGGCTCTGGCCACAAGCTCCAGGGAAGAGTGGGATTCCTGGCCAATTCCAGCTCCCAGAGCTGCATTCTCTACATTCCTTGGCTCTAGGTCTCTTTCATCTTTACAGCCAACAAGGAAGAATCTTGGTTTGTGGTCACTTTGCTGCTGTAGCATCTCCTCTGTGTCCTTTTATAAGGATATTTGTGATTAGCATTCCTGGATGACAAAGGACATTTTTACCTCCATCTCTGCACACTCACTTTGATCACATTTGAAGAGAAAGAGAACACATGTATGCAAGTGCTGTATGTAGAGGTGAGAGGTTGGCATTAGATGCTTTTCCTCAATCATTTTCTGAGACAGGGTCTTTGAGAAAATTAGTTGGGTTAAGCTGGCTGGCAATGAGCCTCACAGATCTTTCTGTCTCTCTTTGAGACACAAAGCCCTAACAGTACCTAGCTCCTATTTTATTGAATAAAGACAAACATTTTCTTAATGGGGAAAAATATGGGTTAAAAAGAAACAGGTGCTAAGTGAGAAACAAGCAGAAACAGTGTAGATTAGGAATGCAACAGAAGCAATGGAGACAGCTGAGATTTAAGAGGCCATCAGACTAGGCCTCATGGAGAATGACATTTGATAAAGTTTTAGACACTGTTACCTAGCAAAAGAGCCTTCTTGTTGGGATAAGGAGGAGAAAGGTACCGTGGCAGGTTGGGGCCAAGGTGTGTCCCTAAAAGATCACATCACACAAAAGATCTAATGCAAGAGGTTGGGGAGGGAACTAAAGAACATCTCAGAGTAGAGGCATAAGAAAGACATAGAGACAGAAAGAGAATGGGAGACAGAAAGAATGATCTGGGATGGCAGGGACCTTTTAAAAGTATGGTTGTTGCTACCTAACATGTAGTCTGCTAGCACTGAGTTGTCAAAAGGCAGGCTGGCAAAGTGCCTGATTTAAAACACTTCTAGATAGAACTGGCGAAGCAAAGGCTCTAAGATCAATATGTTGGAGAGCAAAGAAGAGAGCTCCCAAAAACTTCTGAGCAGGGGAATGAGAAGATCTGACTGTAAAGGACTCATTTGCCCAGTGCTGTACACATAGCCACACAGAGCACACATTCCAAAGCACAATTTGAAGGCAAGGGTTCCCTACTCACAGTCTGTACATGCAACACAGCAACCTTAAAGCATATGGCTGGAAGGAAACAATGGAGGAAAGGCCAAGGTAGAAGCAGGAGGGCCTTCCAGAAGGTCTTTATATTAATCCCAGGATTATTGTGCCCAACATTAGAATAGTGCTTTGTGCCTGACCAGCCCAACAGAGGATGAATGACTACAGATTTCTACCATAGTATAGGTAGGACCCAAGGGACAAAGTCGTCTTTGTGTTTCAGGACATTAACTAGTTACAGATCTTGAATGAAAGTCAGAGAAGATGATCTTTCAAATCTAAAATCCTATCACCCGAGCTTTGCCCCCCCTTGGCCACTGTTGTCTCCCATTCTGCATGTTGTGGAGAGCTCATTTATTTCAGTGTTCATCTGAACCTGCTCTCAGCTACCTTTTCTGTAGCCAGAAGCATCATTTTTCCATCTACCTAAATCTTCTCCAATCTTGTCCAGGCCCGTGTCTTAAAACATGTTCTTTCATCCCAGGGCCTACACTCTAATTCTGCCGTCCTTGCATCTTCCCAGGAACCAGCAGTTCATTCCCAGTCTTATGCCATTCTCTGGCTCCTACCAAGTGTCTGCGTCTCGGTCATCCTTCTCCATGCTGAGAAGACTCAAAGGATCTTTTCTCTACCTGCAGAATCTTCCTTCAAGCCCAGCTCATGTGTCAACCTTGTGTCTTTTTATTCTTCCTTGAGACACCATCTTGCTAATTCCAGCCCAGGTTGGCCTGGAATTTATGATCCTCTCACCTCAGCCTTCTGTATACCAGAATTACAGGTTCATATGAACACATGAATCTTCATGTATGAATCTTGATGTGTTAGTCCTTAACTGACACTACTTCTCCATAACCTTGACATGTTCAGAGTTTTTCTGCCCTTTACGGTGCAGTATTTGGCAATCAGTAGGTATGAGATCATGAAAAGGGAAATAACACAAGTTCAAATCCCAGATCCTCCATGTTCTACTGTGTGATATTGTGGATTCGTTCATATCAAAGACTTTTTTTTAAAGGATTAAGAATGTTGGGTTTTACTTCACAGAGCTGGGTATGTATCCAAAGCCAATGGTAACGAAGAACTATTTGGGGGCTCTATAAACTCTTGGGAGGCAGGGCCTACTCAGTAGAAGGAGGTAGAAGGACAAGCCTCAAAGGGTTATTTATTGCCTGACCCTCATTTCTACTGCTCTATTTCCTTGTCATCCATGATGTGAGCAGCCTCCAATACAAATAATAGTAATAATAATAATAATAATAATAATAATAATAATAATAATAATAAATAGAATATTTTTAAAAGACAAATACAGATTCCCAAGCCCTACCTCTTGCTGCTACTGCTTCAGGCAGCTGCTTGGGAGCCACAATGTCTTCCACTCACAGAAAACTTACAACAATAATATCATCAGAATGACCTCAACGTGGTTTATTATCAAGAAAGTAGTCTCTGGGACAAGTGTCATTAAATGATGAGATTCATTGATCAGTCAGTACCATTTCCAGTTCTTACCATTTTTGTTCATTAGTTTAATAAATTTATTTTCATTGATACCAATTCTTTTTCCACAAAATTTGATTTATCATCATCCCCAATTTTATCTGCTGTTAAGACTTGTTCGCTGGCCATGATGTCAATCAAGATTTCTTAATCAGATGCAACTGTCCACCTCTTATGAAGATCTGGTTCTGTATGCAATTTTCCACCAATAATCACTTATCCCTACATACAATTTTAGCTGATGTTAATTTTATTTGGTGCTATTTTTATCAGTAATATTCATTATTACTCTGACAAAAGACTGAAAACTTGGATTTACTTCATTACATAGCCAGGAGGGAAAAGAACAAAAACCCAAAAAACGTTATGTATGTGTCTAAGAGAGAGCAAGGGAGATGAGTGTGGGAGTAAGAAAGTGACAAGAAGGGACATGGGAACAGACTGAGAAAGAAACTACAGCTGTTAAGATCCTGTTTGCTAAGCTTCGGAGGGACAAATGCCTTGGGGGTCAAAAGGCGTGCTTAAAACAATATGGATGCTACAACAGGGTTGCCCAGAAAGGGTCAGACAAATAATTCAGAGCTTTAAATCCTGGGAAGTTAAACACACAGCTGTCATCTTGCCTCTCCTACCCCTCCACCACCCCCTTTTATGACTCTTTTATTTCGTGTCTGTTTTCCTCTGTTCAGCCACCACTCTCCATTGCCCATAAAGCACCCTTAGGAGAGGTGTCCTCCCCTTAGTTGTGAGTATAACTCATTGAAAAATCCATATATTTAGTTGTCCACTGGTTTATCTTAAAGTGCCACCTTTGTGATTGCTTCTCCCCTATATTAGGCAGCTACGAACAAATCACAACTTCGGGAACTTGACCCACCTCTCTCTGGGGGTAGGTGGGTGGACAGAGCCCCATTCAGCAGTTCTGAACTGCTGCGCGGTCCCTCAGTCGGCCGGCAGAATCGAAGCTTGAGAAGTTTTATTTTTTGCCAGCTTTCCCTAGCAAAAGCCTGCTTGCACACCCACACGTAGCCAGCAAGGGAAAAAAGAAACGCTGCTGGGAGGATTGCTCCCTGTGGGAGCATGAATCACAGGAAGCAGCCACCCGAAGCTCCCCGAAGGTATTCTAGTCTAAACTCATGCCTGATGGGGGCGGCAGCCACAGAGGGAAGCCTGAGGAGAGGGTCTGTAAAAAGTCACCTGGGAGTGGGACACAGAGATGACCCTGGGGAGTGACCCAGGAGAGGATGGAGGAGGGGCCAGAGGCTCCGCCCAGCTGAGAGAAAGAAAAGCAGCCCAGGGCACAATCTCTAGGCTGTGTGGAGACACAAAGGCACGAAGGTAGCACCCCACTATAAATTGTGTGGCTACTGTGCTCCAACCCAAGGGTTAGCAGGGAGAAAACAGAGGAGTCTGAGGCAATCGATCCATTTTTATTTTATTTTAAAGGAAGGGGAGAAAGAGAAACAGCAATGAAGAGTAGGAGGAATTCAGTTTTCAAGAGTGGGAGCAAGAAGGAAGAGAAGGGAACACCTAGATTTCTCAAACTTCAGGGGAAGTAGGCATCACCCAGTGAGCCCAGGCCTGGACCCCACCACAGACTGATTTGGTTGATATGGGTGGGTTCTGAACCTCCGGGTTTGTTTAAGCACCCTAGGGGGACTCTACTATAAGCCTGAGTAGAAACCAACAACGGAGGAGTGATCTCCCCCTCCCCCTCCTTCCAGCCGCTACCAGTGCAGCAGAGAGGGGCCTTGAATCTGACTCTCTTCTCTGTGGCAAGTCCTGAGGTTCAGTGCAAAGAACGAGGGCGGTATAGGACCTGAGTTCTAGCTCTGTAATCCCTCTGTGACCTTGAACACTGAAGACAAAGGAGATCCCGGTGCTGGGATTCGCTGTGTGCTGGGCTGACATTCTCATTGCTCTCAATCACCCCTGAAAACCAATGATGTTGCTCTCCAGCTCTAAAACATCCCAAACTCTACTTTCGTTAAAATAGCCCAGTCACTTCTAGCCCATCACATTTTTCCCATGAATTATTCAAACTGGGGTGTTGGATGTTGAAAATACAGTGTTCATTGTTTCCTCATTAGGAAGCTGTTAGCTGTGAGTCTCAGTCTCTCTCTCTCCCTCTCTCCCTCCCTCCCTCCCTCTCTCTTTCCTCCTGTCTTTACAAAGCCTCATTTCTGCAGGGCTTGAGGGGGATGAATGCAGCCCATCATTTATAAAATCTCTAAATGAAAATAAAGTAGGTAAGGAACACCCCACTGATAAACAGAAAAAAATATCATAAAGGGAGCACTTCAAGAATTCCGAGGCCCTTAAACAAATCTCCCAGCCATACAGGCATCAGTGAATCTCTGGCATGCTTGTCTTTCATAAGGAAAGCAAGCAGACAATTTGAGTGTAAGGATCCCCAGTCTGGAGAACCGACAGACACAGAAACAAAGGAAAAGGGGAGTACATGAATAAGGGACAGAATTTGATACAGACTCTCCACAAATAGCTTTCTCTTTGACTCCCAAAATTATGACATTTATTTACTTATTTATTTATCTTGGGTGAACATGTGCCACAGAGGAATTCGGAGGTCAACTTCTGGGAGTCTGTATTTTCTTTCTGCCACCTGGGTCCCAGGGCTCAAACACAGGTTGTCAAGTTTGGCAGTAGGTACCTTTCTTTACCCACTGAGCCATCTCACTGGCCCCTCTCCTGGACTTAGCCATCAGACTGTAATCCAAAATAGTTAGAACTGTGATGCTGTCCAAGCTTCTGCCTGCAGGACATCATGACATCATCACAGATGTCACCACAATCCAATGTGGGGCTGCTAGAGATGGCATTTGTGAAAGTGACGAAAATAAAACTTGTCAGGGAATGTTCTTCTGTGTATATGTTTGTCTTATTGGTTGATGAATCAAACACTGATTGGCCAGGCAGGATGATAAATAGGACTAGGAGACAAGGAGGACTCTGGGAAGTGTAGGCAGAGAGGAGTCGTCATGTGATCCCAGGAAACTGACATCAGCTAACCATATAGGTCTGGAGGTCTGTACAGACAGGCAGGAAGTGACATAGCTGGGCAGAATCAGAACACAAGCAGGGACAAACAGGAAATCGCACTATAGATAGGAGATTTCCCGGAGCTAAGCTAATGTACTTGGCAAAGTTGCAGGCTAATGAAAGACCCTGTCTCAAATAAAAGGTAGAATGACAACCACATGTCTGTGCACATGCGTGTGGACCTGCACACACACACACATGCAGAGAGAAAGAGAGCAGAAGTGAAAGGAGATTCTCTTGTTTAATGTTCAGACTACTCTTCTGGTATTGCTGCTTCCTGATAATCAGGGAATGGTCCATGCCCATGCCTATCTCGGCCAGAACTGGTAGAAATGGTGTCTGAGAACTCTGCAGTATGTATGTGTACATATAAGAGATGAGGAATTTAAAGTGCTGTGGCATTTATAATATGCACTGGGAAAGAAAGCTGTAAGCTGTTCTCGTGTGAACTAGCAAGCCCCAAACTCAAGATGCATCTGAGCCATGTGGGGGCCTTGCTGGAAACACTGCTGATCCCCACCCCCAGGCTTTCTGATTCTTGAATAGGTTCCCAGGAGATGTTGATTCTGAGGTGGCCACACTTCAAGAACCACTGACATGAACACACAATTTCACTGTGCAAATATGTGAAGCAGAAAATGAAAGTCATCCGAGGACTCTGCCATCTTTTTTTTCCCCTGTGCTCCACTGTTTATCTCTCTCCTTTTCTGTTCAGGTTCTCCCTTTGCAGTGACATAGCACTAATCCATGGCCAATCAGCCAAAGGGGAAAAAATGTCCCATCCCAGCCACCATCACTGCAAGTTATTATTAGCACCTAGGTGATATTGTGAAATCTAAAACTTGACTCATCACTGCAGACTCCTTTTCCCTCCTGGTTTTTCTCAGCAACCCAGAGGCCTTAAGACTTTGCCCAAGGCAGGAGGGATGGCTCAATGGGGAAGGCACTTTCCCCACAAACTTGATAATCTGGGTCAGATCCAGGGAAGAAGAAAATTGAGTCCCAAAAGTTTTCCTCTGATATCCATGTTCTAGTGGCACTTGCATGCCCACAGTCATAGTCATCACATCATCACCATCTAAAATGTTTAAGACCTTGTCCATGATCCCATAATCCCTTTTCTTTTTGGAAGGATGAAGTCTGTCAGTTTTATACAGCATCCACTTACCTACTTATGTGCTAAGTGTCATTTAATTGTCCCAATGCCATTTGAGAAGACACCATTTTAAAGACAGACACACAGAAGTGCAGAAGAGTGTGGGCACAGAGGCAGGGTTGGAACTCTGAACTGCCCTTGCTTTATGTGGTATGTCTGTTCTTGGTGTATGGACAAAGTGAGGATGGTATCAGAGAAACACTTCCTCCCACAGATTGTTCGTGGGCTCCCAAACTCACTAATACTCATGTGTTTACACCCAAGAGGGAGGCTTTGGCTCCAGGCACCCTTGTTTACTGATCTGGAATCCCACACACAGGAAAAGTGAATGCAAGGCCAGGAGGGTAGGCAGAAGACTAGGCCAAGCTGGGATGGCACAATTGCTAATGCAACAGAAACACAGAGAAAGGAAAAAGCATTTCAAGAATACAGTCAGCCAGCTGGGCGCTGGTGGCACACGCCTTTAATCCCAGCACTCAGGAGGCAGAGGCGGGCTGATCTCTGTGAGTTCAAGGCCAGCCTGGTCTCCAGAGAGAGTGCCAGGATAGGCTCCAAAGCTACACAGAGAAACTCTGTCTCAAAAAGAACCAAAAAAAAACCCCAAAAAACAAAAACAAAAACAAAAAAGAATACAGTCAGCCATTTTCTTTTTGCTAGAAATAGCAGCTTCTGACTGTCTATTTGAATAGGCTTTGAGTTTGGTGTGTGTGTGGGGGGGGGTATTCTGCTTCTAGTGCTCCTAATGACAAGGTCACAATGCTCACAAGGTGATAGGAGGTAGCCTCTCCGTGACCCAGATAGGTCTGTCCAATCTTAACATCCACTAATTCAAAATCCCAGGCTCCAGTGACACTCAGAGGAAAAGGATCTCTCACCCAAATCTGATCACTAGTACCAGGGAAGTGACATCAGATCAGCCACTACTTTCCCAGTGACCCCATGGGGCCACCTGGCTTGTCATAGGCAACCTTGGAATGGTGTGCAGAGTCAAAAAGGCCACTGAAAGCTGGGTGTTGGTGGCGCATGCCTTTAATCCCAGCACTCGGGAGGCAGAGGCAGGTGGATCTCTGTGAGTTCGAGGCCAGCCTAGTCTCCAGAGTGAGTTCCAGGATAGGCTCCAAAGCTACACAGAGAAACCCTGTCTCGAAAAACCAAAAAAAAAAAAAAAAAAAAAAAGCCACTGAAGTCAGCCCCACTGGCTGCTGGAAACTGTGCCAGGTGACCCCTTGAATATTCAAAGGTAGAAGTGCAGGAGACATGCAAATGGCTGCTTCCCTGGGAAGGACCTGTGCACAGTCACAGCCAAGGAAGAGATGAGCTGGCCCAGTGCTTTCTTCAACTCTTGAATTTTGCTTATTGAATATTCTGCTTCAGTAGGTCAGGGCTGGCGCTCCAGTTCTGCATTTCTACTGGTTCCCAAATTCACCCATGTCAGTGGTCCAAAGAACATATTCCAAAAGTGTGGAAAACCTTCTACTTGGAAGCCTTCGTGATTTTATGAGGGTAGTTTCCAAATTCTCCATGCTCATTTGTACTCTTTTCTAAAAACCTAACAAACAAACAAAACATGAGGTCAAGACTGTGGATTCTCTTTTACAGGGTTTTCACCCTCTTTGCACAGAAGCCCCCTCTCTTTCAATCCAACTCTAATAATTTGCTCTTTTGCCTCAGGATACAAGAACTCAGATTGCCAAACAAAGCTACAATCTGAAATACTGGTTCCAGTGTTGAGAAAGTGACTAACACTATAAACCAGCAACAAATATTTTCACAAGTCAAACAGCATTGATTCATTGCTTTCCAAACTGTAAGAGGAAGGAATGATCTTCTGATGGCTGTTTAAAACTCATCTTAACAGAAAAAGTCACGATATTCTTTTCACTTTTCAACTCAGAGAGAATTAAAAAACTTGAATGACATTTCTACAATAAAGCTTCCAAACCTACAATCTAAACAGGAATAGAATTCCTCAGCATTTCTATCTAAAAAGAAACAAAGGAGGGCGGGGAGGAGGGAACATTAGTGCTGGTTTTATTTTTTTTTAATTCTAGGAATAAATAATAGCAACAATAAATATGACTAATTACAAGACCACAAACCAAAGAAAAACACCTTTCATTAAGGAGTCAATTTCCAATAAAAGCTATGTTTCATAATCATCATAACATTCTGTTTTTTTATTTTGAGCTTTATTTATTTATCTTTCGTTTATATGTATATTGCAAGCCTATGTGAATGTATGTTATGCACCCTGTGTCTGTGCAGAAACTCTAGGAAGCCAGAAGAGGACAGTGGATTCCCCTGTAGCTGGAATTACAGATGGTTGTGAACCAGGTGGGTAATGGAAATCAAACCCTGGTCCTCTGAAACAGCAGCCAGTGCTCTTAAGTGCTGAGCTACCCCTCCAGCTCCTTTGTGCTGTTTTGATTAAGTATATACCAATAATTATTGTGATAACTAAACCCAGAAAGGAGGTTCTAATTTTTCAAAACCTGTGGACTCTAGGACATTATGTTTAATGACAATGATGTTCTATAGGGTAAAGAATGATAATATGAATCCAACCAGAAGAATGATACAAAATCCCAAAAGAGCTCATTTTATTTTGAATATCAAACCACTTGATAAATATTAATTAATTAATTTGTAGATAGCATTCCACTGTGTAGCCCAGATTGACTTCAATTTCAGGATTTCCCTGCATCTACTCTCTGAGTGCTGAGGTTATAAGCGTGTACCACCATGCCCAACTTGGAAATCTTTGTTCTAAAATATCGATCTAAAAGTAGTATTTCAACTATTAGTACTTCAATGAGATCATTCTTGTATTTTTGCATTATGTGGTATATATGTATATTTTATGTGAGTTTACATGTGTTTAGGCACAGATGCAAGTACATGTGTGTTTGTGTGTGTGGAAGCCAGAAGTTGTCATCAGATGTCTTCAATTACTTTCACTTTATATATTTGAGGTACGATCTCTCACTTGAACTTAGATCTTGCCAAATTGACTGGCCTAGTCAGCTTGTTCCAAAGATGCTGTCTTCACCTCTTGGGCATTGGGATTACACCCACTAGCCAGTTATATGTGCTCTAGGAATTCAAATTTTGTGTGTTCTTGGGTTTCTGAGGCAAGCACTTTACCCATGGGCAAGAACTCAGGCCGGTGATATATATATATGGTACTATATGAATTCCATTGAAATATCTTAAAATGTCTAATGGTTTGTTTTAAAATGTCAGTATATGTAATAAGCAAAGAGTTGCATTCTGCTATGGCAGGGTGCTTCTCTTACCCTTCAGGGGAACATTTCCTCTTTTTATCTTGGATTTACAAATTATCTTTCTAAATTTTTACTTGATTTTTTAAAGGGCTGAATTTACACCCATTACAAGCTATTCATTTATCTAATTAATTATGTTTTCTCAACATGATGTAATATTTTGATAGAGAAGATACAAGAGAAAGATACAAGATACAAAAGAAAAATTGGGCTATCATCTCCAAGAGATGTGACTATCTGAAGTTATTGACTATATAGCCATTTACTTTAATCATCTTCTCATGTCTAATCTCAATTTTCCTTCCTTATTTTATAATTGTAAATATCTATCAAATATATAAAGTTGATAATAGTAACAACATTACTGTGAATATTGATGAATAGACACCCCCCATTTGCAAGAAACAAAATATTCATGGCTTGTCACAGTGCTGAGAACAAACTACTGTTGAGGGCTTATCATAAATATCACCCTTACACATCACCCTTTCCAAGGTGCAGGGAACACTGCAGAAGAGGGCTCTAGAAGAATAAATATAGGATAGTAGAAGGCATTTCTCAAAAATGCTATTTCCAGGCATGACATAGCCATTGCACTCATGAACTTACAGCAGAGAGAAGCTCTTGGGGCCCTTCCTTAGGAGCTATTGGTAGTTGATGGCTGAGGGGATATAGGGACTCACTCTCTTCGGTGGTGTAGACATTGGTGGGTCTTTTGCTCCTCATCCATGCCATGCATGCAGCTCTGCTTAAACTTGGTGGATGGCAAAAACAAAAGACACAATAGTGGGAGGGATAGAAAGGTGTTGGTGGGGTTGGGAGTGGGAGAAGGGAGCATGTGAGGGTGGGATATATGACCAGAATGCATTATATTCATGTATGAAAATGTCAAAGAATAAGCTAATTTGAAAAGAAGAAAGAAAATATTTTTTAATTATGATCCTTTCTTCCATGGTCATCTCTGACTGTCCTTTCTCTCAAAAGAAACTTGGTGTTTCTCATTCCATCATTTTATTACATTAAAATTTATTTATTATGTGTGTATGTGTGTGGGCACATTCTACTAAAGCTGGCTAGTCTGTTAAGGTAGGAGGGGGAGTCAGTTAAAAGGACACATTTTATAAACATTCTTCCTCCTACTTCAGAGCACATCTTATATAACTGGTTCAACTGAACACTCTTAAAGGGGCTGAGGATGTAGCTCCTGTAGTATAGTGCTTGCCTAGGATGCATGGAGCTCTGGGTTCCCTCCCCAGCACCATACTTAATGGGTGTGATGAATCAGACCTAAAAATCCCAACCTTAGGGAGGTCGGGAATTCAAGTTCATTCTCAGCAACAGACCATCTCAGAAGCCAGCCTGAAATGCATGCAAACAAATCATTTTTTTTTTTTTTTAGAAATAATCACAGTCCCTTCTTGTCTCCCTGAGACCCCACCCACCTCTTTAGCCAAGCAGTGAATGATTGTGAATCAAGAAGACTTCCTTCTAGGTTTAGCCCAAGCACAATCTATACAGGTTAGAGATTTGCCTTTCTTCAGTCTCCATGCACTGCCTCCAGGGGGTTCTTATAAGGATCAAAGAAACCCTATATGTGAAATAGTGTCTAATCTCAAAAGTCCTAATCTAAACAAAACCCTGTGTTCTGCATGTATCCATCGCACCATCCTACTAGACTGAGGGTTATTTGAGGGTAACCATGAAGCCACACCTATGCCTGGATGCTCATACAAAGCCTTCACAGAACTGAGCAATGACTGATTGATTCCTGTGTGGACAGACAAAAACCCTCCTTATTGTCTAGGTAAGGTACAAGGCAAGCAGAAGATCCCACTAATACTTCCTATCCCATGAGCCCTGAAGTGTTGTGAATGAATAAGAGAATGAAGAATTTTACATGATCTCTTCACTTTAGAAGGAAAGGTGCTGGTGACAGCTTCTGGGAATTGCCAGGGATGACAAAGGAGAATGACACAGAAGATGGACATGTGGTTTTGGCTGAGTGGTTTCACATAAAACCACAGTTCATTTTTCTTGACATTTTTCTTAGATTTCTTCCTATTCTATAAGAAGTCTGTTTCAAAAACTGCTGAATATGGGCTGAAGAGATGGCTCAGCAATTAAGAGCACTGGCTGTTCTTCCAGAGGACTAGGTTTGATTCTCAGCATTCACATAGCAGATTACAACCAACTGTAACTCTAGTTCTAGAGGATCCAATGTCTACTTCTGAACTCCATGGAAGACAGACATACATGCCGACAAAAATGATTCAAAACTTTTTAAAACATTAAATATATTTTCATATTCAAAGTTTCTACTTTTTTCAAGGAAGAAAGCCACTTGTCTTTATCTTTTCCTGGTCACGAGGCATATCCTTTTTTTTTTTTTTTTTTTTGGCAGGGGAAGGGGTAAGTTTTGAAACAGGGTTTCTCTGTGTAGCTTTGGCTATCTGTCCTGGGAATTCAATTTGTAGAACAAGTTGGTCTCAAACTCAGCAGAGATCTGCCTATCTGCACTCTGCCTCCAGAGTGCTAGAATTAAAGGCACGAGCTACCATAATTTAGCCTATACCAGAACCTCCTGAGGGACTTGCTAAATCACAGAATACTTTGAGTGGCCCCCTATAATTTCTGAGTCAGTGGCTCTGAGGAAAAGCATCTAACATGTTCCCAATGCTCTAGGTCTAAGGATCAAACCCATGTATCACTGTCCTAAGGCCTGGAACCTTCAGCTACCTTGTGTTGAACAAACAACTGTGGTATGCCAGGCTCCCTGCAGAAGATACCAAGATGGAAGGGTTGCAGTTTGTACTCTTGAGATTACCCCCTATTCAGCCTCTAAACTCCAGACATTTACAAATGCCGCCTTTAATTTCAGGCTCTGTTTGATGCTGCCATTTCCATTGGGCATTTCTCCTCTACCCTCACCCTCCAATGTCCCCAACAAATACCCTATATTATTGTTGTGTTGCTGTTACAACATACCAAAAGCCAATGTAAGAATTTATTTTGGCTAATGATTCCAGAAGGCTAAATGTCCATACGGGTGGAGAAGGCCTGTGGTTAGGAGGAAGCTGAGTGATGATCATACCATAACTGCACACAGGAAGCAGAAGGAATGAGAACTGGAAGCAGAGCGAGACTATAAACCCTCAAAGCCTGCCCCCAGTGACGTACTTCCTCCAGCAAGGTTCTACCACCTAAAATTTTATAGCCTCCCCAAACAGGGGACCAAGTTTTCAAATGAGTCTATGGGGAATAGTTCTGATTATAAAAGTAAGGTACTCTAGTGGGGCATGGTGGCATACACCTTTAATCCCAGCACTTGGGAGGCAGAGTCAGACAGATTTCTGTGAGTTTGAAGCCAGCCTGGTCTACAGAATGAGTTTCAGGACAGCCAGAGCTACACAGAGAAACCCTGTCTCAGAAAAAAAAAAAAAAAAAAAACAACAACAACAAAAAACATACAAATCCAAACAATAGAGTTTTAGTGTTACCACTTCTCAGCCTTTTCTTAACATTCCACAGAACATCTGGGCTTACATCCTTTGCTAACTTTGAATTCTATCTTTTCTCAGAGTTGTCCATTGCATGTAGTATTCACTACACATCAGATGACTAAATAATTCTTAATTCTAAAGAAATATATAGCAGAGTCCATGCTATCGAAAGTATTTAAATCCCCAAACTCACAATGCAAAAAGGAGGTTAGAACAGAAAGGAAGCTGAATAGGAGGAAATCAGAAATGGAGGCAACAAGCTCCAGAATTCAGCTATAACAGGGTTAGACATAATTACTGGTTTGCTGGTGATCATAATAAGCCAGTAGCAGATCACAGAAATTTCTGGATTTAGTCATTTGTTTAGTTTTCCTCTAGTTCTCTGGTATCCTACATGCGGGCAGGTTCCCTCAGGCTGTATCTCAAATCCTCCTTGAAGCAGAACTTGGCGTCTGATTCTGATTCCTCCCTCAGAAAATGTTCACAATGTGTTAACAAAAGAAATAACTTTCTGGAGGCTTTTTTTTTTTTTTTGAAAGCAGAGAGAAGAGACTGACTCCATATACCACATAACAAGCTTACCAAATTCCTCACTGGACTGTCAACCTAGCGATGGAGAGTTACTTCTTGCGTTGCTAAGACAGAATATCTCACAGAAGAAACTTATGGAAGGGAAAATTTGGCTTATTGTGTCAGATGATCACATTCCATCATGGCAAGGGAGGACAAATATAGCAGCTCAGACCACCACAACAAAAGCATATGGCAGAGGGTCTGCACCCAGCAGGGGCCATGAAACAGAGGAAGCTAGACCAGCCTGTCTTGAGCTACTCACTTCTGTCAGTCACACTCCATCTCCTAAGGGTCCCACAGCCTTCTAACAGATTACCTCACTCTGGGAAACAAACATCCCAAAAATGAGCCTGTGGGAGGCATTTCAGACTCAAACCACAACAGAGAGAGATTCCCTGAAGATAATGGATTTATTCAGGAATGAGCACTGCGGTCAGAATACACATGGGTATATCCAATGAGGGACAGGAAGACAGAAGCTTTTAAAGGTTAAAAAAAATGGAAAACATTACATAAGATTCTTTTTGAAATAATGATCTTTGGCCTCAAAGATCAATAGCAAGGTGGCTGGGAGCCAAGGTAAGGTGGGAACTTACTAGGCATGTGTCCTGCAGAAGATTTTCGTTGTTTGTAGTGGCCTTTGTGCAAGGCTGTGGCTCTAGGAGTCTTTTGTTGCAGTTTGTAGGCCAGATACACATGAGTTCCCACCCTTCACAACCTCTCGGCATCGAGCCTTTCTTTATTCTTGCTAAGGTTGACTTCATTGTACTCTACCAGCTTTCACAAAGCATCCTGGCTTCCTCTGGACTCCACTTTGGTCAGCCCTCTAAATTCAACCCGCAAGCAGCTTCCCAAGTCCTTGTGCCACACCAAGTACTTCAGTTCTTCTCAGATGCAATACTCCTCCCTGTAAAATGGAAGCCCGCCCTTTCACATGACCATGGCCATGAGCTGCCAAGCAAGCTCCTTTAGGAGCTCCCCTAAAGGAGCATTCCTCTCCCACAGTGCTGTACATAGTATATGAGTTATATGAACTCTTAGTGGCCAGTCTCTAAGTTGTCTCTGTAGATCCTTTCTAAGAAGATTTAGAGCTGGCCCTGAGTAACAGACTGGTGGAAGCACACTGTGTGATGTCTGGAGATAGTGCAAGACAGCCTTGGAGTTTCCACTCTAGGACAGCCTTGGGAATCCCACTCAATGACAGATCCCTGGAACACTACCTGCCAGCTTCTAGAGCCTGACCTGCTGGAGGGGGTGAATAACTATCCTAAGATCATCATGAGGAACCTCACTGAGAGGCACTGGGACTACATGAAGAAAGAGAGAGAGGCCCAAACAACCCTCACTCTTTATCCCAGCCATCCCAGTGATCTCAGTCAAGACCCCAGAGATAATGTGAGGCAGGGAAAAGCCCACTCACCAGGCTTTGGACAACTCCCAGTTCCCTAAGCGATTTCTGCTTCTATAAATCACTAAATTTTGGCATGGCTTGTTGTATAACAGCAGATAACAAGAGGATCTTCCTACTCAACAGACAGCTCATGGGACACTGGAAAAGCCAGAAAGACACTGACTCTGAAGGCTGTTGACACAGAAAGTCCTTGAATGTTCTCACTGATGTTCCAAGTCTGCAAAGCAGTTCCAAAAATCCAGACCAGAGGCCATCTTCCTCACCTAGTTCTTCAGAGCCTTCTCTAAACATCCACTCTTGTCTTGAAGCAAGTCAAACTTCCTGATAAAAATCCCTGATGAATTCCACAGCTCCTAGAATCAAACCCAACTGCTTACCATGGTTCATGACTTAGACCTTAGAATAGAAATAGATTTTCTATTCCACCTGGTCCCGTGGCCATTTAGCCCCAAATAAACACGCTAATACTTATATTAATTATAAACTCTTTGGCCGATGACTCAGGCTTCTTATTGGCTAGCTCTCTCTTATTTATTAACCCATAACTATTAATCTATGTATTTCTACATGGCTTCATCTTACCAAAGAATACCTGGTGCGTCCTATCTTCCCAGTAGCTACATAGCATCTCCTTGTGGCTTCTCTCTCAGTGTCCTCTCCTCATCTGATAGCCCTGCCTATACTTCTGCCTAGCTATTGACCAATCAGTGTTTTATTCATCAACCAATAAGAGAAACATATATACAGAAGAACATTCCCCATCATCTCCTCTTTTCTATCTAAATAAAAAGGAAGGTTTTAACTTTAACAGTAAAGTTATATGTAACAAAACAGTTATCAAGTAAGAACTATAGTTAACAATATTTAGTCCATTAACATTTGGCAAAATTTAAATAAAATATTCTATCTTCTATCCTGTCTTTGTGAGTCTAAAGTTTTATATGTAACTTTTGTCATAACTAAGAAAAACCATAACCATAGCTACCTGTCTTCAACTTCCTCAAAGACCTCAGAAGGATAATATATAAACTCTAGAATTGATAGAGACATCTCTTACCTGGACAGTCACCCTAAGTTCCTCTGTAATGTTGGGGCATCCATCTTCAGCCTATAGACCTAGAATGTCTAGCAGACTTCTCAGCAAAGCAGACCTTACTTGGTTTCTGGTCTCATTCTATGTTCTTCCCTCCATGGCTTCTTGGGTCACCACACCTTAACCATCCTGGCTGTCTTTAGTTCCTTTAACAAACCTACTTGCAGGGCCTTTGCCCACACTTTTCCCCCCCTCACCTGCACACTCTCTACTCCTCCCAGGCTGGCTCTTTCCTCTCATCCCATTGGCCTCTCAGTTTATAAGACACCTTTTATGAGATACTTTTTCTGATCCTCTCTGCAACCAAGCCTATCCCAGCCCTCCCAATCAGGCAAAGAAAATCTCCAAAATTTATTAGTATTAGTTGATCATAGCCACTAAAAAGGAAGCTCTAAAAGATTAGGGCGGTTATGATTTGAACATGAAATGGGATCATTGGGACCATGCATTGGGTGCTTGGCTATCAGATAATGGGGAAGTGACTGGATCCTGATGGCTCTGACCTCCTCAATGGATCAATGGATTAATCAGCAGATAAATGAAAAATTAAATAGACTGCTTGGAAGTGCTGGGCAGTTTGAGGATGTGAGGACTAGCTGGAGATGTGGGTCACTGGGGTGTATTCTTCCTGGCTGTATCTTGCCCTGGCTCCTTTCTATCTGTCCTTCCTCTCTGTTTCCTTACGATCACGAAGTAAACAGCCCTATCAATACTCTGCCACCTCCATAATGTTCACCATCACCAAAGCCGTACACATGGAGCCAGCCAGCTAGGCGGTGAAATCTCAGGAAGCATGGGCCAGAAGCCTTCCTTCCTCCTTTGATATCCTCACATATATTTTCTTTTTTAATCTATTTATCTTAATTTTATGTCCATTGGTGTTTTGCCACAGGTATCAGGTCTCCTGGAACTAGAGTTACAGACTGTTGTGAGCTACTATGTCAGAGCTGGGACTTGGACCTGGGTTTGCTGGAAGAGCAAGTGGGTGGTCTTAACTGCTGAGCCATCTCTCCAGCCCCCCCTCACATATTTTCACAACAACAAAATGTGTATTAATACAGGGTCATTGTCCATCCTGTCAGCTGCACTCAGGAGTAGGGCTCCCTGTGCATATGTAGGTGCCAACTAAGCCTGGTGGATTGACTGTTTTAATGGCAAGGCCTCAGCTTGCATGTATGTGCATGGAAGCTCTGTACATCCACCAGATGTCAAGACTCTTATAGCTTACAAAGTTCTGTCACCATCAACACATTGTAAATAAACTGGATTTCTCCTAATCCTTAAAAGCAAATGATTTTTTCTAATTTTCAGAAAAGCATTAGTTTTAATCTAGTGTAGATAATTTCAAACACACACGGAAGTAGAGGAAATATAGTATTAAACAGGCCACGTAAACCCAACACCAGCTTCAATACCAATTAACTCCTAGGCAATCTTATTTCATATATTCTCTCCTCTCACCCTCACTGTCACATACCATGTTATTTTAAGCTAATCCTAGATCGCACATCATTTTAGCTGTAAAAATTTCAATAATGAACCAGTCTACAAAACTATGATAATAATTTGTTACACCTAAAAGAAATAATAAAAATTCCAAGATGCTGTGACAAAATGCACATTTGGGTAGCCTTAAACAGTACACATTTATTTTCCCTCTGTTCCTCTCTCAGCTTTAAGTTAAGATAAAGGTCCAAGTAGAGTTGGTGCCTGGGAAGGCCTCCCTGCCTGAATGACAGATAGCTACCTTCTCAGTGTGTTGTCACAGGGTTTTCCTCTGTAGACTCACAAGGGATATAGAGTAGCTTTTTCCTGGTGTCTCTTGCTGAAAAACAGTAGTCTGGCTGAGTGTGCTGGGAAACATTCAGAATCCTAACAATCAAGAGGATGAGGCAAGAGTATCAGGGGTTAGAGGCTAGCTTGGGATACAAAGACAGGCCCTGTCTCAAAAAATATGTCAATAAATATATAACTAAACTGAAATATATTTTTAGCCTTCATTACCCCCTTAAAAGGCTCAACTGCCAAATAGCCACACTGGAGGTGAACAAGTGATGTATGGCTTTGGGGAGAGCACAATTCAGGCCATATGAACACAGTCTTGATTTCATGTAACATCCTCATGGTGGTGTCAAGCATGTTCTAGGCCCTCTGTGTTTTTTGAATCTCAGTTATGACTTCATAAAAATATCATATAGTTACATCTACAACTCTAATTCACATAAACAAGCCCATATATGAGCAGTCTTACAACTAAATTGGCTGAAACTGGAATCCAATTCGTCAAAGCAATCAACATATGGGGTATTTTTTTTAAGATTTATTTATTTATTATGTATACAACATTCTGCCTCCATATATGCCTGCACACCAGAAGAGGGCACCATATCTCATTACAGATGGTTGTGAGCCACCATGTGGTTGCTGGGAATTGAACTCAGGACCTCTGGAAAGAACAACCAGTGCTCTTAACCTCTGAGCCATCTTTCCACCCCTGAGGTATGTTTTTAATCTAGTCAGATTTCTCAAAAGTGAAGTCATAGACAATAATAATGACTAACAAATATTTGTTGAGTACCATATGACATTTTCTGTTCATTCTTTACAGCCTCCTTGTTATTCAAGAATTTTGTTTTCTGATTTTCCCAATGAAGGAAATAGAATCTTAAATTTTCATTCTTCTTTTGAAACAGGATCTCACTATGTCGCCCAGGCTAGCCTCAATTTTTGTGATCTTCCTGTTTCGAATCCCTGAGTACTGGGATTCTAGGCATGTGTCACCATGCCTAACTAGAACATTTCTTAAACTAATTTAAACACATTTTATACATTGGAGCTGGAGAGCTGGATCAGCGAGTAGTTAAGAGCACTTGCTGCTCTTGCAGATGACTTGGCACTCACATGAGGACTCACAACTGTCTGTAATTCCAATTCCCTAAGAGCCAATGCCCTCTTCTGGCTTCAGGTGCTGCATGCTGGTAGTGTACATACATACAGGTAAAACACTCAGACACATTTTTTAAAGGTGTGTTTAAAAAAATAGAAACTTCTTAAACATTTAGCCAAACACTAAATGGTTTGATTCTGTTTTCTTAAAAGCTGTGAATATGAGGCTGGAGAATAGCTCAGCAGTTAAAAATACATACTGCTCTTACAGAAGAACCAAGGATTGTTTCCAGAACCCATGCTGGGCAGCTCACTACTGGCTATAACTCCAGTTCCAGGGTTTCCAATGTCTCTGGCCTCCACAGACACCTACACGCATATGCACATACTCATACACAGACAAACACACATACATGTAATTAAAATAAAAGATAAAAATAAAGAGCTCTGTATTTGGTGAGACTTTAGATCATGACAATGTCTCTCTGGCAGAGTCATAGCAGATTGCTGATACATATTCACCAAGTTAATTATTGAGTTTTACCACAGCAAATTGATCCATGGTTAAACTAAAACGGAAAAAAAAGAAAAGAAGAAGAACATCAGCAGGAGACACCCAACCTGATTCAATATAGTACCTGTTATTTGCATTCCCACCATCAGCCAGCATTTGCTTCCATTTTCATTTTTCATTATGCTCTTTTCTAGTAAAAAAAAAAAAAATCCTTACCTGAGAGGATTCTGGTTTTTGTTTTCATTTGGCGACAGCTGTGCCACCTTTCACATTCTTCACTGCCTGGAAACCTCGTGGGAAAAAGGAATTTTAAGTCAGAAAACTCTGAGCCTTGGGAATGAATTTTATAGACAGGATTGGGATTTTGGGCTAGCATATGGAACAGAGGTGGCTAGGAAAGAGGTCATTCCTGGTTTTGCTGGCATGGGAAGATAGAGCCAGCGTGCTCCTGCACTAGGTACTGTGGCTTTCTTCCTACATTCTGTCATATTCGTGTCCTGTTCCATGCTGAGGATTCTGACCCTGCTGAACTCTATCCTCTAGGTGCTCTGGCTAGCTAACATCAGGAGGTATTTCCAGTAAAAGACTCTGGCAGATGACCAGGAGGGAGGAGAAAGATGGAAGGGTGTTTCTTCTTTGTATACATCCGGCCATTTCTGCACCCCTCATAAGTACAGCAACTCAGTGGCACCCATCACACACGCTCTAGTCGCCACACTCTTGGCTCTTCCCAGGTTTCCAGGATTGTGTCAGTTTCCTATTGCTCTTACTCTCTGGGTGCCCCATCATCTGCTCCCTTGACTTGACTCAAACCTCTACAACCAGTTTCTGCATTAAAGTCTCTGCATCTGAAACCAGGACTGGTGGACCACACCTATAATCCTAATACTCAGTAGACCAAGGAAGAAGATCAAGGCTTTGAAGGCAGCCTGGACTACATATCAAGTCACAGTCTCAATCCCTTCCTGGAAAATACAATTCTCTTCAGCATGTATCCTTGAGAATCTGGTTTCATGATGGGATTCTAATTCAGTAACCGAGGTGGTACACGTGAACCTGGGGAGATGAGTAGGTAGAAGAGGCAGCATGGTACCGAAATGGGTGGGATTGTTTTAGAGTTGGTCAGCGCCATGTGTGTCACTTACTGTGATCTGCTGGGCCCAAGAGATGATTTTAAACAGCTGTATGTCATCCACCAGTGTTGGCAGCCTCCTCATATGAGAATGACTATCCCAAGTTCCTTAAGGTCCTTATTATGGCTGGACAGGGCATCATCATTCTAGGACAAGCTGGCAAAATCCTCACCAACAACACTCTTGTTTTTGCTGAGGCTCTAAATACTGCAACATGCCCTTTCCAGTGTGGATGTCATTACAGTGGTAGAGCCAGTGTGTGTCAGTAGGACCATGGTTCAAGCCCCATGTTGCCCCAGTAGCTTCAAGTAAGTAGGTAATTCCTCTAGGACTTAATGTTTTCATTTGTAGATTGGAATAATAATAGAGTTGGGACAGGGACTTAACGACCTATTACATAGAAAGCTCAGCATGGCTTGTGACAGGTTATCTCTGCCACTTATGAAACCACATAGCCTTGGGCAACTTACTCAGCTTCATGTGTCTCCACAGCCTCCTCTATTAAATGAGTTGATGACACTGACTTAGATTCATTGGATAATGTGGAAGTAAAACTGAAAGAAATGCCAATGAAAGTATTCTAGGAACTAAAACATCTTATGAACGAAATGTCTTTTAAAAATACATAATAATAATTATCAAATTAAAGATAAGCAAGGGAATTTAAACAAGAGTTCAGCACACTTTAGAACCAAACTCATAACTACACAGAGGAAGAAATTTAGTAAAAAGGCTATGAGACATTCAAAAAAAAATAGACCATTTAAAAGGAATAGGGAGGAGGAGGAGGAGGCGGCTAAGAGATCTATTAAGAAATAGATTTCGGGGCTGGAGAGATGGCTCAGTAGTTAAGAGCACTGGATGCTCTTCCAGAGGATCCAGATTCAATTCCCAGCACCCACATGGAAGCCCACAGCTGTCTGTAACTCCTGTTCTAGGGGATCTGATGCCTTAATATAGACATGCCTGCAGACAAAACACCAATTCAATAAAGTAAAAATAAATAAAGTATTTTTTTAAAAAAAGAAATAGATTTGACCAGGCAGTGATAAAGTACACCCTTCATCCTAGTATGTGAAATGGGGGGAGGGGCAGAAGCAGGTGGATCTCTGAGTTGGAGGTCAGCATGGTCTACAGAATGAGTTCCAGGACAGCCAAGACTACACAGAGAAACTGTCTTGAACCCTGCCCTTCCAAAGAAAAAAAGAAAGTAATAGATTTTGATTCATTAAAACTAACTACTGTAAAGTAATTTTATCACAATAAATATTATCTAAATTAATTTATCGTTAAACTATGATATAAAGTATTTTTATATAAACTACAAAATACATTGGACCAGATGCACTGCACCAAATGTAGTCACCCCTGGAAAATTCCCAGAGCCCACTTAAGGTGGTTTGAATGTGAAGCAACCTCCAAAAGGCCAACATGTTGAAAGCTTGGCTGCCAATATAGCAGGCAGGGCTTTGGGGAAGTGATTAGATCAAGACTTTACCAAAAGATTAACCCATCGATGTGTTCAGAATTTGAGGACATCATTGTGAAGTATTAGAAACATTCAAAGGTGGGGCCCAGTTGAAGGATGTAGGTCACTGGTGTTGTCATCTAGATGTATCTTGTCTTCTGTCTCGTCCTCTCTGGCCACTCTCTGGCTGCTACAAGGTAAGTAGCTGTGCTCTGTCATGCCCTCTGGGTGGTGATGCTCCTCCTTACCACAGATAAATCTTTGTTCCTTGAGTTGTGTTACTGGTGTGTTTTACCACAACAAAAAGTTGCCACAGTAAATTGGTAGGGTAAGGAGGTGGCACTGATGTGACTATATCTGCCAAAGCATCCAGACGAGTCATGTCATCTTGGGAGCAGCACTCCTTCCTTCTACAGCTGCCAACAGCTGCCCCCCACCAAGAAAGCAAACAGCCACCATCCATGACCATAACTTTAGAAAACTAGAGCCTTAGGCTACTAGGCTACTGTTCTCTCCCTGTCCTTCCCTCTCTATCTTTTACTGCACAATAAAATTATGGACTTTTGTCGTCAGATTTTCCTCTCTGTTTTGTTCTCATTTGCATGTGTAAATATTTGCATGTATGTGGACACACATGTATGAGTACATTTGTACACATGTATGCATACACATGGAAACCTGATGTTGATTTTAAGAAATCCTCCTCTATCATTCTTCGACCTTATAGACTGACACAGGGTCTCTCAATCAAACACAGAGCCCACTGTATGGCTAATTCTTGCTAACCAGTTTGCTAGGGATTCCCTGTTTCTGCTTTCCAAGGCTGGAATTACACACAGGCCATTGCACACACCCACTGTTCAGTGTGTTCTGGGGATCCAGACTCTCGTCCTCAGGCCTGTGTAGCAAGCACTTTAACTACTGAGCTATCTCCCCAGCCCTATGGTCAGGGTTTTAACCTCCTGCTGTTCCCACCATGGTCTTTGGGCCAGCAGTCATCAACATGATCACCTAAAGAATTTTAGAACTGTACGTTCTTGAATGTACCTGCAGACTTGTTAAATCAGAGCTATCCTTGGATTGTAAGCCCTGATGATTGTATCCTTAGGAAAACCTTAGCCTCCTCTTTCTGGACCTTGGGTTTATCTTGCAAGGCTGCTGTAAGGGTTAAACAGATTCAACAGCCTGGCAAACTGAGTGTTAAGTGTCTTATCTGCCTTCTTCCCTGGAACCTGGCACTGTCCAGGCCATTCTGCCTGTGCCCTTCTCCCTGGCCTGGGCTCCTCGACACTGACCTTAACTTACTTTCTCAAATTCTGCCTCTTGGCCAGAGCCTGGAGCTCTGACCTCAGATCTTTGCCTGGCAAGTTGGCTGTGACCTGTTGCTTACTTTTTTCCCTCCCAAACTCCACCTCTCTTGGCCTGTCCCTTTCTGGGGACACTTAAGAAGAGCCTACAGCATTGCTTATTTTAGTCATGCCACCTCTGCACAAAATGACCTTGGAATTTGCCTTCACAGCCACAGAAGGTAGTAGCCCAGCACAGGCACCCAACTAAACATTCCTTAGAAGAATGAATGATGAACATGAAGTGGCTTCGTGTTGAGCCTCTGTCTTGGCACAGGTAGTTCCCACTGGAGATTCTCTGCTTTTCCTTAGTCCAGCTTTTTTTGGACATACACAAAAGATATGCGACAGGAGGCTAAGATGTAACACACCTAAGAAAGGGTCAAGAGGAATTCCTGGCTTGTTTGGGACCTAGATCTTAAATTTCTTTGTAAGGGAATCCTTGTAACCCTTCAAGGTCCAGCCCTGTCTGCTGAGATTCTACCTGGAGGCCTGAGGCCAGTCAGTGTTAAAATGATTCTGGTCCTGACCTTTTCCTGTTATATAGGTCACTGTAGGTGACTGGTGTCCTGCCCAAATCACTAGCAAGTACACTTTCTCTAGCTGCTCTAAGTACAAAGTCCAGTCCAGGTTGGCAATCAAACTCATGGCAATCCCCCTGGCCAGCTGTTCCCTAGTTTTGATCAATTGCCTTGGTTTTTTGATCTGTCGTGTCTATATACATCTTGGCAATACATATTTTGGCCTGCTACTTTAAGACCAATGTGCTTGGTAGCTCAAGCTCTTGAATTTACATCATCTTTGATAAGCTTTGTCTTATCATACTGGTTCTCAACGTTCCTAATGCTGCAACCCTTTAATATAGTTTCTCATATTGTGGTGACCCTCCAACCATAAAATAATTTCATTGCTACTTCATAACTATAATTTTGCTACTATATGAATCATAATATAAATATCTGATATGCAGGACATCTGATATGTAACCCCCCAAAGGGGTCACAACCCATAGGTTGAGAACCACTGCTAGCATCTGATATAGTAACCATCTCAGCATATCTTCTGGCTAGTCTTATATCCATTTGACACAAGCTAGAGCCATCTGAAAGGAGGGAACCTTAATTGAGAAAATGCCTTAATTGAGAAAATGCCTTAATTGAGAAAATCCAGCTGTAAGGCATTTTCTTAATTATTGATTGGTGGGGAGGGCAGCCTTTTGTGGGAGGTTCCATCCCTGGTCTGGTTGGTCCTGAGTTCTATAAGAAAGCCGGCTGAACAAGCTATAAGGAGCAGGCCAGTAAGACACAACTCTCATGGCCTTTGCATCAGCTTTTGCCTCCAGGTTCTTGTCCTGTTTGAGTTCCTGTCCTGACTTCCTTCAATTATGAACAGTGATATGGAAGTGTAAGCCAAATAAACCCTTTCCTACTCAACTTCTTTTTGGTCATGGTGTTTTATCACAGCAATAGAAATCCTTACTAAGATAGCATATAAAGCAGCCATTTATAATCAGACAAAAGTTGATATTAATTCTGTGTCTTTAGCTAGTTCTATTTACTTTCACTAGAAGAACAAGGCTGAGACCTCTTACCCTGGGTTCTCACCCTGACACTACTCTACTTTAGCAAACCACCTTGAGTGAGTCACTATTGCCACATTTCTTGGGAAATAAAAGTTGTGTATGCTAGAGGGGATTCCAGATAGCCAGTAAGTAACTGACTCACTCTTGTCTAGGCAATGGTCCCATTTTTTCTTTCTTTCTCCAGTCAAGGATTTAAAGGACCACATCCCAATGTCTAGATAAGAACAAGGACCAATAGCTGAGCTACAGTGTAATCTTGTGGAAGTGCATTCCACTTCCCAACAGAGGGAAGTGATCCCACAACAGAGAGATCAACTGCCTCTTGGGATAGTCTGGGGTAAAACCCTGCCTCCCTGAGCTCTTCTTCCATGGAGCATGGTTGATGGGGTTGTCCTTCTGTGTATGTTTATCTTATTGGTTGATGAATAAAACACTGTTGGCCAATAGGGCAGCAAGATAGGCAGGTCTAGGAGATGAGGAGAATTCTGGAAGGGGTAGGCAGAGGAGGAGTCATCATGTGATCCCAGCAAGAGAGGATATGAGTCAGGCATTCTCTGGTAAGATAAGACCATGTAGAAATACATAGATTAGTAGTTATGGGTTAGTAATTAAGACAGAGCTAGCCAAAGAAGAAGCCCTAGTCATCGACCAACAGATTTTCAACTAATATAGCATTTGTGTGTTCATACGGGGCAAGGCAGATGCAGAACTAGGTGGGAAATCCCGGGGCACACAGGTGGCATAAGGCCAATTACATTCTCCTTTCCAAAGGATGAATGTGAGCATCACAGGGGCTATGAAGGCCACAGGAACCCAGGTTGAAATATGACCAAGAAAAGACTTGAAAACACAGAAAGGCCTAGAGCTGGCGAGAATTCTCAGCTGCCCTTGTGTCTCAGGTTGGATTCCCTGAAGCAAACACTAGAATAAGAATTACTGTGCAAAGCATTGTTAAGGAATTGTCCTAGAGGGTAGCAGGTGGGAAGTAAAGGAAGCAGACAAGAATGCAAACAAGGATGGTGAATGGTCAGGCCATTCTACAGAGGGCAGGGTAGCCGAAACCTGATCTAGCTAGAAAAGTCTAGAATATAAATTACACACTGGAGATGGGCCCTACTCAAAGTAGGGGCTACTGGTTTTTATACTCCCCCACAGTCAATCCTTTATTGAAGGCCTCTTGGCAAGAGACATAAAATCCTAGATACATGGAACTTTTCAAAGCAGGTAGAACAGTTTCAGAAGCTGAGAGAGTTACCAGAAACAGTGACAGAGTGAAATTTTGAGCAATACGCCCACAGTGTCCTCAATCCTCTGCCACGGGAGGTCCCCTGTGTTTTTCCTGCAGCCTCCAGGGTGCATCTGGATCAGTGTGCTTATGATCTTTGTTCCGTTTATCTAGTGGCTTTAAGAGCTCTCTCTTGGGCACTAGAAATTCAGCTGATAGAAGATCCACCCTCTATTCAGTCCTAAATGGAGAAATTCTGGCTTTTTGTTTTGTTGTTTTCTATATTGGGTATCTATGTGTGCCTTTGCTGAAATGCAATCTTCCATGGATATGGGAAGACTTGAAACTATTTTGGTAGACTATCATCAAAATGAACATAGTAGTTTTCTATAATAGTGTAACAAACTTCAGAAAATTTAGATAAAACAGCATGTTTATCTTCTTAATTTATACAGCTCAGAAGCCTAAGCTTAGCCTACCTCATTGCCACAGTCCACCATTTACCAGCAGGCTGGTCTTAAGATGCGCAATGTCTTTTATATCTGTCCCAGTAGAGGTGGGTGTTGTAGCCCAGACTGGTCTAGAACCCAGTATATAACTCAGGCTGGACTCAAATTCACATCAGTCCTCCTGCCCAGCCCTACCCTGGTTTTGACTAACTATCTCAGTCTTTTGATCTGTCATGCCTGCATGCATTTTGACAACACATCTTCACCTATGTCCTGACCCCTGGTTCTACCCTGCCTCTCCCTAGCTAATTATCACCTTAACCTCAGCATTCTTGCAGCTGTTGCCTCTGGGCCCACATTCACAATGTTATGAAATTAATGTCCTACCTCAGCTTTTATGTAATTAGTCATAACTATCATTTGAGAAAAGGATAAAGTTCACTCAGCTATACGTAGCACACTATTTTAAAAGATCTTTCAATTTCTTTCTTTTTTTTCTCCCTTTAAAAAAAAATGTTTCTTTCAGCTAGTAAACAAGGAGGACTCTAAGAGAGACATACATGGTCCCCTGGAGAAGGGGAAAGGGTCAAGATCTCCTGAGCAAATTGGGAGCAAGGGAGGAGGGGGGAGGGAGCTAGGAGAATGAGAAGGGGATTAGAGGAGGGGTGAGGAGGACATGAGGGAGCAGAAAGGTTGAGTCAGGGGAAGAATAGAAGAAAACAAGAAAGGAGATATCACAATAGAGGGAGACATTTTAGGTTTACAGAGAAATCAGGCACTAGGGAAATGTCCGGAGATCTACAAAGATGACACAAGCTAACAATCTAAGCAACAGAGGAGAGGCTATCTTAAATGCCTTCCCCTGATAATGAGATTGATGACTGTCTTATATGCCATCCCATAGCCTCCATCCAGTAGCTGGTGGAAGTAGAAGCAGACACCCACAACTAATCACTGAACTGAACTGGAATCCAGTTACAGATAAGAATGAGTGATGAGCAAAGGGGTCTAGACCAGGCTGGTGAAACCCATAGAAACAGCTGACCTGAGCTATGGGGAGTTCTTGATCCCCAGAGTGATAGCTGGGATACCAGCATGGAACTGATCCAGACCCCAGGAACATGGGTTTCAGTGACGAGATATTGAAGATCTACGGGACCTCCTGTAGTAGTTCAGTACTTATCCCTAGCATAGGTGTGGACTTTGGGAGCCCATTCCACATAGAGGGATACTCCCTGAGCCAAGGCACAGGGGGGTGGGCCTAGGCCCTATCCCAAAAGATAAGATAGACTCTGATGACCACCCCCATGGAAAGCCTCACCCTCCCTGGGGAGCAGAAAGGATATGTGATAGGTAGGGTGTTAGTTGGGGGGGAGGGGCAGGGGGAAAGGAGAGGGAGAGGGAACTGGGATTGACATGTAAAACAATCTTGTTTCTAATTCAAATTTAAAACATCTGAAAAAAAAATGTTTCTTTCTTTAGTGATGGGTATGGACCCCAAGACCTTGTGAATGGTAGGCAAGAACCCTATTATGAGCTACCTGCTGGTACACACCTTTAATTTCAGTACTCAGGAGGCCGAGGCAGGAAAATGTTCAAGTCTGAGGCCAGCCTGGTCTACAGGGTGAGTTCCAGGACAGCCAGGTCTATACAGAGAAATCATGTCTTAAAAGAAATCAAAAAGAAAAAATTAAAGGTTATTTTAGATTAATTATACTCAAATGCCTTAATACATTCGACACTATTTTAAATTTATATTTGGCCCTGTGATAACTTTTTAAAAAAACATGTAGGATACTACTTTGGGGGAACTTGGCTGGCATTACTAAAAGCCACACTTAGCTGAAAGCTTTTGGATTTTATGTGAAGGCTCACATTTTATATGAAATTTAAAGGGTTTATTCTTAGCAGCTACAATTTATTCTCTCTCTTTCCTAAGGTCTTAAGGTGTCATTATATTTTATTTCACCAATGGTAACAGCAGAAAACATTAGGGAATGATTAATAACATGTTCCTTACCCAGCATTATCAGAAAGGAAAAACAAAAACAAAAACAAAAAACCAAACAACTAATAATTCAACAGAGAAACAAAGGGAATTTGTGAGTGGGGTCATCATTTCAGAGGTCAATTTATCGGAAATAGAAAATAAGGGGTATAGCTCAGTGGCAGAGCATTTGACTGCAAAAATAGAAAATATTCAACACAGATGCTTCAGCTTCCAATCCTGCACCCAGGACAGATATCATCAATCAATCGCTGTATTCTTTTGCTGAGTCTGAATAGAGCTTCAGAGTTTTTATCAACTCTAGCAAATTATTACTGATTTGCACAGAGCTCATGTGCATTAAGTAACAGAGACCAAACGGAGTCTACTCGGAAAAACAAGGAAGTTTTATCCAAACATAAAAGAGTGACCCCCCAAAAAGCCAAGTACAGGAATGTAGTTAGGCTTCAGAAAGTAGGAGCTGCAAGGCCACTGCCAGGACTCTGTTTGGCATGTTTTTGCCTGCTTTTTTTTTTTTTTTTTCTTTTGCCTCCATGGTTTGGCTTTCTCTGTATCTCCAGCATGCTTGATATCAGATAGCCGCCCTTAGCACCCATGTTCATTCATCCCCATCACATGGGTCTCCTCGATGTAGGATGGCCCAGCCCACTGTGGGCATTTAGGCAGGTGGGCTTGGGCTGTATAGGAAGGAATTTGCATCCCAATTTCAGTACCAAATTCCCATACAAGAATCTCTGAACTGACTATCCTTGGGTCAGGTGACCATCTCCATCCAAGCAGCTCAAATTTAGAGGGACATGGCTGCCTACACTTACCCTGTGGAATAACGAGCAATTCTTAGAAAAGGTAGGGATGGCTACCAAGGAGAACTGACACCTGAGATGCTTTGACAGTGTTATTAAATCCTCTATAGGCAATTGCACTAAAAGTGAAACAAATTTTCTCTTCAGGATCTTCAGTGTGGACCAAAAGAACTTCCTGTGACAATATATGTTTATTGTTGTTGGTTTTTTGAGACAGGGTTTCTCTATATTGCTTTGGAGCCTGTCTGGAACTCACTCTGTAGACCAGGCTGGCCTCGAACTCACAGAGATCTACCTGCCTCTGCTTCCTGAGTGCTGGGAGTAAAGGCATGCGCCACCAACGCCCAGCCGGACAATGTATGTTTTTATCTATACTCTCTGACACAGCAGCCACTTAGTATAGATGAGCCCTGGAGTATTTGAAATAGTTTTGAGAGTTTTTAATCCTATGTATTTTAAAATTGTCTTAAATTTAAAAGTTGTATATAATAAATGGCATAAATCTGGTTCTTTCCAGTTTAAAGCTAAAAAAATTCAGTTCCTAGACTATGTAGCTGCTCAACTACAGAGAAACTAAAGTCTTGGTTCCTCTCTCTTTAAAATCATTCATCATTTTAAGCAGAATTAAAGAGGTCTACAAACTGCTCTTCTTACATAATCCTATTTGATTTTAATTAATTTGTCTATATTACTTTTATTTAATTTATGTTATTTTCTTATTTTTATTTTATAGATTTTTTTTAAAAATTTTGTTTTTGAGACAATATCTTATTATATAGTCAAGGCTGGTCTAGAACTCACTATGTAGCCTATGCTGGCTTGAAACTTGTCATTTTCCTGTCTCAGCCTACCTAGTGCTGGGACTTCAGTCATGCACAACCACACCTATCTCTAATTTGCCACCAAAAATGTCCATATCTAAGGCTGGGGAGATGTCCCAGTAGGTTAAAGTATCTGCTAAGTAATCACAAGGGCCTGAATTTAGATTCCCAACATATCTCTGTAATTCCAACACTTGAAGGGACAGAAGCAGAAGGGTCTCTGACGTTTATAGTCATAATTAGCTTCAGCTGTCTGTCATGTTGACGCAAAACTACAGTTATTTGAAAAAAAAAAAAAAAAAGGGAAGAACCTCAGTGGAAGAATTGCCTCTATCAGATTGGCCTGTGACAACATCTGTGAGGGCATTTTCTTAATTGCTAATTGATGTAGGAAGGCTCAGCCCACTATGGATGTTGTGGACTTTCCTCTTAGGCAAAGTAGGCCTGGGCTGTATGAGAAAATGAGCTGTGTGCTGGACAGATAGTTAAGATCCCAGTGCCAACTCTGGGCATCGGTGGTGCAAGCCTTTAATCCCAGCACTCGGGAGGCAGAGGCAGGCGGATCTCCGTGAGTTCGAGGCCAGCCTGGTCTCCAAAGCAAGTGCCAGGATAGGCTCCAAAGCTACACAGAGAAACCTTGTCTTGAAAAACAAACAAGATTCCAGTGCCCACATCAGGTAATACAAAGGCACTTGTAACACCAGCTCCGGGAAATCCGAAGCTCTTTTGGCCTCCACAAACATCCTTTCCCAGCTAAAGTTGATTTTGGTCATGGTGTTTATCACAGCAACAGACAGTAAGCTAGTATCCTAACTTAACCAAAGAGCTTGGGTTCAGTTACTGACAGATTTTGTCGGAAAAAATAAAGGTGAAGTGCAGTCAAGGCCAGGAAATTGTTGTTGTCTGGCACTTTGACATGCATATATATGTATGTACATGCACACACACTAACAAGTACACATCACACACACATACACTCACACTCACTCAAAGGTTGAGTTGTGTTGTTATTTCTTAAGGAAATGTCCCTAGGGCTCTAACTATTCTTTGATGTAAAGTCTTCTAACATGTATTGCATACAAACTCTCTTGCACTGAGGAGAAAAACCCACTGGGGAAACATGCAGGCTTCTCTTAATGGCACGCGGTTACAGTGGGTGCCTCACTTGTCACTCTGGGTCGTAACAGTGATGCCCTTGAAACACTACCTAGTGAGGCTTCCAGGCCCTTCTTCATAATTATGTCTCTGCAGCTGGGGGTGATCCGACAGCTTCCTCTGTCCTCGTCACAACTTTTGACAGAAGGCCTGTTTCTTTACTGGCTTAGTAATGAACCAAGGGTAGACGTACGACCCGTCATTAGGCTCGATTTCATCCACACTTCTGAACCATTAAGCCTGGGGGGAGAGGCCAGGGTATTCACTACTAAACCAGGTGCACAGGGTTTTGTGCAAAACATTCAGGTTTTATATCTATGTTCACAAAGAATGGTGAAAGCCTCAGAAAGCCAGCTGCTGCATCAATGGTTTGCCACCATGTTTGGCTTTCATTGTGCCATTCTGGGTGGGTCAGTGTAGTAATATGTAGGATACCAAAGCCAGGGAAGATTGTACATAAAATATTTTGAGAAATGAGATTCAAGAAGGTGCAAACTATTGTAGATTAGTTTCCTGAGCTGTTTCTCCTGAGTGTATTTTGGAGTCACAAAATATGAAAGATTTTAGGATCCTTTTGAAAATGTTTAAAAATCAAAGTGCAATTTAAGAACACTAAAAAATATTAATAAGCCAGGCCTTTAATCCCAGCACTTGGAAGGCAGAGGGCAGGTGGATCTCTGAGTTCCAGTCCAGGCTGGTCTACAGAGTAAGTGCCAAGAGAGGCTCCAAAGCTACACAGAGAAACCCTGTCTTGAAAAACCAAAAGAACAACAAACAAAAAAAAGTAACAAATGCACTTCAGTTATTTTCCAGACTTGTAGTAACTATATCTATCTTCAACATATTTGAGATTGTAAAAGGACTCAAAGGGATACAGTTTTCAAAAACCTGTGCAGACTCATTTGTACGCAAGCAAAACAAAATACTCTGAGGACCCCTAAACTAGGTCTCTTGCTTTGGGCAGGGGACATGGGCTGACAATGTGTGAGGAGGACAATCCAGGTTCAGCTACTGAAACCTGGGCCGCCAAAAGCCAATGAGTGGCATTGCACTCTGTCCAGCATCTATAGGGAGAATATAATTCATTTTAGGAAGATTTCCAGAAGTAAGCTAAAATACTGCGTATTTGGGAATCTACAAGGATAGCTTTCGGTTACCTGGAAAAGGTATTTCTGCAAAGATGCCGCTGCCAAGTTCCTGAGTTTTGGAAGGGTTTGAGCATTTGTTCCAGGAAAACACTCCTTTGCCTGTACACCACTTTAGAAAATAACTTCGCTAAACAGGCTTGTCCTTCCATTTGTTATTTATAGCCAAATTTTGATTATCCACTAGGCAGGTTCCTGGCTCCGTTTTCAGCCCTCTGTTTGCCTTTCTCACCTCCCACTGACACACACTTGCTGCAGCTTGTAGCATCTTAGAATTTCCCCTGAGTCACAGCTCTCCTTCCCTGCTTCAGCTCAGTACCTCCTCCCCCCTCCAACACCAAAGGCGGCTAAAAACCAAAACAACACTTATCTACCCCCACCCACCCTCCACCCCTGCCAAGAATGGTACAAGGTCGCCAGAGACAACTCAGCTGGGGAGTGAGGCTTTGGAGTACAAGAGAGTGCTGGGGCTCAGGTGTCCCTGAAGCCAGAAGGCTGGAAAAGGGTCACTAGCCAGGGCAAGCCTGGGCTATTCAATAGCTCCTCATCTCTTTTCATTGTGGCAGCATTTTGTGGGCTGAAGTGTTATGTATTCCTAAGACATGTGACACACCCTCCTGTACTCAAATTCCAGATGCTCACCAAAAACACATTCCTCAGCCTCATCTGAACTCTTCCTTTCCGACTCCTCTCTACTTTGGGCCTCAATTGACAGTGGACCCGGCACTTGTTTGTGCTGAGAGATTTCTTCTTATCTTCCCAAATACCCCAGGCAGAGCCACTTCCATGATAATGGATAGCAACTGTGGCATTCCAATGCCCAGGTCCCTGCTTTAGAGATTCTGGTTTTAACTGGTCTAAGGAGAAGCCTGAGCCTTGATATTTTCCATAATCCCCTAAGTGATTATTTAGTACATCGGAAGTTGAGAACCTCTGACTTGGAGCCTCACAGGTTAAAGTGATTTCATGTGTGGCTCTTCTAGTGTACACTATGGCAAAGCTGATGTCGAATAAATGCTAGGGAGGTAGGGGAAGGATGCTCACACATAAAGCCAACTAAAGAGCTATTGTGTATTGCCAAAGTCAATATTTCGTTTACTCCTTGACTCTGACATTTATTGAGGGCAGCTACTAGGATGGGTGTGTACAAAGACTCACAATGAAAATCCTGCCTTTGAACCTAACCATTCCCTAGAAGACTCCCTCTAGCCTCCCCAGAACACACCCTCAACTCCCCTTTGTGTACAAGCAACTCTAGTCCTCCCTTCTCCATTGACTGTCCCTAATTAGTGTCTCAAGTCCCCTCCACCCCCATATGATCATGTGTGTTTGCGTGGGTGTGTATACACGTGTATATGTGGGTGTTCATGAACTTGTGTGCACTTGTGTGCATGTGGGTAAGGAGTTCAGAGGTCGACATCGATGCTTCCTCAACACCAAAACACCAGATTTTGTTTTTTGAAATAGGTGTGTCAGGGAACCCAGAGCTTACCAGTTCATACCAGAAACTCTCATGTCTGCCTCCTGAGCATCTAGGCTTGCTGGTATGTGCTGCCACACATGGTTTTCACACGTGGGTGCTGGGGCTCAAACTCAGGTCCTCATGCTTGATGAGGCAGGCACCTTACTGACTGAGCTGTCCTCCCAGCCCCACTCTTGTATGCTTTGACCCAACATATATAATCTTGACGCCTGTTATTCCTAGGTGCTCTATAGTGTACAACTAATTGAATTATGACAGTTATCTCTGCTAATAATGTTCACTTTTTTACTGCAGAGTTATAAATATATATGCCACTGGCATATTTGAGGAGGCATATGTGGGAGGACATGCTGAGTTGTGGGTTTCTCTAGAGCAGAAGCTTAGCACCTCACACTCAAGAGTTTTCCTGATAACCTCCCCAGAACCTTACCCTCGGGTTTCTCTTATAGAAAGGAAACCAGAAATCAGCGCCCTAACAGCCAATTCTTTCTTCCAAAAGGATCACAACCAGCTCTCTTTTTCCCAAAGGGAAACTGGCCCTGCAGTCTCAAAGAAACTAGAATAGAATTAAATGGGTGTACTATGACAGCCAGCAGCAGAGAGAGGAGATGGCTGAGCCTATAAACACCAGCTGTGCAAACAAGTTCCTTAATTCTACAATGTGCTGGGATGGAGTGTAACCTATGTAGATACAGCAGATCACTGTATCTGGCCCGCTGTTTCTGGGCAGAGCTAATAGAGGTGCTTTCTAGAGGAGCTTTAACTTTTTGCTGAGCTCAGTAACATTAAACATCACCAATCAGCTGACTGTAATCTTACAGTTTAGCCTAGAACTGAATTGTTTTCAGGAGACTATGCTTTGTGGGTAAGTAACAGGCATGTGTATAACGAATGAGTGTTATACAGTATATATTTTTAAAAATACATAGCTAGCTACTTTGGTAACAAATATGTTTATTTGCATGAAAATTTTAATTACAGTGTGGCACAGCATGTAGGAAGTACTGCCAGTAGTCTAATCAACTTTTTTTTCTCAGATTTTTTAATTTAAATTAGAAACAAGCTTGTTTTGCATGTCAATCCCAGTTCCCTCTCCCTCCCCTCCTCCCCTGTACCCCACCAGTCCCCTATCCCATCCCCTTTCTGCTCCTCAGGGAGGGTGAGGTCTTCCATGGGGGAATCTTCAAAGTCTGTCATCATTTGGAGGAGGGCCTAGGCCCTCCCCCGTGAATCTAGGCTAAAGAGAGTATCCCTCTATGTGGAATGGCTAACCAGCTTTTTTAGGTTGTTGTTTGGTTTTGATTTTTTTTAACTTCCCATACTAGTTATGGTCTGATTTGGGAGGACGTAGGTGGGTGTCAATTTTCCCCTGTAATGGCCATGTGGGAAAGGTCATATGCTACCCCCCAGGATCAAGGATGAACCTGAATAAGCCTAAGGCAATCCCAGTGACCTGTTTCCTGGCTGGGGCTGTGTCAGGAGTGGGTGTTCTAGAATGCCTGCTGCCAGTGTGGTGTCATGGCCTTCCTTTCCAAGTCCAGGAACCATGCTTCCTAGATCACCATCCTTGTCCTTTTCCAGGTCAGTGATCATGAGAGGAACTGAGGCAAGATACAGAAATAGAAAAGCATTTTTCTTCTGGGAATGATTGTAGCTATATAGATGGGCAAATGAGAGGTTTCCAGCAACTTCCTGGAACAGACTTGAGAAAATGTACACAGAAGCATTTCCTCTTGGGGTCCGTTGAGGTAGAATGTCTCTCTGTTCTCCCTACACCCTGCTCTCCCAGCAGCCATGGATGCCCCTGACTCTATGTTAAACCCTTTATACACAGAATGAACAGGATGACTTGAATGTGTTCTATCCTTGATGCTACGGCATTTGAGGGTGCAGTTCTGGCCAATAAGAGGAGAGAGGTGGCATGCTGGAGGGATTCTTAGTCTTCAGAAGGCTCTAGAAAAGCCATCTCCTATCTGCATTTGATGCCCAGGACAGCTGTCATGATTTCCTGCCAGCCTGAAATAGAGCCAGTATGCAAATGGAAGATAGAGCCAGGAAAAAATGCCCAGAAAGAGAAACTAGAGTCCTGAGGTACAGTGGCTTTGTAATTGGCACAAACTCATGTCTCAAGGAGGGGAAGGCTTGAGACAGTCATCTGTTAGCCACCATAGTTCCCAGTGAAATATCATATAGCAACTCACACCTGTGCTGTTCTCCAGGCAAAGGAGTATCCAAGAAAACCTCAACTGCAGCCCACAGCATTGACATAGTTATGTGAATTATTGCTTTATATTGTAGATATGTCTATAATATATAATGGCAACTTTGTCATTTTTGAACCCTAGTTATACTTTAAAATATGTTCATATGCTAAAGCATTGGTATGGTCCTGCTATTTTGAGTTTCTTCTTATCTTGTCCATAACAAGGCAGCTTTCATTTGCATGGTAGTACACAATCATAAAAATGGCAATGCAAACTGAACAAGGGCAAAAAACCTTAATAATAAGTGCTATACATCTGCAATCCCAATACTCAGGATAGCTAAAGCAGGAGGACTATAAGTTCTAAAACATTTAGCAAAATATCAAAAACCCTCTTTTCTGCATTCTGAGTGCACAGGGTTTAAGCAAGACTGATTTTTTAAATAGGTTAGACTGAGAACATTAGAAGCATTGATAAGATATTCGTATTTCCTTGTAAAAATCTTAACAAGAGCAGTTTAATAAATGCCTACCCTTAGAGCACCTTCTCTTGTGTCTTGACACATTCTCAGATCCTTACCAAGTTTGGATCCACTCCCAACATTTTATCCTTTGTGATTTGGCCCATGCTGAGACAATGTGAGATGACTCCGAATGGACAAGAATGAGGATCAGAATGGACATCTTTAGGGGAGCCATTATTCTGCCTACTGTAACTGTTAAATAGAAGACAAATAACTGAACACATCTGCATGTCCTTCTTCCTTCCTGGTACAAACGTGTTTCAGTTACCACCTTAGTTCATAAAGTAACCTAACTACACAACAGAAGAGACTTGTATTCCTAACAGCCTTGGAGTCACCATCCATTCCAGGTTTACTGTCGTCTGGAGTTCTTTTTAACTTTTAATACTATTTGTCTCGTGTGTGTGTGTGTGTGTGTGTGTGTGTGTGTGTGTGTGTGTGTGTGTGTGTGTGTGTGTGTGTGATATGTGAGTGTTTGTATCAGGGCACATGGGGTCAGAAAACAGCTTCAGCAGTCAGTTCTCTCCTTCAGCCTTGTAGAGGATGGTGGCTCTGTGTCTGTGCCCTCTGCATTCCTGTCTAACTGGTCTGCTTCTGGGTGATTTGTCTGTCTCCCATCTCTCCTTAGTAGTGTTGAGGTTACAGATGCATGCCATTGCATCCAGTTTTTTATGTGGGTTCCAGGACAGAATCCAGGTCACTAGGCTTGTAGGACAAGGGGGTTTTACCTGATGAGCAATCCTCCCAGCCCCTGGATTTCTTTTTACAAAAAATAAAAGAAAATCTCATTTCAGACACTGTTTTGTGGGCCACCTTTATTACTTATGATCAAAATAATCAAGGCATATGAGCCATCTTTACCAGCATATGAGAAAACACTCTGGTGACCTCTAAATCACATATTACCGTAGGAGAAACCTTTATAGAAACCTTCAGTCTTGTTTCTGGGAAAGTAAGACAATATGCAATGTAAATTCTCTCATCCTAATGAGTCTTGACTTTGTAAAATGCGAGTTCCCCCACCCCCCACAGGTCCCCATTGTGTACTACAAACCTTCTGGATTGCTGGTTGATCCTATTTTTCCCTTCTGAGAAAAATAAAAGAGGCAAGTGATGTCGTGGTTTTTCCTGAGGCTGAACATTAAGAAAGTTGGTTTTGTTAGGCCACTGTCACACATGCCAGTAAAACAATATGGTTTCACGGGTCAAATGACAGTAGCTTCCTGGAGTTTCCTGTTAAAAAGGACTTCAGGCTATGTTTAAGCTCACAAAGAAGAGCCCTGAAATTGAGTGGTGATGTCTAGTGTAGTTAAAGGAGCAGAGAGTGAACATCGGTGTACAGGTCACTTCTGGACTAGAGTCTGGCTTTCTGTCATTAGATCAGATGCTTGCTTGACAATTTATTAAAGGTACCCTGTCTTTCAGGGATAGATTTGTGGTAACAAAATTCAGAAGGCAATGATTTATAAATCTTAAAGTCTTTGGGCTGGAGAGATGTCTCAGCAGTTAAGAGCACTCACTGTGCTTTCAAGCCAAGTTTGATTCCCAGAACCCGAGTTGGGTGGCTTATGGCCAACTGTGGCTCCTTCTCCAGGGGATCTGATACCATTTTCTGTCCTCTGTGAGCACCTGCACACCCATGGCATATACTCCCATAGACACACAACATATGAATAAAAAATAAAAATCCTAAAAACAAACAAACCAAAAAGCCAGGTTTGAGAGATAGCTCAGTTGGTAAAGCATTTGCCACACAAGCATGAGGACCCAAGTTTGATCCCCAGCACCCACATGAAAAAGCCAGATGTGGGGGCTAGAATGATGGCTCAGTAGTTATGAGCACTTATTGCTCTCACAAAACCCTGAGTTTGGTTCCCAGCACCAATATCTTAATGTTCAAAACTAACTCTACCTTGAGCTCCAAAGGAATTTGATGTTCTCTTTTGACCTTCCTGGGCACTTGCATGCATGTGCACATGCATATATACACAATATAAATAAATAAAAATAAGATAAATTTAAAATAAAGCAAGATGTGATTGTGTACTTTTGTAATCCCAGCACTGGAGAGACAGAAGCAGACACACACACACACACACACACTCAAATGCAAGCTAGAAACAGACAATCAGAAAGCCAGTACAGTGATCCAAGTTACAAGCAAACACAACTGTGTACTTGTTATGACATAATGAAAGAATGCAGTCTTTGAAATCAGACAACTCTCCTTTTGCAGTGTGTCTCCAGGCCTTACAGCTACTTAGCTTCTCAGAGCACAGTTGATGGGACATTTGCTTTGTCTGTGATCATCAGAGGGAAAAAAAATGTCGTGACCCAGTAACTGTCTGAAATCAAGGTGGGGGAGTGGGAGACGGTCCCATTGGCACAGATTCTAATAATCCTAGATTATACCCACCAATCATTCCCTCTCAATAGAAAAGCCTATTTTCCTAGAACTGAAAAACTTTGTGGGTACACATATACAAGAGATGTTTGCTGGGTGGTTTTAATGGCTTTATTATTGAGCTTTCTTCACAGTACAAACCAAATGACACAAGAATAAGAAATGGTGGTTTGTGTTCTGGATGTCCATGGCCTTGTTAAGAACTGGAAGAGAACTGGGTGGTGGCGCACGCCTTTAATCCCATCACTCAAGAGGCAAAGACAGGTGGATCTCAGTGAGTTCAAGTCTACAGTCTGGTCTACAGAGTGAGTTCTAGGACAGCCAGAGGTACACAGAGAAATCCTATCTCAAAATGCCAAAAAACAAACAAAACAAAAAACCTGAAAGAAAACATGATCAGTATTTTTCCTTGTGAGCCTAAAATTACAGTTACAAAGAAAAAAATGTTAAAGTATCTCCTTTACTTGAATAATATCCTTCCAAATCTTGATTTTTTTCAATCTAATCTCAACATTATTTTGGACAAGTTTTTTTTTCATTTTTTTTTTCAGTTGTTGTTGTGGTGGTGCTCAGGGTTGAAGCCAGGCCTTGTGTATGGTCATCTAGTACTCAACTACTGAACTATATAACCCCAGCCCCCAGCATGCTAATGCTAAGGGTTATTGGGCCCATTCATTAAATTAACTGCCAAGAAAATAAACACACTGGTGTAATTATACCAGGGCAGCATATGGTTCCTGAATTGAAACACCCCTCTTTGCTTTCTGGAAAAAATGCATTATTTGGGGTTGGAGAGATGGTTCAGTGGTTAATAGCACTTGCTGCTTTTCCAGAGGACCTAAGTTTGGTTCCCCCCAAACCTGAATCTGTAACTCCAGCTTCAGGGGAACAGATGTCTTTGGCCTTCTCAGGTACCTGAACTCATGTGCACAGAACCATCCAACCAACCAACCAACACACACACACACACACACACACACACACACACACACACACACACACACACACACCTACATTTAATTAAAAATAATAAAAAGAAATCTTTTTAAAATGCATCATTTCAAGCATGTGTTACACCCTGATGCTTCCATAATGATTTGCAGTGGTGTTTTCTGTTTGTTTGGCACAAGCAGTCATGATGTAGCTAGAGTCAAACATAGACAGTTGGAAGATAAACACAACTTTGTGAAGGTAGATGGAAACAAGCACAGATTACAGCCCATTCTCCACACCCTGTGTATTCAAACATAGACAGCAGTGAACATGATGTCACATTCTAAGGCTGGACAAATTATGAAGTCCTTTTCCTTCACTTTCCCCTTCCTGTACATTCTGAACAATTCAATATTTTTCCTAATGTCACTGGAAATAATCATTATTTGATATAATATCATGGAATTATGTGATGGTAGGTCCACAGGAGTCTTAGGAACTATCTGATCTATATGAGTCTGATGAGGCTAAACGATTTATCCAACCCAGATCTTATTGCTGGCAGGGCTAAAACCAAGTTTGGCCGTTTCTGCTTCACCATGCTGTAGCATTTCCTTTACTGAACACCTTTTATTATTATTTAAAATTTTTATCTTTGCATGTGTGGATGATGAGAGAGAGAAAGGGAGGAAGTACAACACACGCGGCTGTGGGTCCTTATCTTTCTCTTTATTTGGAACAAGGTCTTTTGTTTGTAACTGCGGGTCTATTATGTGAGGTTCCAGGGATTCTCCTCTGCCCACCTCCCCATCTCACAGTGGGAATGCTGGGGTTACAGACACTTGCTGCCACATCTGGTTTTACATGAATCCTGGAGATGGGGACTCAGATAGTCACACTTGCACAACAAGCTCTTACCAACTGGATCACCCCACCCCACCCCCAGTCCCTGTCGTTCACTTTGAATGGGTGCACACGCTATCTTCTAGTTAGCACATTGATTCTTGAGGTTGTTAATTTGTTTCTTGAAGTTCTGCTCAAACACAAATATTTATTAACTGCAGGATTGGTCTACTATGGCACCATTCTTTGCTGGACTTATCTCCTGCCTTTGCAGTTACTTCTACTCCTTCATAGAAAAATCTTGTACTTGTTTTGTTGTCTTTCTCCACGCTTTGATCTGTTACTCGAGGTGTCTCCAACAAACACTAAGTAATCTCACTGACATTTTGCTCACTCCATTCCCTGATGTTCTCACCTCCAGTATTCTTTTTCTCCACTCCTTCCCAGCTATGTACTCCCATGCGCTCTCTTTTTTATACCACAATCTGAAACCCCCACCTAAAGCATTTCATTATAATGAGTACTTCCTTCTTTCCTGCTTTACTTATTCTTATAATCCTCTCTCCAACAAGTTTGTAATCCCGACAGATTTGGATCTTTTGGTTCCCATTAATTTTTCCCTGACCTTCCTGTCTCCACTCCCCTCTTCGGATATCCAGCTTACAGTCTATGGTGCATCACAGTAACTCTTCCCTTTTGTTCACCCACAAGGCCCTTGCCATTGTCCCACATATTCCCTTTGTTGGCTCTTCTCACTCTAGTAAGAACATATTCCACCTACTTCCTTTTATTGCAATAATATTTTGTATTATGTAAGTTGATTTTGAGGTATTAGATTCACCTTGCATTCCTTTAATATATCCTATTTGGTTATAGCACATATTTGTTTGATGTTGCTGATAATATTTGGGAGAATCTTCCTGCAACTTTCTTCATGAGAAATGTTGATGTATAGTCATTTGGTTATACTCTCTGGCTCAGATATCAAGGTAATCCTAACCTTATAAAGTAAGCTGGGAAATGTCCTATTATCTGAAAGAGTTTAAGAAGGAGTGTCGCAGTTTCTTTTTAAAATATTTCATAGATTCACCAGTAAAGCCATTTGGCGTTGGCTTTTCTTCATGAGAAGATTTTGGATCAATAATCAATGTCTTTTCTCATTATAAGTTTACTCATTCATTTTGTTTCTTACTGTGTCTATGTAGTGACTTACACAACTCTATAAATTTGTCCATTTCTTCTAAATTGGTTAATCTGTAACGATTAATCTATTCATACTATCACTTGGCAATACTTTCAAGGTGTGTAGAGTTGACAGCAATACTCCTGGTTTCATTCCTGATTTTAACGATTAGTGCCATTTCTCTAGGGGTTTGTTTTGTTTATTGTTTGTTGTTGTTTTGGGTCTATCTAGTGAAAGGCATTCCAATTTTTTGTCTATGTATTTTTAAATATTTGAAATTTCATTTTATCTGCTTTCTTCCTGTTACGGTATTTATTCTTTCATTTTTTCTCTTTGTTCTTTGGGTTGAACTTGCACCTGGCCCTCTATTTCTTATGGTAGAGGTATAGGTCCTTGATTTACGACCTTTCTTTCTACTGACACAGGGCTCTCCAGTTTCGGACTCCCTTGAGGCACTGCTTCCTCTCACCACACACAAGCTGTTGTGTTCAGTTTGTATTCAGCCTAATTAGTTCCCCTCGTGACTTCTTCCACTCACAGGTTACCTAGGTATGTTTTAAAATTTCCAAATACTTGGTGTTTTTCCAGATTTCTGTCTCTTTTACACTCTTTCTTAATTCCATTGTAACCTGAGAATGTGCTTTATATAATGTGTTCTACTTTATTTTGTTGTGATTTATTTGGGGATCTAACATATGGTCTATCCTGGATGATTTTCTATGTACATTTGAAATGACTTGTTGAGTCTTTGGTGAAATGTTCTATAAATACCAGCTAAATTGATGGTGCCATCAGTCTCGAATTCCTTAAGTGTTTGATCAATTGGGAATGGAATGCTGAAATCACTCCTTTTAAAAATAAATTTTAAACCAGGTGGTGGTGGCACATACCATTAATCCCAGCACTTGGGAGGCAGAAGCAGGCAGATCTCTGTGAGTTAGAGGCCAACCTGGTCTACAAAGTGAGTTCCAGGATACAGCTGTTGGGCTGTTACACAGAGAAACCCTGTCTTGAAAAACCAAATAAGCAAATAAATAAATTTTTAAAATATATTTAAAATCTAAAACATAATACCAGGATACACACTTATACTGTAAAATATAATGAAGCAAATATTTTAGCACATTCATCACCTCACATAACTTTTTGTGGCAAGAACAGCTACAATACTTATTTAGTAAAAGATCTGACTGAATACAGTGCATTCTTATTAACTTGGTATATTCAATTACTAGACATACTCATCCTACATATTTGCTTTTTTGCAGTGACTAACTTTTCCCATTCTCTCCTCCTCCTCCTGCCTCAGGTAGGTATTATTTATGTCTATGTCTATGTATTTGGCTAGGTTTTGTTGTTGTTTGTATGTTTTTTAGACTCCATTTGAAGGTAAATCATTAAATACTTTTCTGTGTCTGGCTTATTTCTCTTAGCATAATGTCTTTCAAGTTCATACATTGCAAGCAGTAGAATCTCCTTCTTAAACTGGTGGTGGTGGTAGGGGTGGTGGTGGTGTGGTGGTGTGTGTGTGTGTGTGTGTGTGTGTGTGTGTGTGTGTGTGTGTGTATCTGTGTGTGTATCTGTGTGCATCTGCATGTGGAGGTCAGAGAAATTAATTTTCCTCTTCAACCACTCTGCATCTTAACTCTTGAGACAGGGTCTCTCATTGAACCCAGAGCTCACTGATTTGGCTAGTCTGGGATCCTCCTGTTTCTATGATTTTAAGTGTCCACTGCCTTGCCAGTGTTTTTACTTTTTAAGCTTGAACATTTAGGGGCCTGAACTCAAGTCTTTATTCTTTCCCAGCAAGCACTTTACTAACAATATTATCTCCTTGGCCATCTTGCTCATTAAAATACTCTTGTTATATGTTTTCTTGCTTTTGAGTTGTACAAATTCTTTTTAAATATCCCTTTATCAGATACATAGTTTGCCTATCTTTACAGTTTATAGGTTATGTTTTTGTTGTTTTTGTTTTTGTTTTTTTCATGAAGAAATGTCTTAGTTGAGTGTAGTTCCATACTGAACTTTTTGATGGGACATCTAAATCATTGCCAGTACCAGGGCCAAGGAATTTTCTCTTGTTTTCATCTAATAGTCTTAGGTCTTTTCTCCATTGTTTTTCTTTTCTTTTCTTTTTTTTTTTTATTCAAGACAGGGTTTCTCTGTGTAGCTTTGGAGCCTATCCTGGCAGTCGCTCTAGAGATCAGGCTGGCCTTGAACTCACAGAGATCCGCCTGCCTCTGCCTCCCGAGTGCTGGGATTAAAGGCGTGATCCACCCACACCCAACTCTTTTCTCCATTTTGAGTTGATTTTTATATGTGGTATAAGATAGGGAACCAGTTTCATTTTTGGAAATAGAGATACAGTTTCCTCATTATTTATTGAGAAAGTCATCTGTTTCTAACATGTCTTTTTGGTGCCCCTGTCAAGAATAAGTTGGTCATGTGTCTTTAGATTTATCTCTGAGTTCTTCACTCTGTTCCACAGGCCTTTAGCTGTCTTTAAGCTAGTGCCATACTGCTTTGATTACTATAGCTTTATAATATAACTTTAAATCAGTATGTGTGAGGCCTTGGATGATACTTTCCTTCTTCAGAATCACATTGACTGTTTATGATCGTTTTGGTACCAAAAAAATTTATGATTTTGAAACAATCTCTGTGATGTGTCCTTGGAATTTTGATAAGGATTATACTGAATCTGTCTATTGCTTGGGGTAGCATGGAGATTTTTGACAACATTAATCTTTATGATTCATGAGCACAGTCTATCTTTCCATTTATTTGTGCCTTTAATTTAATTCAATATCTAATAGTTTATAGTGTGTAAGTCTTTCACTCCTTTGGTCAAATTTATTCCAAAGTATTCTATAAGATTTATTTATTTTTATTTGTGTGTAGGTGTGTGTGTCTGCATGTGCATATGTACAAATGAATGCAGATTGAAGTTACAGATAGTTATGACCCAACCTGCCTTACATGGGTGCTGGGAACGGAACTCGGGACCTTTGGAAGAACAGGAAGCATGCTTAACCTCTGAGCCATTTCTCCAGCCCCCTAAATACTTTGATACTTTGATGTTATAATACGTAAGACTGTCTTATGAAATCCCTTCCTCACTATTTGTGTGTATGTGTGTGTGTGGGGGGGGGGGTGCAGAACAAGGTATCAAGTGTCTTCTTCCACCACTCTGTCCCTATTTCCTTTGAGGTATTGTCTCCATGAACATGTGGCTGAAGGTCTTTGGAAGGCAGCAAGCCCATTGACACCTTTCTCCTCTGTCCACCCCCTTGAAGCTGTGGTCTATGTGTGCTTTGGATACTAGCTTGTTATGTGACGGCTGGGATCCAAACTCTACTCCTTAGGGTGCACAGCAAGTGCTCTGACTGCTGAGCAATCTCTCTAGAGCCTTTTTCCTTTTCTTCAAATGAGGATTGAACCTACTGCATTACATAAGCTGTGCACATGCTCTGCCATGGACCCATTCTGCGCTTCTAGTTCTGCTTTAATTTGCCAATTTCTGTGGTGGAATATTTGTTTAACTAAGCAAAAATGTGTTACATTTGTTTATGCTGCATTTGTTTAACTATGTAAAGATGTGTTGCATTTGTCTTAACTAAATAAAATTAGCCTGGGCTCAGAGAGGCAGGGTTAGCAACTAATTGACAGGAAGTTGTAGCGAGGAGTACAGTGTGGGTTTTTTTTTAGTTGGGGTGGTGTGTCTTCCAGGGATGCCAGCTAATAGAGATAGTTAGCCAGTTGCTATTCTAACTCTCTGAGAAGGCAGGTTTTCACCCTAGCCTTTGAATCTCAGAGTTTTATTAAAATGATAGAGATTTAGTTAAAGCTGCCTTTAATGGCAGCAACAGAGCCATTGTCTGGAGGAACAGAATCCCCCCAGGCTACATACAGCCTTAGTAGCCTGGCCACTAGTAGTTTAGTGCAGTCACTGTGAGGAAGGGAAAACAGCAAGTTTCATTTAGTCTATTTTAATACTAATTCTTAATATTTACAGTGGTTATACCTTCTGAGTGTACTAACCTTTTATCAGAATGTACAATAATATTTCTAGTTTTTTTGCCATACAAATCATTCCAGATCTTATATAGTTACTACTGTATGTTGTATCTTTGTTTTTGCTTTCAACCTATTTATGTCTGTAATCTTAGGTATTTATGTCAATGTCTCTACATTGGGGGCTTTGTTTTGTTGAGACAGAGCCTTGTTATGCATCCCAGGCTAGTCTTGATTATACTATCTTCTTGCCTTGGACTTTCTAAGTGCTGGGATTACAGGCATGTGCCACTATGCACAATTTAGGTGTGTCTCTTGTAGGCAACATAAAATAGGGTCTTGTTGTTTCATTAGTCTGAAAGAAGGTACTTAGTGTGTGTGAAGCCATAGGTTTAATTTTCAGGATTTAAAACAAAGTGGGCTAAAATAAATTGTAATTGTAAGCATGTTAACTATAGGCAGACTGAATATACTAAGTATATTCTCTACCTGTGCTATACTCTCTAACACCTCTTTTTCCATTATAGTACTTTGTTTTGTCTTTCCTCATTCTAGTGAATATAATAATTGAATAACATAAGTGTACATAGAATCTTGACATATTAAGGAAAATTTGCAAGATAAAGGTTTTTCATTAAAAATGTGCAAAATATAGAAAACAAGCGGCTCATTTCCGCCATTCAGTCATAACTCCAGTTAATATTAGCATACTTTCTATTTTTGTTTTCCCAAATGTTTGCTTGCTTTTTTAGTTTATATCGCATTGTGTATATAACTATGAAATGTTTATCTTATTCAGTCTACTACATGTATTGCTCATGTATGTCAAACACAGAAGTGCCATCATTATCAGAGAGAAAACAGTTATGCAAACCCCCTCAAAAGAACTTTGAGTAAATGAAACAATTCTGAATAGTCTGTTGTTGATACAGGTGGTCATTGGTCAAAAGTGGGATGTCTGCTGGGTAAAACCTCTAAAACTGTGAGCCCAAAGAGATCTTCTGTCTTCTGTATTCTTCTCTCAAGTATTTTCCACAGTGATTGAAAGTCTAACACAGCTTTTCTAGTACAGCTAAACCTAGTGACTTAATGGTGTGGGATCATTGCGTTAATTTGTGCATGAGTTTTGCATAATGTCTTTGCTAATTTCCTTAAGCAATTCCATAAAATTTTGTTTTATGTAGTAAAACACACACATGGTCACAAACATGTGTCTTTAAAAAAAAAGACTTTAAAAATCTTCATGTATGTTTGTGGAGTATGGGTGTGTACATGTGAGTGTCTTGTCTGCTGAGGCCAGAGGCATCAGATCCCTCTAGAGCTGGAATTAAGGCAGTTGTGAGCTGCCCAACATGGGTGGTAAGGATTGAACTTGGGTTCTTTGCAAAAAAGTGCTCTTAACCACCAAGCCATCCCTCCAGCCTACAACTGTATATCTTCTTGACTAATTGTTTCTTTTACTATGATAACATATTTCCTATTTTTTCTTATCAATGTTTATCTTAAATTCTGATACATGCTGGGCATTGGTGGTGCACACCTTTAATCCCAGCACTCGGGAGGCAGAAGCAGGCAGATCTCTGTAAGTTTGAGGCCAGCCTGGTCTACAGAGCGAGTGTCAGGACAGGCTCCAAAGCTACACAGAAACCCTGTCTTGAAAAACCAAAACAGAAAAAAAAATTCTGATACATATATTTGATGTTGATATCTAGATGAGCAATCTTTTGTTTAGTATTTTCTTAGTATATAATTCTTTTTTCAAACTTTTTTGATCATGTATTTTAGCCATATATCTTGCCATGGCTATTATTTTTTAAATTGAGCCTGAACATGGATGTATATGCTGTCACTTTTTATAGACAGGTTTAACCCATTAACTTTTATTATGACTAATTATATACTGGACTTATTACCATCATCTTGAGCTAAATATTTGTCATGGTCTTAATTTGCCCTCCCCACCATGTTTCCCTGTCTCTGTCTTTCTCTCTCTCTCTCCTCTTGATTTATTAGTTAAGTGTTCTTTAGTCCAGGTTTGGAAATTACAAATTTTATTTTCCTTATTTTGGTGAGTATCTCCCAATGTTCCACATACATCATTAGTATCAGTTTACTATATTGAAGTCTGTCATATATTTCAAATAGTCCTATTGTAGGATAACTTCCTGGTTATAAATCCAGCCTCCCCGGAGTAAAATTCAGAACTCTCGACTCAGTTCAGGAGGGTGGAAGTCCACCCACAGGCCAGCCGGTGTCCTCAGGGCCTGGGCTGGTAGTACGACATCCATAGGCCTGCCTGATGCTAGTAGGCTCAGGTGGGTAGAAGTCACCCACAGTCCACCCGGGGTCCTCAAGGCTTGAATTGGCTGAAGACATTCACAGGCTCAACTGGCACTGGGCAGAAGGGTGACATTATAATGACCAAATGTGTGGTGGAGAAATGGGAGAGGAAGAAGTGGAATGGTTCATATGTTGGGGAAAGAGGTAGAACTAATGAAGTGAAGGTGGCGAGGAGCAGGATGACATGGGTAGCCTGCTGTGGGATATTTGTACACTGTGAGAAACATACATTGTTGTGATTGGTTTAACAAAGAGCTGAGTGGCCAATAGTTAGGCAGGAAGAGGTCAGGTAGGATTTCTGGGGACAGAGAGGACTATGGGAAGAATAAAGGCGAAGTCTCCAACCAGACACAGAGGAAGTACCGTGGGCAGTATGGAGAGATAAGGTAACAAGTCATGCAATAGAATGTAGATTAAAATAAATGGCTTAATTTAGGTTATAAGAGCTAGTGGGACAAGCCTAAGCTAAGGCCAAGCTTTTATAATTAATAAGAAGTTTCCATGTCGCTATTTGGGAGCTGGCTGGCATGACAGAGAAAGACTTGTAACAGTAGGCTGTTTGCCACCCAGGGCCATGGTGATATTCAAGCCTGGGCTGCTGCCAAGGGCCATAAGTGGGTCCATGGTCCTACCACAGCCAGGGGCTGTTTTGACATCTGTGACCCATGTTGCCACCAAAGGCAACAAGAATACTCAGTGTCTGGGCTGCCACCTGTGGCCATGCAGGTGGTGGAGGGTCATGCTGCTGCAGGGGCCTTGTTGATCTGTGTGGCCTGCACTGCCACCAGTGCCATGGTAATGCCCAGGACTGAGCTGTAGTTGAGGGGCATGTCTGGGTTCATGGCCCTATTTCAGCCAGGGTCTAAGTTGATGTCTTTGGTTCCTGTTACCAACGAGGGCTGTTCTGATGCCTGGGGTCTGGCCTGCCTCCTGAGGCCATGTTGGTGTCTGAGAACCATGCTCCACCAGGGCCATACTGATCTGTGTGACCTGAGTTGCCACAGGGGCTGCTACTGTGAGTCATGTCTGGATTCGTGGTCCTGCTGTAGCTGGGGTCTGAGTTGGTGCCTGTGGCCCATAAGGGGGCCATAAGAACCATACATAATGAATGAAGGGACCAGCTTCCCATTTCGGCAGCCATAACAGCTGAACACGTACTTGCCTGACCTTGCCTTGGTCCCTAGGAGGTCAGAAGCCTGCCTTGTGGAAAGGAACCAATCAGAAGTTAGGTGGTGGTGCTATGCTTTATGGCTCTGGGTGTGCTTTACGGACAAGTGCACAGCAATGGACGCACAGAGTATAGCAACCACCCTGGGTGGGCCTATGGGCCATAACAACCAGTTGACCAATCAACACAGGGCAAACCCTCCAAGCCTGGAGGCATACCAGTCCTGAGCCTGTGCGCACCGCTCTCCTTATGCTGCCCTATAAGATCTCTATGTAGACGCTTCGCAGAGTCTTTCCCAGCCAACCGCCATGGTGGAATGGGTGAAAGACCTGAGCTAACATGGGGTTAGCTCATTAAACAACTACAATAAAGCCTCGTGCAGTTTGCATCAAGCTTTTGCCTCCATGGTGATTGGGGTGGCCACGGTCCTGGGCTGAGATCCTGGGGGCCTGAGCCTCTGGGGGGTCTTTCAATGAAAAGGCTAGGCTAAGCCTGCCTTGCCCTTCACAGGCCCTGGTTGGTCCTGCCCCTCACTGGACACTGCAGCAAGAGAGCTGGCCCAGACCCCTCACAGGAGAGCTAGCCCCACCCTTCAGCATAGGCCTGGGAGAGCTGGCTCTGCCCCAAGCCTGAGGCAAGTAGCTCCAACAGCTAGGTTTCACCAGCTCAACTACCATCCAGGCCCACATCCAGGGCCTTAGGTTGGGCCACCCTAACATCTACCCGATTTATGACCTGCTGAAGCATGTGGAGGGACTGGTCCTGTGGAACAATACCCAAGGATCTCCATGATTCAGGGCAGCTGACAGATATCCCATAGGAGTTTCAGTGAGGATCCAGTGATGATGGTGTACCAGAAACCAAAAGCCTTGAATCAGACTCATTGCAATGAACATTTGCAAGTTAAGCTGAAAGGACAAAAGGGTATATTGCATGACACACAGTGGCTCCCTATGCCAGTAAGACAAACGAAGAGATGTTGGAGAGGTGGGGAAAAAACAGAGGAGCAAAGTGGTATGCTTTAATTTGGTTTTAAATTTTAAAAATTTTTTTGTTTTGGGGGGGTGGGGAGATGCTGCAAGGGTGAAGGTCAGATATGGAGAGACTGGGAAATGAATGGAATTGGATTACACGATGTGAAATTCCCAAAGAATCAATAAATTATGTTGAAAAAATCCAGAATTCTCATTTTCTGCTCCTCTTGCAGCTAGCCTGAGGCTTCTGGCATAGGCTATGCAAACCAGAAAGACCAATGGAAACATGAAAAACAGACGCACACAAGCTCTGCACACAGCATCCATTTTGATGGTCTCGGTCAGAGAAATCATCACTGATTCTGAAAGCAGAAGTATGTGATGCTTGATAGAAATAACAGTGTATCATATCAGTTCTGTTGTGTGGTTTAGGACATTTTATTTTCCAAAGTCCAACCATTGTTTTTCTAGCTCTCCCAATGATTCTGTACTGTTCTCATTTTAAGAAACCCCTGCAAGGTGCCCTACCTCCAAGGAGCTTAATGTATATAACTTGTCAAAGTCTAAAGTCATGGATATTTCCATTCTGAGTAAGTCTAGAACATCTTAACTATGAACTGTCTCCTAGTGTAATCTATTGTATTCCAAGAGTTAGTAGTTTAATTGCATCTGGTTTTCAGGTTCTAAAATATCAGAATCTAAAACAAAAACAAAAACCAAAGAAAAACAAGACTACAGCTTTAGATTGACCAAGAAATTTAATAATTCATCCACTTATTCTTTCACCTCTAACTTCATCTCATTTCTTTCTTGGGATTTAATCTCTTTTTTTTTCTTGTTAGACTATATTCTTCAGGATTTCTTCCTTCCTTCTTTTTAAGATACAGTTTATAGCCTATGTTAGCCCTGACTCCATAAGTAGCTGGGGATGATCCACTGAAGATAATCCTCCTGTCTCTACACCCCAAGGGCTGGGAGTCTGAATTTTAAAATGTGTTTACCCTTTCTCTTGAAAGATAATTTAACTAAACCTTTGTGGTAGTTGTGGCGCAAGACTTTAATCCCAGTTTTCAGGAAACAGAGGCAGGTTATCTCTGAATTTGAGGCCAGCCTGGTTTACAGAGTGAGTTCTAAGACAGAGTGAGTTCTAAAACCCTGTCTCAAGAAAAAAAGAAAGGAAGAAAGGAAAAAAGAAGGAAAGAAAGAAAAAAGAAAATTTAGTTTGCACGGTTTTCAGTTATGAATTCTCAATACTTCCGAGACCTTTTCCATCATCCTCATTGCTGCTAAAATACCTGCTGACAAGTGGACTGCCTTTTAGGTCCACCTTACTTTCCTCAGTATGAATTTTAACATTTCCATATTCTGCTTGATTTCCTAAACTTTCACTACTACCTGCTTCATTTTTAAGTTTACTCCGATTGAGACTCTGTTTCTTCCTTTAACTCATGTTTTTCAAGTCTGAAACACTCAGGCATTATCTTTATGTATATTACCCTTCATTCATTCTTTACTTCCTCCCTTCTAAACTCCTTTAGATAAACACTTCGCACCCAAGATACCTTCTGGGGCTCTGAACTCACCTTTGCTGCTTTGGTAGTTCAAATTCTTCAGAAAAATAATTTCTATGTGATAGGGATTATTTGGCTCAAAAACAAAAACAAAAACAAAAACAAAAACAAAACCTTGTAATTGTCTGTTTCCTACCATAAAAACTGCTTTTCTGGTTTTTAAGGGCATTTATACATGAGGTCCTGTCAGGGGCAAGCTGGGTGACTCTAGGCACAGTTAGCTTCTTTAGGTAGCAATATAAAGAAGTTAATGAAAATTACATTAGGTAAATAATATAGGGAAGATGCTGAGTGTCTAACATATAGTAGATTAGGAAATAAAATTCTGTGTGTCTGCTTAGCTTAGTAACTTCCCTGGTGACTGTATCTGTGTCATTTATTTCAGACATGAATCTGATGGAGACTGCTATCAATTCCTAGATTTGGCAGTAGTGAATGGCAGAGGCATGGACACATGGGTTTAAGCCAACTAGTCAGTCTTTATTTGAATCTCATTAGGAATACTATTTTATGACTGAAAAGTACTTATGTGTGAGCAGGCTTGCTGGGCAATGTCAATGGTGTACAGGAAAAGAGATACAAGAATTGGGAGGTGGCTCAGTGGGTGAAGTGCTAGGACCTGGGTGAAGCATGAGGACCTGGGTTTAAGATTCCAGATCTTGCTGGCCACACAGTTTAGCCGAGATAGGGTGTCCCACATCTGTAAGAGACCTTGCTTGAAAAAATAAGGTACAAAGTGATTGAAGAAGTTGTCCTGTCAGTTAACACACATACAATGCAGGGTAGGGGAAGATTATGGGCCTCATTTTAGTATTTGCCCCCACTGGTTACTTATGATGTAATTAGGACTTTTCAGGACTTTTTTTTTTTTTTTTTTTGAAACAGGGTCTCACTATGTAGTCCCCTGGCCAACCTGGAAGTTACTGTGTAGATGAGGATGGCTTCAAACTCACAGAGCTCTACCTGCCTACTTCCAAGTGCTAGGAATAAGGGCATATTATTGGTTGCCACAACTGGTTGAGGTCTTTAAAATTTTAACATGAAGGAATTTTAATGTTAATAGAACTTGAATATGAATATTTTCATTTTATTGTTTAATTAAATAGAAGATCTATTTCTATTTTTTTTCCAGAATTAACAGTTGTTACTATCTCAACAGTTATGGAAATACAGTTCTTAAAATACTAATATTAAATTTGGATGGCCCTTCAGAATTTCCACGGCCTGGCATACTTCATCCTGCTATTCTCTTTCCTTCCTTCCTTCCTTCTTTTTTTCCTTTCTCTTTCTTTCTAAATAAAGGGTGAGCAAGAGACACAAGATGCTAAACAGTGTTCAAAATGGGGGGAGGTGAGTGCGTCTAGGACTAAAGCCACCTCTGCTTTATCACACCCACTATAATACAGAGATGTCACGCTGTAAAACATTTCATCAGTTACTCCTAATTAAAATTTCATCAGCTCAATGAAATGCACATTTGGTCCATTCTCTCAATCCATATCCTCAAAACCACTTGTATGCTCCCCTAAGTCAATCTGTGCTGTACTCGTAATTGAGTTCCTGTTGTGCTCTTAAATTCTGGTACTTTAACCCAGAGAGATTACCGAGGACAGGTGTTTGTTCAGTTGTATTAATTTCTGGGTCAACCTCCAGTGTTAAACAGGCACACATCTAACAGAGGAGAGTAAGATCTGACATCCTCGAGGAAGGAAAAGCTGGACTGGTGGTAGTGCATGGGAAACTGTTATCCCAAAGCACTGTAGTAATGTTGTCACACCACCTTTGTCTCGGAGAAGTCAGAGGCTTTTATACCATCAACCCATTCACCTTCAATGCACTGATAAGGAGAGATGGGGCGAGAGAATCTTTATTTCATCTCCAGAGTTGATGGAGAAAGGAATCAGGTACTCAAGAAAATGCAAAGCAAGAACCATTTGTCTCCCTTTGAAGCCTCTTCTATCAGTTATGAGAACTCCTTCATTTTAAAGTAGCAAATGCCATTCATGGTGAAAAATGTAATTTTAGAAAAGAGATTCTTTCAACAGAATTATAGCATGGTTATGTTAAGAGATATCAGAGGCTCATAGTATTAGTGTGTTTGATCTTGCATGTTGATATTTTCTGTTGTTACGGGGATAAAGAATTGTTTTTTAAGTGCAGTACTATAGTAAACTGACAGTCCTGGCACAGATCTTCATTTCTCTAGACTGCCATTAGTTTCAAATCGATTCTCTAAATAAAGTCTGTCCCAAGAGACACGCTGATGCAGGGGAAAGGGGAGGTTTGTTTTTGTTTTTTGAAACCAAGCCTGATGTCTCACGTTTGTGTTCTAACCATCTGTACCTTTTATTAATCATGGCCTGGAGCCGCCCAGGCGGACAGACATAGGCGAACTACAATCTTCTCCCACACAAGCCTGGAATGGTAACAGTGTGCGGCTGCCTAAGAAAGAAAAGCCTCTTTTGAGCTGTGGGTTGGCGTGGGTGTGTGTGTGTGTGTGTCAGGGTGAGGGAGTCATTCCTCTTCTCCCTCCAAGGATGCTATTTATTGGCAATCTTGCACATCCTTTTGCAAAAAAATTGATTCCTCTCGAGTGGGAGGCAAACCCTTTTTATGATAAAGGGGGAAAATACATGCAACATTGAAAAGAGAGCTTTGGAGAGAAATGCTCGGTGGTCACAACCTGTTCAGGCTCTGAAGACCACGCCCTTCCGTTCCTAGTGCCAGCAGTCCCCCGTGACCACATCGCCCCCAATGCCGCGAAGGCATTCATTCTGGCTCCACGTGCGAGTCCGGTTCCCCGGAGCCTTCGCTACACTCACGGAAGCAGCATCAGCCCGGGGGCCCCCCTCGCACCCGCACCGGCAGCTTTATTCACACCTGGCTGAGTCGAACCTAAGCACTCCATCTCCACGTGCAATCCCGGGCCGTTACCCGGTACCCGGCTGCGGTCCCTCCCCACCTCCCGCCCCGGCTCCGCCCACCGCGCTCGGGGAGCGCGCCCAGACGCCCGGCCACCTGGCCCGCCCGCTCCGCGCGTCGCCGCTTCCTGTGCCCCGCCCCTCCCTCGGCGGGAAGGCGGGGCCAGGACGCGAGCGAGCGCGGCGGCGTGGCCAATAGGCGCTCGTCTTACTCTGGCCTCTCCCCCGCACGGCCGCCAATCGCGGCGGGCGGTGGTGGTAATATTGTGGAGTGGAGTTTGGATGCCGCCGCTGCCGCGGGCTGGAGCGGCGCGGCGGCGGGGGCTACCGGGGTGTTTCGGGAAGGGGGTGTGAGGCGACGGCGAAGGCAGCGGCTGCGTGTGGAGGCGTCCGAGAGAGAGTGAGAAAGGAAGGAAGAAAGAGGGCGGGAGTCCTCGGTGGAGGAGGCGGGACCGGCGGGGCTCTTCACGGCGGCGGCGGGCGGCCGGGGAGGCGGCGCCGCCCCCTGCCCGCGCTCTCCTCAACGAAGCCGGCCACCTACCCGCCGGCCCCGGGCAGTGGCCGAACGGCGGCGACCGCCATGGCGTTCCTCAAACTCCGCGACCAGGTAGGTGAGGGACGGAGGAGCGGAATCGCGCCACCGAGGAGCCGGAGGAGGGCGGACCGGCGGCGTGGGCCGCCCGGGCGCTCGCTCAGCGCGGTGGCTGCGAGGGAAGCGGGTGTCCCGAGCCGGGAACGGCGCGAGGCTGCAGCCTGGGACCGCGGGCCGTCCGCCTGTCAGTGCAGCCCTGGCTCCGGGAAACCCACGTGCCGCCGGGGGATCGCGGCCGCCGCCACAGGGGCGGGTTCTGCGCTCGCCGCCCTCGCGCCCGGCGCGCTGCCGGGTAGGCGCCTCCTCTTTCCTGCCAGGTGAGGCTCGGGCCTAACAGGTGGCTTTGCGATGTGGAGTGGCAGCGTTTAGGCGGCTGTGACCTGGGGTCACGACCTTGCTCTCGGGTTTGTTTCATGGGGTGGTTCATGGTCCAACGTGCTGTCTTGCGGAGAGGTGGTGACGGAAGAAAGCAAACCTACCAGTCTTGATTGATTCCACTTGGAGAGACTAGTTGTTACTGTGCAAATCCCCGGACTTGTTTTCTGTTGACATTTTCTGCACCATCTTAGTTTTCTTGACTTAGGAAGAGCTTGTCAAAGAACACTTGAAATGCTCAAAGGACTGGTTCTGTGGGCCTGAAAAATAACTTTGTATCTGCCAATGAAATCGCAACTATGTCTGAATGCTTGTTACCTTTAAAAATGAGAGAAGGTGAACTATAAAACTTTATAATATGCATCAGAAGATACAGACTCTCCCCACTGTTATATTTCTTTTAAGGAAAAGGGAAATTAACGTGTGAAATTTTGGAGTCGTGGGAACCTATTAATGCCGAGTGCTTATTTTGCCATTGTTTTCCTGAATAGGAGATACCGAACAGATTTGAAGGGAAAAGTTACTTGAATGCATTGGGAAACCATTCAGAAAGTGAGCATGGGCCTATCAAAAACGATAGGGAAAAACTTAATGTGTACTATATTATTTTCTACCAGTTAAAATTTAAGTTCTGAATCCAACTAATACCAGTTTTCATTTCAAAAATGAGTGTTCTATTTAGGTTGATGGCTGGCTTTATGTATCATTTGGTATCAGCATAGTTTTAACTGATATTAATATTAAGATATGATACATTGAAAAACTTTGGTCGATAGTTTGTATTTCAAATTATGTGAATAACTTTACGATCCAACATATAGAATCTTTAATTAAATTAAGAAAACCTATTTGCTTAGTTGTGCTGGTCACTTTTAAAAAGTGCTCACTAGCCACAGGTAGCTCTTGGTTACTGTGTTAAATACAGCAAAACCTTTCATTGCACAAAAGTTCTGTCAGAAAAAAAAAAACTGTTAATAAGCATCGTTAAAACCTATGTCATCTAATTCTTATATAGTTAATACCATGAAACTCAATATCTACATTTTCCACTAATCTTTACTTTTCTAGTAGCACTTTGTACCTGCATATTTGGTTCCAGCTCTTCACTTTTGGAAAGATTATTTTGTGATTTGATCATTGTGTGTATTAGGAATCTGGTAGACTTTTAAAACATCTTAGTTTATAAAAACCATGAAATACAAATAATCATTTCCATGCATTTGAGTATTTAGAAACTACAATTTTGTAATACTGATCCATTGTAATATCCTTTAATACTTAGTGGTGATATTGATCTTTAAAATTCACCTGAAAACTTGAGAATATTTGAATAAGTTAATGAGATGGTATTGCTGGGGAGAACTTAGTGTACTGCTAAATAATTGTTTCATCTAGTTTTTTTTTTTTTGAAAGACTTTAAGAACTGAGTTTATTTTGCCTAATTTAAAGGGAATTGCCCTTTTTAGAAATTGGTTTATGTATTGATATGCTATAAGCCATTAGAAGTGATGATAGAAACACAATGCAAGAGGTTTAACCTTTTCCATTTGTAGTAAAAGCACTTCAGCTAGATAAAATACTTTTTGGAGGAAGGATGGAGAAGATCTGGATTCGTACATAGGATTTTAAACCTGGAAGGTAGTTGACATACCTTCGAACTCAAAAGCTTTATTTACATTTGAGCTAGTAAGTAATATAATTTGTTGTTGTTGTTTTTCCTAATCGTGAAAAGCATAGTATAGAAGCTAGAAAATGAGTAAGGGTTTTTCTTCAGGGTTCTACATGGTATAGATATACAATTAGAGATGAAGAGATGGCCCAATCAGTTAATTGCTTGCCACCCACATAAGCATGAGGATCTGAGTTTTATCCCCAGAACTCATGTAAAAAAACCTGGGCACTATGACACATGCTTGTAATCCCAATTCCTGGGAGTCAGAGACACATAAATTCCTGGGGCTTCCTGATCAGTCAGCCTAGCCTGCTTGGCTTATTCCTGAGGAATGATACTGCAGGTTGACTTCTGGCCTCCACATGCACATATGCACCCACAGGTACAGAAACCAACAATATACATATAATACACACAAAGAAGACAGAAAATCAGTAAGCAAATACACAAAATTGTTCTCATCCATTCACTAATCAGAATAGGACACCATTCGCATTTTGTGCCAGTATGTAAAGGGGATAAGAAATAATTACTGTGTTACTTTCTGCCTATGAGTAGATGAAAATTTGTTTTTGAATTGTAAGAAAATGGGGGCTAGAGAGATTACTCAGTGGTTAAGAGCTTCTGCTACTCTTCCAGAGGACTCAAGTTCAATTCCAGTCACCTACAGATTCAGTTCCCAGAACCCATATGGCAGCTCCCAACTCTCTTTAGCTTCAGTCCCAGGGTATCCAGCACCCTTCTGACTTCCTAGGGCACTAGGCACACATGTGGTGCACAGATATACATGCAGGTGAAAACACTGAGACACATAAATTGTTAGTAAAATGAAACTTTTGTTTTTTGTTGGTAACAGTAGACATTAACTTTTTTTTTTCTTAATTTCTTTGCCTCTTAAAACATTCATCTGTAACAATGGCAGGATTCTTCCCCCTTCAGTATTACTGTTTATCTCGTTAGCTGATAAAATTTGTTTATATGGTTACTTTTTAAGTCATAGGCATTATATTAAGAGAGGTGGTTGGTCTTTGTTTAGATTTCCCATTTCAGAAGCTATTGACAGTGGATTCAATGCAAGATGAGGAGGAGTAGTGAAAATCATGACCTCAGTATCAGTCAGTATCAGGCATGTTAGTAGTTGCTGATCCCCAAACCTTTGTTGTTTTGCAGGTGTATCTAGTATTTCTGGAATTCCATTTTCCTTTAAGATGTCAGAAGTGCAGATTGTTAGGAAAAATCTATTTATAAATAAATGTTGGTAAATTGGTAGCTACCAATAAGAACAATGAATACTCAGGTTATGAGAAAAGACTAGTATGAAACTAGTTTATGGCTGCTAATTTAGATGAGTTGGAGAAAAGCTACAAAAATGGTACTCATTAAACCTAGTGTTCTTTAACATAAAAGGGCTAAAGTGGTCATAAACTCTCTCTCCTCTCGCTTGGATATGATCAAAATGCTTTGTATAAGGATATTCTTGGTCTTTTTGGTTTGCTTTAGAGAGCTTATTATATAGCCCTGGTTGCTCTGGAACTTGCTGTGCAGACCAGGCTGTCCTTAAACTCACATACTTCTCCTAAGTGATGGAATTAAAGGTGTGCACCACCATAGCCAGCAACTTTGTTACAGGGTACTTTGAGACAAGGTCTCTCTCTGTATCCCAGGATAGCCTGGAAATTGGTTTGTGATCCAGGCTGCCTTATGGTTACAAAGTATAAAACGAATAGATTAAGAAATCTACATAAAAAATTAAAATCTAACTTTTATTTTGGTTAGTAAAAGCACTGCCTGCTCTTCTAGAGGACCTGAATTCAATTCCCAGCAATCACATGGTGGTTCACAATCACTTGTAATGAGATCTGGTGCCCTCTTAAGGCCTGTAGCTACACATGCAGTACAGAACACTTTATAAATAATAAATCTTTAAAAAAAATTCTCACTTGACAAGGATTTACTAAGAGTGGAACATAAGTTGGCCTTTCATGAGTAGGAAAAAAGGAAGATACAGCATTTGTGTAGTAGTTTGAATAAGAATGGCCCCTAGGGCTATATTTGAATGCTTAATCAAATCATCAGAGGGTGGAACTGTTTGAAAAGATTTCAAGAATGAGGAGGTGTGGCATTGTTGGAGTTTTGTGGCCCTGTTGGAGGAAGTGTGTCACTGAGGGTGGACTTTGAAGTTTCAAAAGCCCATGCCAGCTCCAGTCTCTCTCTCTCTCTCTCTCTCTCTCTCTCTCTCTCTCTCTCTCTCTCTCTCTCAGAATGTAGTTCTCAACTCCTGCTTCAGTGCCACTCTCCCTGCCATGCTGATAAAGGTCTAAGCCTCTGAAGCTGCAAGCAGCCCCAATTAAATGTTGTCTTTTATAAGAGTTGTCTTGGTCATGGTGTCTCTCACAGCAATAGAACAGTAACTATGGCACTTTGAAATACCTTATAATTGTGTTTATAAAATACATTAAATGCTGAAGAACACTGATGCTCTTATATTCAGGTACTCTATGTCAGAATTCTCTTTGCTTTGTGTTGGACAATAACAGGACAGAAGGAAGAGATAGGCATAATCTCTGTCCTTAAGGAACATTAGCTAAAAGAGGAGAAAAGGCAACATAAATACACAGTATACTGTCTGTGAGTTACTTCAGGTGCAAAATTTAGGAGTTGAAGGAAAATGTAGCTCATGTACAGTTGAAAATTAAGTTTATCTGCACCAGTGGCTTTTGAAAAACTTCTGTCATACAAAGTAGCACCTATTGAGTTCCATAAGAGATGGAGATAATATGTTTCAGAATACAGAAAGGATTAGATTGTAGTTAGAGAGAAACTTGTGGGGCAAATGAACAATTTTAGGTTCACAAAAAGGATTTGTCAATGTCAGAAGCAAATAGTTATGCTTGAAAGCATTAAGAGGAAAATGAGATGGTAAGCCAGGAAAGACTGTGTTAGGGTAATGAGGATACAGTCTTGGTTAGTGTAATTGCAAAGGATGGCAGATAAGATTAGCCAAGTTAAAAGTGACTGCATTATGAAGTGCTTTGAATATTAGGCTGAGAATTTAATGATGGGCAGCAATAGCTGAGCCCTCTTCAAATGAAGCGATAATTTCAGCAAGATGTGTTGTATGTATACACTTTTTGAAGACAGCATATAACTTTACTATATCCTCAAGAGTCTGTGACACCCAACATTTAAATAACCGTTGCATTTTAAGTTTTAACAGGAATGGGGTATGGCGCCTCCACTTAGATTGTGGAGGCAAGTTTTAGCAGGGCATATTACAAAAGGAAGGCAGGTAGATTTATCATAATCTGAGAACATTGAATATGAAAGCAGATGTTGAATGGGAATGAGTACATTTTTTCATTTTAATACTTTTCTGTAGCATGAGTTCTAATAGGTTTTAACAACAAAAGCCCAGATTCATATGTAGGGTAAATGCTGACAGATCAGAGAGACAAAGGAGCAAACCACAGCCACACCTTACTTCCTCAACTTCCCAGCCAAAAAGAGACTGAGCTCCTGTCTCCTCCCACCTTATATTCCTCCTCTCTCCGCACAGCTATATCACTTCCTGTCGGTGTGTACAGACCTCCAGACCGCTATGGTTAGTTAGTGACTAGTTCCACCTTCTGATCTTCAGGCAAGCTTTATTTGTTAGAGCATAAACAAAATATCACCACATTTTCCATTAGCATATGTTACACAAATTAACACATTTCATTGTGACTTTTTTCATACATGCACATAAAGCTCTTTTACTATATTCACTCTCTCCCAATGCCCTTTTTTGTCCTTCTCCATACCTTGCTGATTTCCTTGCTCTTCTCATATACTTGCATATCTTCCTTGGATTTTATTTCCCTTCTAGGTTCCACACGTAAGAAAAATATGATACTTATCTTTCTGAGTCTGGCTTATTTTGCATAACATGATATTCTCCATTTGCTGATGGGTACTTAGCCTGATTCTATAACTTAGCTGTTGTGGATAGTGCCGTGATAAACATGAATATTTGTCTGTCTCTTCTGTATGCTCTTAATTCCTTTGTGAGTTTATACTTGGAAAGGTATAGTTTAATTATATGGTAATTCAGTTTTTGAGTACCCTCCATATTGATTTACATGGTAATTGGACTAATTTACATTCATAACAGTGATTTACAGTAGTTTTTCCTTCTTCTACATCTTGACCAGCTTTTTGTTGTTGTTGAGTTGTTTGTTTTCTTTATCATAGTCATTCTGACTGGTTAAGTTAGAATTTTATTATAGATTTGACTTCATTTCCCAGTTGGCCAAAGATGGGCAACATTTTTTCCCATGTATTTATTGGCCATTTGTGCTTCTTTAAGAAATGTGTGTTCTGTTCATTTGCCCATTTATTAATTGGATGTTGTGTGGGAATCAGAATTCACTAGATTCAGTACAGGTTAAGTGAAGTTCATTTGGGGAGAAAGCACTTACACATGAAACAGATGACTGCCGAGGGTTCCCTCTCCAAGGATCCACACCGGCTGCTCTCTGTGATCCAACTGGCATCAACAGAGATCCAGCTGGACTCCAGGAACCCCAGACCTAGCCCTCCCTCCGTCATGTCCACACTTGTGACCACACTGATACAGGTGTGTGTGGGGTAGATGGATATCTCACTACAATTGGATTTTGTGTTTTTGATGATGTTTTGTGTGTGTATATGTGTGTGAATATACACACACACATACACACACACACACACACACACACACACACACACACACCCAGGTTCAGTTCCCAGCACCCACATGTATGTATGTATGTATGTATGTATGTATGTATGTATGTATTTGTGTATATTTCATTTTATAGTCTGGATATTATATATATGTATATATATAATACATATATATATGTATTTGTGTATATTTCATTTTATAGTCTGGATATTAACCACCTGCTGGTAATCTTTGTTTTTTAATTTATTATTTTATGTGAGTGTTTTGCCTGTATATACCTCTGTGCACCACCAGTGTGCCTGGTGCTTTCAGAAGCCTGAAGTGGATGCTCTGGAACTAAAGTTAGAGATGGTTGTGAGCCACTATGTGGGTGCTGGGAACTGAACATGGGCCCTCTACAAAAGCAGCAAGTGCTCTTAACCATTGAACCATCTCTTCAGTGCCACCCCATACTTTGGAGACAGGGTTTCTCTAGGTCAGTGGTTCTCAACTTGTGAATCATGACCCATTTGAAGATCGAATGATCCTTTCATGGGGGGTCACCTAAGAACATTAGCAAACACAGATATTTACATTAAGATTCATAACAGGAAAGTTACATTTGTGGACTGGCAATGAAAATAATTCTATGGTTGGGGATCACTACAACATGAGGAGCTGTATTAAAGGGTCACAGCATTGGGAAGGTTGAGAACCACTGTTCTTAGGTAGTCCTTCCTGTTCTGGAGCTCTGTAGACTTGATTGTCCTTGAATTCACAGAGATCTGCCTTCCTCTGCCTCCTGAGTGCTGGAATTAAAGGTGTGAGTTGCTATGCCTATTATAATTATTATGCTGTGCACAATCTTTTTAATTTCATGCAATCCCAGTTACCAATTCTTGCTTTTGTTTCCTGAGCTATTGGAGTCCTGTTTAGAAAGTTGTCTCCGGGGCTGGAGATATGGCTCAGGGGTTAAGAGCACTGACTGTTCTTCCAGAGGTTCTGAGTTCAATTCCCAGCAACCACATGGTGACTCACAACCATCTGTAATGTGATCTGGTGTCCTCTTCTGGCACACACTGCATACATGATAAATAAGTAAATAAATCTTAAAAAAAAAAAAAAAACTACCTGCTTTGGAAACTCTGGGCCATTCTCTTCCCAGGTAACAACCCCAAAGCATTGGAATAAAGTCCTCTAAAAAAAAAAGAAAAAAAGAAAGTTGTCTCCTGTGCTTCTGTCTTTGAAGTATATGGTGGTTAGAAGTAAATGACCCCCATAGGGAGTGACACTATTAGCAGGTATGACTTTGTTGGAATAGGTGTTGATTTGTTGGAGGAAATGTGTCACTGTAGCCCAGCAGTTCACCTTCTGTTGCCTGAGGATCAAGATGTAAAACTTTCAGCTCCTTCTCCAGCTGTAGTTGGTTGTTTTCACTCTTTGACTCTTTTCTCTTTTGGAGGGGCACAGCATTCAGCTCTCAAATAAATCACATGGAGGCTTTTATGAATGCCTGGCATTACCTTAGCTTGTTTCTAGCCAGCTTTTCTTAATTAATTATACCATCTATGTTTTGCCTCTGGGCTTTTATCTTTCTCTATTTTTGTATGCCTTTATTTATTACTCCATGTCTGGACCTTTGGTCCTCCTCTTCTCCTTTTCTCCTTCCTTGATCTTCCTCTCCCCAGATTTCTCCTCATATATTCTCTTTGCCTGCTAGCCCCACCTATCCTTTCTTCTGCCTTGCCATTGGCCATCAGCTCTTTATTAGACCAATTTGGTGTTTTAGACAGGCAAAGTAACACAATTTTCCAGAGTTAAACAAATGCAATATAAAAGAATACAACACATCTTTGCATCGTTAAATAAATATACCATAGCATAAACAGATGTAACATTAAATCTGTAGATGACTTTTATTAATATGGTCATTTTCACAATATTAATACTGTTGATATATGATCATGGTAAGTCTTTTCATCTCCTATTGCCCTTTCCTTCATTGTTTTATACTTTTCATTGTAAAGATCTAGGTTCAATTTATTATTACTTTGTTGTTGGTAATGGTTTGTTTTTGCTATTATGAGGTTGTTTTCCTGATTGCTTTCTCTCAACATATTATTGATATAGTTTACATTTCCCAGGTGGCTACTAATTTTAGTATGTAGTAAAATTTTATTAATGTTGATTTTATAGCCTGCTATTTTGCTGAAAGCTGTCTCAGATCTTAAGTTTTCTGGTGGAGTCTTGGACATCTTTTAAGTATATGATCATGTCACCTGCAAATATGGATAATTTGACTTTTTTCCTGTTTCTGTCATTTTTTTTTTATATAGCATTTAAGTTGCCATTTAATTTTCTCTCTGTGTGTGTGTGTGTGTGTGTTTTTCCTTTTTTATTTTTTATTCTTTTTTTTATTTTATTAGTTCTAGTTAGGGAACAAGCTTATTTATGTTTCTGTCATTTTTATTTCTTTGGTTTATTTATTTTTTGTTGGTTGTTTTTTGAGGTAAGGTGTTGTTGATTTTGGGGGCCTGCCACCTAGCTCCCAAATAAATACATGGAGACTTATTCTTATGACTGCCCAGCCTTAGGTTGGCTTGTTTCTAGCCAGCTTTTCTTTTTCTTTTTTTTTTTCAACTTAAATTACTCTGTCTACTTTTTCCCTTTGGGCTTTTATCTTTCTCTATTTTTGTATACCTTTCTTTACTTGCTGTGTAGCTGGGCAGTTGGCCCCTGATGTCCTCCTCTTTTTGTTGCTCCTCAGTCTTTTTTCCTAGATTTCTCCTCCTACATACTCTGTCTGCCTGCCAGCCCCACCTATCCTTTCTTTTGCTCTCTTTCTATTGGCTGTTCAGCTTTTTATTAGACCAGTTGGGTGTTTTAGACAGGTAAAGTAACACAGCTTCACAGAGTTAAACAAATGCAACATAAAAGAATACAACACATCATTAAAGAAATATTCCACAGCATACACAAATATAACACATCTTAGAATAATATTCTATAACAGTAAGGTCACACTGTTTAGCCCTTGCTGGCCTGGAACTCTGGATAGACCAGACTGTCCTTGGACTTGAAGAGATGTACCTGTCTCTGCCTCCAGAGGGCTGGGATTAAAGGCATATGCTACCATGTCTAGAAACCCCCCCCCCCCCCAATTGCTCCAGCTGAGAGATTTAATAAGTGAGACTGTAGAGAAGGTACAGTCCTGTCTCATTCTCGATGCTTTCAGTTTTTCCCTATTCACTGTGAAATTGGCTGTAGATATGTTGTAAATAATCATAATATTTTGAGGTCTGATCTTTGTATTACTAGTTTCTAAGCAGTATTTATGAAAGGACATGGATTTGCCATAGACTTTTTAGGTTTCTATTAACATCACTTGATCCCCCAAATTTGTGTATATGTTGCTTTACATTTATTGATTTGTATATGTTGAGATATTCTTACATCCCTGAAAAGAAACAGACTTGATCCTAGTCTCTTAGTGAGTTTTTAAATTTAGCTGCAAGTATTTTATTGTTTTTTAATCAAGGAAATTGGTCTGTAGGTTGTTTTTTTTTTTCTTATGTGTGCCAGACTACTAAAATGAGTTTGTAGTGTTCCTTCCTTTTCTGTTTTATGGAATAGACTAAAGATCTGTTAGAATTCAGTGGAACAGTCAAGAATTAATGTGGTTGAAAGTCTTTCCTGTTGAGAATTTTTATTACTGTTGTAATACTACTTGTTGATCTTTTAGTTGTTTTGTTGTTTGTTTTACCTTCTTGGGTCAGTTTTGCTAAGTCACACATATCTAGAAGTTTGTTCTAGAATTTTCAATTTATTGGAACACAAGATTTAAAAATATTCCTACCGATCCTATGTATGTCACTGGTATTTTTATTAAACCTCCCGTTTTGGTACCTACTTTTATTAATTTGTGTCATCTCTTTTTTAGTTGGCTTAGATAAGGGTTTTTAATCTTGCTTAACTTTTCAAAGAGGCAGACTTTGTTTTTATTAGCCCTTTTTATTGTTGCTTTAGTTTCCATTTTATTTATTTCTGCCCTGATTTTCTTTCCTTCTAATTTTGATTTTGCTAGACTATATGATGCATCATTAGGTTATTCTTTTATAATGTTTGGGTTTTTTTTTGTGTGTGTGTGTGTGTGTGTGTGTGTGTGTGTGTGCATGGCCATAGCTATAAGTTTCCCCATTAAAACTACTTTTGCTGTTTCTCATCCACTTTAGTAATGTTTTTTATTTTTATTGGGTTTTAATAAATTTAATAATTTTAATAAATTTAATAAATTTAATAAATTTTAATTTCTCCCAAAAATTTATGGGTTCATTCTCTGTATATTTTCTGTAGTTTCACTTGGTTTTGATTTGGAAAGATAAAAGAAGCTATTTCAATGTTTTTGGATTTGTTAATAGTTTTATGTCCTAAAATGCAGTCAATTTTGGAGAAAATATCTTGGGTAGCCAAGAACAGCATGTATTCTACAACTCTTGGATGGGATATTCTGTAGAAGTTATTAAATTCATTTGGTCTGTGGTATAGTTCAACTCAAAGTTTCTTTGTTGATTTTTTTAATCTAGATAATCTCATGAGAGAGGAGTATTAAAATCATGTCTTGTAATAATGTAGACAATTAGTGCTTGTTTGGTAAAATTGAGTGCAGGTGTATTTACAGTCATAGCTTGACAGATTGCTGTCTATTAATACTCAGGGATTTTCTTGCTTCTAATTTTGGTGTAAAGTCTGCTTTTTAATATACAAGTTCAACCTACTCCTGCTAATGTGCCTGAGATGCATGCACAGTGAGGTGTTTTTTTGTTGTTGTTGTTGTTTTTTTTTGTACACAGTTGACTCTTGTTTTTTAAACCACACATCCAGTTTGTGTGTTTCAGTTGAAAGATAAAACCTTGCCTTTAGGGTTATTAAAGGCATGTACAAAATTTCCCCTTATTCACCTTAGAGTTTTGCTGGTATATTGAATTTGATTCTTTACTAATTCTCATTTGTTTATTTGTTCTCCTAGAGAAAATTTCTTTGAGCTTTCATGATTGTGTTTGTCTTCCTCTTTGTATAGTATTCTTGGAAGTATTATGTACACTGCTGTTTTGGTAGTCATGACTTGCTTGGATTTGTGCTTATTGTGGGCATTCTTTATTTCTCTTTCAATTTTTTTCTTTTGTCAAGATTGTTTCTCTGTGTAGTCCTGGCTATCCTGGAACTCACTCTGTAGACCATGCTTGACTTGAATTCAATGGTCTGCCTGCCTCTGCCTCCTGAGTGCTGGGATTAAAGGCGTATGCTACCACAATCCAAGTTTCCTTCAATTTTCAAAGATAATTTTGCTAGATACAGAAATCTTGGCTGGCAATTACTTTCAGGGTGTGAAATACATGCTCTCCTAGTCTTTAGGGTGTCTGTTGAGCTTTTTGTTATTTTGATAGGTTCATAGTAGTAAGAAAGTGACTTCTACTTTGAAGCTTTCAGTATTTATTTTATACTCTGGGTATTGGAACTGTAAGATGATCTGGAGAGGATTTCTGGTCACTTCTTTTAGGGATTCTAAATGTGGCCTATATTTGGATGTCATTCTCTTTCCTTAGGTTTAGGGAGTTTTCTGGCATAATTTCTCCTCTTTTCTTACCTTCCTTCCTTTGGTGTTAAGATCTTCCTGTGTACATCAGGCTGGCCTAGAACTCACTATGGTGATCCTCCTGCCTCAGAGTCAGAAATGCTGGGAATATAGGCATGTATCATCACACCCAGCTTTATATCTTCCTCTTCTTGGTATCCCAGAGATCTTAAAAGTTATGATAATAACTTTGTTGCTGTCTGAACGTATTCTCAACCACATCTTCAATCCCTGGTTTTCTTCCTTCTACCTGCCCTAGTCTATTGGTGGTACTTTCCACTGAGTATTTGATTTGATTTATTGAACTTTTCATTACCAGGAGCCCCCCACTCCCCATTATGTATGTCTTTCCTGAATTCTCCAGGTGGTTGACTTTCTTGCACAAGTCTTAAATTGACTTTGTTATTCATTTGTTTATTTGAATCCTCTTTGAGGTCCTTGATCATTTTAAAATTTAATTTTTAAAGTTTTTATCTAACATTCCACCTATTTCCATATTTTTGTATTTGGTTAAGGAAGATTTATGTAGCTTTGTAGACATTACGTTGCCTTTCTTTTTCATATTGTTTTTTTGCTGTGATTGTGCAGCTATTTGGATAGATATGTTTTCTGGTTTATATGTGGTCTTAGTGAGTAACCTTTCTTGAGGATTCAATTCCCAGTGTTATTCAGAGGAGAAAGCCAATGGTGGTAACAGCAGCAATACTCAAGCAAGCCAAATATAGAAATACAATAAAGTTTAAAGACTTTTAACCATAGAAAAAGAAAGGGCAATGTGCAATAAACTATGAAGGTAATGTTAATAAAGGTGAAAAAGAGAAGCAGTTAAAGAGGAAAAAAGGATAAAGGAAAAAATAAAGAGCAAGAAATAAAAATTTGATTACAAAGTAAAAAATAGGTAAAAATATTAGATCACAGGAAGAAGGTAGGCTTGAGAGAACATAGCAGTGGTAGATCAGCATAGCATGCCAAAGCTCTGCTCCGGATTTAATCTCCAGGACTGTTAAAACAACTGGAACAATAATAAAATCAGCAATACATAATGAAACAATTTTTTAAATTAAAAAATACTAAAAAATATATAAAGAAAAAAGGTAAAAGAAAGAATTAGATGATTCTTTACGAATCTGTAATAATTGCAGTCTTGGAGGTCTGGAGGAGGAGCAGTTAGTTGCCATTCTTCACTATTCTTACAGTATTGGTTGGTGCTCTATGCAGGTCCTCTAGGTCAGCCCCAAAGGCCTAAATGACAAGGCCTCTTTTAGTTTAGATGTTATCCTTCTGTATGTAACATTCTTGGCTGCCCTGGAATTCTTTTTGTATAGACCAGTTTGGCCTTGAACTCACAGAGATCCACCTACTTTTGCCTCCCAAGTGCTGGGATTAAAGGTATTCACCACCACCACCACCACTACTGCCTAGCTGATTTATTTTTATTTTTTAAGAGAGAAAAAGTGTGTAAGTAAGTGTGTGTGTGTGTGTATGTATGTGCGCTCGCAAGTGAGTGAAGATACTTGTAAAGGCCAAGCTTCGGGTCTGCTTTTAGTTGGAGTTATCAGTGATCATGAACTGCCCAATATGGGTACTGGGATCCAAACTTCGGTCCTGCAAGAGATGTATATGTTCTTAAGCACTGAGCCATTTTTGTAGCCCAAATTTTCTATCAGTTGAGGTCCTAGGTTTGCCTTAACAGTAGTCTTAAGAAACTAACAAAAAGATCTAATACATTTATATTTGTAACCTATCTTGAGTCTTGCATATGCAATGTGGTAGGAATAAAATTTCATTTTTATACATATTTAGTTGTCCCTGTACTATTAAATTATTATTATGAACATCTTAATCACAAATTAGACAACTATGAAACTTTATTCATTTCTTTCACTGATCTCTGTGTGTCTGTGTACCAGTACTATATAGGCTTGATTTCTGTAGCTTTGTAGTATGCTTGAAGATGGGGAATGAATCCTAACTTTGTTCTTGTCTTTCAAGAATTTGTCTTTATGGGTCATTTATATTCCTATATTAGTTTTACCAACAACTCTGAATCTATTGATAGGTATTAAATTTAATGTATAAATCAATTTGAGAAATACTGAATCTTATTAGTAAGTCTTCAGTCTGTAACTATGAGTTGTTAACCATTTACTAAGATTTTTAAATTTCATTCAGTGTTACTGTGTAGAATATAAGTTTTAGACTTCATTTGTTCAATTTATTGTTTTTATGATGTTTATGGAAAATGGATTTCCTTAATTTTATTTTCAGAATGTGTATAGCTCGGACTGTCCTAGAACTCACTCTGTAGACCAGCTGCTCTCTAACTCAGAGACCCACTTATACCTGTCTCCTGAGTACGTGTGCCACTACCTCCCTTCGACAATTCATTTTTTTAAATTGCTCTTGTATTCTGCATTTCTATTGAACTCATTTATTAGCACTAGTAGGTTTTTAGTGGATTCCTGAGTTTGTTGTTTTTTGTTTTGTTTGTTTCCATGTGCAGAAGATGCATGCATGGATACTTTTTATTTCTTCTAACCTGCTTGCACTGAGTAGAACTTCCAGTACAGTATGAAATAGAAGTGGTGGTAATAGACAGTCTTTGGGGTACAGATTGTAACAGGATTTCAGTGGTAGCTTACACTGTTCTAGAACTCATTGTGTAGCCTAGGCTAGCCTCAGACTCATGGCAATGCCTCAGCTTCCTAGTTGTTGTAATTACAGACATGAGTCACCATGCCTGGGTTGGACATCTTTGTCTTGTTTATAATCTCCTATTATTCATTTTTAAATGTAATGTCTGCTGTGAATTTTTGCAGATGTTTTTTACTAGACTGATGAAGTTCTCTTCCGATCTTAATTTGTTTGTTGGTAACTTTTGTTTTTGTTTTTTGAGACAGGGTTTCTCTGTGTAGCTTTGTAGACCAGCCTGGCCTTGAACTCAGAGATATCTGCCTCCTGAGTACTGGGATTAAAGGTGTGAACACCCCTCCCCCTTGTTGGTAACTTTGTAACCATGACTATGAATTGGTTCATCTTGGACATTGTAAGTATTTGAGTAAAATGAGAAGTTAGGAAGAAAAAAGAATCTTGGTTTGATCCAAGATTGTGTTATTGATACAGTTTTTCATCCTTAAGACTCCTAAACATTTCCTTAATGGCAAGCCCCAAATTTTTGATTATGGCTTTCAGTTTTTATTTAAGCACAAATCTCTCCAACCTTTTCCTATTTGATAATTTCAGATAGCTATATATTACTCCAGATTTTAACACAACTTATTATTCCTTTGGCTGATTTTATTTTGCATCAGATTCTATAACCAGATCATAAAGCATAAAAAAATATATTTGGAGAATTGTGGACAGGGAATGTGGCCAATCATAGTGACCTCTGCCTGTAATCTCAGCATTTGGGGGAGATTGAGACAAGAGAATTGCTGCAAATTCAAAGACAATAGCTACAGTTAGTAACAACACCTCCCTAGTCCTCTCAGCCAAAATGTTAGAATATATGGTTGGAACATAGGATATATGGAGTGTGAAGAATAACTGTGTTGGGGAGGGGCTAGGTCATGAAGAGTCTGCATTCCAAGAAGTTGAAACTTGATTCTGAAATATCACCAAATAATCCAAAACAGACAATACAAGATTTGTATTTTGAATGAATTCTGAAGAATTGATAATATTTTTGGTTAGTAAAGTACAGGAATTGGTGGGAAGTTAAATCCACTTGAATTGAATTTAACCTTAGCCAGTAAGATAATTTGATTTTGGAAATACTGAAGTTCTAAACATTGAAGTGTCCTTAAGGAAGATGTTAAATATGAGAGTGATTTCATAGAAGAGTATTTTATTTAGTAATCAAAGTAAATGAGCTTATTTAGGGAATGAGAAGGGCTCATGATCAAGGAGAATATAATGGAGAAGGTAGGATGGGTGAAGAAAAGGAATTCTAAGAAACTGTCAGAGGTAAGAAAAAATTACCAAAGACTCCTTATGACAGGCCAAAGGGAAAAGACTTTGCCAAGTGGCAACTATATTCTCTTGGGCTTTGTTTAGCTTAGGCTTAAAGTGCTCTGATTAAAGAAATAATGTTTTGGAGTCTGGATAATAGAAAAGCTATACCTAACATGATCCTGGTTGGAACTAGTTTTCCTTCCAAGGCTTTCATTTTATGCCAATAGTTACAGTGCCCAAGATGGGAATTGTTATTGAATGTTAATCATAATTCAGAACATTGTTTTAAACTTTTCTCTGGAAATAATTTTCCTGTTTGCCCCAGGCTCTTTACTACTTAAGCTACTGTTTGTTTATGTTTATAACGGAATCACTTGGCAAACTTAAAATACAAATTTTTGGTGTGTGTGTGTTGCGAGAATCCAGTTAGACCCACAGACCAAGATCACCTTGGATATTGCTCTAGAATCTGAATCTTAACACTTCTGTGGTAAAGGCTGTTCTGTTCTTAGTAAGTAGGTCTCAATTAACTGCTGTTTGCTACCTCTTCATGCATGTGGTGGTGGTGGTGGTGGTGGTGGTGGTGGTGGTGGTGGTGGTGGTGGTGGTGGTTGGTGGTGGTGATGCGGGGGGGGGGGGAGATTTAGCTCAAGGGTTGAGTGTTACTTCATTTCTGGAAAATTTATTTCCTCCCTTGAACATGCTTCTTAATTTCCTACCTGTTGCCAGAGCAGCTTTAGAAACAATGGATTCAGATCTCGAACTTGTGTCAGCCTAAGTAGATTTCTGAGTCCTTAGTCTCCCAGGTAATCATTAACTTGGAGTTTTCTAAGGGTTGAGATTTGCTAAGTATTGCCCTCAGCTTGTGCTATTTGTGTTTAAGAACTCATTTGTATAGTATACATATCTTTTTTATTTTTTATTTTGGTTTTTCTTCTTTTTTTTTTTTTCAAAGATTCTATTTATTATGTATATAGCATTCTGCTTCCATGTATATCTGCACATGAAGATGGCACCAGATCTTATAACGGACGGTTGTGAGCCACCATGTGGTTGCTGAGAATTGAACTCAGGACCTCTGGAAGAGCAGTCAGTGCTCTTAACCTCTGAGGCATCTCTCCAGCCCTTTTTTTCGGTTTTTCAAGACAAGGGTTTCTCTGTGGCTATGGAGGCTGTCCTGGAACTCACTCTTGTTAGATCAGGCTGGTCTCAAACTCACAGAGGTCTCCTCTGCCTACCGAGTGCTGGGATTAAAGGTGTGTGCTGCCGCCACCACCGCCCAGCTTTGTATGCATATCTTGAACAGTTGACTTCCAGTTCTTGTATATTATTTTCTTTGTAGTACTTTTAGTGGAAATTGGTAAAATAAACACCCTGATTGTTGGGTTAAAAAAATTGATGTCTACTGTCTGTTGATCCTTGATACTGGGGATATGTCTGTGTATAAAACAAAGAATCTGTTTCCTATTATGGGATAAAATGAAATTAAAATTAGATAAGGACAGTTATATTAGCTATGAATTGGAGACAGTATAGAAGTGGCTAATTGTACCCAAGGCTGAAGTGGAAAGGATTTCTTGAAAATTGTTTTAATAAAACTTTATTTACTGGTGTTACTTTTACAGGTGGCAATTCTTTCACCCTACCCCCCTTGTTGTAGGGATAGAACTCAGGATCTTGTGCATTATAAGCTCAGCCCTCTTTTCTTTATTTTGGGGTGAAGGGAATTACTATTCTTTTTTTTTTTTTCTTTTCAGAATGTACTCTTAATCTTACGTTAACTGAAATTTAGAGAGATTATTTATCATTTTTGTTTTGAAAATTTTCTCCCTTTCTCACATATTGTTCCATATTAGTGTCTGGATGTACTATGTCTGTTAGCTAAGATTGTAATACCCAAGTTGGGAAAAAAAAAAACCAAACAAACAGACAATGCCAGGCTGTGGTGGCATATGCCTTTAATCCCAGCACTAGGGAGGCAGAGGCAGACGGATCTCACTCAGTAAGTTGGAGGCCAGCCTGGTCTACACAAAGAAACCCTGTCTGGAACCCTCCCCTCCCCATAACAGTGCCCATTATAGTATTCGATTGGTTTTGTTTGTTCTGTTTTGCTTCGTTTGAGACAGGATCTTCACTATATAGCCTAGGTTGACCTTTAACTTAAGATTCTTCTGTCTCAGCTGCTCCAAGTGCAGAGACCACAGGCATTTCCTACCATGCTTAGCCAGAATTCAGTTTAATGTTTAATTATGCTGTATACTATAGTACAACTTAAAAAATACTACTTACTTTATTGATTAATGGAAACATTTTTCACTGTCAAATAAAAAATTGTAAGTAAATGATTTGTGTTTGCTGGGAAGGGTGGGTCTGGCTTCATGTCATTTTGTATACATATTTTTAAGGTTTAATTATGTTTAAACATTTCTTCACTGGTGAATAGTATTCTTTTTTGTGGATATACCACATACAGTCTAATAGATGGAAACTTGAATGATTTCCCAATTTTGGAAATTATAAATAATATTGCTCTGAATATTCACATTTAAGTATTTGTAAAGATGTGTTTTAATTTCTTCTGGAAGTAGTCCTGGAAATACAATTGTTAGGCTGTATGATAAGTTTATGTTTGCAGACTAGATGAATTGTGTAAGCCCTGATGTGTATTCCTGGATTTGTCTTTAACTTTCATGTGGAGGTATTGCTTTCTTCAGAATGAATCTGAGTAGTAGTCTATCCTGTTGAATTATCGTCATGAGTTTATGAAAAATTGATATTATTAAGTATTTGGTACAGTGAAACAATGTAGGTCAGAGCTTTTCTTTGTGGGAGAATTTCAAGTACTAATTCCATTTCAAATGGTATGGGGTTAGTCATTTTTTTTCTCTTGAGTCAGTTTTGTCTAGGAGTTTTTTCATTTTTATCATAGTATTGTATTTGTTGATAACAGTTGATATTTTTCTTTATAACCATTTTAGTTTCTCTTGGGTTTGGTAGTGAAACCCTTCCTTTCATTGCTGAATTGGGTAATGTGTTTTTTTTTTTTTTCTTCTTGGTCAGTCTGGTTACATAAAGGCTTACTAATTTTGTTAGTTTGATTCTTGCTGCTGCCATTTCTTTTGCTTGCTTTGGGTGTAGCTTGCTTTTGTTTTTCTAATTCTTAATGTAGAAGTTTGCTTGAAAATTTTCATTTATAGTATTATGTTTACAGCTATAAATTGTCTTCTGTGACACTGTTAATTGTATCCTAAGTTTGTGCAATGTCTTATTTTTATTCATCTTAAAAGTATGTTCTGAGTTCCTTTGTAATGTCATCTTTGCCCATGGGTTTTCTTTTAGAACTGATTTAACTTCCAATGGTTTTAGACTTTCAAATATTCTTTTGTTGTTGATTTCTAATTTACTTACATTACGATTGGAGAAAGTTCTTAGTATTATTTCTTTTACATTTGAACTTATTTCAAGATGTGGTTTGGAGAATGTGACTTAACAAGAATTTGTTTGGATTCTTTCAGGTGTCTTTTGGGTCAAGTTAGTAGTAAAGTTCAATCTTCGTTGTCTTCTAATTTCCTCCTTACACTTTCATCATTGAGGATGAGATTCGAATCTGCCTGTAACCATTAAATTAGCAATTTCATCTATCATTCTGACTTTAAAAAAAAAAGAAGTTAGCCATTTGGGGATTTTCAGTTAAATGCTTATATTTGTCATGTATTTCTGCTGAATGTTTTAACATTACAGAATATCTTTGTTTCTTAAAATTTAATTTTGTTTTGTCAGCATTTTTTATGATTTGTTTTCTATTCTGTTGGCTTTTCTGTATCTTTGAATATTGAAAGTGTCTCTTCTAGATGGAATATAACTAACAATTTGGTATTGCTTTGTGGGATATGCTTTTTGAGATGGGATCTCACTAAGAGCTCACAGTGGTCTGGAATCTAGTGGTCTTCCTGTTTTAGCTTCCTCAGTATTGTGATTCCTAAGTGTAATACATGTTTGGCTGGGGCATTTCTTTTTAAAAATACAGTCAATCTAGGGAAATGCAAATCAAAACAACTCTGAGATACCCTCTGACTCTGTCAGAATGGCTAAAATCAAAAACACCAATGACAGTTTATGCTGGAGAGGTTGTGGAGAAAGGGGATCACTCCTCCACTGCTGGTGGGAGTGCCAACTTGTACAGCCACTTTGGAAATCAGTATGGTGACTCCTCAGGAAAATGGGAATCAGTCTACCACAAGATCCAGCAATTCCACTCTTAGGCATATACCCAAAAGAAGCACATTCATACAAGGACATCTGTTCAACGATGTTCATAGCAGCATTATTTGTAATAGCCAGAACCTGGAAGCAGCCTAGATGCCCCTCTACCGAAGAATGGATAGAGAAAATGTGGTACATTTACACAATGGAGTACTACTCAGCAGAAAAAAAAATGGAATCTTGAAATTCGAAGGCAAATGATTGGAACTAGAAGAAACCATTCTGATCGAGGTAATCCAATCAATCACAAAAAGACAAACAGGGTATTACTCACTCATATATGGATCTTAGACATAGAGCAAAAGATTACCAGCTCACAATCCACACTGCCAGAGAAGCTATGTAACAAGGAGGACTGTAAGAGAGACATATATGGTCCCCTGGAGAAGGGGAAAGGGACAAGATCTCCTGAGCAAATTGGGAGCAAGGGAGGAGGGGGGAGGAGGACATGAGGGAGTAGAAAGGTTGAGTCGGGGGAAGAATAGAAGAAAACAAGGCAAGAGATACCATAATAAAGGGAGACATTTTAGGTTTAAAGAGAAATCAGGCACTAGGAAAATGTCTGGAGATCTACAAAGATGACATCAACTAACAATCTAAGCAACAGAGAAACTACCTTAAATGACCTCTTTTGATAATGAGATTGATGACTGACTTATGTGCCGTCCTATAGCTTTCATTCAGTAGCTGGTGGAAATAGAAGCAGACACCACAACTAATCACAGAACTGAACTGGAATCCAGTTGCAGAGGAGGAGGAGTGATGAGCAAAGGGGTTCCAGACCAAGCTGGTGAAACCCACAGAAACAACTGACCTGAACAATGGGGAGCTCTTGGGAAACCAGCACCGGACTGATCCAGACCCCAAGAACGTGGGTGTCAGTGAGAAGACCTCAGAAATCCATGGAGCCTCCTGTAGTAGATCAGTACTTATCCATAGCATAGGTGTGGACTTTGGGAGCCCATTCCACATAGAGGGATACTCCCTGAGCCAAGACACACAGGTGTGGGCCTAGGCCCTATTCCAAAAGATATGATAGACTCTGAAGACCCCCTATGGAAGGCCTCACCCTCCCTGGGGAGCAGAAAGGATATGTGATAGGTAGGGTTTTAGTTAGGGGGAGTGGTAGGGGAGGAGGGGAGGGAAAGGGAACTGGGATTGACATGTAAAACAATTTTATTTCTAATTCAAATAAAAAAATGGAAAAAAATAAATACAGTCAATCTGTCTTTTTTAAAGTGTGGTGTGTGTGTGTGTGTGTGTGTGTGTGATGTGTGATGTGTGATGTGTGATGTGTCTTTTGAATATGGATATGCTTGTGATAGCATTTACCTGTGGAGGTCTGAGGACAGTTTGGGGGATCTATTCTTTCCTATGCCATGAGATCTAGAGATGGAACTCAGGCCATCAAGTTTGTGCCACGAGTGCTTTCCACCCACTGAGCCATCACACTGGCCTCAATTTGACTAAACTCCTTTTAATGTAGTGTTTAGTCCATTTATTTTAAGGTATTTGTGTTTATTTTTCAATTATATGTGTATATATGCTTGTTTCTGTGTATATGTGTGAGTGCTGGTATGTCCAAAGAGTCCATCACAGGATGCCTTTTCACTTGAAGCTCGCATTATGGGTGGTTGTGAGCTACTACTGTGGATGCTGGGAACCAAATTTGGTTTCTCTGCAAGAAAAATAGGACTTCTTACCCAATGAGCTTTTATCCTTTTATTTTTTTAATAGGTGTATGATTTCTTTCCTCTTTCTATTATATCATTATTGATTTCTTTGATTTTCAAAAGAATTCTGTTTTCCAACTTTTTGTTCCACATATTGTATGTCTTATTTTTTGCAGTGTACTTCATGTGAATGCTGTTAATGCCTCAGTGTAGATAACTCTATTTCCTCTCCTCTTCTTTGTGCTATTATTATTATTATATATAATGTTCATTAGTGTAATAACCTAACGGCAGTTTTAATTATTTCTTTCTACAGTGTATACCAGTGTAAAGAATAAAACAAGGTTTATAGTATTTTTATTAACCTATACTCTTATTATTTGTAATTGTCTTTGTTCTTAGAGATTCAAGCTAACCACATAGTGTCATTGTTTTTCACTAATACAACTTTATTATATAACTCCTTTTTTGTGTGCTGTTTCTATTATGTATATACATCTTTATTTGTGGAAGGCCCAACAGTATATTTCTTTCACTCAATAAGCTTTTAAATTAGAGAGAGAATAAAAATAGGAAATATATTTATACTTTTCCTTTATCTCCAGTTGTCTTTGGCAGTTTTATATTTTCTTCATATGAATTCCAATGATGATCTGGTTCCATCCTGAAGAATTTCCTTTACTACTTGATTGTATGTTACTTTTTGTGCCTTAGTCTAAAAGGGGACATTTTTCATTCAAATCACCAAACTGGACTCCCTGGCCCCCATGGGTCCATGGCCATCTCTTGACACAGAAGGTATTTAGTCCAAATCCCAAAGTCCCCAAAATCTCTAACAGTCTCAACACTGTTCAAAAAGTCAAAAGTTTCTTGAGACTCAAGACAAGTGATCCCTTCAGATTTGAGCTTAGCAGAATGGATAATGAGAATGCATATTCAGAAATGGTTTACTTAGACAAGCTATAGAAAGAAATACAATCTCCCTCTTTCTTACTGTTTTGATTTCCTTACCGTTTTGACCAATCTCATCCAAGGAGTTAGCTACTCAAAGGCATAAATAATTACAGACTTGGGGACTATGGAAATGGTTCAGGAGGTACAGTATTGCCTTGCAGAAGATCTAAATTCTATCTCCAGAAGAACACATGTAAAAATGCCAGACATGGCAGAGACAGGAAGATCTTTAGGGCTTGCTGGCCAGCTAGTTTAGCCTTATTAATGATTTTTGTTTGTTTTTTGTTTTGGTTGAGACAGGGTTTCTCTGTGTAGCTTTGGAACCTATCCTGGAACTTTCTCTGTAGACCAGGCTGGCCTCGAACTCACAGAGATCCTCCTGCCTCTGCCTCCTAAGTGCTGGGATTAAAGGCATGTACCACCACTGCCCAGTTTATTAATGAGTTCTAAGCCAGTAAGAGACCCCATCTCAAAGGAGATAGGGGTAACATTCCTGAGGATGACACCTGAGATTGTTTCTGGTCTCCGCGTGCACATATGTGCACTCCCACATGCATGCATGTGCACCAGCGTGTACATAAATACATGTACACACGGTCATTAAAATAATTAAAATTTTTAGCAAAGTGCATTGAGTTTATTGAGTAGGAATTGTGGAAGCTTACCATGAAGTTTGTGCAACAACAGTTGGGGAACTGTTGTTTCAAAATGAACAGTCTGCTTATGTTTGTATATGTGGAATAAGGGTTGTATGTATTGAAAGATACATCCTTAGATGTCTGATTTTACTTATTTTGTTTTGTGATTTAACTTTTAAAGAAAGGCTGAACATATTGTTAGCAGTACCTTTCAGTAGTTTTGCCATTAACAGGGGAGTGTTACTTAAGTATTTGATGTCCATTATCTTCATTAGTTTGTTACGATAAGTCTTTACTCCAAGCCACCAGAGCTTGCTGCCATGTTAAGGTCCCAAGTAACATACCGAGACTTATATTAGGTACAAATGCTGCTTGGCCAATGACTAGGATTTCTCATCTGCAAGCTTGTCCCGCGCTATATTCTCGCCGGCAAGAATCACACAGGACACTCGGATCCTTCTGCAGGAAAGCTTTAATGCATCTTGAGAGAGGAGAGCATAAGCTTACCAGAGCGGAGACCCCGAGCCAAGAATCCCGTCCCCTAATAAAGGCTGGCAGCCCCGCCTGGGACGTGTCACCCTATGAATGGCTTCAGCTCCTCAGGCCATATGAGCCACGGGATAGGCAGAGATCAAAGAAATGGAAAATTACCCAGCGCCTGCGAAATAATTTACATTCAGTGCCTGCAGGCACCATCATTGTAATGGAGAATGCAGGGACGGCTCCCTACAGATCCCCCTTTTTTATTAATTAATGATAAGGCTTTATATTTTTACAAGCAAATAGGTCACCCATATGTTGAGGGATAGAGGCAGAGGTTGTACCTTCCCAATCAAATATTAAGACTGTGTACAAGAGTCGCCATCAGGCTGTTAGCTTGACCCGAAGCGCTCTCGACCTGTCCTCTGCCGTTTTTCTGGGAAAGGGAGACTCGGGCAGGCAACCCTTATGCAGGACAACATGCCTCCCAGAGAAGCCTGCATACTGGGCAACTCTCTGTGCGATGCCTTGCTCAACATCCCTCATGGGCTGCTCAAACCAGACACTCTACCCTGTGCAATGAGCCTAGGCTCCGGGTGTGCAAGAGCTGTCTGGCCGGCGGCCTATTGCTTAAGCATAGTTAGCCAAATATCAGTGGAAGCCCCTTGTTTTAAAGCTACAAGCGCTTGGGCGATAACCATCTTGTCTCTCTTAGTTTGAGCCTTGAGCCTACAGACCAGCCAGAGAAGTAACACCAATCCGCAGCAAACGGCTGCACCAAACAATCCCATCCCCACCCATTAAGCGATGACAATCTCTCCGTCAAGGACAGGAGTTAATCTGGATAATAATAGCGGCTCTCAACTCCCGGGGAGAGGGTGGAGTTTCCACTTTTGAAGGTCCGAAGGGGCTCTTTGTGTGAGTCTTTTCGGGATCCACAGGGGATTCTCTTCATCCTGTGGAAAAACACATAGCTCCCCTGGATCTTATGAGAATAGGATCCGGGCCTCTCCAAAGATCAGTTAAGATATCTTTCCATTTTACCATTTCCTTTGGCCTTTCAGGTTCTGAGGTGTGACGCTTGGCTGTAGTATGGCCCTGAGCGTCAATGTTTATGAGGCTTTAAAGCCGCAGGCATTCCAGGCCTCCAAGAAGTGTTGAATAACATGCATGGCCTTTTCCCCTATCAAAGACTGGGAAAGCCATCTGTAATTTTCTCCGCTCCTCTAATGGTAAAAAGGAGTTGGTACCAAATAATGGGGGTGTTGATGGAAGTACACCCGCTGGATTAACAGGTCTCTTAAATTTACCGGGGTGTGACCGGTTATCCCCTATTTTCTCTCCCTCCTTTTTTGTTTCTTTTTTACCTAGCTGAGCTGTTTCCTCTAAAACTTTATCTCTTGAGCTTTTAGAGTCATCAGAGCTATCAAGATTTAAAGCTTTAAACTTATTTACAGAATCATCTAACAAATTACTCACTCCCTTGTCATTAGACATCCCGGGAGGTCCTTTTTCCTTATTCGTTGCTGTTTCTCTTTTTATACATACTCCCTTGTCACTAGACATCCCGGGAGGTCCTTTTTCCTTATATTTTATTGTTGGGCGCGCCCCATCTCTCACTACATTCGGTTTCTGACATGTAATTCTGGACTTCTTTAAGATTGCTACAACAGTGAGAAAGGTCAAAATGGCTCCTAGTAAAAGCACAGAAGCCTCTACACTAACCTCCCAAAATAGCAACATTCCCAAGCCAAAGTCCAGAAAAGACATACCTCTCCGAATTTACCACCCTGCAGTTCTGAATCCGCCTTGTAGCCAAGGGGTCTCCGCGGTGCCGGTGATGTTAACAAGTTCCCGGGTTTCGGCACCAGATGTCCCGCGCTATATTCTCGCCGGCAAGAATCACACAGGACACTCGGATCCTTCTGCAGGAAAGCTTTAATGCATCTTGAGAGAGGAGAGCATAAGCTTACCAGAGCGGAGACCCCGAGCCAAGAATCCCGTCCCCTAATAAAGGCTGGCAGCCCCGCCTGGGACGTGTCACCCTATGAATGGCTTCAGCTCCTCAGGTCATATGAGCCACGGGATAGGCAGAGATCAAAGAAATGGAAAATTACCCAGTGCCTGCGAAATAATTTACATTCAGTGCCTGCAGGCACCATCATTGTAATGGAGAATGCAGGGACGGCTCCCTACACAAGCTCAGTCTTAATTATCATAAATCTATGTATTTTATAAGACTTGTCTTATGTAGGATGCCTTCCACTGTCGTCCTCATCCCAGGATCACATGGTGGCTCAGAGCAGAGAGCAAGAGGAAGAGCAAAAGGTGGGGACTTCCTTCTTGCCCTTGCTTATAAATGAGTCTGCATGCTATGTCACTTCCTGCCTAGATCACAAGACTTCCTTTTACTACATTTCCCAGAATCCTCCTTGATTCCTAGTCCTACCTTACTTGCTGCCTCATTGGGCAAACAGTACTTTATTTAACTAAAGTTAAATCTTACAGACACTTATAATGGGGGGAGGAAATGAAGCCAGAAATGCTGCTCAAATTTTGCTGTGAATGGGACATTTCCCTTTAAAGAACCATCTGGGGGTGGGGGAAGGAAAAAAAAAAGAACCATCTGAGGATGGGAAAAATGGCTCAGTAGGTAAAGTGCTTACTACATAAGCACACATTGGGATCCCTGGCATTCACATAAAAGCCACGTATGGTGATAAGCATCTATAACCCAGTGCTAAGGGTCAAGACAGGCAATTCTCTGGGGCTTACCAGCTAGTCCAGCCAAAATAGTGAGGTAGGTTTAATGATAAATCCTGTCTCAAAAAGTAAGGTAAAAGAGTCTCTAATACTAGCTCAGTGGTTAAGAACAGTTACTGCTCTTCCAGAGGACCAGAATTCAGTTCCTAGCAGTTCATAGCCACTCATAACTCTTAACTCCAAGGGATCTGACACCATCTTTTGGCCTCCATGGGCACCCTTACACATGGTCCATACATACACACAGTACATACATAGACACACATGCACATAAATAAAAATAATGAAGATTTTAAAGACAACTAAAATTTCATATTAGAACAAATACAGGGATTCCACAAGTTTACATTGTGGACTGCTACCCAGAGGTGAAGAATAGGTTAAATATTGTGGAAGGTCTGACAAAATTAAAGGTAGAAAATATCACCTAGACTTGGGGCTTAGTTAGAAATGTTTATGTCAGACAATAATGTGGACTTTAATTGTAAGGCACTAATAGCAGTTGCCTCAGTGACCTGGTTGGTTTCTGCAAACCTTCCATATTTAAGTGACAAGGCATCAAATATCCCTAAGAGGAAATCCACTTATGTGTACTGTGGGAATTTGCCTGGTGTGAATACAATTCAACTTAGGTAAATGTGTTTGTTGAAATGGTCACAAAAAGCTCCAGAAAGGAAGATCATATTTAGTGGTACATAAAACAACAGTGACTACTAAGGATAGTTGGTGACACTGACAGACATGTGGTTCAGGATGTATTGAGAGAGAACTAGAGTTTTCTAGGGGATCTGATGTTCTCTTGTAGCCTCTACAGGCACATGCGTGCGCACACACGGCATATACACAAACACAAATAAAGATCTTCTTAAAAAATAAAATAAGGTGGAGAGGGGATTAAGAAAGATGTCACAGTGTCAACCTCTGGCCTCCATACATGCCCAAACGGGTGAGTGCACCTGTACATACACACAACACATACCAGTAGGGGACGATGACAACGATCGTCTGGTGTAAAATTCAGTATTGCTGAGTTTGAGAAACCTCTCTCTAAAACACTCTGCTTGGCCACACAGTCCACATTTTTATTATTGTGGATATGTATATGGATGTGTGTATTCATGGTACATACAGATATACTAAGTTTGGGGCCCTGAGCAGAATTGTATATCTCATGTACACAATCCTGTAGGTGATTAACTAGTTCTTATATAGTGAGGAGTTTGATTGTGACCAACCTTGTTTTAGAGATGCCCAAGACCATTCAGTAATTTGATTGGACTTAGAGGGAAAAACAGGTAAATTAATAATGTGCTTTATTATATCAGAGGAATACGGGTTTAACTTGCATAGGCCTGGGTCCAGGAAACTTCAGGTACAAGGTAACAATTGTCCTCTTTTTTTTTGGGGGGGGGGGATTGTTGGTTTTGGAGACAGGGTTTTTCTGTATAACAGTCTTGGCTGTCCTAGAACTCACTCTGTAGACCAAGCTGGCCTTGAACTCACAGAGATCTGCCTGCCTTTACCTCCCAAGTGCTGGGATTAAAGGCATGTGCTGCAGCCGCCACCACCCGGAATTTTTAATTTTTTAAAAAGTTTTATTAATCATCATTATTACTACCACTACTACTATTATTATATTCTTGGTGTCCTCTTTTATAGTTATGTAGTCAGTGGATGCTTATTTCTCTCAGTGGTGTTATGAGACTGAACTTGCAGAGGTTTGCTAACCAGTAATACCTATCTGAGCATTGGTGTGCAGTAATTTTATTGCATAATCAATCACAGGCAGGGTCAACACCTATGTGGCTAATCTTAGTCTTCATCTTCTTCAGAGGTAAATCAGATGTTGTGTGACCTAAAGTTCTCAACATGAATCTTACTGTTTAGACTGTCAGGCATAGACAATGATTCTAGTGTTTTTTTTTTTCATATTTATTTATTTATTTATTTATTTATTTATTTATTATGTATACAGTATTCTGTCTGCATGTATCCCTGCAGACCAGAAGAGGGCACCAGATCTCATTACGGATGATTGTGAGCCATCATGTGGTTGCTGGGAATTAAACTCAAGACCTCTGGAAGAGCAGCCAGTGCTCTTAACCCTTGAGCCATCTCTCCAGCCCCTCTAGTGTTTGTTTGTTTTTGTTTTTTTAAAGTAGGTCATTCCAAGGACTTTTGAGTTTATCTTCAAGCAGTCCCAGTGTTAACTTGAAGTAGAAGACAGCTGTGTATTTCACTTGTGTTGCCTGTCAGATTTAGAGGTTAACAATACCAAACTACTGATTAGGGAAAAACATAGTTTAAGTAGTGAAGTAAGAGGGAATGGGACAGGAAAAAGAAGTAATATATGAAGGAGAAGAAAAGTATATGGGTTAGATGTATGAGAAAATATTTTATGCTATGTGCAGAGAAAGAAAAGGACTTTTGGGCTGAAGAGATGGCTTACAGGATAAGTAAGAGCTTGCTGGCCTACCAACCTAGATGAGATTTGAGCATTGGGTTCAGTGAGAGACTTTGTCTCAAAGGTAAATTTTGATGGAGCAGGAAACCTGACATTTTCCTCAGGCTTCTGCTTGTGTTCATGCATCCTCCTACAAACACAAACATATGAAACACATACACACATCACATGGAAAAAATTAGAAAGGGCATCCATAAAAGCCTATTTGAGCACGATGCAAGTTAAAACACTAACTGAACAATTAAAGTACAGAAATATGAATTTTAAAATAAAATGAAATAATCTTAGTATTCTTTCCTACTTGGAATGATATGGTGTAGAAGGAAATAACCATACATGGTATATGGATATTGATGGTTAATTTATTATGGAGAAACCACTTACATGAGAAGCCGATAACCCAGGTTAATCTCAGCAGCTCTCCGAGACCCGACTGGAACCCTGTGAGAGGACGAGTGCCCCTTGCCTCAGACCTTTATCCCACACTTCCCATATGCACCTGTGACCACAGGTACCTAGAGGTCTCTCCCTACAATTCCCCTTTTAGTCTAAAGAAAAGATTCAGACTTGATACAAAGATGGCAAGATTCAAGTATGCACTAGGAAAAGTACGAACATACACCCTCAAAATCTAAAGCCAGTAAAACAACAAGAGCAAATGGCAAGAACTACATATCTAGTCCTAGGGTAAAGGCATAACAGAGATTGCTATAGAGCTGTACTAAGTTGGAAAGTTTAAGTCTTGTATCTAATATTTCTATCTAAGGAGAAAGAAGAGTCTAATCTTCAACCCCATCAAAGACCTGAGAAGGAAGATAACAATAAGATAATAACTAGGGTAGGCAGGAAGCACAGGTGAGCAACTGCCAAAAGGTGCAGCCAAGACAGAAACAGCAGGCTACCTAGACAGTCAGCCAAAGACTCACAGCAGCATAGGGGCAACCAGCTTTGGCTAAGGCCTAGAAGCAGGGAGGTAGAAAGGCTGTCTCACCCTGACTTGGCAAGATTTAGCAAGTCTTTTAAATTATCTCCTACAAGCACAGTAGGATAGCATGTCCAAAGTCATCGGTCGAAGTGGGGGCAGTTCTTTGCCCAAGAGGCCATTAGTTGAGGTGAGAACAGACTCCAGAAGGAGTGACATCGGTGCCTAACATTTCCTCAGGAAATATTATTGGTGCTGTCAGGAGCAATTGTGTCTGATGTCAACAGATTACTAATATTAAAACATTTAAATGCCACATTCCGAAGATCTATGAAGTGTTTGAAGATCAAACACTTTGTTTTGGCTAATCTCATAGATATAAGGATGTGGGTGAAAATATCTGTAATTCTTGGGAACCTAGTAATACAATGGCTTAAGCTTCCCAAAATAATTTAGCAAGGACCAAGATTACAGCAATAGAACTATATACACATATAAAACAGAGGTAGAATTGAAGTGTCTTAATCAGAGGTAAAACTGTATAGTACAATATAATAGAAATATACTAAATTCTGTCAAAATACAAAATATCTTAAATATGAATTCCCACTACAGACAGCTAATAATCTGCCATCTTAACTGGCATATTCCAGTATTACACTTTCTGTTTTAGATTACTTTAGCCTTATTTAAGATCTTTTGTGTTTCTTTTTGAGTTTTTGTTGTTTGTTTTGTTCTCTTGTTCTGTTGCTAGAATCTTGATGCTGATTACATTGAGTCTGTAGATCACTTTCAATAATGTAGCCATTTTCATAGTATCAATTTAGTATGTAATTTAGTAGCTGAGCATGGGAGATACTCATTTCATCTAAGTGCCTTCAGTTTCTTTCTTTAGTGTTTTAAAGCTGTCACTGTAGAGAGTTTCTACCTATTTGGTTATATTTATTCCTAGGTCTTTTTTTTTTTTTTAAAGCTAACACAATGCAATTTGTTTCTTGATTTCTTTTTCAGAAAGTTTATTATTGATAGTAAGAAAACCATGAAATTTTTATATTGATTGTGCATCCAACTCCTCTTGCTGAAAGTGTGTTTAATGCTAAAGGTTCTGTTAAGTCTTTAGGCTCTTTTAAATGTAGTATCATGTCTGCAAGTAGGGGTTTGACTTATTTTATATTTGTCTCTTACATTTTTTTCTCTCCTCTTACTGCTTGAGCACTATGTTAATTTAACATTAAGAGAAAGTGGACACCCATGACAAGCTCCTGATTTGAAGACAAATGCTTTTAGTCTTCCCCATTTGCTGTAAATATTGACTATAGGTCACATGCAACTTTATTATGTTAAATTCTGCTTTTAGGTTCTTAACATATCCTGAAGGAATGTTGAGTTTTGTCAAAGACCTTTTTTGCCTTAATTGAGATTGGTCATATGATTTCTATCCTTAAGTCTCTTTATATACAGTGTTAAACTTACTGATTTATGTATGTTGGGCCATCTTTTTGTCCCTAGAATGAACCTGACTTACTCATGGTATATATCTTAATATGCACTTTAATTCAATCTGCAAGTATTTTATTGAGACTTTTTTTTTCTTTTTTCTTTTTTCTTTTTTTTTTTTTTTTTTTGGAGATGAGGTCTGTGACCTAACTATTCTGGAGATTATTATGTAGACCAAGCTGGCCTCTAACTCACAGAGATCTTCCTGCCTCCCAAGGCCTAGTTTGAGGAACACTGGTTTTAGCTTTTCTCTAAAGCTTTGATAGCATTTGGCAGTGACTGTTTAGGCAGGGGCCTTTGTTGTGAGACTTACTGCTTCAGTTGCACTGTTTGTCTTTGTCTAAGTTGTTTATCATCTTTATTTCACTTTAGTAGATCCTGTGTGTAGGAATTTATCAATTTCATTTAGATTTTCTAGTTTGGGATAATATAAGTTTTCAAAGCATTCCTCTGGATTTCTTTGGTATTTGTACAATATCCCTGTTTTCAACTATTCATTAAGTTGTTGAGTGTTTTTGTTTTGGTTTGTTTGGTTAGAGTTTGTCAATCACGTTTGTTTTTTCATATAGCCAGCTACATTGATTCTTTATATTTTTTACTCCCTCCCTTCCTCCCTCCCCCCCCTCTCTCATTTCTATCCTAATTTACTTCTGTCTACTGATAATGGATTTGGTTTGTTTTTCTAAGACCTTGAAGTAAATCATTGAGCTGTCTATTTCAGATTGTCCTGCTTTTTAATTATAAGCACTCACAGCTACTCATTTCCTGTTAGGAAATGCTTTTGCTATATCTCAAAGAATCTGATGATTTGTGCTAGGAACTTATTTTTTTCCTTAATTTCAAATATTTGGAAAGTCAGAGAAAATTCCATGGGCTGCTAAGAAGATATTCCCCAGCTGTTGAGTGGAATCTTCTGTAAATGTCTGTTAAGTGCATTTAGCATGGGTGTGATTAACTCTGAATTTCTTTTATTGATTTTTTTTAAAACCGTGAAGCAACTATTGATGAGAACAAGATGTTGACCTCACAGACTATTAATGTATCTGTTCTGTTATGTTTAGCAGCACTTGCTTTATAAAATTGGGAATCCCATCATTTAGTGCATATGCAATTCAAAATGCTTTATCTTTAAAAAATTAATTTTGTGTGAATGACTGTTTTGGCCACATGTATGTGTGTGTATCACTTCTTTGTCTGTCTGGTGCCCACAGAGGCCAAAAGAGACAGACCCCTGGAACTGGATATAATAAGGTTGTGAGCTACTATGTGAGTGCTAGGAATTGAACCTGTTCTCTGCAAGAACAGCCAGTGCTCTTAACCACTGAGCCATCTCTCCAGCCCAGTAAAAATGTTCTATCTTCTTAATGATTGTAGTGGCCTTTTTTGTTGTTGTTTTTAATCTCTTTTGACTAGTTGTGGATTGAATTTTTTGATTTTATTTGGGAGTCTTAAAGTGAACTTCCTATTTTTCAGGGCTGGATTTCTAGTTCCATTGAGAGGAGAAAACTGCTGTAATATGTAGAAATAGATTTAAACATTAGTTAAAGGCAAACTTTGTCAGTGATTAAGAGCATGAATGTTGCTATTCCAGAGGATCCAAGTTTGTTTCCCAGTACCCACATCAGGTAACTTCAGCTCTAGGGAATCCCATATATTTTTCTGACCTCCAAGGCACCAGCATACATGCTTGAGTTCACACACATGCAAGCATGAGCCAAATTAAAAAAGAAAAAGTCATGTGAAGCTCATTAATAGACCTCCCAGTGACCATATGACAGAAAATGACAGTTTATTGCTCTAACACACTGTAATTACATAGTGTTCAGTTTTGAGCAAATAGTGCTATGATAGAAATTCTGGTATATTTTATCTTCAGTATTTCTGAGCTTGATATGAAGAAGCAGAATTACTGGCATATCTATATTTATAGATATTTCTTTATATAGCTTTAAAAGATTTAGATATATTTTACTGTAATTATTTTCTTCAGAGCGATTATCTTAACAGTTACATGTTATAAAGTGCAAGGTGCCCCTTGGCAGATTCTATGGGGGGCAAGGTTTTCGAAGGCGGAGGAGCAGGGGACAGACATGCCAGGCAGACAGAGCTTAAGTGAGAAGTTTTATTAGAAAGGGGAAGGAGGAGGAAGGAAAGAGAAAAGGAGGTAAAGAGACACAGAGACAGAGGAGGGAAGAGAAGAGGAAGACAGGAAAAGTCCTGTCTGCCCCAGGGGAGCAGCAGGAAGGAGAGCATAAGTGGGCGTGGGGTCTTTCTTTTAAAGACCTGTGTGCAGACTAGTAGTCATGGAACCCTGGGCTGACCAGGGTACTGTCTGAGTGCATTCTGCCAGGTGACAGGGTCAAGCCAGCATAATGTCTGAATCCTTACAATAACCAGTTGTTAATTTTTCTTTACCACTTGTTAACTACTTCTGATTTCTTGTAACCATTTGTTAATTTCTCTTTACTTCCAAATTTGCTAAGAATTACTTTAAATTTATAATGTGTGTCTATCAAGTGATATGTTGTAATTTGCATTTTTACATTCCCACTGAGACAATGAATGTTTTGGCTTTGTTTGGTTTTGGAGACAGGGTTTGTCTGTGCAGTCCTGGCTGTCTCCCTCTGTATACCAGGTGGCCTCGATCTCACAGAGATTCCCCTGCCTCTGCCTCCCAAGTGCGGAGATTAAATGTGTGAACCACCGCCACCTGACTTGTTTTGATTTATTCTTATCTGTGGTAAATTGACTTGTTTTTCCTTGCACTGTGGTTATTTTAGTTACTTTTCTATTGTAATAAAAAATGCCATGACCAAAACAGTTTATAAAAGTGGTTTCAGGGGGTTAGAATCCATCCATCATGATGTCAGATTCAAGGCATGGCAGCAGGAACAGCTAAGAACTTAATACGTCTTCACTCCCCAAATTGGAGGCAGAGAGAGCAATTGGGAATGGTGTGAGCTTTAGAAACCCTAAAGCCTGCTTCCAGTCACACACTTGCTCCAACATGGCTGCACCTCGTAATCCTTCCCTAACAGTCCCACCCATCGGGGGATCACATATTCAACTGTATTAGCATGTTCGGGCCATTCACATTCAAACCACCTCAGTATGTATGTATGTGTATATATATATATATATATATATACGGCTTGTCATATCTCAGTAAATGGCTAGTTTTCTTATTTTGTTTAGGAGTTTTTTGTTCAGAAAGTTTTAATTGTAATATAATTTACTTGCTTATCTCTTTTTTTTGGCCTTCCTTCTTGTATAAGATACATACCAGTGGTCCCAGAATATTCCCATTTCTTCTGAAAATCTTTTCCCAGCTTTTATTTTTCTTTTTATATGTGTGTTAAATTGAGCCCTCTATCCATTGATGCTTTTGTGTTCTATGCAAATTTTAAACAATTATAGTGTTATGAATTTAACTGATATCCCGTTGAGACTATGGATTTAATTTGGAAAACTGATGATATATTCCTGAAAAAAGCAAATGAATTCGTATGTTCATTAGCAACATTATGACTTATATTCCTAAGTGTCCCCCCACCCCTCCAATACAGGGTTTCTCTTTGTAGCTCTGGCTGTCCTGGAACTGGCTGGAGTCAAACTCACAGAGATCTGCCCACCTCTGCCTCCTGAATGCTAGGATTAAAGGCATGTGCCACTACTGATTTGCACCTAAATGTTATTTCTAACGGTAAATAAATTCCCTTCTGCATTTTTTGAGTGTTTTAATCATGAAAGCATACCAGATTTTATAAAATTCTTTTTTTCTTTGCATCAACTCAGAGTACCAGTTTCCCCCTCATTTAATTAACATAGTGTGGTCTTTTAAAAATGTTAAACCACTCTTAGATTCCTGAGATTAAAGTTCTCCTTGGTTATGGTATGTGATCTTTCATATGCTACAATATTTAGTTTACAGGTATTTTTTGCTGAGGATATTATATTTATATTCATAAGGGATATTGGCATGTGGATTATTTTTCTTTTTTTTTTTTTTTGGCTTGGGTAACAGGGTAATACAGGCCTCAAGAATTATTGATATATACAAAAACCAGTCACATGTTTCTTCCTCTGTTTTGACAAGAATTCGTGTTAATTTTTGAAATTTTTGCTATACTTCATCAGTGAAGCAATCTATCCTGGGCTGTTTCTTTTTTAAAATTTTATTTGTGTGTGTGCATGTGCAGGTGCTTGCAGATGCCCTGAAGGTAGAGTTACAGGTGGTTATGAGCTACCCCTATGGGTTCTGGGAACTGAACTCTCATCCTCTGCAAGATCAGCAGTGTCCTTGAACACATTTTATACTGCATAGAATCTCTAAGACATACACCTAAAGCCACATGTTTTTTTTGGGCAAACTGCACATTATTTAAATCATCATAATTATAGATTGTAATGAACTTTAGGTGTTGTTTTTCAATAATTATAACATTTTTATTTGCAAAAACAATTAAACAGCTAATTAAACAATTAAAGTTCCTAGTACTTTTTAAATGCACGGTACTGCATAAAACATTTTCCTCTATGAAGAGGTACCAAACAAAATTCATGTCAATATCTAGATTCACTCCTTTTTTCATGGGTGGCACAAACTCTGCAGGCTCTTGGAGGAAATTTTTTCTTTCAAATGGTATTAAACCAAAGCAACAGTTGTCTTTGGACAAGGGAATGATTCCATGTAGAGGACATTTAAAATTTCCCATGTACAACCCAGCAAAAATGCCAAAATATTGTTTACTTGCTTGGGTTGAATATGCACAAGTTCATGCTGCTTCATACTACCTGACAGCTTTTGGGTGGATCTTTACAAGGTGCTCTCTTTGTATCCCCCAGGGGAAGGGCTGGGCAGATTTGTCTCTGGTTCCTGAGAACCTTCATTTATTGTCATCCAGTACCCAGTCTCTTGCCACCGACTGTAGAACCTTTTTGTACTTCAATTTTGCTTGTGGATTGAGGACTTTGTGCACTCTAAATTGAAAACTTCACAGTTTATGTGGTACAGCACTACTTTTTGTGTCCATTTCGCTTTCCTTAGACTGGAATAACACGAAAGGAATTGATCTGCATGGTCAACACCTTTCTTTCATGTGGCCATTTTATTCCTTGATGCAGGTAGGTTGTACTATAGTCTTCTTTCCCCCCCCCCCTTCATTGAGACAGAAGTGTGTGTCATGGATTCTTGATATCATTCGGACAAGCTGTTTGTCTTTCCATCTAGCAAATTTGTCACCTTTCTTCATTTTTTTTCTCTCATTTTCAAATTTGGCAGTAAACCTCTACTCTCCCTAATAGTCCCATAGATTGTAGTTTTGTTCTGTAGCAGCAATTTAGCAGTAGATGTAGCATTGTAATAATTATCCTGGTAAATATGGTGCCATAAGATAGGGTCCAAGGACTGAAAGAATAGTTTTTTGCAATTTCTTCCCTTCAGCAGTGCATATCTCCATACTGTAGATACAGCCAGTCTCATTCTCACAAACCATCTGAACAAGTAAACAGTATTTTTGTTATTTTCTCTGGGTTGTATGTGGGGAATTTTAAACATCCTCTCCATGGAATCATCCCCTCATCTAAAGACAACTAACTGTTGCTTTGGTTTGTATATTATTTGAAATTTTTGCAGGTAATAATCCAACACAGTTGAATCTTAAAAAGTCTTCCTGAGCAGCTGTCCATTTTTGCATTATCATTGAAATGTCTGAATGTCCATATTTACTCAAATCTATGGCAACTCATTGTTTGTGGAAATATAGGGGTATATATCAAAGGATCTGCTGACCAACAGTCTTTCAAACTATTTGTTTGACCCATCAGAATAATTAGGCCAAGGAATTTCTGGATGTCCTTCTGTGAAGCCAGATAGTGTTTTGCATTTCATTGAGGTTTGATCGTGGTAGTTGGACAGCTCTTTGCACAACATTTCTAACAGTTCATCACCAAAAAAGAGATTGGTGATGAAATGTAGTGACCCCAGCATGACCTTCAACATTTGTAAATGTGGTGGTGTGTCAGTTTCAAACCAACAATTATCAGTAGCTTCATCACTGTTGGGATCATTTGAAATCACCTTCACCTTGCACTTCTTTATGGGTCTAATAATTTCACTGTCAGTAGAAGCAGTAGAATCACCTCCAGAATCATCAAAACCGTCATCTGCATCTTCACTCTCACTAAGAATATCTGATAAATTATCATTAAATACTTCCAGAAGTGCATCACTTTCATTGGTTTCCCTCTTTTGTCTGGGAGAGAGCATTTCTAAAAGCACCAGGGATTTGAAGACTGAAGGCTTTTCAGATGACCAAAATATAGTGTAACTACAATGCTTTATGGGTTTCTACAGTTATATAGTTTCTTGTAGATTAATCTGTATGGTTTCCATCAATGAGATCACTTCATTGGATGTGGATAAGACAATGTGTTGACATCTAAGGTGAACCACAAGAAAACTGCTAAGCCATCTTTCCATCCCCTATGGGGAAGTTCTTGATTACCAGTTCAGTCTTACTTTGTTGTCATTGTTTGTATGTTGAAGTACTTTTTTTTTTGGGGGGGGACACTCGGTAGCTTCCGTTCATTTAAAGTATCTGACTTTTTGATATACAATTATACTAACCATAATGGTAGTGCTCTCCCTCCTCCCAAGTAAGGTCAGTATACCTGCTTCTAGTTTCTAATTTTTAGTAACCTGAGTCTTCCCCTGTTTTTATATGGTCATTTAGCCAGAGGCCTGGCAGTTTTGATAATCTTTTCAAAGGACTATAGTTCCTTTTCATTTTGTTACTATGTTTTTCAGCTCCAGAATTTTTGTCTGTGTCTGTCTGTCTCTTATAATTTTCATTATTTCTTTTAGTTCTTTGTTCAAGATTTCTACTAGTTTTTTTCTTAAACTTATTTAAGGACGGTTGATTAAAAGTCTTCTAATAAATCTAGCAACTGCCCTGTCTTAGAGATAGTTTCTATGTTTGCTGTGAATTAATGTATACTTTTGTGCTCATTTACGTGGCTCAGTTTTTTGCTTTTTGTCATTGTTGAACATTTTGTATAGTACAGTGGTTCTCAATCTATGAGTTATGACCCCTTCGGGATTGCATGTCAGATACCCTACATAGAAGATATTTACATTCTGATTCATAATAAAGTTAACAGTTATGAAGTAGCAGTGAAAATAATTTTGTCACTGGGGGTCACTATATTATGAAGGGATAGTATTTAAAGGGTTGCAGCATTAGGAAGCTTGAGAACCACATGTATAGTATATAATTTATCTATTTGGAAGTTCTTTGCCCCTCCTTAGGGCTTGTGTTTTGTCCTTTTTTTTGTTTGTTTTCTTTAAATTTATTCATAGTCTCCAACTTCACTGAGATGGCTGACCACGACCATGACCAAAGCAGCCTCTAAACTGGGATTCAGTTGCCGAGCCAGCCCTAGCCTCAGCTTTCTTGTCAGCACCAGGGGGTACAACACTGCTTCTGTAGGTGTCTCTGTTTGCCTTCCTTGATGGGGCAGGTCCTTCTGTGTATATTACTGTCTTACTGGTTGATAAGTAAAGTACTGTTGGCCAATACGAAAACAAGATAGGTGGGACTAGGAGTTAAGGAGGATTCTGGGAAGGGTAGAAGAAAGCACAGAGTCACCATGTGAGCCCGGGAAGACAGGATGCTTACTGCTGGCATTTGATAAGATAAGTCTTATAAAATATATAGATTTATGATAATTAAGACTGAGCTAACAGATGAGAGATCCTAGTCATTGGCCAAGCAGCATTTGTACCTAATATAAGTCTCTGTGTGCTACTTGGGACCTTTACGTGGCGGCGGGCAGAACTTGGGCGGCCTGGCTGAAAGACTTATTGTTACACTCCCCTCTTGTGAATCTTGCTGGTTGCTCACCCTTTGGACCTTTGGGCTGAGGTCTGCCATTTTAGGATGGCTACAGTGCAGGGTGGCAGGCACTATCTCCAGAGGTAGGTGGAGGTAATCATGGAGATACTGGATGCCATCATTTGTAAGGTACCAATAGAAATGTCTCCAGGTGGGCTGGAGAGATGGCTCAGAGGTTAAGAGCACCAACTGCTCTTCCAGAGATCCTGAGTTCAATTCCCAGCAACCATATGGTGGCTCACAACCATCTGTCATGAGATCTGGTGGGTGCCTTCTTCTGGTGTGCAGATATACATGGAAGCAGAATGTTGTATACATAATAAATAAATTAATAAAAAAAAAGAAATGTCTCCAGGCAAGCTGTTTCTTTGCATAGCCTTGAGACTTTAGTGACTGAATGGCCTTCATTACATGAAGGTTGGGTATATTCTTGTCTGCCTGCTTGGGTTGTTTGAGCATATGGACATCTTTCTTGGCAACCATCACTCCTTCCTTAACAAGGAGTTAATAGATAGCAATGTGATTCTTCGTAGTCATCTCCATTGTGGCAGCCACAGTCTGAGAGGGAGGTTGGAAAGGAAGGGACATGTGTGATGCAGTGTCCTTCAAGGGATTGTTATTTCTGATTTTTATGGCTTGTTTAATTCTTTCATTTATTTATTTGATAGACTGTATTTATTGGGTATCATAACTGAATTCTATGTCCTTCTCTTAGTGGTCAGCTGTGATTTGACAGAAATTTTCTTAAATACCTGCATCAAAAGACAAAACCTCTTCCTGTCTTTGCAGAGTCCTTCTGTATTAGAACATTCAGTGGTTAGCCAAATAGCACTGCCTTTCTAGGGTCATTTCTGCTGCATTGAAGTTAAAAGATGTACCTAAGGTGAAAGTTCAGGTTCTTGCTAGACGGTTTCTGAGCTTTTGTGTAGCTACGGATATTCATGGAGACTTCTAGAGTTTCCAACCATGTATAGTTTTTAAAACCTGTGTTCACTTAATCTCCTTTTTCACCCTCTTCATAAACTTTTAGGTTTGTCTGTTGCTTGTTGCAACTGTTAGCTCTTGTCATGGGTGGCTACAGGTAAACATTGACCCCAAAATGCTTTTGATAAATTGCATCAGGGAAGCTGCTTCAACCTTAGGAATCTCCAAGTCTTGAAAGCCAAATCAAGGTCTAAACCCATCCTTTAGTACCCCCATGCCAGTAACTGAAAACAAGGGTCAGGTCTGTTTGGTGCCAACAACTACACTGATGTGGGTTGCTGTCATAGTGGTTGCAGTCATTTAAGGAAGTTGTGGATGGTAAAGAGCTAAGTTAAATTACTACATAGTTTTACCAAAACTCAACAACTTCTCCTTCCCTCCCTCCCCCTCTCTGTTTTTTCTTTTCGGGGGTGTGGTTTGAGACAGGGTCTCACTATGTAGTTCTGGCTGTCCTGGAAGTCACTATGGTAGACCAGGCTGGCTTTGAACTTGAACTCAGAGATCCACTTGCTTCTGCCTCCCAAGTAGTGGATTTTAAAGGCATGTGCCACCATGCCTGGCAACAGCTTCTTTATTAGCCATTTTTCTGGGTTTTGTAAGATATTGACTAAATTTTACTTACGATAATTGATTTTGATGGTTTTGCCATGTTCTTCATTGCTTTATGGTGACATGGAGTTTTTTGTTTTATTGATTCTTTGTGAATTTCATATCATATATCCTAAACTCACTCATCTCCCTGTCCCTCCATATCTGCCCTCTGCCCTTGAAACCCCTCCCCCAAAGAAAACAAAAATAAAAATAATAAAACATTAAAAGTAAAAATGCAATTTAAAGAAGGAAAAGATAAATATTTTGCAGGGGATGCTGTGCTGTTTCACATAGTATACCCTTTTGCCCAAACAGCTTTACTTGCAAATGTTCATTGTATTGAGTCTTTGGTCTGGTTCAAGGCCTCTGGCTTCTGCTACACCATCAATCAATATTGGAGCCAAGGGATGGAGTTTTAGTGTTCCTTACTGTGCCATATTTTTAATTTCACTACCACCTTTTTGAACAAGCTAAAAGGAAAGGAATGTCATATTCATTGTCATGTGCCATTAAGTCATTTCTTACTTTTTTGTGTGTGTTGGTTTTTGGTTTTTTGAGACAGGGTTTCCTCTGTTTAACTCTGGCTGTCCTGGAATTCACTCTGTAGGCCAGGTTGGCCACAAACTCAACAGAGATCTACCTGCCTCTGCCTTTCAAATACTGGGATTAAAGGTGTGTGCCACCACCTAACTCAAAGCCATTTCTTAATAGGTATGAATATTTTCTCATTCTCTAACATTATATCTCCACTTACTAAGTCTTTTACTTTTTTCACCATTATTTCATAGTTTTATATGCTGCATTGCTTGATACCATGGGCAAATGAAGTTTATATCTTAATTTTCCAGAGTTTGAATGCCATTATAAATGGTGTCTGAAAAACTTTTAGTTTCTATTTGTTCATTGGTATTATCTAAACCTAAACATACAATTTTAAATAAAAACCTACTTAGTTCTTGGAACTTTTTAGTAGATGCGTTGTAATTTTCTACAGAGACAAGTATGTTCTTAGCTAATGAAGGCAGTTTTATGTCTTCCTTTTCCAAGCTCTATGTCTTTATTTTCACAGTAATGCTAGGGCTTCCATTGAATAGGATAGGAACAGTAAGATAGACATCCTGCGGTGTTTGCTATCTTAGAAATCAATCAGTACTTCCCTGGCACCTTTACAGTTCCTTAATTTAAATACATGTAGTTTTCAGTATAGTAAAATTAAATAGGAGCCCAGTTTCCCTCCTGTCATTAACTGACTGGAATGTCTTATAATTTTAGACAGACTAAAGTGCATATATGTATTTCTTTTCTTTGTAGATGTGTGCATATGTAAATATCTATGACAGCACTTAATTCTTTATAGTTCATTTACCCTTCTTTGTTAACAGAAGAGACAAGCATTTAGGGAAATAAGAATGTCTCTGTGGATTTTATATTGTGGACACTGGGTATTAGGTTGAACTGTGTAAAACTGCTCATTAGTTTGTATGTTTTAAATCTTACAGAAACAACAATAACCCCCCACAATGGAAGGAGATTTATGACACTACCTACAACAAGATATAGTTTAGTATGAAGTGTTCACTCATGAGAAAAGTCCATTACTGTTCTATGTTAAGTAGAGCACAGAGCTGATTCACGTGATAACCTGTGACAGACATGCTCCCTGCTCTTGAAGATGCTTTCTGAAGACTGAGCCTTTACAATCATCTTGTGTCTTTAACTCCATGATTACTCTGTTAGTATATCCATACATTTAGTCTCAACTTGAATCCACTTGCCATCCTAGTTTCATGGTACCCAGTATCTTCCACTGTAAAACATTTTGGCAGTAATTTTGAGTACAGATTACTGAGAAATGAAACATACTTTGCTGTGTGATAATTTTGTGCAAGAAGCTGCTCGCTATATGTTGTTTTTATTAGTTTTTATGTGTGTGTGTGTCTGCTTTGCCTGTGTGCATGTATGTGCATCATCAGATGCATGCCTAGTTCCCAAAAGAGGCCAGAAGATGGTATTAGGTCCCCCAGAACTGAAGTTACAGAAAATTGTGGTCTACCATCTAGGTTCAGGGAATTGAACTGGGGTCCTTTGGAAGAGCAGCTAATGCTCCTAACTGCTGAACTATCTCTCCAGCCTCCTAAGTGCATTTTTTAAGTGTTTCTGACTTAAAATATTTAGGTCAGGTATGGATTTGAGAAGCGGAATAGTTAATAAAGAGCAGCAGGTGCTTTTCTTTTCAAAAATAAATATTTCAATAGAAGAGAAGGACAATAAAACAAGTGAAACTGGAGTGTACATGTCCTTACTTTGCTCTTTTTGTGTAATATTTTTTCATTGCAAATTGTGGGTGGAAGAAAGCTCCTTTTGCTTTTTCTGTTTTGGGGAGAATCTCTCTAGTGAGTCTTTCACCATCTTCACTCTGTTGTTCTGTATAATAAAATCAGGGTAAAAGAAATACATGAAAGATTTTGTATAAGATTCATGAAACCAAAAAAATCTTGTTCATTGCTGTAATTTTTATCACTTCACATATAAGTAGTTATTAACAAGCATAAGTTGAATAAGTTTGGGGATAGATTGTTAGGACACCTAATTTGATTAAAATAAAATGTGATTTATGTATTTTTTATTTTGATACACATTATTTAATAATCATCAAAAGAGTCACATACTTTTTGAAGTGAATAAATGGTGTCTGCCACTACTGTAAAGCGAAGGCTATTGTTTTTAATTAAAAATTTGAGCTTGACTTTGAAAATGGTAAGATCATTATTATCAAAGTTGAGTATGTTGGCTGGCACATGCCAATAATCTTAATAGTTAAGGGGGCTGAGGCAGAAGGGTCAGAATAGTTCAAGACTGGCCTGGTTTGTTTATGTATAACAAACAACCCAAAACCTCTTAAAGTTGTACTGGGCAGTGTTGTACATGCCTGTAATCCCAGCACTCTAGAAGCCAAGGCCAGAGGAGGGTTGTGAGTTTGAGGCCAGTCTGAGCAACATAATCAGATCCTATTGTTGTTGTTTTAAGGAGAATTATAAAGCCCTTCATTCATTTGCAACTTCTGTTTAAAATAGAAGATTAGGAAAATACTTTTGTATTGGTAAGATAGACAGTACTGAAAAATTTTCTTTTGTATTTGCTGCCACCAAGTGAAAAATTAGTGACATTACCAAGTCTGTTATATATCTAGATAGTGTACCGAAAATAATGCCCTTTTTGTTTTGACTTGGTTTTGTTTTTGAAATAGAGATTCACTATACAGCTCAAGCTACACTTGCAGTGTAGTTCAAACTCACAAAGCCATAAGTGGTAAGATTTAAAGGTGTGTGCCCCCATTCCTACCCACTTTGATACTTTCAACTAACTTGATTTGTTCTATTGTTTTGATTTGTTCTTATTTTAACAAACGATAAGCAACACAATTTAGTACTTTACAAGCCATATCTTACCTTCTTGCACCAGAATTTCAGATCTTTTCTGTGTTTCTTGAATTTTGCAAAGGCCTATTAGGACATTAGCAACTAGTTACTGTTGACAAAGGTGATTTTAAAAAGGTGCAGGATTTTTCTAGTATAGTATGAAATATGGTTAATACATACTAGTTTACACAAGTTTAATTCTGACATGCATTTAATGATTACACATGAGAATTATGTCTTCATAATTTTTTAGAACTGATTTTGCTTATTTTGAAGATGAGCAATTTTGCTATATTAACTAGTGGACAACTTAATTTTATTCTAGGAAAACTATTATATAAGAATATATAACATTCTTAAAAAAGAAATGTGAATGTTTAATATTAGGAAATTGGTTGCATGCAGCATGGTATACTTTTATGTATAACTTGATGTAATCTTTCACAGTGTTATAAAGGACAATGTAGAGACATGAGTATGCTACTCTCTTCAGAAGCATATGCCCACTCCTGAGTGTTTCTCCCTTAACACCCAGCTTAAAATCCCTACTAAAACCCATACTTAATAAACTCTTAACTTTGTTTTGAGGGGAAGAAACAAATTAACAAAATACATAACAGTATTTAATTTTAAGAAATATGATAAATTCTCAAATTTATATATGTGAAACTGATGTTTCACATATAAAAACGTAAACTATTTTATGCATCACTGACAGCTTTTTTACTTAAGGTAAACCATGTATAAACATAAGTGGTTGGATATGTTGTCAGAAATATATTTGGACAGGGTTTTTGCTTGTGTGTGTATGTATTTAAGATTTAAGAGGGTAATTTGTTGCTAACAGTTCTGAAAAAGAAAGCCCCATACTTTGGGTTTCTTTAAGAATCCAGTAAAGATTAGCTGTTATCTAAAGGCAGTCTTTAAAAATATTGTTCTTAAAAATACATGTATGTATAGTATGTGTTTTATATATAAATATGGCATGTATGCATCTGTAATCCTCAGAGTTGGAAATTGGAGGCAGGAGAATTGAGAATTTGAAACCAACCCTAGACTATATAGAAAAGCTTTGTTTCCCCCCACCCTCCAAAATAACAATATGTATGTATGTATGTATGTATGTATGTATGTATGTATGTATGTATATGTATATGTATATGTATATGTCCTACACAAATTAGTTTTCTTGATAGGATAAAAACTAAATTCTGAATTAGTAAAAATCAAAGTAAATTTTGTATCAATTTAATAACTCAGTGTTCTGTTAAACCACATAGCCCCTTCATTTTAAAGGTTCATACTCTTGCTCTAGATGTCCGTTTTCTGCCACAGGCCTGTGATTGGAACTGAATACAATTACTGCTTCCATCAGAGGAAAAAAATATGGAAATTCATGTTATGTCTTAGTAGTCCAGTGTAGTAATACTGGCAGCTCTTGTAATCAGCTTTTTTTTTTTTTGTACTACTCACGCCTTATACATAATTACATGTGAATCAATGATTAATGTATAGTAGTGAGCTCTGTATTGGTAGAAGACTTCAGTGTATAGCAACTTAATAATTCTGATAGATTTTCAGTGGAAAAGAGCCTATGCAAATCTTACTTAATCATTATCAGCCACAGTAATCATGAGACTTCAATTATGTGAATGTCTCCTGTGGTTCTAGTGAAAGTAGTTTAAAAAATCTCTCAGACTCCAGAGGAAAAGCATTAGGATCTGGGGTGCTAGAAAGTCATGTGAGTGTGATATTTGTGCTGCTGCTTACTGGGTTCACATTAGAAATGGAAATATTAAAGATTTTGTAGTCAGTAAAGAAAGAAACTATGGTTCAGTAATGTTGCTTTATAGTCACCAGGCTGCAGTTGCTATCTTTTTTTTTGTTAGATGTCTTAGTTCTCAAAGCAGTAATGCTGCTTAATGTTAAGTAAACTTAAGTACAAAATTGCTTCAAAACAGAAAAATACACTTATTGGAGTTTTATTTAATTTGCCTTTAGTTTTATTTAACTTACCCTCCTTGCCCCACCATTTTAAAGAAAAAGCTGTGAAGTTAGAAATGGAAAGCTATTTATTACCTGTCTCTGATAAACAGTTTGGTATGTTAAACCGGAGTAAACATGATCACATTCAAGATTCATGTTCCCTTTAACAGTTCTGGCATATGAGATACATAACTGATAGTGAATTTTTGCCTGGCCCCTTTTTAAGAAAGTCTAGGTTACATTCCAAATGACCACTACTTTGTTTGTTTGTTTGGTGCTGATATGTACATGCCCCAAAAGTGCTCTCAAATATGTCACCACTCCTGTTCCCAGTTCTTCTCTCCCTATTCCTTAACACCCATCCCCCCCAGACAGGGTGTCACTGTGTATGTAGCTTTGGCTAGCCTTGAACTCACTTCAGATCTGCTTGCCTCTTGCCCATATCCAGTGACTCTCTTCTCACTTGTTATTATCTCATTTGTTATTACTTGGGATGATTGTGGATAACTAGGTTTTCACTGGAAATTCTATGCCTCATCTACTTTCTGTTCATAAACTATTTTATAACTCTTGACTCATAAAGGCTTTGGATAAATCATAAAATATACCTATTCTAGTTCTTTTTTCAACCCAGCATTTGAGAAATGAATGGGCAAAACAGAAAAGCAATCTATGCAAAAGAGAAAGACAAACAAACAAAATAAAAACTATAAGACTTTGTCTGGTAAATGATTTTAATTGGAAAAATTGTAACAAACAGCAGATTACTAATAACACACACCCCCCTTTTCTCTGTTAGTGTTGGAGATAATACTGAGTTTTCAACCTGCTTTTGCTATTTTTTTTCCTAAAAATTGTAGTTCTTTCTTTTTGCCACTGGGTGGTGTGTTTGCATTATTACTACAAGCCCTTTCTAAATTTAAAGGAACCATTTGAAAATTTACAATAAAAATAACATGGTTGTATAGTTTGTTGTACAGTCAAGTGAGATTAAATAGTTCCAAAAAAATCTTATGATATACTGGAGAGAGAGAGAGAGAGAGAGAGAGAGAGAGAGAGAGAGAGAGAGAGAGAGAATATGAGTATGTTGATAATGTCTCATGTAATCCCAGCATTTGGGAGGGAGAAGCAAGAGGATTTTTGTGAATTCATGGCCATCCTGGTTTTCATAGTGAGTTTCAGGACTACATAGAGAGACCTGTCTCAATAAAACCAAACCAAACCAAACCAAACCCAAACCAAAAAAATTAAGATGTTTTGATGTAGGTGATAGTTTTATCAAACTTGGGATCTTATACATGCTAGGCAAGCTGTCCACCCCTGAGCACACAGATGATGGTGTAGTTTAAAAAATATCCAAATTAATTTGTAAAAATCACAATTATATTATAATGCTTAAAAAACAGGAAGCTCTGGTTTTAAAAGGTGTCCTTAATGCTCACTTTGTTTTTTTTTTCTTCTGTCCCATAACCATTCACACATTTATGACAAAAACTTTACTTTTTTAAAAAAATAGATATTTATGTTCTGCTTTTAAAGCTACCAAATGCCTTATTGACATTTTTTATTTGAATGAGTTGAGTAGTTTGTTGTTAAGATTTTATTTGGGGGTTATAACAAGGATCCAGTTCAGAGAAGAAGAAAAAAATAAAACAAAAATAAGCATCTTAAATGACCCCATATTGTATTCTGCTCAGATTATCTGAGTATGTTTGTGTTCACATAAGAATGCAGGTGTTTTCCAAGGTCACAGGCATCAGATTCACTGGAGCTGGAGACAGATAGCTGTGCACCATATGTCATTGGTGCCGGGAACAGAGCTGGGGTCTTCTGCAAGAGCAATTTGCTACTGAGCCAGTTTTCCAGGCCCTACTTTGTAGCTTTTGAGAAACAAATTTAGAGGCTTTTTATAACACTAAGTTTAGAGCAATAGTTCTCAACCTTCCTAATGCTGTGACCCTTTAATATTATTCTCATGTTGTGTTGACCCCCAACCATAAAATCATTTTCATTGATACTTCATAACTGTAATTTTGCTACTGTTATAAGTTGTAATGTAAATATCTGATATGCAGGCTATCTTGACCCCAGTGAAAGGATTGTTCTGCCTCCAAGGGGTTGTGACCCAAAGCATAGATGAAAGGCTTTGACTTTGTAAGTTTACTTTTTTGCAGTAAGTCTAAAGTTTTGATAAGGGGTGCTTTTGTCACTTAACCTTTGTGGGCCTTAGTTTTCTTAGTTATAGGATAGTGTTTCAGTTTAGAAAAATGAGTGTCATGGCTCTACGAAGTAATGTTACTCAGAAATAAATGAGTGAATTAATGAAGGTGAGAATAAATAACCCATAATCCTACTTTGGCTTACTTGGTCTGTTGCAGTTTTCTTCTCCCTTCCCCCTTAAACCTAAATAGATAGCTGTTGTCAGGTTTTGTTTTGTTTTTCCTCCAGTTCACTGTCTCTGGTCTTTGGCATAGAATTTTACAGTAGCTTACTGGTGGTTATTTCTGCTATAGTGGCAGCTCATTTTTAGGTTACCTTTTATTTTATGTTCACAGTAAGTTTTTTAATGTATAAGCTTGATTTTCACTTTTCAACTTGGTTTTAAAGGTGCAGATTTAAAAAGTTTTTGCTATAATATGACACTCAAGGCCCTTCTTGTCTTAGCTGCTCTCTAATTTTCTACTTTATTTTATACAGCCCTACTATATTCTGTGGATAAAGAGGTGGCCAGGGAGCATTCTAGGCAGAGGGAACAAGCAGCATATGTACAAAGGCAGAACTGTTTGGAATATCATGGCATATTTAAATTGTAACAAGTTGGCATATGTGAAAACTTAAGAAATTGTCATTTTGATTATGTGTGTGTTACACTTCATAGAGGTCAAAAAACAAGTTGTGGGTGTTGATTCTCTTCTACCACACAGATTCTGAGAATCAAGCTTCTGCTGTCAGGCTTGGCATCAAGTATCTTCACCCACTGAGCCATCTGACTGGCTCTGAGACAAATATCCAGATGAACTGGGTAGTGATATTTGACAGGTACGGACAACAAGAAATAGATGGCACATGCTTCAAAAGGAGGAATGCCTTTGTAGGCAAGTATATTGGTAACGTTTGCAGACTAAAGTGGAGGACTAAAAGAGTGCTATCTTTGCCCTAGTCTTTCTCTCAACACACAAACGCAGGTGCTCTGGAGATAACACTGAGTGTGAACAAAGCAATAGCTAACAGCAGAGAAGACCTCTAGAAAAGCATGAACTTAGGAAAACAAAATAAAATGGCTTTTTTTTTAGGGTAGTATAGATTTAAGAGTTATGTATAAGAATTTATGATCTTTGAAGATTCCCCCATGGAAGGCCCCGTCCTCCCTGGGGAGCAGAAAGGGGTTGGGATGGGGGGGGTAGGGGAAGGGGGGAGGGAGAAGGAACTGGGATTGACATGTAAAAGAAGCTTGTTTCTAATAAAGAAAAGAAAGAAAAGTGAACCCTTCTCTCAAAATATTTAGGTATGCCTTTTCATAAAGTTCTCTGAAATAAATGCAAGTTGACTGAAAAAAAGAATTTATGATCTTAATTCAGAATTCAAATGAACACATTGAAAATTCTGCCTTTATTTCCTTTCAAAAGACTGTAAACAAAAATTTTAATAGGCTAAACAGCAAGTAAGGTTTTTTAGAATATACCTACCATGTCGAAAGTAAAGGATATGAAAAGGAATAATGTTCTAATAATTATGTAATACTACTGTATTTTGGAAAGTAAATTTATTTCTTCCTATCTCAAGAAGTAGATTGAAAGTAAGCAATGCTACTAATCATTCATACTGACTTGAAAGTCAGTTTGAATTAGAGGATAGTTTTTCTCTTTAATGTTTTGTTACTCTCAAATTTCCCATTTGATCTGTCTAGTATTGCTAATTTTTTGTTTAGTTTTGGTGGTGGCTTTTTTTTTTTAACTGTCTTACTTTGTAGCCCAGTCTGACCTTGAGTTCATAGACATGTGCCACCCTTGCCATTTAAAAAACACTGAAGAGATGGTTCCTTGGTTAAGAGACTTGGTGCTCTTGCAGAGGATCTGGATTAAGTTCCTATCACTCACGTGGCAGCTCACAACTGCTCTATTTCCAGGGAGGAATCTCATATACTTTTTCTGGCTTCAGTGGGCACCACACACTTAAAGGGCACACACACACACACACACACACACACACACACACACACACACACACACACACACACACATGCAGGTCTTGTACATCATATAAATTAAATTTTTAAATTCTTAAGGAAAGATTATTTATGTTGGTTTCTATAATTTAAAAATGCCTGGGTAAATGTAGTATTACGTTACTGTACTTTAAAAGTTAAGGTCAATTTAAAAACAAGTTGCTATGGTTACCGTGTGTTTAATTTCTAAAGCAATAATTACACGAGACAGCCAAAGAATTTCCACTAGTATAGAAAAACCAGTAGCTTATGTGTGTACCTTGGTTATTCCATACACAAAACTTTATATATCACTTCCTTTCTAGAGTAACTGTCATTTGGAAAATACTAAAGAAAATGACTCATCCTTTTTGAACTGTAACAGGGTGGAGACATACTGAACATACTATTTTAAAATTCAAGTAATGACTCAGATAGTTTAGAGCATTTTTCTTAATCAAAGAATGCTGTAGTTTTCAGGATGTGGTGGCACACGCCTTTAATCCCAGCACTCAGGAGACAGAGTCAGGTGGATCTCTGTAGGCCAGCCTGGTCCTCGGAGCAAGTTCTAAGACAGCCAGAGCTACACAGAGAAACCCTGTCTTGAAAGAAAAAAATGCTGTATTTCTGCATAGCAATTTTTATGGCTGAAAGAAGGAAAGTGGTTTTTTTTTGATGTGTTAGTGGTATGGAGTTTCTTTTTAAAATACATTTTTATGACTTTAATAAGCTTATAAAGTACTATGCTTATAAACAATGTTAATTATATTAATTGTAACTGGTTCTATACTTCTTAAACAAAGGAGATATCTTATTAGACTCTATGGCTAGTCCATTCTTAGTTAATTTAGTTATTAAAACTGCCAACAATCATGCTGTAATTTTTATTGTTTTGTTGATGTTCATTCTCAATAGTAAACAGCATCACAGGCATACTTAAAAACTTTTGAGCCAATATAAGGTTAATCAGTATATTTTGATGACCTTTACTTTTATTCGTAATAGAATTATTTGTTCTGTTTGTTTGTAATAGAATGTTCTTTAATATTAGGGATATTTTAAACTGAAAATACTTTATATTTAAAATGGCAATAATTAAATAGTAAAGGGTCTTATCATAGCAGTAGGAATTGAAATAGTGTGCTTTAGATACTCAATGCTGTGACCATAGGAGGTCCCTCACCTTTTCAGCTTTTCTCTCTGTCAGACTTAGCATGGACTATAGGATAAATTCCATTAGATCATAGGATACATAGCATACTATCAAACATACTGTCCAGTAAGAGGGCCATTTCCTTCTGTTTCTCCCACTCTCACCCCCCCCCCCAAAAAAAAGACTTTCCTAGAAGCACTACAGTTGACTTTCCCTGGCATGAGAAAGAGCAGGGTGGCTCAGATTGCATGTCAATTACCAAATGAGTCACTTAGTAGGTAGAATAGAATTACTGTGACCACGTTACTCTATTCAAGATTTCTCAAAGTCATGTGGGATATAGAAGTGGACATCTAAACAGAACTGAAGGTAGACTGTAAGAAGGGAGGGGTTAATGATGGTTGATAAGTAGGCAACCAGTAGCAAGGTACATATTACATATAAAAGTTAAACCTTGTCATTTTCTTCCCATCAGTATACATTATTCACAACATGCTAATAATGGAAAATACTGTGAGGGTTCCAGGGTGGTTTTTTTTTTGTTTTGTTTTGTTTTTTGTTTTTTGAGGGGGCACTCTTAAAACAGACTGAAGTATAAATGTTACTGACATATAAGAAAGTATATTTGAGAATATGAAATAGGAAAAATTACGCCTTTAATTTTGACCAAATACAATGAAAGTTTTATCTTCAAATATTTTCTATCAATCTTCCCTATGAAAACCAACCTCCTTTCTGTAATCCCCTTTTAACTGTTGATTGGGGCCCCTGAGCTTATTCTGTAGCTTAGTTGTTAGTGCTGTGATAATGATGGGTACACAGTGTCTCTGTTACATGCTAACTTTGACTCCTTTGGGCATATACTGCAGAGTGGTATAGATGAGTCCTACGGTAGTTCTATTTTTAATTATTTGAGGAACTTCCATATTGATTTCCATAGTAGCTGGACTAATTTGCATTACTATCAATAGTATTAAGAGTTATCATACTGAAGTTGGACATGGCAACCAAACAGGAAGAGACCCAAGAGTGGGCATAAGAGTCAGAGTTCTCAATAGTTAGGAGTTCCATAAAAATATAAGGTAATAGCTATAATATATACATAGAGGACTTGGTATAGACCCATGTAGGTGCCCATGCTTGCTGCTTTAGTTTCTTTGAGCTCATTTGCGCCTTGCTTAGTTGGTTCAGGAGGCCTTGTTCTCATCTTCCATCTTCTCCTCTGACTCTAGTCTTTCACCCTCCACTTCTGCAGGATTCTCTGAGGTCTGAGGGTTGGGATTTGGTGGAGGATACCCTCCTCTCCATTTAGACTTTCTCCAAATAATGCTGTGGGTCTCTGCATTTTATTTTGGACATATTAAAAATGTAATTTTACTGGTTTTTGTTTATCCTTTTAAAATGTGATGACTATATAAGAATATTTAAATTACTCATGTAGGTATCTGTATATTTCTGTTAGATCATACTGATCTAAGATTTGAGTAGGTTAATCATGCATTAAAAAAGGTGTTTTTAAAATTTGAAACCCTTTTCCCCAAATGTAAGAATGAGTTCCGATCCTAAAAGCTCCAGCTAATTGGTATTGGTTTCTTTGTGGGGAAAAAAATCAGTAAGTTAAAACAAGAAAAAAAAAATAACAGTGAGATTTATGGGTAGCTTTATAAAAGCATCCATTAGCTCCTCCCCCCTTTATTTTCTTGGTTTTTTGAGACAGAGTTTCTATGTATTGTTTTGGAGGCTGTCCAGGAACTCACTCTGCAGACCAGGCTGGCCTCGAACTCACAGAGATCTGCCTGCCTCTGCCTCACAGGGCTGGGATTAAAGGCATGAGCCACCAACGCCTGGCTCCTCCCTTCCCCTTTTTAAGAGGCTGGACAATTGGAAGGTACCTTATTTGCCACAGTTAATGAATTTGTAGGCTTTTTACTTTCTTATGAATTTGTGGTCTATATTTCATATGTAAGTCTCTGGTATATGTTGCATTTTAGTATTGTGTGTTCTTGTACTTTGTATTTTTCTTGTTTATGACATAGCACCCTGTTAATATTGTATAATGTCTTAGCAGATGAAGATTTTTATACACACACATTATTGATGTGCTGTGCATAGAAGAGATAAACTCATGGCCTGGTACATGCTAGACAAGCACTACAACCCCAGCCCGCAAATGATTGGTTTTCTGCACTTAATTGTAGCTCTTGGGAAATTATTTTATCAAGAAGGAGGGGTTGTTTGTTTTCTTTGTAAGATTTCTGGGCTCTTTTGACATCTGAGTAATTCAGGACAAGAACTTTAAACAATTGTTTTATGCAGCTGCTTAATGGGTTTTTAAGATATGAAGGTATTTAATTTCTTTAGTGAAAATTCAAATGATTCATTAAATTTTAATATTAGGATTTCTACCTTTATGAAATTTTAAGTTTTTTCTTTAAAATAGTTTGAGTCAATAAATGATTGAATTTGTTAACTTAGAAGACATACCAAGCCTTAACTTTTATTTTCTTTAAACCTCTTTTCATTCTAGAAAATAGCATACATCTGAAGGGGGAGAAGAGGGGAGGAGGAGAAAGAAAAAGGTCTTGGGAAAAATAAGAGTAATGCATCTTAACTTAGGTTCATGGATTTTAATCTGTTAGAATATTTCTCTTCCTTCTCTTTATGAAATCACTACAGACATTTTTACTGCAGCTGCTATTATGGAGTTAAACATTTGCTGTACTGTCGAATATGGAAGCAGTTAAGCTGTTTGGGACTGTTTACTTGCTAAAGCCAGTGTTAGTCAGCAGAGGCAGTACACCAGATTTCCTTGTGGCTTTTAGTGGAAAATGTTAAAAGCACACTTATTTTTTAGTTATAGAATTTTCAGTTTGATCTGGATTAGTCACAGAACTGGCATGAACCTTCTAATTGTGAAGGCTGTCCAAATGCACTATTTTTTTCTCCTGCTAGAGGAAGTTACATCCTGAGTAGCTCAGCTCTCTGGTAAGTGTAGCATGTGAGCATTACTAGGCATTTCATCCTACGGGGCTGCAGGCTTGCTCTTCAGACTGTTGCTCGGTTGAAACGCTTCTGCGGGACCGACTCTGAGGTTGTGTGGATATTTCTCAAGGGCCTGCTCATTTGAGGTTATCAGCGGCATTTTGAAAGATCATCTGAGGAACAGGAAAGCATCTGAAATCAACTGAAAAGGATAACTGTAGCGGTTTTAACCAGGGAAGGAAACTGTATTGGCACAGAGGCAAATGACTGAATAAAGTAGTTGGCTCAGAGAAGATGCACAGTCTGCTGTTTTTCCTCTGAATGAAGACTGCTTAATGGAAGCTGTATTTGTGTAGAGATGAAAGGAAATACTGGGGTGATAAACTACTTTCTTCTGTTCTTTTTTAAATGAAAACTCTGAAGCGGTAATTGGAGCTCAAAGGTCTTCTGATTCTTTTGCTGTCTGCTTGTCATGTTAGGATTCTTCACTGACACCATTTCTGCCTGGTGCCTGTGCCTTTTTGCTGGGCAGCCAGAAACAACTGCCTGATGGAGAAAGAATGAAAGCTTTGCCTTGCCTATGTTACTGACGGGATAAAGCTATCTGTGTTTCATCTCTTATATGTGAAGTCTGTGTTCTCGTACCAGTAGTCCTGTTGTCTCTTGTGATCTGACTCATCACATGTAAATGTGCTGCAGCTTTGCTGTTAATGCAGAGTGGGGCTGTTTTTTCTTTCTTTCCTAAACACAGAAAGAATTTTCAGCCTTTGAACTTCATTTTCAGGATTTATGTTAAATTCTATATATTTTTTGTTTGTTTTCTGAATTAAGTCAGTGAAGCTGAAAAAATGAAGACAAATTAGAAGTGGAAACAGAATAGTGAGATTCTGTTTTTTATTTTCAGCTACAAGCCGCCTAGCCTACTGTTAACTATATGACCTTGCAGACAAGAGGGGGGATATCCGTGGATCTTGTATCACAGCAGTTGTTTCTAATTGCATTTTTTATGGTGTGGTGTCATGTCACCCAAAACAATGATTGTTTTGTACAATTAAATTTCAAAGCTCAATTTAACATTTTGGTGGAAGAAAAATATTTTTGAAAGAGTTAGCCCTAGACTTGAGTTTTAATTTTTGACACATTAATGTGAAACTTTACAGACTGCAGTAACTTGGCAAAAAGGAAATAGGTTTTTATTTCTAGGAAGTTATATTTCATAATTTTAAACTTCAGTTTCTCTAATATTACTAACTATAAAACCAGCAGCACTGTTCAGAGAATGTTCATAAGTGGTATACAGAAGAGGAGGAAAAACTACTCGCACTCTTCCCACTGTGACTTCTATCACATAGCTTGGAGTTTAATGTTTTAAAAGAGCGAATGAGTCGAGTGTGTATTGTTGTTTTGGAGGAGGTAGAAGATGATTCTCCTGTATTCATTTCTAAGTTACCCCAGGAAAATAAATTTCTACATTCTCCACCCTCTGGAAATGTATTGGTAAGCCATGAGAGTTTTTGTTGATTATATTTTATAGAGCTAATTATGTAAATTTAATTTTGTAAGAATATACTGAGTTAGATTTTGCTAGTTTTATTAGAAGCTCCAGGCTTCTGATGGGTCTGTATGATGTAGTATTTGTGTGTAAAATAAGCACATTTCTGAGTTTTTCTTTTTCAAATGCTTAGATTCCACTTTGGACTACATCTGTTCATCTCCTTATGAGGACTTGAAAAGAAACCAAGAAGTAGTTATGAAAACATGCTCTTGTTTTCTTTTGGTTTTGGAATTGATCTAACAAGAATCAGGGACTTACATATTTTTGAAAAGGTTGATTGCTACAACAATGTCAAGGCTTAGCCTTTTCTGGAAAGAATTTTACCTATTTGCGTGCAAGACTTTATATTAAAAAGAACCAGAATATATCCTTAACCTTATTTTGAATGCTGTTGTCAACTAACTCCTTATTTGACTAGTATAATATGATACCTTACAGAGTTTTTGTTGCTGATTAGGAAATTATATTTAGACATGCATATGTTTGTCTTTTCATGTTATTCAGATGTATACTATTTTTTGGTCTTTACTAGAAGTTATTTTTTATCAGAAATGGGATTTCTGTCATTTGATATACAGTGGTAATCCTATGTATGTTATAGACGTGCCCTGAACAAACCTTTTCAAAATCATCTTCTTTCATAGCCTTAAGTGGATTAGGAATTGCTTATTTGACTGGTTCTATTCCAAAAATAGATTTGAATTATCAGACTGACATTTGTATGTCTTTTCATCATAAATAAGCAAAGGGCTTTCACATAAGAAATAAAACGAGTGTCTGTTCTACTGCTGAATTTTGGTCAAATTACTTCTGGATAGATTTATTAGTTAGGCTTCTTTACTATTTACACCCCCCCCAGGATGAATCCTATACTTTGATATGAAATGTCTGATTTATGTTCTCTGCCCCCTCAAAAAATATTATGGCTGCAAGGGAGAAATTAGACTTATAAGTCATAACAAAAATATGTTTAGAATTATACATATGATGTGATTAATGTTTTGCTCTTTTTTTTTTTTTTTTTAAAGCCATCACTGGTGCAAGCTATATTTAATGGTGATCCAGATGAAGTTCGAGCACTAATATTTAAGAAAGAAGACGTTAACTTCCAGGTAAAGCAGTTAATTCACTTATACATTTATACCAACCTTTTAAACCTTATCCCCCCCCCCCAAAGCCCTCATAATGTGTGATTTTGCTTGCATGTTTTTGTTTAAAAACATAATTCTGCAACAGTTGTTTGCAGTCAAGGCAGGAGAGTCTTACTTGGTATCAAAAGGGATACACTGGATATATGCAATGTACTATCTGAAAACCCACAGCTCTTCAAAGCCAATTGAGAGGGTTTTGGCTCTAAACTTTTTTTTTTAATTAAATTAATACAGTCTTATTTTACATACCAATCCCAGTTCCCTCTCCCTCCCATCCTCCCATTCCGCCTACCAACCCGCATCCCACCTCACAACCATTACTCGGGGAGGGTGAGGCCTCCCATGGGGGATCATCAAAGTCTGTCACATCATTTGGGGCAGGACCAAGGCCCTCCCCACTGTATTTAGGCTGAGAGAGTATCCCTCCATAGGGAATGGGCTCCCAAAGCCCATTCGTGCACTAGGGATAAATACTGGTTCCACTGCCAGAGACCCATAGACTGTCCAGGCCTCCCAACTGACACCCACATTCAGGGGGCCTGGTTTGGTCTTATGCTGGTTCCCCAGCTGTCAGACTGGGGTCTGTGAGCTCCCACTTGCTCAGGGCTCTAAACTTTTTACTTTGAAATTTTCAAATGCAGGAATGTTGAAAAACTAGTCTCAAGACCCTCCCCATGGTTCAGCATTGATAACATTTTGCCGTTTATTCGCATTCACAGAGAAGGGGGAGAATACACATTTTTCTTTTGTTGAACTATATTTTGAAAGTAAATTTCAAATATGACATTTCATAATAATTTTTTTTTTAGATATGAGGGTGCTTTTGAAAACTTGATGGAAAAGATTTCTGTAAAGTTAAAATGTATCTAATTTGATTATGAGATCAGATGTGATTTCTGTAAATAATTATGGTGAGAGCTTTATGAAGACTTTATTAGTCTTTATTTGCTGTACAAAATGGTGGGCTTCATTAATGATGTTTTTGTTCAAGTAAATCATGTACTTTGATCTTACTTACTCTCCATTACCCTTTCCTAACATCCCTATCTCTTCCTCTTTTCAAATAGTCTTTCTATTTTCGTAGGTCATATTTGTGTGGTTCTATGTAGACAGACAGACAGACAGACAGACAGACAGACAGACAGACAGACACACACACGCACACGCACACGCACACGCACACGTACACATACAAAGACTCTTGATTTCTAATTCGACTCAATTATGAGGTACTAATTGTTTGAAAACTTTTTGAACTTACGGGCGTTGGTGGCTCATGCCTTTAATCCCAGCACTCATGAGGCAGAGGCAGGTGGATCTCTGTGAGTTTGAGGCCAGCCTGGTCTACCTAGCGAGTTCCAGAACAGGCTCCAAAGCCACAGAGAAACCCTGTCCCCCCCCATATATATATATATATATAATATATTATATATATATATATATTTATTTATTTCAAGGCTGACATGCTGGAAAATGTAGAAATATATAAGACGGTATAGAGATATTTACATATATATATTATATATAAGGCTGTTTGTAAATATTTTCTGGAAACAAATGTTCCTCTGAGCTAAGGATGGCATGAAAAGTTTCATGACTCCTAAGCTGCTGTAATAACACCAAAACCGATATTCTAGAATTTTTTGTAATTATAAGAATGCATATACTACAAGCACATCCTGAACTCTGATCTTTCTCTTTACCTTCATATAAGAGTACTGTGACTACTTAATGTTGGTAGATATTTAAAAGTTTATCTGTTTTTAAATTCGGCTTATCTGAATAGATTTGTATTATTGGCTCAAATGGTTGATTTCTAAGAACATGGATTATTGATCTAGAGACTACTTAAGACTTTTTTTTTTAAGTAAATGGCTTCTTGGTTTATATTTAGCTGGAGAAGCACACACCTAATTCAGGATTTATTTATTTTAAATGGAGCACATGTTTCACTTTACCTAATTAGGCTGTCTTAGCAAGTCCACTTTGCCTAGCACAGAAAATAGTTGTAGGGGATATAAATGTATGAGCAGAAGGGAAACAAGCATACACTACTTTGTTTCGTTTTTTGATCTTTAACTTTAATAATACTAGCTTTTTTTTTTTATTTAGTGAAAATCTCAGGCATAATCTAATTGCCATGGCTAATTACTCCATTACAAAGCTCCTAGGTGCACCATTGCATCTTTATTTAATAAAATGCCTTAAACAGAGTCTTTCTTTCTTTCTTTCTTTCTTTCTTTCTTTCTTTCTTTCTTTCTTTCTTTCTTTTTTCTTCTTTCTTCCTTCTTTCCTCCTCCTCCTCCTCCTCCTCTCCTCTTCCTCCTCCTCCTCCTTCTCCTCCTCCTCCTCCTTTTTTTCTTTTTTTTCTTTTTTGGGTTTTTCGAGACAGGGTTTCACTGGGTAGCTTTGGAGCCTGTCCTGGCACTAGCTCTTGTAGACCAGGCTGGTCTGGAACTCACAGAGATCTGCCTGCCTCTGCCTCTCAAGTGCTGAGAATAAAGGCGTGTGCCACCACCGTGTGACTTAGTCTTATTTTTGAACATCATTTAGCACTATAAGAAATATCAGTGACTTTTCTTTGAGGGAAACTATACCAGGTTCCTAGTAATAAAAAAAGATTAAGTGTTGAAGAATTCTACTCCTTGAAACTCATATTTCATGTTTTTAAAGGTTATTTTGTGCAAGTGTGTATATGGTATAAGTGTGTGTGCACATTCTCCATGTGGAGGTTAGATGTTGACATTGGATGTCTCCTTAAGTTGGTCTTCACCTCATATTTTGATGCAGGGTCTTTTACTTAATCTAGAGATTTGCCTATCTGTAACCACCCAGCTCTGACTGGGGTTGCAGATGCTTGCTTCTACCCCTAGCTTTTGCATAGCTCCCAGGGATCAGACTCAAATAAGGCAATTTACTGGCTAAGTAAATGGAAGCTTATTGCATTTATTCCAGAGCAAGATGATTATCAGTCAGTCTTATGACAATACCGAGTTTAGGATCTGAGTCTTTTCTTGACAGAGTAAGATAAGTAACAACTGCACATGCTCAAAACAGACAAAGAAGAAACAATATTCTCTAGGTTTCCTTTCAAATCAGGGGAAAACATCTTTTCTAGAATCCTGACAAAACAGCCCCTAAAGTCTTGGTGGTTACAGGCCTGCTCTATCAGCTGTCTGTCTGTCTGTCTTTCTATATCTGTCTATCTAATTTGCTTATGTCAGTTGTGACCTGTTGCCTGCTTCATTTCTTGGGGAAAGAATAGGAGCTTGTTTTGATTGCCATGTCTGGAGTGGATCCGAATTTTCATAGGAAGGAGCAACAGAAGAGTAGTTGCTTACACGTTTAACTTAACAAAGATAGCTGGATCTTTTACAACAGAAATAGCAAACTTTTGGAAAAATGAAGTTACTTATGAAAGAAACACTGTAAACCACTAGGGATAAAATAATATAACATTGGTGTTTATAGTATAAAGAACATTTGGACTATGAATAGAATTGTCTTCATTTTAGACATACAACTTTGAACAAATCCTACTTACTTCAGCACTAACATGCTTTTGTTGTAAATATGTAGGATAACATTGATGAGCTTCAGAGTCATTCTTAAACCCTTACTGTTCTCCTTCTGACTGTAGGGTATGTCCCTGCAACCCTCAGTGTCTCCCATAGGGTGAGACTGTCTACAGAGAGGTATCAGATGCTAGGACTCTGAATTTAGAATCTACCTCTAGCTTTGGTTTTCCAGTATAGTAGAAACAGGGATCCCAGAAGAATCCTGTATGTGGTGCTCTGCTATTTTGAATGAAGTATGATCTAAGCAAAACAGAGGTACCATACCCTTTTAATATGGTTCCTCAGTTTGTGTTATCCAGCAGGGTCCCTAAACCATAAACAGAGCTTCTTTGGACATTTACAAGGGTAATATTTATGGATAGTTGCTAGTTGTTTTAGTTGCTATTAGCAGTTACTTTTAGGGGGCAATTGATATGAAGAAAAAGCCGCTGTCCTTTTATAGATGAATGTTAATCTCTGTGAGACTTCTGTGTAGGTATATGTATGCACATGTGTGTACATAAATGGAGATCAAATGTCAGTATTGAGTGCCTTTCTGTTGCTCTTTGCTTTTTTTTTGAGACAAGGTTTCACTGACCCTGAAGTTACTGATCTAGTCAGACTGGCTGGCCAGCAAGCTCCAGGAATCTGCATGTTTATGTGCCCCCAACCCATAGTGATGGAATTATAAATATATGTCTGTGTGTGCTAAGGATCCAAACTCATATCAGGCTTGGCAGCAAGCAGCTTAACCCATATTGCTGACCGTTATGAGAATTTTTTTGTCATCCAATCATATTTGGAATGACTTATTATCTCTTAAACCCCTTCCCTACTCCCATTCATTATTCCATTGGCAGCACCTACTTTTTGGAGAGATCACATTTAGATTATTTTACTGTCAGTGCTCAGGTCAAGAACCTCAACTTCTAGAAAAGCCATTTACTAAAGTTCTTATCATTAGAGCTTTTTCTGACAAGCTGAATTTTTATTACTGTATTACAGAGAGGAAAGTTATGATTATAAGATTATCAAACACAAGAACATAAAAGTAACTCAAATTATGGAAATCTGGGGTGGGGTAAGGGAGTAGAGACAGGATGGATGCTGACCACTGCCATTCTGCACAAATACTCAAGTGAGTCAAATGTGTAGCTTTTGGTAACAAGGAGCTTGCATTTCAGATCATGCTGTCAGATTATTGGTACATATAAGCCAGTCTGAGTAGCTGATACATTCAAAATTGTGTAAGTCAAAATACTTTGAGTTAGGACTGAAAGGGAAAACTTTCCTTATCCCACTCAAGCTGTATTCACAAAGAAAATACATAATTGAGATTTTCTACTATGAAATGAATGACTGTAGATTAATTATTAAATAAATACAGTTTTTATAAAATTGCTAGGAAACCCTGAAACACAATTTTCCTGTCTTATAATCACTTGTGGAATAAATTCATTTGAGTTATATATTTAAAAATACTACTACATTTTATTTTCTGTTGTTGTCTTGGCACTCATATGCCAAAGTGCACAAGCAGCCACACCTGAATTTTTACATGTTGGAGGTTTGAATTTAGGTCCTCTTGCTTGTAGAACAACCACTCTTGCACACTGAACCATTTTCCTAGTTTTTGTTAGTTTTATAGAGAATCAAAGATTTGAATATATTTTACCAAAGTTATCTCAAAGATGTTTTTCTTTACCATTAAAATAGAGTAAGTGAATTGTTCTAGGATGTGTCATACATGCTTTTTAAAAAATCAGGTGCAAAATGTAATAGATCAAGTATTTAACATTGGTTTGGAAAAGAAATAGCATTCAGGGAATGTTTGTAGAAACTGGGTTGCTTTTTTGCATCTCCAAGATTACTTTACACGAATATTCAGTAATTTCTTTCAGTTATAGTGTCCATATAGAATCAAATTGATATTCAGGGAAATAAAGAGTGCACATAGTATTTTTTATTTTTTTATTTTTTTGGCAACAGTCTTGAACTCAAAATAAAAATCATTCCCAAAGGAATAAAACAACTCAATAGTAGGTATGCTTTGTTTTTTGGAAGGGGGTTTCAGTGCTAAGGATTGAACATAGAATCTGACATGTGAAAAGCAAGAGCTGTATCCCCAGCCCTCTTATTTACCTCCTTAACTTTTATAATTTTTTTTTTACTGTTTTATGCATATGAGTGTTTTGCCTGTATGTATGTCTGTGAGCCATGACAGAAAAGGTCAAAAGAGGGTGTTGAATCCTCTGGAACTGGAATTAAAGTTGTGAGCACTATGTGGGTATTGAGAACCAAACTCTGGTCCTCCAAGAAGAGTAGCAAGTACTCTTAACCAGAGACATCTCTCCAGCATTCTTAAAACTTTGAAACTTCCCAGTCAGTGGTGGCCTTTAATCCCAGCAGTCAAGAGGCATAGGACAAGCTATGTTTGTTTGTTCCTGTATCCTTAATAAAAAGACAAATAGCTCAATTTAAAAAGGGGGGGGGGGCAAAGGATGAACAGACATACCTCCAAAGAAAGTGTGCAATGGTTGATAAGCACATGAAGACATTTGGAACATGATTAGACATTAGGGAAATGGTAATCAGACTGACAATTAGGATGCCATTCACTACACACTGGGATGGAGTTGTGTTTTTGGTTTGTTGTTTGGTTTGGGTTTTGCTTTTTGTTTTCTTTTAGGCAGGGTCTCATTGTGTCACCCTAGCTGGCCTGGAACTCACTGTGGTAGACTAGGAGCGCCTTGAACTCAGAGATCTGTTTCCTGAGTGTTTTGATTAAAGACATGTGCCTCAGTGCCTGGGTTGATGAAGATAATTCAAAAGGACAGTTAGTAGCAAATGATGTTAAAATTTTCTAGATATTGGAGTCCTTGTTTGCTCTGCTAAGGATGGATGGTGGTTCAAGTCTAAATATGAGTTGCCATATTACCCAATTGTTTCATTCCTAAGGATATACCTTACAAAAAATAAAAATTAAAAAACAAGTCTATGTAAAATTTTTCTTCTCCCCTCCCCCTTCATTTTTGTTTGTGTTGTTACTTTCTGTTTTTTTGAGACAGGGTGTTTCTCTCTGTATGCCTGGCTGTCCTGGAACCTAGCTCTGTAGACCAGGCTGGCCTTGAACTCACAAGAGATCCTCCTGAGTGCTGGATTTAAAAGCATGTGCCACCATCACCCAGCAAGATTTTCTATGTAGAAATAAATGTTCATGGCAGTATTACTAGTAATAGACAACAAATGTGTAAGCAGTTCAATTTCCTTCAACTGAGTGAATAAAAAATGTGTTATATCCCTACAGTGGAATATTATTCATCAATAAAATGGAATACTAATGATTTTATGGTATTAACAAACCCTGAAGATATGAAAGCAAAGAGGCAAACCCATAGAGGTGGAATATTTATTTATTTATTTTGGTATGAGTAGAGAGAATCGAAGTGAGGAGGATGGTTTAAGACAGTGGTTTTCCTAATGCTTTGGTCTTTTAATGCAATTCCATGTGTTGTAGTAATTCCCATCCATAATGTTATTTCATTACTACTTCATAGCAGTGGTTTTGCTACTATTAATGAATCATAACGTAAATATCTGCTAGAGAAAGAAGCTTCTCTGGCATGATAAGTTGTTCCAAGATGGATTGTGAAGATATGTGTGTAACCTAGTATCACGCAGCACTGAATTGTGTATTCAGTGTGTTTGCAAATAGCATTTCAGTAAAGCTGTTTTAAAAAGAAAATGTTATCAAACTTTTTAATCCAGAAATTAATGTAAAAGAAAGGGCTGCCTCTACAAACTAATGTATGCTTCCTATTACAGCATTTATTTCTTTTTTAAAAATTGCATGTATGCATGTCTTTGTAGAGGACAAAGAGCAACTTTGGGAACCATCCTTAGGAATGTCATCCTCTTTTAAGACAGCTTCCTTCATTAGCCATGGGATCACTAACTAGGCTAGACTGGCTGGCCCAGAAGTTTCAGGGATCCTCTGTCTCCACCTCCCCCACCCTGTGTGCACCCACACATGCATACCCGTGCTGGGGTTAGACTTAACTCATGCTTATAAGGTCAGTACTTTACCAACTGAGACATGTTCCCAGCCCTATTTGAGATCTGTCCCTAGTCCTATTTATATCTTTTGCGGGAATCACTTTCAGTTCTAGGAAACCAAAGGTAATACTCAACTATAATAGCTGTTATTGCAAGAGTTCTGTAACAGATATTTCTTTATGATGATCCTAAATCCTCAAGTGTAGAAAAGATGGACTTTTGTCAGGCATAGTGGCACATGCCTGTAATCCTAGCACTTGGGAGTTAGAGGCAGGAGAATTTTGAGTTCAAAACTAGGCTGGACTACATCAGAAGTTCCATGTCAGCCTGGGTTACAGACAAAGATTCTGTCTTAGAAAAAGAAGGAAAACTTTACATTTATGACAAATTTAGATGAGTGAACCCCTATAGATTTATAGATTAAAACATTGAGTTTAAATCCAGTGACATAGCTTATTGCCTATAACTGCAGCACTGTTGGGTAGGGCCAGGAGAATTGCACTTAAGTTTGAGAACAGCCTGGACTACAGAGTCAGACTCTGTCTCAAAACCAAAATTTACAGGAAAAGTGACCTTTCATTGTCTGCTGAGTTACACACTGAAGAGTCCTACTAACACTTTTTAAATTAATATTACATAATAAAGTTGAATGGATCACTTAATTATACAGACATGTCTCGTTTTACTGAACTTTGCAAATACACTACTTTTTAAACATTAATTTGGCAACTCTAAATTAAGCAAGTCAGTAGTGTTTTCAGTAGCTCAAGTAATCATTGGCATCCTTATTTTTTTTAATTAAGGTTATATCTCATTTTCAGAAATGAAGCTTCTGCACACTTAGTAGGCTACAGTAAAGTATTAAAATACTATTGCTGCTGCTTTTGTTGTTATTTTATTTTTGTTTTGTTTCTCTGTATAACCCTGGATGTCCCGGAACACACTATGTAGACCAGGCTTGCCTTAAACTCAGAAACCCCTTGCCAAAGTCTCCTGAGAGAGGGGATTAAAGGGACGTGCCACATTATATAATAATGCTATTTCTTTGTTTGTGGCAGTATTGGGTTGCTTCTGATGAGTTTATTTGACATGCACACACACAGCCAGTCTCCTAAATCTCTTTCCAATTTTTCTTTTGAGTTTTCTCTTTGATTTATAGTAGTTTTTCATATTCTGAATGAGTCCCCATTGAGTTGTAGGTGTTATAAATTCTATTCTTGTATTCCTGGTTGTTTTAATTCTTTGTGGTATCCTTGAACATGAGGTATTAATTTTAACTTAGTCCAGGTTCTCATTTACAGTTAATGCCTTTGATGTCTTGTTAAAGATATCATCCCGTCCCCCATGTATGTTCTCTCTCTCCTGTCTGTCTGTCTGTCTGTCTGTCTGTCTGTCTGTCTGTCTGTCTGTCTCTATCTATCTATCTATCTATCTATCTATCTATCTATCTATCTATCTATCTATCTATCTATCGTGAAGGTCAGAAAACAGTTTTAGGTGTTGTACCACAGAAACCACTTACTTGTTTGAAACATGATTCGTTGTTCTAGAGCTCACCAATTGGGCTAGTGTGGCAGGCCAGTGAGTCCCAGGGATCTTCTGTCTTTGCTTCCCAGATGCTGAGATTGCAAGTATTTGCCACTCTTCCCCAACCTTTTAGAAATGTATATGTATTGAACGGGAAACAGTAAACACATGGAAATTTCTTGCCTGGCACAGCCTTGAGTGTGAGCCCCTGAGAGCTTTCTACTTTTTCTTTGAGACAGAATCTTTCATTTGACAGGCTGAGCAATTCCCCAGAGACCCTCTTGCCTGCATCCCTCAGCACTCAGCTTACAAGCACATGCCACAGCTCCTTTATTTACTGTATGGATGGGAGTATACATTGGTGCAGATGCTTATCTGTACATGGGAGGCTGTCGGTCCTCAAGAGCTTTCTACCTTTTGTTTGAGATAAGGTCTCTGATTGACCTGAATATTGTCATGTAGGCCAGGCAGGCTGCCTAGTTCAGGAACCAGGGATCTGCCTGTCTCTGCCTCCCATCTCACCACCACTGGAATTTGAACTACTGGCATGGCCTACTGTAGTACTTTTTATGTATGTTCTGGGGATTGAACTCAGATCCTTTTACCAAATGAACAGTCTCCGGAATCCATGAACTCTTTTCTAACTTGAGTCAAAGATAATATTCCATAATTATGAGAACTTTTAAATTTTTGCTTTTTATGCCGGATGGTGGTGATGCACACCTTTAATTCCAGGACTTGGAAGGCAGAGGCAGGTGGATTGCTGTGAATTTGAGACCAGCATGGTCTACAGAGTGAGTTCCAGGACAGGCTCCAAAGCTACACAGAGAAATCCTGTCTTGAAAAACAAACAAACAAAAAAACCCTTAAAAAACAGCAACAGGGCTGGAGAGATGGCTCAGAGGTTAAGAGCACCGACTGCTCTTCCAGAGGTCCTGAGTTCAATTCCCAGCAACCACATGGTGGCTCACAACCATCGTTATGAGATCTGGTGCCCTCTTCTGATGTGCAGATATATATATGAAAGCAGAATGTTGTATACATAATAAATAAATAAAATCTTTAAAAAAAGCAACAGAAATTTGCTCACATACTTGAGATTAAATTTTGCATATAATGCAGATTAGCTAGGAGGATTTTCTTTGAAAAGATCAGTATGTGTAAGTGTGTATGTTCACATTTATGTGGGACATCATTTCTCTCAAGTTTTTGGTTTTATTATGAAGGTTTTAACTGTTACTTCATTGAACATATTTTCTGTCTTTCCTTCTGTATTTTGCTTTGAGGCAGAATTTTGAGACAGAGTTGTCATGTAGGAGAATGGCTTCTCTGTATCCTCCAAGTGCTAGGACTATAAGCATGTACTAACAACTCAGCTTCTTTGCCTTCTTGAACTCCTATAATTCAGGGTTTATTCTCCCATGACTTACAGCAGTGCCCACCCCCTACCCACCTGTCTCTCCCTTTTGTTTTCGATCCCCAGCTCCCCAACTGGAATAATTTAAAAGACTTGTCCATGTTCAGAAATTCTACTTGACCTATTCTGTTCTTCAGACTTTTGAATTTAAATTTTTTATTCATTGAAGGTTTCAATTGAAAGCTTTCTTTTGGGGTTATTGTTGTTTTGATTTGTTTTTGAGCTCTTTATTGAATTTTTCATTCAGGCCGTGAATTGCTTTCCTGATTGCATTAAATTATCCATCAGATTGTTTGTCTCATGTAATGCTTCAGTGTGATCATTATTCTGAATTTCTTTCCAGACAGTTTGTAAATTTATTTTTATTTTTGGTCAGATGCTGGTAACTAATTGTGTTCCTTGACAGGCATCATGTTTCCCTTTTAATGTTTCCCTAAATTGATATCTGCATCTAATATAAAAATTTACCTTGTTTTATGGGTCCCCCACCACCACCATGAGTTTTTCTGCTAGTCTTTCCATTGGGTGTTTTGACTCTATATGTCTTCTACAGTTTCCTTTAACTGTGGTTCTTGTGGGAAGTATCTGTACTTAACGTTAGTCATCTAGGCTGCACACATATGTCATTGTGGCAGTGTCATAGCTTTTCCTCCTCTTGGAAAAGGCCAGGGTTACTTCTGTTGGCTTTCACGGTATAAAACTCTGTATCCTAGGTTTGGTCACTGAATTTGGGAGCAAGGGTCTCAGCTTTTCTGCTGAAATTAGATCTATGCATCATGTATAAGTATGATGGAATGACAGTTGTCTCTCAAGAATGGAGATACATATAGCTACTATCCTTCAAGGGGAGGATATGCTCTAATAGTGGGTCTGTAGATCATGGTTAGGGATAAATATCATGATCTCCTATTCTGGTGATAACAGTCACATAAATGCCAAGCAGCTTTCTAATTTGTAAAGAGCCTATGAGGACCACAGGAGTCATCTGTGTAGTCAGTCACCCAGAGAAGCAATAGAGACTGTTGGTGTATATCTCCCTATTTCTTAAGAATTCCATCTTAGCTGTCAGATAGCCATGGTAGAGGAAACAGGTCAGAGAAGAGGCAGCATGCTTCTTTCTTCTCTATGGTGCTATTTGGAGACTTGGTGCTCCACAGCAATCTCACTACTCCATTCAGCTTACAGTTACTGATTCTTCATTATGGTATAGTCTGTTTCTTTTAGGAGAACGGGGAAGGGGTGGGGCTGACAACAGGGACCAACAGTCAACTCTATTCAGTTACTCTGATGGCATCTTTGTATTTATTTATTTGTGTGTTGGTTTACTTATTTTATGTGCATTAGTGTTTTGCCAGAATATATGTCTGTCAAACAGTTGGCGAGCTGCCATGTGGGTGCTGGGAATTGAACCCAGTTCCTCTGGAATCAGTGTTCTTAACTGCTGGGTCATTTCTCTAGCCCCCTTTGTTTTTATTTTTAAAACAAGTACATGGTAAGAACCCCAACATTACTTAAGAATGCTCCTTTTCATACTTCAAGCCCCACTCTTCTGGCTTTCTTCCTGTCTTCCTTTTTAAAATACATCTATTTAATCCTCCCTCCCTCCCTCCCTCCCTCCCTCCCTCCCTCCCTCCCTCCCTCCCTCCCTCCCTCCCTCCCTGTGTGTGTGTGTGTGTGTGTGTGTGTGTGTGTGTGTGTGTGTTGCATGCCATAGCTCATATGTGAAGGTCAGGGAACAACATGTTGGAGTCTAGGGTTCCAAGGTCATCAGGCTCTGGGCAAAGTGGTTTTACTTCATTGTGGTGACAGCTTCTCAATTTAAATTGTAAGCACAGTATTTTATTGTGTAGATGTCCAATTTGTAATCTTCTTTTCTCATGTATTAAAAGTATGATGATTGCTAAGCATTTCAATATAACAGTATCTTCACCAGGATTTTTTAAAATTAAGCTTAAGGTTTTTCATTAATAATGTGAGACTCAGTAATAGGAATATTTTTCTTGGGCTATAACCATAATGCATTATCTGTAACTTCCATTTTGAGTTTCTTAAAGTGGTGTGAGAAATTAAACCCTTACCTACCTACCTTAAGCTAGGTGTGGCACATGCCAGTAGTCTTATCATCATGGAAGCAGAGATAGGATGATCTTGAGTTTGAGCCTCCATGGATTACCTAAGAGTTCTAGACCAGCCTGTGGTACACAGGGAGACGCTTTAGTCTTTACCAAGGCACAGAGCCTAATGTTTCAGTTGTCTCACCCTCTTCAGTTCTGTAGCACTTTAAATGTTTTTATAACTTTCCTTTATTAAATTTTTAAAATACTGTTTAGCCTATTGATCATAGAAATATTTGGTTCTTCATTCCTGATTTGTATTTTAAATGCTATTTAAATAAATGTTATTAAATAAACTTATGTAAATAAATACATAAATTACAAACACAGTTTACCCTTGGTAAATACAGACCCCACTATATGATCAAGAGTGTGTTTGTTAGTGGAAGACTGTATGAATCAAAGAACCTCTGTGCAAAAAATAATTATTCATTTTATCCAGTAAACCGAGCATATTGGTTAATCATGTGAATTAGTTAAATAAAGGTTGATGAAGAGCTTCATGTGTCCCATTATTTAAATAACCATTTAGGGGACATCCAGTTTGTTTTCAGTATTTTGCCTCCTACAATGATTCAATAAACTCTTACGATTTATTCTAAAAATAGGTTAGAATTTCTTAATTTTAAAAAAGAAGTAATTTTAAAAGCCATATTTTGCTAATGGGAAGTTTAGCTTTTGGCTAATTTTCAGTGTTAACTGTAATAAAGCAAAATAAGATCTGTAATTTTCTTTTGTTATTAATTAATTCCCTCCTTTTATTTTGATTTACATAGAGGAATATTATGTTCATATGAGTCATCCATAGCTTCATAGTAGTCCAAGCACTGAGTCATAGAATTCCAGGCATCTCTTAGACAGAGATGACTCACTTTCTGTGTCATCATGCTTTCTATCATGTTTATTCATTGCAACAGAGATGTTTTTCTATTTGACTAGATCTGTTACATCTTTACATTAGCAGAGTTTGGTTAATGAGTAGCACCAAAATATCTAAATTAGTATTCACCTTTCAGTAAATCTTTATCTTTCAATGTTTGATAGATATTGTGTTAGCTTTACAACAATTGTTTATTGTGTGATTTCTCTCAATCTATTCCATTTCCTGGGATGAAAATTAAAAACCTGATGCAATAGATTCTAATTCTGATCATAGAGGTAAGGACTCTTAGCTTCCTAACTCCTTTAACATTTATAACACTAATTCCCCATATAGTATTTTTATATGATATTGCTAAGCCCCCCCACACACATCTTTTCTCAGTTCTTAAAGTAATTTAGGGATTCTCAAACTAGAAAATTACTCCAAAGTCAAGTAAGTTTATTATCTTTTACAGTCTTGAGGCTAAGGTGATAGCTTAGTGGGTAAAATACTTGCTGGACAGGTATGGGGAACAGAGTTTGAACACTCACATAAAATCTAAAAACTGGATGTGTTGGTGCATGCTTGTAATACTATTAACACTAGGAAGGCACAGATTCCTGGGGATCACTGGCCATCCAAACTAGCCTAATCAGTAAGCCTCAGGTCCCAGTGATTGAGCCTGTCTGAACTGGACAGCTCTTGAGAAATGAGTCCTGAGGTTGACATTTGGCCTCCACATGCACACATACACACCCATGTATCTACACATACAAACCATTCTTCCCTCTCTTCCCCTCCCCCTTGTGGGGGAGGGGGGGCTATGAAGACTGGAGGTTTTTCTACTTTATATAAGCTTATTTTTCCAAGTAATCTAGAGGTCAGTGTTACAAGATGATGGCTTATGAAATCATTCACAATCTTGTTTGACATTCTGCTGTGCTACTGGCCTTACATTTACATGTTCAAAGCTGGCTTGGTTTCACATCTGCCTTTTAGCCTGTGGGAAGTGTGAAAATACTCAAGCTGAAAGCCAGTTTTTGTTTTGTTTTGTTTTCATTCTTTTTAGACAAGATCTTGCTATGTCATTTAACTTGATCTGGAATTCCACAATGTAGCTCAGGATAGAGCTATGATATTTCTGCCCCAGCCTCCCATATGCTGCTGTTAGGCATGGTAGTCACCCAGCTTGACAGTACCTTTTAAAATGAAGGTGATCTGAAAGTTCTGAGATGATTTTATTCCTCTACTGTTGGTCCACACTAATTATAGGTAACATAACTTTAGGTAATCTAGGGATGTAACCTCTTATCATACAGTAAATGACAAGTTACAGCTTGCTGCTCCTCCTCTTCCTCCTCCTCCTTCTCCTCTTCCTTTTTTGTGGTTTGCCGAGACAGGGTGTATTAGAGTTTTTATAGCTGTGAAAAGACACCATGATGACTCTTATAAAGGAAAACATTTACTTGGGTAGTTTAGGTTTAGTCCATTATCATACAGCCATGTCAGTGATAGTCCAATGTAATTTTGTATGTGCTTTGTTAATTGAAAGTCTCTTAATGTGACATTACTTTGTACCTTTCTTCAATTGGAGTTCACTTGTTTTGGAATAAGAGAATTATAAAGCTGTATATTAAATGTAGCTTTCCTTTCTGGTGGAAGATTTGGAAATAAGATGTATTTTTTATATTAAAACAGACATGTATGTATTTTGGGTATGAAAGTAAAAATCAATAGAAATATTATGACTAACCTTAGTATTGTGTTAAAGGATAATTCTAAATTCACAAAGACATTTTCTTTCAGTGCCTCTAAGAGTACTCCTTTGGAAACATTTTGATGAGTATATTATCTGATATTTTGAAGTTTGTTAAGTTGTCAATTCTAAACTGTTTTAAAATTGTGGAACTGTATTGGTAAAAAGAAAAGTATGTAAAAAATATTTGCTCAAGCCAGGCATAGTGGTGCACTCCTTTAATCCCAGCGTTTGTGATGCAGAGTCAGGCATCTTTGAGTTTGAGTCCAGCCTAGTCTACATAGTGAGACCCTGTCTTGGAAAAAAAAATACTTTTTTCCTCATTTGTATTGTAATTTTTATTTGATGAACTTTACATAGGTTGAATATCCTTTATCTAAAATTCTTGGGACCAGAGTATGTTGTTTCGAGGATGATATTTAAGTTTAATCATAAGACTTGTGATTTCACGTATGCCTTATACATGTCAGTTGAGGATAATTGTACATAATATCTTTAAGAATTTTACATGTGAAACAAAATTTCTTCAAAGTTAATTTTCCATTTGTGGTATCATGTCAGTCCTCAAAACCTTTTGGAATTTGGTTTGTTGCTGATTTTCAAAGTAGGACCAAACCATTCAACTCAAGCCATGGTTATTTAGTCAACTGCATTTGTAAAGGCCTTTTCTCATCTTAGCAGTTGAAACACCCTACATTTTGTTGTTGAGATTTGCATGGTAGAGTTGTGGAAATAATAATTGGGTAGTTAATAATGTTTTCATTTTATTCAAACTATATTTTTTGTTATTTTAAAAGAGCTATTTCATCTTTTCACAGGACAATGAGAAGAGAACTCCTTTACATGCTGCTGCCTATCTTGGAGATGCAGAAATCATTGAACTGCTTATTTTATCTGGTAGGCCAACTCCTGTGATGAGTTCATGTTGTTTTGTTTTGCCATAATTAGTGTTTCTCAAGCCTGACTGCCTACTGTTTCTTAATAATGGTTTCGTAAGTTGAGGCCAATTGATTCACTCTATAAATTCGGATCACATAACCTGTTGTAGGTGCTTAAAGTACTTTAAGAAGTAGAACAAATGTTGCTGTCCTTACAGGAGGAATGGGAATGAAATACATGTTACAAAAGGCCATATATATTGTAATTTTCATGGGCCTCATTGAATACAGAGTTAAGAGGAGCCGATTACATCTCTCCAAAGGTGACTTCTCCAAAGGAGAGAGGGTAATAGTGGTCCAGCAGCTAGGTAGGAAGAAACAAGTCATATTGTATGCAGAAATTTAAGGCAGTGCCAACACAACTTATTTCTTTAAGTGGCTTTTATTTTGAGCTGAGGATATAATTCCGTTGGTAAAAGTGCTTGTTGTGTACATATGCAACTTAAGTTTAGATCTCTTCTAGCTCCCGTATAAGAATCCAGGTGCAGCAGTTCACAGCTGCAATTTCAGTACTGGGGAGGCAGAGACAGATAGATTTGGAGTTTGATGGCCAGCCAAACTGCCTAGCAAAAGCAGTGAGTTCTAGGTTCAGTGAGAGACTTTGTTTCAAAACATAGGTAGAAAGTAATTAAGGAAGACAGCCCAACATTGGCTTCTGGTTTCCACATGTACATATATACCACATGTATCCACATAGGAAAACTCACACATACAATCCCAAAGGAAAACAGTTTTTATTTCAATTTTTTAAAAGATAATCTGCACATCAGAAGAGGGCACCAGATCTCATAACGATGGTTGTGAGCCACCATATGGTTGCTGGGAATTGAACTCAGGACCTCTGGATGAACAGCCAGTGCTCTTAACCTCTGAGCCATCTCTCCAGCCCATCAATCTTTTTTTTTTTTTTTTTTGGTTTTTCGAGACAGGGTTTCTCTGTGTAGCTTTGGAGCCTATCCTGGCACTCGCTGGAGACCAGACTGGCCTTGAACTCACAGAGATCCGCCTGCCTCTGCCTCCCGAGTGCTGGGATTAAAGGCCCAGCTTATTTCAATTTTTTTGAAGATCTTTAAAATGCCTTTTTAGAAATTATGCTTTATGGGCTGAGTGTGTAGCTCAGTCGGTCTAGCATATAGGAAGCCCTGGGTTCCATACCCAGCTCCCTAGCACTGCCTAAACTAGATGTGACAGCACACATGTTAATGTAATCCCAGCTCTTGAGAGAGAGCAGCAGGAGAATCAGGAATTCAATATAATTCTCAGCTACATAACAAATTTGAGGCCAGCTTACAATGTATAATACCCTGTTGTTTATTCATGAACAGGGGATTCTAGTTTATTTCTATTTTTTAACTTCTCTTAAACTTTTCAATGAAGTCTTTTATTATATAACACTAAAACTTACTCTTAGTGAATAGCTGTTATTGACACCAGACTGGCTATGAATCCCAAAGCAGGCAGTCAAATGGTTTAGAAATACTTTTATTATAGCCAGATTTTTTTTTTATGTGTATGAATACACGTTATGTATGTTCACCACATCTATGTCTGGTACCTATAGAGGTTACAAGAGGGTCTCTGATGCCCTGGAACTAGAGTTATAGATAATTGTGAGTGACCACATGGGTGTTGAGAATTGAATCCAGGGACATTGCAAAAGCAGCAAGTGTTCTAAGTCGCCAAGCTCTCTCTCTCCAGCCTCATAACTAGATTATTTTACTGACTTGTTTGTAAAGGATATGAGACACTGAATTGTTCTTGTATTGCCAGATTGAACATATAGTTAATAGAACGACATTTTGTAATGTAGTCTCCTTAAAAATCCCTCATTAAGTTTGGAGAGATGGCTCAGTGGTTATGCACACTGGCTGCTCTTCCAGAAGAACCAGGTTCAATTCCCCCAGCACCTACATGGCAGCTCACAACTGTCTGTAATTCCAGATCCAAGGGATTTGACAACCTCATACAGACATACATGCAGGCAAAACTCGAATGTACATACAATAAAAATAATGAATTATAAAATACAGTTTCAAAAATACTTCATTAAAATTTTGCCATTATACATGTATTTAAAATTTTTAAATCTGACTGTTATAACAAATTTTACAGTTACACAGAATTAAATATGATGTGGTATGGACCTACCTAATATTGTTAGTTTTTTTATGAATTATTTCATCTCTGTTTACTCATCATTTTTCAGCTAAAATTTACAGAATTTAAGAACAAGAAGTTCAAGAAAAAAGATCCTGCTTCCTCTTAATTAAGGCATCTTTAACAGAATATGTTGATGAGTCAAAACTTAATACATGGGATTTTTGTCACAAAATTATGAAAAATCATTTTTTTAATGTTGAAAAATAGCTGTGCTAGGTATAGAGACATGACTCAGTAAGCAAAGTGCTTGTCACATAAGCATCAAGATCTGATTTTGAATCCCCAGAACCCATGTGAAACCAGGCATGATAGCATGTTTCTAATCCCAGTGTGCCCATGTGAGATGGAAGGCAGAGACAAGAGAATCTCTAAAAGTTGCAGTATATGGTGGTGAGCAACAATGATAACCTGTTTCAAACACAGTGGAAGGAAAGTTCCAGCACAAAGTTACAGTATGTAAGTTGTCTTCCAACTTACATACACATCATATACATGGCGTACATATGACTGACAGAGCTCTAACAAATAAAAAGATGTATAATAGCTAAGTAAAGTTTAAATGGGACTATTCAAACCATGTGCACTTTCTTTTTGAGCAGCATGGTCTCCTTTATTAAATTATACTATTGGAATGTAAGGTGGCTCTTTCCCCTCAAGTCCATCTATTGCTGATTGACTGTTACTCTCCATCAACACCACTATTGTAAAAACTAACCACGTTGCCTGTTTGATCTCTTCTTTAGCATAGTGTTCTCTTGTGGAGAGATGACCTACACAGCTTTAGATCATATGAAAGATTGCTTGGGATTTTAGAATACACAGCCAAGAGAAAAGAACACATTGACACTAGCACAAAATGTTCTTTTAGAGCACTCAGTAGCTTTCCCTGTATCTGAAGAAGCTTCACTTAAGCCAATGTCCATCCTTATTGGGCACATATTTTTTCTTTTTTATTTGAATTAAAAACAAGATTGTTTTACATGTAAATCCCAGTTCCCACTCCCTCCCCTCCTCCCTAGTACCCCCCTCCCCACTAAAACCCTACCTATCACATATCCTTTCTGTTCCCCAGGGAGGGTGAGGCCTTCCATGGGGTGTAATCAGAGTCTATCATATCCTTTGGGATAGGACCTAGACCCTGTGTGTCTTGGCTCAGGGAGTATCCCTGTATGTGGATTGGGCTCCCAAAGTCCACACCTATGCTAGGAGATTTCCGAGGTCTCCTCACTGAAACCCATGTTCCTGGGGTCTGGATCAGTTCCATGCTGGTTTCCCAACTATCAGTCTGGGGACCAAAGCTCCCGTTGTTCAGGTCAGCTGTTTCTGCGGATTTCACCAGCCGGGTCTGGACTCCTTTGCCCATCACTCATTCTTCTCTGCAATTGGATTCCAGTTCAGTTCATTGATTAGTTGTGGGTGTCTGCTTCTACTTCCACCAGCTGCTGGATGAAGGCTATAGGATGGCATATAAGTCAGTCATCTTTATCAGGGGAGGGCATTTAAGATAGCCTCTCCTCTGTCGCTTAGATTGTTAGTTGGTGTCATCTTTGTAGATCTCCGGACATTTTCCTAGTGCCTGATTTCTCTGTAAACCTAAAATGTCTCTCTCTATTATGGTATCTCTTACCTTGTTTTCTTCTATTCTTCCCCCGACTCAAGCTTTCTGCTCCCTCATGTCCTCCTCACCCCTCCTCTTCTCCCCTTCTCATTTTCCTAGCTCTCCCCCTCTCCCCCATGCTTCCATTTGCTTAGGAGATCTTGTCCCTTTCCCCTCCTCCCGGGGACCATGTATATCTCTCTTAGGGTCCTCCTTGTTTCCTAGCTTCTCTGGTGGTGTGGATTGTAGGCTGGTAATCCTTTGCTCTATGTCTAAAATCCACATATGAATGAGTACATACCACGTTTGTCTTTTTGTGACTGGGTTACCTCACTCAGAATGGTTTCTTCTAGTTCCATCCATTTTCCTGCAAATTTCAAGATTTTTTTTTTCGGGCACATATTTTCTTATAATAGGTAAAAATTTTTTATATTTTGGTTTATGGTAGTGCTGTTTTATTATTATTATTCTGTGTTAAAACACAATAACCAATTAATGTATAGAAGAGGGAAGGATTTCTTTGGGGCTTATGGTTCTAGCGTAGGGTCCATAATGATGGAGACAGAATGAGAGCAAGAATCAGACATGGAGGCTGGAGTCTGAAGGCTCATATCTCAGACATCAAACAAGAAGTAGAGAGAGCACACTGGAAACCACACAGAGCTTTTAAAACCTCAAAGTCAGCCCTCAGTGACACATTTCCTCAACAAGGCCACACCTCCTAAGCCTTTTTCAAACAACTGGGGACCAAGAATTCAAATGTGTGATACTACGTGGAGCATCTCATTTGAACCATCACATTCCACTTGTTGGCCCACATAGGCTTCTGACCATTTCATAATGGAAATAATTTCAAAACTCTCCCTAGTCTTTTGCAGACTCAACACTGTTTTAAAGTCTCTTCTGAGATTCAAGACAGTCTCTTAGCTGTAACCCCCTATAAAATCTAAAAACAAATTACATACAGTGATACAAGATACACATTGCCATTCCAAAAGGGAAAAATAGAAGCATAGTGGGGAAAATAGTAGATCAAAGCAGTACCAAAACCCTGCAGGGCGAACTCCGTGTTCTGTTTGACATCAGCTTCTTGTCTGATGTCAAAGTACTTTGATGGCACTGTCCTTCCAGTTTCACTACCTGCAACATTATCCCTACCACCACGACAACTCTTAACATCTTGGGGTTTCCAACACAATCTAGATTTTACTTTCCACAGCTTCAGACAATGACCTCTTCAGGCCTCCATGCAGGGGACACCCTCACTCACCCCCGCCGCATACCTAGCCTCAATGACTCTCTTAAACGGCAGAGGAAGTTGGTCTTCCATGTATCCTTTATGACTCTAAGCCAGCACCATGTGGATGACACTGCCAAGTAGAGTTGCAAACTTGGGATTAATTCTGCCCCTACAGCCTTTAAGCATATTAGTACCACCTATTGTTTTATTGCTTTTTGGAAGCAGAAAGTTTTTTTTTCACAAGTTGGAAACTTAGGTGGAGTCTTGTCCTAAGTGCACTCTTCCCTTTATTCTGAGGCAGATTTGGCCTCTCCTTAAAGTTGTGAATCTTCTTAACAGTTACAGCCCTCTTCTAGCACAAGCCACAGCAGTAACATTTAGCTTGCCAGTGTCTTTTTCTCACCAACCCCTACATTTTGTATTTTTTTCTACCCCATTTGCTCCTTTTCATTGTAGACCTACATATGATTGCTAATAACCATAGAACAGAGCCGATAATAGGCTGTCTTGAAATCTCCACCGTTACTTTTAAATTTAGGCTTAGGAAAGTTCTTAGGACAAAGTCAAAAAATCAGACACATTATTTGCCAAAATATCAGGAATGGTCTTTAGTCCAGTTGCTAATATTGTTCCATCTGAAATCACTTGAGCTGAGCCTCTAACTTGTCACATAGCTTCAAAGCACCTACTAAGGTGGCCCACTAAGCTCCCATCAGGCTTTGATTAAGTATTCAACTACTTTTCTATTTAAAGTTCCAAACTCCTCCACATTCTTCCAAAAAGCAGCATGGTTAAATCTGTCACAGCAGTAGTCCAATCCTTCATACCAGTTTCTGCTTTAGTTATTATTTTTCTATTTCTGTGGTAAAACACCATGACCAAGAAAGTTTGCCGAAGGAAGGGTTTATTTGGGGCTTGCAGTTCCAGAGGGTTAGGGTTCATAATGATGGTGACATCATGACCGAAGGTAGCAGACATGACAGGTGGAAACAGAGCTGAGAGGACTCACAACTTAAACCACAAACAGGAAGCAGAGTGAACTGGGGTGTTGCCTTTGAAACTGCAAAGCCTGCCCTCAGTGACACACTTCATTCAGCAGGCAACATCTAAACCTCTAACAGGGCTACCAACTAGAGATGAAGTATTCAAATGCCCAAGGCTAATGGGAAGCATCTCATTCAAGCCACCACAGCTAGTAGTAACTATTTCCTCACTGAAGGTGGTGTTTCTTCGTATTATTTTATTACAATAATTATTATTTCATCATAATTTATTATTTCTTCATATTATTTTGGTGAATTATTTTAAGAATAAACTATAAAATTTGCAGTCAAGTTAAATTCATTGGAAATAAATACTTCTGCATGATGCAGCTCCAAGATTTGTAAGTAAATAGTGTTTTTTTGACATCACACATATAGCCAAGCTTTCTTAGAATCTATAAGTAAGCTGATATCCACTTGAACTAATAATTGTTTTAGAAGAAGTAAAATAATAACAGTAAGCAATGATTACTTAATGTATCTCTTTAATACTATACTAAAATTAGCCTTTTAGTGTATTTTACCCTCAGCTCTATGAAAGTATTGTAACACAAGAAAACTAAGACAGCTAGCTTTTATTAGCAGTGTGACTTACAACAGAAGCTTATCCTGTATTGTAGCTGAAAAGCTACAGGCAGAATTCAGACTCACATTCTGTTAAATTCACATTAATTCTGCCATAATCTGAATCTCTCCTCTTCCCTGTACCTACCCTTCATCATTACAACTATTGCTTCATATTGAATAAATTTGTATATGCTAGCATGTCTGTCCAAAACACTAAATTTTCTCATCACTTAACAATAGATATTTTTCATAGAAGCTATTAATTTAAAGCTTCCATTCAAATCATGTTGGCAGACTGGTGAATTATGACCTTGCTGGCATATGGAAGGCATTACTCAAAAATTCATTCATTGTCCTCTTATAGAAAATAATTCTTAGTGCACAACAGGAATCTGATATTTCTGCCCTTAAGAATTAGAGCTAAAGTATGAGCCCCATGAAAGCTTGTAACCCAGGTGTATTAATTAGCCAGGCTGTTGTTTTGTTTGTTTGTTTGTTTTTAAAGGTCCCATCAAGCAGGTAGCTTAAAGAACAAATTTATTTTCTCACAGTTCTGGTCAGAAACATGAGATCAAGGTACGAACAGGATTACTTCCTTCTTAAAAGCAAAGGCTCTGTTGTGTGCCTGTTTCCTTGGCTTATGAGAGGTCTTTCCCCTCTACTTTGAGTATGTCTGAAGCTGTGTCTACATTTCTTGTTCTTCTAAAAAATATTTTTATTAATTCTTTGAGAACTATTGGGGGCTGGAGAAATGGCCCAGCAGTTAAAACTAGTATTCAATGCCATCTTCCTTAAACTGCTCTTTTGCCTTAAGATTGTTTGCAGTGATTTCTTTTGCCAAAACATCTACTGGTAACTTAGCAGTAGCAGTCAGTGGAGATGGGGTTGCTAGTGTATAGTTTCTGGTTGAATGACCAGGACATAGTAAAGAGGTTAATCTTTTCTTAGTGACTTAACATCTTTATAGCTCATAGATTTTTATCTTTTGTCATGTGTGGAGAGAGTGATGGTACTGCTAAAGGCTGGTACAGCTTTGTCTTTTATTCTCTCCACAAAGAAAGTTTATGTTTTAAGGGGATATAATGCTCTTCTTCTCCCTCTCCTCCTGTTCCTTTTTATTTTCCTTTCTTTCTCCTCATCTTCCCTGTTAACCTTTCTGACTAGTATTCTATACTCTTGACCAGCTGTTGCACCATTAACTTTACTCTGGCTGTATCTTGCATTACTAGACTGGCTTTGCTGTCTAATGTCTGTATTAAATGTACAGCTAATCTTGGAGTTCTTTGTAGAACAGAAATCTATTGCCTTCAGAGTTTAATGAAACTATATGCTGCTTTGCTTGTGGCTCTTACATCATTATTTGTTGTTATTTCCTTTTGTAGGAACACAGCCAACTACTTGGAAATGTGCATTACTATATAGTGTTTGTTAGTTTGCAAATCTCGTACAAGTTAATGTATGTGTGTTAGAAAAAGACCTTTTCATTGATGCCTGCAGTATTTTTCATGAATTGGCCTTTACATTACAAGAAGTCAAAACATTTGGTTAGTGCTTTTATTTTTATTTTTTAACATAATATTTTCACTAATTATTTGGGAATTTTACATAAATACACCACTAATCACCCAGGTCCTCCCCCTCCCCCTTGTGGTCTCCCCGCCTCCAAAAAAATTTTTTTTAAAGTCCAATTTATGTTGTCCATATAGTCAATGGAGCTGGTCAAACTTCCCGTGATGAGCCCCTTAAAGAAAAGTGAGTCCTTCCCCACCTACACCCCCACCAGTAGCCATCTGCTGTGGAGAGCTACACTTCAGCACTTCATGCTACATGGAGCACACACTTATCACACTTTTTAAGAGTTCTCTTCGATGGCTTCCTGTCTAGGGTATTACTTTTGAGGGGTGGGGATGCTGTCTGATTAGTGCTTTTCAAAGAAGCAAAGGATGTAACAAAATAGCCATCTTCTAAAAAAAAAAGATAATAATCAGAAGCTTAAAATTCCATCATTGAACAAGCCCTGTATTTTTTAGTATTATTTGTTACAAGTAGCAGTGTGATATCCCAGCGTTAACTTTTAATGGATTCTTTATTGTAGTTATTTGTGATAAATTAATTTTGATTGTTATTAAACATAAGAAGAAAAAAGACTGTCAGAACAAAACAGAAAGAACGGGGAGTTTTCTTTTGAATTGTGATCTCCTTAGTGCACTTATAATTAGATTGTTTCCATGTAGTTATGTGTCTGATAATCCACATACAAAAGAAATACTTAAAAAACAGAAAAAAGAAAAAAAAATTATCCAATTCCTAGTTCATTTCCTATTGTTTGTACTTGAAGCCAAATTCTCGAAATTTTTCATGATCATCCTTTAATTTCTTCTCGAATATGTTTTATTTTTTGAATAGGCTACAAAGATTTTTCTGTACATAGAAAATAACAGGAGCTATAATAATAGAGAGTAACAATGAAGTAGCTCTTTCCCCCCAACCTTCTGTGTGCCTGTCTAGTATTCAGTGTACCCCATAACCAACCAGACAGGTACCTACTCTTCTAATATGTTGTCATTCCTCTAGGGTTTCAGTATTTGTATTAAGCAAATATGAATATAGACTTACCTCTTCCTATTTCTAATTAAAGGTAAAACGCTATTTTAGATATTATTTTTTTGGACTTTTTATTTATCAAAGTTGTATCAGCACATGGAGCACCTCCTTGTTTTTTGTGGCAGCCACATTCTGTTCTCTTGTCATTACTTTAAAGCTGACTTCTTGAAGGCATTTATGAGGTCTCATCTTTTTTGCCTTTGTTGACCCAGGTATTTTCTCTTTTAGTAGGTTGTATTTCTACTATGTACAGATACATTTGTGGACGTAAGTATTTATGTAGAAAGAGTCATGGGTGTAATAGAAAACCATGGAACTCCTCAGGAAAATGAGAGAGTGACAGACCCTGTTATACTTCACTAACTCTAGGACTTGGGCCTTCCAAAGAAAGGAAATTTTCAAATATTTTTACCTAGACTCAAAACAGAGTCTGACTTTACTATGGCTAGGTTGTGTGCCTTAACCATCTTGGCCTTCACAGGCCTGATAGGTAGTTGCCTAAATATTTATTACACGAATATACTCTTGTCTGAGGTGTCCTTTGTTGTTGCAACACAGTGTACCATGTGCAAGATCCTGAGTTAGATTCTGTAGCGTTACAATTGTTCTTGGGTGGGGAGGTTCAAGACAGGGTTTCTCTGTACCCTTGGAGCCTGTCCTGGAACTCGTTCTGAAGATCAGGCTGGCCTACTGCCTGGCAATATTTTTTAAAATATACACACTACTCTCTTTGATTAGTTTTTTATTTTGTTGACTTTACTCCTTCCTTCTCTCTCAGCATTCTTGAAAGCTCTCCCATTGGCTCTTGGGTCTGTCATTGTTGTCGCTGTTGATGCCTACAGAGAACTCAACTACTCTCAAATTTTTAATACGTTTGTTTTCTGCATGTTTTATAGTCTCTTGTGTTCAGGACTTCTAAATCTACCATCAACATAGGTGCTATATGTACTGGGTTATTATATGGTGATCTTTGTACCAAGGTATTATGAAATCTCTTATAGATAAAGAAACTTAAGTTCAGAGGGGTCACACAACTACATTAAAGCTATAATATAAAGTTACTGTAGTCGATTATCTGTCCCCTGAACCCTCACACTTAGAAAAGAAGAAATGTAAGCATCAGGAAGTATGAATTCTAGCAATACTTGACTCTGATTTGTGTATATAAGTATAAAACTGCAGAAATATATTAAGGATTATTCATCATATTTTTGTAATCATCTAGGAAATTAGGAATTGGAGTTTGCAGCATAAATCTAGAGGGATGTATATAAGACAGAACCTAATGACCAGTTGAATAGCCAAAGCAATTTCTTTTCTGCTCATTGCATACTACTACTGTGAGCCTCTTCTATTTGTTTTTTTTTTAAACTTATAATGTAATATTTTTATTTTGTTGGATGTATTTGTATTTTGTTGTTACTTTTGTCTGTTGACTTAAATTTTTTTGATTACACATAACTTGATTTTTTAAAAATCCTTCTTTAACTTTAGGTGTAACCAAGAAAGACATGTAAATTGGTTTGTTTCTTCTTTGTTTTCCTACATTTGTAAACATTGAATCCATTTTGTACAATAACCTTATAGTATGAGTGTGTTTATAGTTAGACCTATATAACTAACTTTATAATACTTTATGACCTAATACATTCATTAGTAAAGAAATGCAATGAAGTTTTTAAATTAATATACAATTCATCTTGTTTGTTTAAGTATTTGGGGTTAACATATACTTTAAGGTGGATTTGATTTTTTTTCTTGAGTGTGCTCTGTATAAAGGTGGCTTTTCTAGCCTAGATATAAAATGGTGTTTATTTTTAATAAAAAGAACTGATTCCTTTTTTGGATAATTACTTCAACTTAAAAGAATAATTTTGTTTTATAACCTAAGGTTAATTTATTGGCAGAAAGGGTACAAGTAATTTTTTCAATTGTTATCCAATTGGGAATAAATCTAACTTTAGATTTATTTAAAAAAAGTTCATGTAAACTATTTCAATTATTTTTTCTTCTTGTTACAGGAGCTAGAGTTAATGCCAAAGACAGCAAATGGTTGACACCTTTACACAGAGCAGTTGCGTCTTGTAGTGAGGTATGACATTTCTCTTAGTTAATGTATATAAAGAAGCACTAAGTAAGCCTGAGTGGGTCCAGTTTAAAACTGCATTTTTAACAGAAAAAAAAACCTACTAAAATATCTAGACTGATCATTTTATATCAAAATTTGTACAAACTAAGCTAATTGTTGCATTTCCCCCTTTGTGTGTAAGGCTCTTAGACTGAAGTAAACAACAGTAGAAACCCTATTTTTGTCCCTCCAAGAGAAAGTATTTTTCTTTTTTTTTAAACTTCAGTTTTAAAAATTTTTATTGGTGTTTTGCCTGTATATATGCCTATGCAGGAATGTTGGATCCTGGATGCCAAGTGGGTGCTGGGAGTTGAACCCAGGTCCTCTGGAAGAATAGTCAATGCTCTTTACTTCAGCTTGAGAAAGTGTTTTTCTTTTTTTTCATTTTTTGAGTCAGGGTTTCTCTGTGTAGCTTTGTAGACCAGGCTGGCCTCTAGTCGAAGTCATAGAGATCCGCCTGCCTCTGCCTCCCAAGGGCTGGGATTAAAGACATGTGCTACCATCGCCCAGCTGAGAAAGTGTTTTTCTATCCCATAATCCTCTTTTGGGTCTTTTCTTTACTCTGTCCCATGATCTGCTAACAAAATGTCATCAGTATATAATGATGAATTTGTAGGATTTATTTGAACATTGAAGTTAATTTTAGGAATATTACTTTTAAGTAAATTTTTATGAATGTCTTTGAGTGTGTGTGTCCCCACATTCATGTTCACATGTTTGGGCATACCTGTATAAGTATGTGAGTGTGATTGCATTTGTATGCACATGCATGTGGAAGCCCAAAGTTGACATCAGATGTTTTTCTGGTCATTTTATTCATTGAAATGGGGTCTTTTGCTGAACTCAGAGCTCAAGAAGTCTGGCAGGGCCAGACTTGCTCTAGGTACTTCCTGTTTCTGTCTCCGAAGTGCTGGGACAGGTAGCTGCCCACCTACCTGGCTTTTTCACAAGGGTTCTAGGAATGCAAACCTGGGTCCACATACACTTGTACCTTATCAAACACTGTGCCATTTCTCCAGCCCTTCATCCCCATTTCAGTTTGAAAAGTATTACCTTAAAGAATGTGAGATCTCTCCCATGAATAAAAGACTCTTTCCTGTTTATAGTCCTATATACTGTTTGTCCATTAAGATAACCGACATTTTTAGAAGCTATTCTTAATATGCTTGCCATCTTCAAGACCTTATAACACCTTTGTAAGAACAGATGTTTGAAGAAGTGACTGAGAACCCGAACCTTACTTTTTCTGTCATTTTACTGCTTCATTAAAGTACATGAGATACTTAACTTGCCCTTTCATGTCTCTTTTTATTCAGTTTTCTGTATCCCCCGAGGAAGCTACAGTTATGATTTATATCACTATCATTGTAGAATTTTGTAGAAATTGAATCAATATGTATTATTTTGTTTTGATTTCTGCAACATAACCTTATTATGATTTGTTGATGCTGCCGATGTTAATAATAATTTCCCCTTTATTACTGAGTAATGTTATACGGTTGCCATTCCAATTTCTTATTGATAGATATTTGCATGTTTGATTTTATGAATGTTCAAAAGAAATTGATATAAGCATTTGTACTGGTTGGGTTTGCAACTTGTCATCCAAGAAGAGAATTTTTTTCTTTTTTCTTTTCCTTTGAGATAGCTCTTACTCTGTAATATAGGCTGACATCAAACTCATGATCCACCTGCCTCATCCTCCCAAGTGCCAAAATTATAGATGTGTATCACCATACCCAGCTTGGTCTTTTCTCTCTCTCTTGGTCTTCTCTCTCTCTCTCTCTCTCTCTCTCTCTCTCTCTCTCTCTCTCTCTCTCTCTCTCTCTCTCGTCTTCTCTCTCTCTCTCTCGGTCTTTCTCTCTCTCTCTCTCTCTCTCTCTCTCGTGTGTGTGTGTGTGTGTGTGTGTGTGTGTGTGTGTGTGTGTGTGTGTGTGTGTGTGTGTCCCCGAGTCCGTGCACATGTGTTCATATGCAAGTGTGTGTTTTGCCTGATTGTACCCATGGGTGCCAGATCTCTTGGTACTGGAGTTAAGAGATAGATAATTGTAAGCTGCTGTGGGTCCTGTAAATTGAACCCAGGTCCTTTTCAAGAGCAGTCGTCACTCTGAGCTGCTCAGGCATCTCTCCAGTCCCAGAAGAGGGAATCTTTATTGAGAAAATGGTGCTATTAAGATTTTGGCTTGGCCAGGCGTTGGTGGTGCCTGCCTTTAATCCCAGCACTCAGGAGGCAGAGACAAACAGATCTCTGTGAATTCAAGGCCAGCCTGGTCTATAGAGCGAGTTCCAGGACAGCCTCCAAAGCAATACAGAGAAACCCTGTCTCGGGGAAACACACACACACGCACGCACGCACTCGCGCGCGATATTTTGGCTTGTAGGCAAGTCTGTGGGGTGTTGACCTGATAAATGATTGGTGGGACAGGTGGTCCTTGGTTATATAAGAAAGCACACTGAGCAAGTTGGGAAGAACAAGCCAGTAGCAGCACCCATCCATGGCTTCTGCTAACCTGCCTCCAGGTTCCCGCCTTGAATTCCTGCCCTGACTTTCTTTCATAAGTTTTAAGATGAAACAAACTTTTTCCTTACTAAGATGCTTTTTGGTCATGGTGTTTTATTAAATCAGTAGAAACCCTAACTAAGACAGCATTCTTGAAGAGGTCTGTTTATTTTCTCTAACTGGAATAGAAAATAGAATTGTGGGGTCAGAGAATTCTAAGTATCTTTGATTTACTGCCTGACTTCCTCAGCAAGTTAGTAGATTCCTGAGCATCTCTTCAGTCTTTTTTTTTTTTTTTTTTTAACCAACCCTAGTAAGTACTACTAAGTACTAGTGCTGTTTCCTATATTTCAGACAGTTCTGATTGTTCTTTATTTCAAAGACCAAAGTTGTACTTATGCCATTTAGTCATCCTTGAACCCTTGTAGCCTTATAGTTCACACTTTAACGATCTCCATGTGCACTAGTTAGTTTTATCTTTTCCTCTTTCTCCACATCCTCCCCAACATTTGTTGACTGTGACAAGCAGAACCAGTGAGTTGTGAGCTTGAGCAGCTTCTGCTGGGAGGTCCTTCAGTTATGTTACACCTTGGAG